>NW_020837945.1:48768570-49430494 GCF_003676395.1 Aethalodelphis obliquidens
TCTCACTGTTGTGGCCTCTCCCATTGCGGAGCACAGGCTCCAGACACGCAGGCTCAGTGGCCATGGCTCACGGGCCCAGCCACTCCGCAGCATGTGGGATCTTCCCGGACCGGGGCACGAACCTGTGTCTCCTGCATCGGCAGGCGGACTCTCAACCACTGCGCCACCAGGGAAGCCCCATGGACTGCTATCGGTCCACACGACCTGTTACGAACTAGGCTGCACAGCAGGAGGTGAGCAGCCAGTAGGCAAGTGAAGCTTCATCTGCCACTACCCATCACTCCCCATCGCTCCCCATCGCTCGCATTACCGCCTGAACCATCACTCACATTACTGCCTGAACCACCCCCCCGACCCCCGTCCATGGAAAAACTGACTTCCACGAAACTGGTCCCTGGTGCCAAAAATGTTGGGGACCACTGACTTAAGAAACTAATGCATTTTTTAAATTATTAGACTATGCTTTTGAACAAACAATTCATAAAGATATCATTTTATGACATCAGTAATTGAAAGGATGTGAGGTCAGAGCTATAGAGGAGCACAGTTCTGAATGTTATTGAAATTAAGCTGGCATAAATTCAAATTAGCATGTTATAACTTTAGAATGTTAAATGTAATCCTCATGATAACCACAAAGAAATCAGCTATAGAATACAGACAAAAGGAAATGAGAATGAAATCAAAAAGCTTCACTACGAAAAAACAAGTAAACACAGAGAAAGGCAGTAATGTAGGAAATAAGGGGCAAAAAAGCTATAAGGTGTATAGAAAACAAATATCAAAATCACAGAAAGTCCTTCCTTATCAATAACTGCTTTAATTGTAATCAATTCAACCCCAAACAAAAGATAAAGACAGGCAGAATGGATTAAAAATATATGATCCAAGACTTCCTTGGCAGTCCAGTGGTTAAGACTCTGCACTTCCACCACAGGGGGTGCAGGTTGAATCCCTGGTCGGGGAACTAAGATCTCACATGCTGCATGGCATGGCAAAAAAAAAAAAGATCCAACTATAGGCTGTCTACAAGAGACTCACTTTAGATGCAAAGACACAAATAGGTTGAAAGTGAAAATATGAAAAAAGATATTCTATGCAAATACTTGCCAAAAGAGAGCAAGGGTGGCTATACTAATATCAGACAAAATAGACCTTAAATCAGAAGTTCACAGGAGAGAAAGAAGGACATTATATATTAGTACAAGGTTCAATACAACAGGTGATTTAACAATTGTAAATACTTACACATCTAATATTATCAAAATATATTAAGGAAAAAATTGATAGAACAGAAGGGAGAAACAGACATTTTCACAGTAATAGTTGAAGACTTCAATACCCCACTCTCAACAGCAACAGAACAACCTGAGAGAAGATATGTAAGGAATTAGAGGACTTAAACAAATAAAATAAATCTATGAGACCTAACCGTCATATACAGAATACTCTACCCAACAAGAGAATATGTATTCTTCTCAAGTGTACAAAGGACATTCTCCATGATAGCTGTATTTTAAGACAAAAAAAACTACATCTCAACAGATTTAGAAAGATAAATATCATACAAGGCATCTTCTCTGACCACACAGGATGAAGTTAGAAATCAGTAACAGAAGGAAAACTGGAATACTCACATCTTTGGAAATTAAACAACACACTCTGAAGCAAGCAATGGGTGTAAGAAGATATCACAAGGAAATAGAAAACACTGAGGGATAAATGAAAATGAAAGGACAACATATCAAAACACATGGGATGAAGCAAAAGCAGTGCTAAAGGAGAAATATACAGCTATAGATGCTTACACCAAAAAAGAAGAAATATCTCATATCAACAACCTAACTTTACAACTTAAGGAACTAGAAAAAGAACAAACTAAATTCAAAGGTAGTGGAAGTAATAAAATAATAAAGATAAGAGCAGAGATAAAAAGAGAATGGGAGGAAAAAAAGAGAAAAATCAACAAAACCAAAAGTTCGTTCTTCAGAAAGATCAATAAAATCAACAGACCTTTAGCTAGATGGACTAAGAAAACGAAGAGAAGATTCAAATTAATAAAATCAGAAATGAAAATTAAAACATTACGACCAGCCCGACAGAAATAAAAAGGATTAGAAGAGAGTACGATGAACAACTATATGAATTGGATAATGTAGATGAAATTAACGAATTCCTACTGACACAAAACCTACTAAATCACAAATAAATAGAAAATCTGAATAGACCCATAACTAGTAAGGACACTGAGTCAGTAACCAAAAACCTCCCAATAAAGGAAAGCCCTGGAACTGACAGCCTCAAACGGTGAATTCTACCAAACTTTTAAAGAACAACTAACAGATAATCTTTTCAAACTCTTCCAAAAAACTGAAGATGATGGAATACATCCTCATTCTGTGAGGTCAAGCATTGCCCTGATAGCAAATCAATTCAAAGACACTACAATAAAAATATAGGCCAATATCCCCAAGGAACATTGATGCAAAAATCCTCAATAAAATACCTCAAATGGCTCATATGGTTATATACCTTAACTACATGGATTTACTCCCAGGATGCAAGGATGGTTCAACATACAAAAATCTATCAATATAACACACCACATTAACAGAATAAAAGTGTAAAACCACATGGTGATGTCAATTAATGCAGAAAAAGCACTCCACAAAATACAATACCTTTTGCTAATAACTAAAAAATAAAATTCGACAATCTAGGAATAGAAACAAACTACTCACCTCAACATAGTAAAAACCATATATTAAAAATGCACAGGAAACATCAAACTCAACGATGAAAGATTGACAGCTTTTCTTCTAGGATCAGGAATAACACAAGGATGTCCACTTTTACGACTTCTAATCAACACAGTACTAGAAGTTCTAGCCAGAGCACTTATACAAGAAAAAGAAATATAAAAGCATCAAAACTGGAAAGAAATAATCTGTGTTTGCAGATGATATGATCTTACATGTAGGAAACTCTAAAGATTACACACACACATACACAAAAACAAAACTGTTAGAATTAATAAACAACAACAAAAAAAGGAAACTAAGAGAACAATCTATTTACAATAGCTTCAAGAAGAGAAAAAGAAACTTAGCACTTAACCAAGGAGACAAAAGACATGTACAATGAAAACTATAAAACGTGGCTGAAAGAAATTAAAGAAGACATTAATAAATGGAAACACATCCCATGTTCATGGATTGGAAGGCTTAATATTGTTAAGATGTCAATACTACCTAAAGCAATCTACACACTGAATTCAATCTTATCAAAACTGCAGTAGCATTTCTTGCAGAAATATAAAAACTTATCCTAAAATGCATACATGACCTTAAGGAAACCGGAAGAGCCAAAAACAATCTTCAACAAATTTGGAGGTCTCACACTCCCTGATTTCAAAAATTACTACAAAGCTATAATAATCAAAACACCATGGAACTGGCATAAAGACAGATATAGAGATCAATGTAATAGAACAACACCCAGAAATAAACCCTCGCATATATGGCAGATGATTTTCACATGGCTGCCAAGACCATTCAGTGGGGAAAAGACAGCCTTTTCAACAAAGCATGTGGAGAAACAGAACATCCACATGCAAAAAGAATGAAGATGGACCCTCACCTAACACCCTACACAAAAGTTAACTCAAAATGCCTCAAAGGCCTAAATGCATAAGCTGAAACTATAAAACTCTAGGCATAGGGGAAAATGTTCATGACACTGGATTTGGCAAAAATTTCTTGTATGTGACACCAAAGCATGGGCAAAAAATGGAAACATAGATATATTGGACTTTATCAAAACTGAAACTTCTGTACATCAAGTGGCAGTATCAGTAGAATAAAAGTCAACCCACAAAATGGGAGAAAATATTTACAAATCATATTTCTGATAATATATTAATATTCAGAATATAGAGAGAACTCCTAAAACTCAAAAACAAAAAACAGAAGACGGCATACTAGGATGATGGGGAATTCACATCTCCGCACAACTAGGACACTTACCAGGCACTGGTGGGGAACCATGGACACCAAAAAGGACAGAAGGAAGCCCCAGCAAGTGGTTGTTTCAATTATACTTTTATTTTTCCTAATATATTTTTTATCTTTCTAATTTTATTTTGTTTTTTATTCTTTGATACTGTACTGCTCCTCTTTTTCTTTATTGCTTGCTTTTTTTTTTTTTTTTTTTTTTTTTACTGTGCCACAAAGCTTGCGGGATCTTGGTTCCCATTCCGGATGTCAGGCCCAAGCTACTGTGGTGGGAGCTCCGAGTCCAAACTGCTGCACTAAGAGAGAACCTCAGACCCCAGTGACTATTAATCGGAGTGAAGCCTCCCAGAGGTCCTCATCTCAGCACCATGACCCAGCTCTATCCAACCGGCTGCAAACTTCAGTGTTGTAAGTCTCAGGCGAAAACAACCATTAAGACAGGAATACAGCACCACCCAGGAGAAAAAAAAAGAAACAACAAAAACACATGTTACAGATGAAGAAGCTAGGTAAAAACGTACAAGACCAAATAAATGAAGACGAGATACATAACTTACCTGAAAAAGAATTCAGAGCAATGATAGAAAAGATGATCCAAATTCTTGGAAACAGATGGAGAAAATACAAGAGACATTTAACAAGGATCTAGAGAACTAAAGAGCAAATAAACAGTGAGGAACAACATAATTACTGAAATTAAAAATACTCTAAAGGGAAGCAATGGCAGAATAACTGAGGCAGAAAAAACAGATAAGCGAGCTGGAAGATAAAATAGTGGAAATAACTGCCAGGGAGCAGAAAAAGGAAAGAACACAATTGAGGACAGTCTCGGAGACCGCTGGGGCATCATTAAATGCATCAACATTCGAATTATACAGGTCCCAGAAGAGGAAGAGAAAAAAAAGGATATGAGGAAATATTTGAAAAGATTATAGTTGGAAACTTCCCTAACATGGGAAAGGAAATACTCATTCAATTCCAGGAAGCACAGAGTCCCATGCAGGATAAATCCAAGCAGAAATAAACCAAGACACATATTAATCAAACTATCAGAAATTAAATACAGGGCTTCCCTGATGGCGCAATGGTTGAGAGTCTGCCTGCCGATGCAGGGGACGGGGGTTCGTGCCCCAGTCCAGAAAATCTCACATGCCGCGAAGCGGCTGGGCCTGTGAGCCATGGCTGCTGAGCCTGCGTGTCCGGAGCGTGTGCTCCGCAACAGGAGAGTCCACAACAGTGAGAGGCCCGTGTTACGCAAAACAAAAAAAAATTAAAAAATAAATACAAACAAAAAATATTAAAAGCAGCAAGGGAAAAGCAACAAGTAACATATAAGGGAATGGCTATAAGGTTAACAGCCGATCTTTCAGCAGAAACTCTGCAAACCAGAAGGGAGTGGGCAGGACATATTTAAGTGATAAACGGGAAAAACCTGCAACCAAGATTACTCTATCCAGCAAGGATCTCATTCAGATTCGACATAGAAATTAAAACTTTTACAGACAAGCAAAATCTAAGAGAATTCGGCACCACCAAACCAGCTTTACAAAAATGCTAAAGCAAATTCTCTGGGCAGGAAACACAAAAGAATGAAAAGACCTACAAAAACAAACCAAAAACAATTAGGAAAATGGTAATAGGAAAATACATATCGATAACTACCTTAAATGTAAATGGATTAAATGCTCCAACCAAAAGACCCAGGCTGACTGAATAGATACAAAAACAAGACCTGTATACACGCTGTCCACAACAGACCCACTTCAGACCTAGGGACATGTACAGAATGAACGTGAGGGGATGGAAAAAGATATTCCATGCAAATGGAAATCAACAGAAAGCTGAAGCAGCAATTCTCATATCAGACAAAACAGAATGTAAAATAAAGACTATTACAAGAGACAAAGAAGGACACTATAAAATGATCAAGCAATCGAACTAGGAAGAAGATGTAACAATTGTAAATATATATGCACCCAACATAGGAACACCTCAATACATAAGGCAAATGCTAACAGCCATAAAAGGGGAAATTGACAGTAACACAATAATAGTAGGGGACTTTAAAACAACTTTCACCAATGGACAGATCACCCAAAATGAAAATAAATAAGGAAACACAAGGTTTAAATGATACATTAAACAAGATGGACTTAATTGATACTTACAGGACATTCCATCCCAAAACAACAGAATACACTTTCTTCTCAAGTGCTCATGGAATATTCTCCAGGATAGACCATATCGTGAGTCACAAATCAAGCCTTGGTAAATTTAAGAAGATTGAAATCATATCAAGTATCTTTTCAGACCACAACACTATGAGACTAGGTATCGATTACAGCACAGAAGCTGTAAAAAATACAAACACATGGAGGCTAGACAATATGCTACTAAATAACCAAGAGATCATTGAAGAAATCAAAAGAGGAAATCAAAAAATACCTAGAAATAAATGACAATGAAAACATGACCACCCAAAACCTATGTGAGGCAGCAAAAGCAGTTCTAAGAGGGAAGTTTATAGCAATATAATCCTACCTCAAGAAACAAGAAACATCTCAAATAAACAATCTAACCTTACGCCTAAAGCAATTAGAGAAAAGAAGAACAAAAAACCCCCAAAGTTAGCAGAAGGAAAGAAATCATAAAGATCAGATCAGAAATAAATGAAAAAGAAATGAAGGAAATGATAGCAAACATCAATAAAACTAAAAGCTGGTTCTTTCAAAAGATAAACAAAATTGATAAACCATTAGCCAGACTCATCAAGAAAAGAAGGGAGAAGACTCAAAAGAATTAGAAATGAAAAAGGGAAGTAACAACTGACACTGCAGAAATACAAAGGATCAAGAGAGATTACTACAAGCAACTATATGCCAATAAAATGGACAACCTAGAAGAAATGCACAAATTCTTAGAAAAGCACTACCTTCCAAGACTGAACCAGGAAGAAGTAGAAAACATAAACAGACCAATCACAAGCACTGAATTTGAAAGTGAGATTAAAAATCTTCCAACAAACAAAACCCAGGACCAGATGGCTTCCCAGGTGAATTCTATCAAACATTTAGAGAAGAGTTAACACCTATCCTTCTAAAACTCTTCCAAAACATAGCAGAAGGAGGAACACTCCCGAACTCATTCTACGAGGACAGCATCACCCTGATACCAAAGCCAGACAAAGGCGTCACAAAAAAAGAAAACTACAGGCCAATATCACTGATGAACACAGATGCAAAAATCCTCAACAATATCCTAGCAAACAGAATCCGAAAGCACATTAAAAGGATCATATACCATGATCAAGTGGAGTTTATGCAAGGATTCTTAAATATACGCAAATCAGTCCTTGTGATACACCATATTAACAAACTGGAGGATAAAAACCATATGATTTCTCAATACATGCAGAAAAAGCTTTCCACAAAATTCAACACCAATTTATGATAAAAACTCTCCAGATAGTAGACACAGAGGGAACCTACCTCAACATAATAAAGGCCATATCTGACAAACTCACAGCCAACATCATTCTCAATTGTGAAAAACTGAAAACACTTCCTCTAAGATCAGGAACAAGACAAGGTTGCCCACTCTCACCACTACTATTCAACACAGTTTTGGTAGTTATAGCCACAGCAATCAGAGAAGAAAAAGAAAGAAAAGGAATCCAAATTGGAAAAGAAGAAGTAAAGCTGTCACTGTTTGCAGATGACATGATACTATACATAGAGAATCCTAAAGATGTTACCGAAAACTACTAGAGCTAATCAATGAATTTGGTAGAGTAGCAGGATACAAAATTAATACACAGTAATCTCTTATATTCCTATACACTAATGACGAAGAATCTGAAAGAGAAATTAAAGGAACACTCCCATTTACCATTGCAACAAAGGGTAAAATATCTAGGAATAAACCTACCTAAGGAGAGAAAAGCCTACATGCCGAAAACTATGACACTGATGAAAGAAATTAGAGACGATACAAACGGATGGAGAGATATATACCATGCTCTTGGAGTGAAAGAATCAACATTGTGAAAATGACTATACTACCCAAAGCAATCTACAGATTCAATGCAATCCCTATCAAATTACCAATGGCATTTTTCACAGAACTAGAACAGAAAATTGCACAATTTGTATGGAAACACAAAAGACCCCGAACAGCCAAAGCAATCTTGAGAAAGAAAAATGGAGCTGGAGAATCAGGCTCCCTGACTTCAGACTATACTACAAAGCTACAGTAATCAAGACAGGATGGTACTGGCACAGAAACAGAAATATACATCAGTGGGACAGGATAGAAAGCCCAGAGATAAACCCATGCACATATGGTCACCTTATCTTTGATAAAGGAAGCAAGAATATACAATGGAGAAAAGACAGCCTCTTAAATAAGTGGTGCTGGGAAAACTGGATGGCTACATGTAAAAGAATGAAATTAGAAAACTCCCTAACACCATACACAACAATAAACTCAAAATGGATTAAAGACCTAAATGTAATGCCGGATACTATCAAACTCTTAGAGGAAAACATAGGCAGAACACTCTATGACGTAAATCACAGCAAGATCCTTTTTGACCCACCTCCCAGAGAAATGGAAATAAAAACAAAAATATACAAATGGGACCTAATGACACTTAAAAGCTTTTGCACAGCAAAGGAAACCATAAACAAGACCAAAAGACAACCCTCAGAACGGGAGAAAATATTTGCAAACGAAGCAACTGACAAAAGATTAACCTCTAAAATATACAAGCAGATCATGAAGCTCAATATCAAAAAAACAAACAACCCAATCCAAAACTGGGCAGAGGACCTAAATAGACATTACTCCAAAGATATACAAATTGCCAAGACACACATGAAAAGATGCTCAACATCACTAATTATTAGAGAAATGAAAATCAAAACTACAATGAGGTATCACCTCACACTGGTCAGAATGGCCACCATCAAAAAATCCAGAAACAATAAATGCTGGAGAGGGTGTGGAGAAAAGGGAACCCTCTTGCACTGTAGACGGGAATGTAAATTGATACAGCACTATGGAGAACAGTATGGAGGTTCCTTAAAAAACTAAAAGTAGGACTACCATATGACCCAGCAGTCCCACTACTGGGCATATACCCTGAGAAAACCATAATTCAAAAAGAGTCATGTACCACAATGTTCACTGAAGCTCTATTTACAACAGCCACGACATGGAAGCAACCTAAGTATCCACTGACAGATGAATGGATAAAGAAGATGTGGCACATATATACAATGGAATATTACTCAGCCATAAAAAGAAACGAAATTGAGTTATTTGTAGTGAGGCGGATGGACCTAGAGTCTGTCATACAGAGTGAAGTAAGTCAAAGAAAAAGCGAATACCGTGTGCTAACACGTATATATGGAATCTAAAAAAAAAAATAAAGTTCTGATGAACCTAGGGGCAGGACATGAATAAAGACACAGACGTAGAGAATGGACTTGAGAACAAGGGGAGCGGGAAGGGTAAGCTGGGACGAAGTGAGAGAGTAACATTGACATATATACACTACCAAATGTAAAACAGATAGCTAGTGAGAAGCAGCAGCATAGCACAGGGAGATCAGCTTGTTGCTCTGCAACCACCTAGAGGGGTGGGATAGGGAGGGTGGGAGGGAGATGCAAGAGGGAGGGGATATGGGGATATATGTATGCATATAGCTGATTCACTTTGTTATACAGCAGAAACTAACACAACATTGTAAAGCAATTATACTCCAATAGTGATGTTAAAAAATAAATAAATAAAAAACAGCCTGATTCATCAATGGGCAAAGGAGCTGAACAGACAGTTCTCCAAAGAAGATAGATGAATGGCCAATAAACTCATGAAAAAGATGTTCAATATCAGTAATTACTAGGAAAAACCATATCAAAAGTACAATGAGATATCACTTCACACCCATTAGGATGGCCATTATGCAAACACAAAAAATAACAAGTGTTACCAATGATGTGAAAAAACCAGGACCCTTGTACACTGCTGTGTCAATGTAAAATGGTACAGTTACTACAGAGAACAGTGTGGGGGTTACTCAAAAAATTAATAATAGAATTAAATGATCCAGTAATTCCACTTTCAGATATACACCCAAAATAATTAAAAGCAGAAACACAGATACTTGTACACTGATGTTCATAACAGTGTTATTATTCACAATAGCCAAAAAGTGGAAGCAATCCATGTATCCATAGACATTTATATCAGACTCCAGAAAGGCAAAAAGGAACCAAAACAATTAGAAAAGTTATCTCCAGACTGTTATTCTGGGTCTAATACCTCACTCAAAACATCACAAATTAAACTGTAGTTCACTGACCTATTTTTATACTTGGGGTTGAGGAGGTCTTTCCAAGAATAAACCGAAACACTGGGGTCAAACACTGACAGGTTTTACAAAATAAAACTTTAAGTATCAATACTACAGAAGTTAGTATAAACAAAGTAAAATTACAAATAGGAAACCTAAAAAAATTTTTGCAACACATATAACAAAGAGTTAGTACCTTTCATAAGAGTTCTTACAAATCAGTAAGAAACAAATGAAACACCCCAATACATGCAAAGACTAAAGAAGAAACTCATGTGAGAAATACAAAATCCATCTTCACTAAAAGTAATGACTGAAATGAAAACAATTTATTGAAAACAATTATGTTTATTTTTGCCAACAGGTCATCAAAATATTTCAATGATATCACTTAATTCTGGATAAAGTACAGGAGAATGGCACTACAAGATTTATAAGATTAAGTACACAAAGATATATATATAAATCCATTTATTGAGACTTCCCTGGTGATGCAGTGGTTAAGAATCCGCCTGCCAATGCAGGGGACACGGGTTCGATCCCTGGTCTGGGAGGATCCCACTTGCCGCAGAGCAACTAAGCCCATGAGCCACAACTACTGAGCCTGCACTCTACAGCCAGCGAGCCACAACTACTGAGCCTGTATGCCACAACTACTGAAGCCCGTGTGCCTAGAGCCCCTGCTCTGCAACAAGAGAAGCCACTACTATGAGAAGCCCGTGCACCACAACGAAGAGTAGCCACCGCTTGCTGCAACTAGAGAAAGCCTGCACGCAGCAACGAAGACCCAACACAGCCAAAACTAAATAAATAAACTTAATGGACTTCCCTGGTGGCACAGTGGTTAAGAATCCGCCTGCCAATGCAGGGGACACAGGTTCGAGCCCTGGTCTGGGAAGATCCCACATGCCGCGAGGCAACTAAGCCCATGCACCACAACAACAGAGCCTGTGCTCTAGAGCCCATGAGCCACAACTACTGAGCCCGTGTGCTGCAACTACTGAAGCCCATGCACCTAGAGCCCGTGCTCTGCAACAAGAGAAGCCACTACAATGAGAAGCCCATGCACCGCAACAAAGAGTAGCCCCTGCTCGACACAACCAGAGAAAACCCACACACAGCAACGAAGACCCAATGCAGCCAAAAATAAATAAATAAATTTAAAAAATAAATTTATAAAAAAGGATAACTCCATTTATTATGGCATTGTTATACAGATAAAAAATGAAAAATACCCTAAATGTCCACCCATAAGGAAGTAAATATATGTAAAAGAAGATAAAATAGATCTCTATGTATTGATGTAAAAAGTTATCAAATTGAAAGATAATAAGTGATTTTCTCATTTACTCCTCCAGCATACCTAGGTATTATTATCTTATCTTACAGATGGGCTAAACTGAGGTACAGAGAAAGAGAAGTTAAGCAAATTGCCTGAGCTGCAATTCAAGTCTGTACTAAATAAGTTAATACAGGTATGGCATTTATCACAGTGTAATATCATAGTAAAGACTTAATAAATATTAATTAAAATTTGTTATAGGAATAGTATAAAGGTTAATAATTAAGTATCTATATGTTAAAATAAATTGGCATCTAGAAAAAGCAAATATGCTACTTCAAGGTGACCATTTTAATTTAAATTTCCTATTCACTTTTGGTGTTTTCTATTAATCCTTTATTTTTGGCATAAAACACAAGACTTTTTTTCCTATATAATTACATTCAGGCTGTCATTAAAGTTGGTAATAACAGCTCTGAACAATAAAGACAAGCTAAGGCTAAAGTAAGACTTTTAGCCTTCATATAACATTTTTTCATATGTATCATCAAGGGCACAAGCATTGGGTTTTCAGAGGAAACCTCCTCAGTTTTCAGCCATAGCCCCCATTCTTCAACCCACCAACTTCTAGTTGCTACTTGACATTCTATCTTCGTAACAAAGTTGGCCACATTCTCTACAATAAGAGAACAGTAACAATAATGTCAGAACATCATGTTTCCTTCTGAGAAGATCTAATTTCTATTTACTCTTTCTGATTTTAAGACAGGCAAACTAGGAGGAGGTTGGTTACAAGAGTCCCCTCCTCAAGCCTATTCTGTATTCATCCTGTATTTAGTTTTAATGGGGCATATCTAGTGAAGTGATGATATGGCCATACTTAAAATTTATGCGGCACTCTGGATTCTCCTCAAAATGAACTCATTTTAAGGGAAGAGAGAACTAGTTTGGTTTAAGGAGTACAGTACTCCTTAAACCACATGGTAATACTAGTATGGCTGTGGCAATTGTGACTACCATTTATTGGTTACCTATCAAGTTCTAGGCATTTTACATAGGTTATCTCCTTAAATCTGCACAATAATCCTATAAGGTGTGTATAATTATCCCTGTTTTAAAATAGAATAGGTAACTTGCCCAAGGTAAGTCAGCATGTTAGCAGTACAGCTAAAATCTGAATCCAGGCATCTGGCTCCAAAGTCTATGCCTATTCTAAATGCAAGAATCAAAGAAAGAAAATTACCACCAAGAGAATGAATTTCCAGGGTCCATATCAAATACCACCTGGAAATTTCCTTACTATTTGGAAAGGACCTTAGGAGACCTAGAGTTCTCACTGAATAGATTTTAGAAAGAGCCAGAAATTTTAGAGTTGTTACTAGTAAACCTTAGCCCCAGGTTGGTATAAAGCCTGAAAAGTATAGATTACAATTTGATAGTTTCACAGAATCCTCACAATAGTGCTATTTTTCATAACAGCATGAATGTGCACTCATGTCATTTGAATTCCATGGGAACAGTACATAAGTGACTTTCTCTACAGAAAGTATCCTCAATAATAATTTTTTTGTATGGTATTTTATTTTCATAAAGAATTCTCACAAGTGAGATTTTAAAATGATTATACACAATTTTGTGAGGTTAGAAACATTATTCAAAATTATTTCTCTTGGGCTTCCCTGGTGGCGCAGTGTTTGAGAGTCTGCCTGCCGATGCAGGGGACATGGGTTCGTGCCCCGGTCCAGGAAGATCCCACATGCCGCGGAGCAGCTGGGCCTGTGAGCCATGGCCGCTGAGCCTGCACGTCCGGAGCCTGTGCTCCGCAACGGGAGAGGCCACAACAGTGAGAGGCCCGCGTACCGCAAAAAAAAAAAATATATATATATATATATATATATATATATATATATATTTCTCTTTTTACAACTAAGGAAAACAAAGGTCAAGGTTAAATGACATGAACATTAACCCAAGTGCACAAAATTCAATATGTATTGAGCTAAGCACTGGATATAAATGTAAATAAGATATGATCTCTCCTTAAGGAGCTCATGGTCTAGTACAGGAGGCAAATATAAACACTTATAGTGCAAAATGATAAATGCATTTCTACTATCTCTGATTCTACATTAAATTTATTAGTAACTGGATAATGCCACTGGAGCTCTTTTTTTCATCAAATTCAGAAAAAGTATAAAGTTAAAATTGTCACTGAGAATTTACTAAGTAGAACCTAAGTGAAACACAAAATATTTTCCAAAAGGAGAAAAATTCATAAAATTTTTAAGTTCATAAGAAATAAACAGAGTTTATAAAAACAGAATGTGTTAGAAATTAAGAAATTTGTTATAGATATTTTAAAAGGCAACCATAAATACTCTTTAATGTAATTAGGCTTCCAAGAGAAATACAAACCAGAAGTTACCTTTTGGTTGGGGGTAGAGGGACAATTAAGACTGGATCAATAATTTTTCACTCAGATCAAAACTATTTATTGTACTGGTGGAAAGCAGAAAATAAAATAGAGAAGTTCACGGTAAATGAAAGTTAAAAGATCTAGTACTATTTACTAACTGACATCCCTAGCTTTTTACTGCAAATTTTTTTCTTATTTACAGCCCCCAAATGAGCCTTTGCTAAAGCTTAAAACAAAAGCAACTGCTGATTTCCATTTCTCTTATTAGTACAGTAAGCCATGTTTGTTAATGGAATTCAGCTATCTCAGGCCATTTTTTGTGAAGAATGCATTCAGTCATTCATTCAGCAGATATTTAATGGCCAGGTACAGTTCTAGAATATGAGTATACAAATAGTGAATAAGAAAAGATGGAGGGGGGCTTCCCTGGTGGCACAGTGGTTGAGAGTCCGCCTGCCGATGCAGTGGACGTGGGTTCATGCCCTGGTCCGGGAAGATCCCACATGCCGCGGAGCGGCTGGACCTGTGAGCCACAGCCGCTGAACCTGCACGTCTGGAGCCTGTGCTCCGCAACGGGAGAGGCCACAACAGTGAGAGGCCCGCGTACCGCAAAAAGAAAAAGAAAAAAGAAAAAAAAAAAGAAAAGATGGATGTGGATGGACGGACGGACAGATGGATGGATGGATAGAGAGAAAGCCAGATGGATGAATAGGACAAAGAAGGAGAAGGAATAGACAGATGTCAGGAGAATGAATTTCAATTATACCAGACAAATAAACTGAAATAGGTAACTAAATTTTCATTAAGAGTCTGCCTCCATTTTCCCAAAACACAAGTAGAGTGACCGGTACTGTCTGAAACTGATTATTAGCTATGGACTGTTGGTTCCAATAGCCGTTCCAGCCACCAGGGGAGAAAAGTTATACTAGCCATCAGAGCACGGCTGCCTCTCATTTAGCAGTAACGTATCTGTGGGGGAAGAATAGAGGAAGGCTCATGAGAATAAGTAAAATATTTATTTTGAGTAAAGTTATCACTAAACATACCTTTCAGATAAAAAGGAGCTCTTGTGAGGATTTAGATTTTGACAAGATTCTAGGCTGCCATCAGATGATGAAGAAAGCTGCTCTGATTGCAAGTTGTCTGTATCACCCAAACTGGCCTCAGTTACAGGTGAGGTCTTTATGTATTTTCTTCCTAACTCCGTTCCCAGGACATTCGTCAATATAACTCTGGGTATCCTGTCATATAAAATAACAAACACTGTACTGTACTGAAATTTGCAGTAAAAAAAAATTCTAGGAAGTTGAATTTTCAAGCATTTTCAACTCAGTACAAGTAAGCTATTAGAATTATACCACCCTGGAAATCAGCCCATAAAAACTCAAAATGTTGGATGAACACTCTTTTTTTTGTTTCTAGAAATACTTGTATCTTATAAATTGGCATAGATTGGCATGCCACTATAATGGCTTAACTGTACTTAGTGGATGCTATTGGGGTTGCTTAAAATTTTAACCAGTTTTTCTCAAAAAATGCTTTTTCTTTTCCAGTAGTTATTAAAAACACAGATACTACAAACCAATTCAGTAAATCTTTATTCTTCTCCTTCAACAGAAAGGTCCTTGGTAAATAACAATACTCATAATTGGTAAATGACAAATGCTAAATCCAATAAGGAAGACATCATTCAGATTGTATCTATGGTAATGATAGAGTCCTTAAGTGAAACAGCACATATACTGATGGTAATAAATACCCTTTATATAACAGCACCAGGGAAAAGGGTCAACAAAATAAATGTTTAGTAAAGTGTAATTTTTAATACTCCAAACTTTTTTAAAGTGGTGGTTTCATATCATCCTTAAACAGAAGAGGATAGCCTAATCTTCTCCTGGTTAGCCAGTTGTTACCATAAACAACTGATGTTCTTTTCCACACTACAATGATGCCCTCAAGGCAACTATCTGTCCTGAACTGACTGGCCCAGGCCAAATTATTGTGATTTTTTTACTTCACATTAGTGTATTTTTTAAGTTTCCTATCTCCTCTTTACCAGATGTCCCCCTTGACTGTTACCCATATGTCACTTGAAGCACTTTATTGACCTTTTGTGAGAGACAATACATAACACCTAGAAAGGGCCAGAGTACTCTTAAGTAAAAAAATGTGAGCTTCCCTGTACTTTGTTACATCTGCTGTAGTTCTCAGAGGTACTCTATTTTCACTACATAGAGGCACTGTGTTCTTTTCACTATGTTCCAGATAATGTAAAATTTCAACTCATAGGAGAACTTTAAAATAACTTAGCCTTCTCTTTATTTTAAACATGAAGAACTCAAAGCTCAGAAAAGTTAAATGGTTGCCCAAGTATAAGCAACTCTTCCTGGAAGAAGGACCTTGGCCAATTATCTTTTGGTTCTTTTAATTTTATCCCATTACACTGCATCCTCAATACTAACCTGCCACAGCATCAAGATAACTGAGCTTTTCTGTAGATACTTCAGGAAACTTTAAAAATATCCATTTCCAGAACAACCTCCACAAAAAAATGTACTGGGTTGATTAACCAGTATATGATCTAAAAACAAGGCTAGCAGTAAATACAACTCTCTGAACTCAGAGTTTGAGTGAAGGAAGAAAGCAAAGAAAGTTAGCCATTTAGTACAACCACTAAGTGTGGGGAGAGGAGGACAGAGATATTTTTCTATCTCCCCTCATGATTTAAATCTCTAAGAATCCTATTTATTATTGTCTGCTTTGTATATTTGATGTCTGACAGAACCCTTCTTAAAATCCTCGAATTGAAGTAGGAATGAAGACAATACAGGACCAGTAAGGAGTCTCAAGATTTCTTCTGTCTGACCTCACACTAGGAATTGCTGTGAAATAAATCACTAAAGAAAACTCAACTACAGTTCTCAATGCTTTAGGGAAAATGCAGGAATATTAGAAGAGAGAATTTCATTGGGTAAGAACTATTTTTTTCCAAATAGTTTGGCACAATTAAAATTTTACTTACTTTTAAGAGATGAGAGAATCTGATATACTAGTTGATAGCTCATTTTAAGAGCAGATGATACACTCTTTTTATGGTCCCCTATCATTACTGAATTCTAAAATGTGGCTCATAATGAAAATAATCCAAGAACCGTAGTGTTTATAAAGAGAAAATTTGGGGCACAGAGGAAGAAATACGAAAGAAATATCAGCTATAATTTAGTACCTCTGTTTAAATGCCTGACTACAGTATGTTTAAATGTGTTTTTAAATGTTGAGTCCCTAAAAAAAAAAAAAGCTGTCTCTCCAAATATGAGAGAAAGAGTCCATAGAAGATTAGTCCTATAAAAAGTACTGAAGAGAATAATCAACAACAACAAAAAATACAAATATCAGCAAGGAAAGGGAAAAATTATAAAGATTAGAATTAGCTTCTGAATAATAAATGATCATTCTATTCTTTTATGGTTTGTTTTGCTGCTAGATTTTGAAGGAAGAAAAAGCAGAGCTATGAAAAAAGAATCTTAGAGGATAAATGAGAATTTTTAAGCTAAACAAATAGCTGAAAGTCTTTCCTAGAAGAGAAAAATGTCAAAATTCACCAAAAAACCACTTGAAAAGATTATATACCAAACTGCAGTAGAACCCGCATTTCTAAAGCACAAGAGCCCTAGAGGGCCTCTGAAGCTATCAGAAGGTTCAGGGAACTATCTCAGCATGTCTACCATGATACACCTTTCAATTAGAAAGCATTCTACTACTATGTGAACAAATGCCACAAGAAAAAAATTTTTTAAGTAAGTAGAATATTTAAAGGTTAATAGACATCACATAAAATATGTAATAAAGTCCAATACCTACTTATTAAAAAATTAAAGGTCAAAAGAATGAAAAGCAGTATGGCACAGAGGTTAAGACCAAGGACTCTAGAGTCAAACATAAGGTTGGGTTCTGAATTCAGCACCTAGTAACTATATAACCTTAGATAAGTTACTTACCATAATTTATACCTCTTATCTTTGATCTCCTCATCTCAAAGATGGGGAGAATTATAATATCTACCTTAAAAAATTATAAAGATTAGACGAAATAATAGATGTAAAGCAGTTTAGCAGAAGTCCTGGCACACAGTAAATATACAATAAATGGAAGGTCACTTTAATTTTCCTATTATTGAAGTCTTGCTCAAACTTATAAATTATCTTTTCAATTAGTGCTTGATTGTCATAATTCATCATGCTCTGCAATCTTAATGAAAATATTTTATTAGAAAAGTATACAGTTAAATAGTTAGCAATGCCTACAGTACACCTAGCTCTTCATAACACTAACCATAGCCCAAACATCTATCAGCTATTCTCAACTTATGTAATCTGTGTACCTTGAAGAAACAGAGAGCTCTGTATGAAAGCCTTACAGAAAACAAATCTATAAAGTAATAACTAAGTTCATAATACCTAAACTGTCTTTTGGTGTACAACTTATAAATTAGCACTGCCATGGAAATTCTAGGGCTAGCCAGCATTTCAAAAGATTCTGAATTTTCACAAGAAATATATAAAGGTGTATACTTCATCTCTCATACTATCGCAATATATAAGGAAGGACTGAAAAATGTCATTTCACACAGTCCATCCAATTTTTTCCCAAGTATGCAAATAGTATCAGTAAGTAAAACAGAATTTGTTTAACTTTACTTACTAATATTATGAAATCACACTTCAACATATAATATGTTAAACCAAAGGAGAAACAAATTTTGTAATGCAGTGAGATGAAACAGAAAGTATACCGGCCTGAGAAGTAATATCATTTATTGATTGTGTCTCTACATGGTTATTTTCTCTGGTTCTTAATTTTTTCAATCACAAATTGTGAGTTCCTCCCCCACATATTGGTAGCAAGGTAAATATAAGATTGAAATAATTTAATAAATGGGGGAAAACTTTGAAAAACTGATAAGAGCTAATAAGACATACTTGATGCTAAGAGCAAATTTTTAAAGAAATGGAACCCTTGTTGAAAGATAACAATTACATCTGGTAATAAAGCTATAAATAACAAGCAAAAAAATTACAATGCTAATTTAGTTTTTATTTTGTTGTAATTTAGATGAATGTTTTTCTAAAACTGTGCTATGTAACTTATTTTTTTCTTGATCAAAACATTTTTTTTCTTTTTTTTTGGTTAACAATGGTCATTTCTTTCTTTAGGCTGCACCGGGTCTTTTTTAGGGTTCCTATAAATGTATTCTTATCCCAGATGATATAATTCAAAATATTACTTTCTAAATCAGTTTCTTAAGCTACAAAGAAAAAAAAATTTTCATTTTTGAATTACTTTCTTAAAGAGATTCACAGATTTCCTAAGTTTGCTCTTTTCTTTTACTAAGCTATATTTTAAGTGAATATTATTATCACTCAACTAAAACATTACTGGCTTAAAGAACTCTTAAGGTTACAAGAATACCGGGGTGTCCAGAAAGTCTTACCACCACAATATCTGGAATATGTAATTTTCTAAAACTTCAAACACAGGCAAACTTAAGAAAAACATGAATAAATATAATTAAGCCATTTAGGGGAATTCCAAGAACCAGGAACTAACTTTTTTTTAACAGAATATAGTTACACTGTGTCAATATTTCTCTAATAATCTCTGGTGCCAATAGATGAAAACAGGAGAAAGATGCTTTACCGTCTCAAAAGTTTTGCACATGTCTCGCACTAGGCTCTTTCTTGCCTAATGTCCAAAGTTTATAAGGATCTGGAAATATTCTCCCAGGAAAACAGATATGAACCACATAAGGAGATAAAACCTACACTAAAATATGGTTTACTTGTTTAAAAAGAAATGTATGCATCCCACATACTGCTAATTTGATATTTCTAAAACTCTGTTCTTCATTATTTAACAAGATTGATTGGTATCATGTGTTTTCTGTTTTTCTTCTCAACTTTATCCGGAAATTAAAAGGCTAAACTATCTTCATTAAAAGGCAACTTACTTAGATCACTACCTTTAGATCCTAGAACGCACATAAAATTTCTAAAAAATGCCACTCCTTTTCTGTACAGCTGAAACTAACACAACATTATAAATCAACTATACTCCAATATAAAATTTAAAAGTTTAAATTAAAAAATAAAAACAGATAAGTAAATAAAATTTTTAAAAAAGTAAAAAAATGACATTTCTGGGAATGAATGAGTAATTTTGGTTTACTCAATATTTAAACTTTAAGTTAAAAACTAAAAATACAGCTTCCCTGGTGGCACAGTGGTTGAGAGTCCACCTGCCGATGCAGGGGACATGGGTTCGTGCTCCGGTCCACGAAGTTCCCACATGCCGCGGAGCGGCTGGGCCCATAAGCCATGGCCGCTGAGCCTGCACGTCCTGAGCCTGTGCTCCGCAACGGGAGAGGCCACAACAGTGAGAGGCCCGCGTACCGCAAAAAATAAATAAATAAATAAAATTTTCTCTCTTTCATCTTTCTGAAATAATGAAATCCTACCTAAGTAAAATGAAAATAAGACAAACAGCATCATGTAAAAGTCTCAGTCTCCTAGTCTAGATAGCAAGCTCCACAAAGAAAACATCTAACTAAAGCTATACCCTAAACAGTTCTCCAATTTTCTTATTTGAAGCTTGTGATATCTCTTCTCCTGATTGTCCCCAAAATTACAGAGCAGATAATTGGTTCTGATGGAGGAAAAGACATTTCAATCAAGGAGACTGAAGATGTAACTCTGCTGAGAAGCAATTTCTTTCTTATAGTCAGCAAACATGTATTGAGCGTTTAGTATGTGCCCAATACTGTGCAAGGAAAAAATAATAAAATGTAGGGTCCCTGCCCTCATGAAGCTTATTGTCAGGGAAGCAGAGAAACTAAAAATCACAGTATAGTGTGATGAGTGCTATGATACAGGAACAGGCTGCTTAGCAAGACAAAGAAAGGGATCAAATGCAGATGTGGCAGGTGGAATCAAAGAAGAAATGAGCTCAATGTTAAATATAATGAGCTCAATATAAGTCAGTAAAGGGGAAAAGGAGAATTGTTCCCAAGATAAGAGAAAAAGCATGAGCTCAGAGGAATAAAACAGCATTATACATTCAGTGAACTACCAGTAGTTTCCTAAATCTAAAGCACAGCATAAATATGGAAGAGTGGACATACACAAAGCTAGAGGTAGTCAAAGGTGAAATCATCACGGACCTTGTATGCCAAGGTAAGGAATTTGAACTTTATCCTAAACTTTATGTGGAGCCACAGAAAGATGTTAAACTGGAGAGTGACAAGTAACATCTGCCTTTCAGAATGAATACTTCAGCAACAATACAGAGAAATAGCCTAGAAGAAAAAGACTATGCTCAGGAAGCCCAATCAAATTACGATCCTAATAATAAAGGCACAAAGTTATCAGGGCCTGAACTGAGGCAGTGGCAATAAAGATGAAGAAAAGATCATTTCAAGACAGATTTAGGAGGTACAAATAACTAGACATGATAAATGACTGGATACAAAGGATAAGGAAAAAAGAGGAGCCAGGACAATTTCCAAGTTCTAATTTGAAGAACTAAGTGTAAAGAGGAGTCATATATTCAGACAGGGAGGAGATACAGAGATAGGAACAAGTCTGGGAACAAAGACGATGCATCCACTTTGGAACAAGTTAAATTTAGGACACCTAGAGCTGAGGGAAAAAGTCTGGACTAACTAGTAGTTCATCCCAGTAAGTGAACAGAATAACACACACACAGTAAAAACCAAATTAGAATCTTATTGGGACTCTTCACATTATATTTAAATTTCATGGACACATAATCTAGCTGCTAACAACTTGTAGTGAGAAAAACTATTCCAAGAGAATGAAACATTACACTTTTCCAATCATGCTGATCTGATTGAACAAGGACAGATATGGGATGAGGGGACAGATGTCATTTGGAAGAGAGCTAAAGCTTCTTTTCAAGAGAATCAAAGGGATTGGAAGGGTCATTCCTTTAGCCCCCTTTATTTAGATCTAGCAGCACAGTAAGGGAATAGCTCACCTGTACTAAGGAGGAAAACCACTGGACTCCAGGACAATGAGAGCAAACTGCTTCATAAATTACTGAAGCTAAGTTGTTTGACTCTAAGATTTTGGGTGCTTTAGAAAGTTAAATTTACATCAGATATGATCTAGTACGGAAATTCCTGTTACATAGCTTTTTATGTTTTTGCCTTTTTTAAAAGAAGTGTCCTTGGTGAAAAGGGAACCCTCCTCTGCATTGTTGGTGGCAATGTAAATTGATACAACCACTATGGAGAACAGTATGGAAGTTCCTTAAAAAGCTAAAAATAGAACTACCATATGACGCAGCAATCCCACTACTGAGCATTTACCCTGAGAAAACCATAATTCAAAAAGACACATGCACCCCAATGTTCACTGCAGCACTATTTACAATAGCCAGGACATGGAAGCAACCTAAATGTCCATCAATAGATGAATGGATAAAGAAGATTTGGCACATATATACAATGGAATATCACTCAGCCATAAAAAGAAATGAAGTTGAGTTATTTGTAGTGAGGTGGATGGACCTAGAGTCTGTCATACAGAGTGAAGTAAGTCAGAAAGAGAAAAACAAATACCATATGCTAATGCATATATATGGAGTCCAAAACTAAATGGTACTGATGAACCTAGTGTCAGGACAGGAATAAAGAAGTAGACATAGAGAATGGTTTTGAGGACACGGGGAAAGGGAAGGGTAAGCTGGGACGAAGTGAGAGAAGCATCAACATATACACACTACCAAATGTAAAATATATATCTAGTGCGAAGCAGCCGCACAGCACAGGGAGATCAGCTCGGTGCTTTGTGACCACCTAGAGGGGTGGGATAAGGAGGGTAGGAGGGAGACGCAAGAGGGAGGGCATATGGGGATCTATGTATGCATATGGCTGATTCACTTTGTTGTACAACAGAAACTAACACAGCATTGTGAAGCAATTACACTCCAATAAAGATGTATTAAAAAAAAAGTGTTCTTTTTAAAAATACAATTAATGCATAATACTATGTTCAGATGTTTTGACAGAGTTCTTTAATATTTAAAATAATTGTGCTGAAAGTTAACAGGTTTTCACTGGATCTTGGCTTAAAGCACTTACAAATCGTTATCAGATTACAGACCAAATAACCAAAGCACCATCTAGCTAATGACAGGATATGCTAATTGAAAGCAAAATACTTCCCCTAAAAAATACTCATTTAAGGGTTAAAACTGTAAGTGGAAATACATTAAAAATATTAATATGTTACAGATGACAAATTCCCAGAGCTAATTCCTAATTTTTAGCCCCAAACTTCATATATAATTCTTTTAAAAAATATAGAACAAAACTTGTTAGTTTTCAAAATTAAACCGCATATTTATTATCAAAAATCTGGGAGTAATATTTCAAAATCATCTCCTTTTTAAAAACAACGCATGTAAAATACAAGGAAGCTCACAAAGTCAAAAGTAGTAAGGACCCAGGTTAAATAATATTTAAAAGGTATGTTAAAGATGCAGAAAATTTTAAAGATCTACAGATAGATATACATACCTGTTTTATTTCTGCATCTTTAACACACCTTTCAAAAAATATTTAATCTAGGTCCTTACCCATCTATATATATCTAGTTCTTCATTTTATATCATATGTGAATCTCTAAAAATATGTACATGTGAATCAAATTATTAAGCTAAATGCACTAAGAATACTTGTTTTTAAAAATAATTCTATGTCAATCTAATGAAATGTAGAATCATTAACTTTGTAAATTAAGATTGTCAACTTTAAGATTTGAGGGAGTCACACCTGTATATGCAGATTTTCTTAAAGATCATTTCCAACAATCTTATTTTGAAGACTATTGGACTTCAATTATTTCAACTGCGGTAAGTTGAACAAAAGCAATACTGAACAACATACCTTTCAGATAAATTAAGGCTTTGGTGAAGAGGTTCTAATTTTTGACATGTCTCTAGGCTGTCAACAGATGTCGAAGGCAATGAGTCTGATTGCACCTTGCTGGCATCACATAAATTAGCATCATTTTTAGGTAGGGTCTTTCTGAATTTTCGTCCTAAATCCGTCCATAGGACATTCGTCAACATAACTTTGAGTTGCCTGTTACACACATAAATAATTAATACATACAGTACTAAACATTATATAATACATAAATTCATCACAAATTGTAACAAATGAAAACTTCCAGGAATTCTAAATTCAGTCCTTCAAGAAATTAACCAGAGTAGTAAATATCATAAGTAAAAAATATGCCAATCATTCTCAAATATACATGAAAAACTAAAGCACATTTCACTTAAATTGGGACTTTCTTCAGAATTCTATCTAGTATACTACATCTGTGGTCACACACACGTACAGCTGTTGGATTGCTGGTAACCAATCTGTGCTTGGTCACACTACAAGTGGAACAACAACACACATCTGCACATCATGTCACAGAGGCAACCGCTTTCTGCACTAAAAATGTATTTTTGTTTTAGTATTTGATTTGGAAAACATAATTAAAACTAAGGGTAACAGTACAACATCTACAATCTTAACCCTACACAGTCTTAAGATACATTCAATTTTACCTTATTTCTAAAAATATGTCAACTTAAAACACTTACTGTACCTACACCAATTTCAAAAGTAAAACTGATAAATCCAAACACTTCCAGCTCTGCCTCATTACATTTTGCCCATTACTCATTCAACATATCTATGTGCTGATAATACCTGAAGAACTGTATTCAGTTCTAGAACCATGAAATATAGTTTCTTCAGGACTGTGAACAGGCTACCAAGTAGATGTGAGACAATGTCAAATGAGGAATGGCTGGAAGAATTGGAAATGTGTGATCAGAAGAGTGTCTATTCTATTCCCTAGTACCAGTTTTAGGCACTGTTTGTTTAACAAATGTTAATAATATGAAGAAAGAGAAAGCAAAGTGTTCGTGTATTTTTAATATAAAACAGAGCTCAAAGAAATCACTTGTTTGCCGCAGCCACTTGGGGCTGTATCTTCAGATCATCTGGAAGAAGCGGGATAGAAGTCTTCAGAGGAACCTCTATAGAACGCACTGAAACTCCAAATACTTTAAGTTTATAGATTTTAGAATTATCATTAAAGAATAAAGAGATGAGTGAAATTTCTATGAATGAATAATAATTCATTCTTCGTTCAACAAATACTTACCAAATACCTTCTAGCAAAACAACTGTACTAGTAGAATCTGGAGATTCAGCAACAAACGAAAGAGTTACAGTTCCTGCCTTCATGGAGCTTACATTCCAAAGAAGAATTACCCGATTAATTATTTAATTACAACTGTGATGAGCAATACGAACAGAAAATATAGGTGCTGCATTTCTTCTGAACCAGATCAGGGAAGGTTTTACTGAGAATATGACATTTACGCTGAAACTGTCCAAAGGAAACAAGTGGAAAATGGAGAGTGGTTCAAAAAGGAGGACAAAATGTAAATGCTCAGACAAGAGTAAAGCTTGTTCAAGGAAATTAAAGGACTTACCTGGCTCAAGTGCTTAAAGTGAAGAGGAAATTTGTATAAGATAAAGATGGGCAGTTAGGCAGGACCCTGTGGACTATACTGAGGATTTGAAACTTTAATGTCAACAACAATATCAATCCCCTAGTTTTAACAAAAGAATCATGAGACCAGAGCTGTATTTTTAAAAGATGACTTTGATCTTTTATGAATAATAAAGAAAACACCAAGAGAAAAGGGTAATAATGAATTTAGAGAGGAAATGGTGCTTAGGGATAGTTTAGTGGAATGGTGGGAGCAGAAATGGGAAAGAAGAAAAGGGACACAGACACAGCAAATGTAGGCAGTTGACAAACAGCTACGAAAGGGGGATATAGGACAAGAGCTGAAGATAAATGTGAGATGCAAGAAAGGTCTTCTTAGTTAGTTATTGGTTGGTTAGTTAGCTTAAGATAGAAAATATCTGTGTAAGTTTCAGTGCTTAGGGGAAGAGGTCAACAGACTAGGAGAGGTTGAAGATACAGGAGACAGTATAATTAACTTTATAATTAAGTTTCTTAAGAAGTAGCATAAAAAGAGCTAATATTTACTGAACATGCACCATACACCAGGAAGCATGTTAAGACCTCTACAATGATTTACACTTCATTTAATCCTCACAACTACTCTGTGAAGTATAATGGTAATTATTCTTCTGCAACTGAGAAGACCAAGAATAGAATGATTAATAACTAAGTCCATAGTTAAATGAGTGAGTGGTGAGAGCGGGATCCAGAGCCACACACTCTCAACTCTGTTGCCAGCACTCTTAACTGCTCCACTGTGCTGGTTTATGGTGGGAGAAGAGCCCCTTTTCCTTCTTCCAGAAACCAAGATCATTTTTTCAAAGTGATACAAAAGGTAAAAGAACACAGGCTTGAGGAGAGAAAAGATTTCAAATCATCACTGTGGAGAGGGGGAACACAAGCTGACTAGAGAAACACAGTAGGATTATCTTGAAGTTGAGGAATCCAGTAGGGTTAATAACCACAAATTTATAATGGCATAAACATACTGTGTTTTGTGATTTTTTTTCCCATCACTGCTCAGCCACCTTGGTGTCAGCACAATGCAAACAGATAATTAGGTTCACAAATGATTATTAATTACGAAGGAAAAAGGCACCTTTATAACTGAAAATCTGGTAGCTACCACCTTAACCAAGTGATCAAATGTAAGGCCACCAACAGTGGGACAAGCAGACACTACATATCCCCTGATATAATGCAATAAGCAAATACATCAGCTATGAAGTACTTTTGTCAAAAATGTAACATGAACCTAATTATGAGGACAAACACAATTATAAAAATCTAGAATGTAGGACATTCTACAAGACAACTGGCCTGAACTCTTCAAAAAATCAATGTCATGGTTTAGGGGGGTCGGGGGGAGGCAGGGGCTATTCTAAGATTAAGAGACTAATGAGACATAATAACCAAAAAATAAAATGCATGAACCTCAATTTGATCCTAGATTTTTTTAACAAAAGACATTTTGGGGGACATTTAGAGAATTCTGATTCTAGACTTTATATTACATGATAATATGAAATTATTATAAATTTTCTTCATAATATATTGTGGTTATCATGTAAAAGAATTTTCTTGTTCTTAAGAAGTACAGGCTAAAGTATTCAGAGGTGAAGTGCCTGACATCTGTGACTTACCTTCAAATGGTTCTGTGAAAAAAAATGTGTACATGAATATGCATATGTGATATGCACTTACATACATGTATGAAAAGAGACTGAGAGAAGGCAAATGTGGGAAAACATTAACAACATCTTGCGTGTTTGTTATACTCTTAACAAAATAATCCCGCCTGGTCCTGTACCAAAAAAATATGAAACGGGGAAAAAGCTATGCATGAAGATATTCATCACAGTATTATTTATAAAAGCAACAAAATGAAAGCAAATTTAAATTCCCAGCAATAGGGACTTCCCTGGTGGTCCAGCAGTAAACAATCCGCCTTCCAACGCACGAGACACAGGTTCAATCCCTGGTCGGGGAACTAAGATCCCACATTCTGCATGGCAACTAAGCCCTCGCACTGCAACTACTGAGCCCACACACCTCAACTAGAGAGAGGGGAAAAATAAAACCGCATGCTACAATGCACACGTGCCACAACTAGAGAGAAGCCTATGCACCACCAACGAAAGATCCCACATGCCGCAACAAAGATCCCACGTGCCACAACGAAGACCCGACACAGCCAAAAATTTAAAAATTTTTTAAATTAAAAACATAAAAATTCCCAGCAATAGCAGAATGGTTAAGTAAACAATGATAAAGCCACTTAATGGAATGTTACTTATTAGTCTCTTAAAATCTTCTACTTTAAATTTTAAGAGAGACTGGCTGTGTTTTTTTCTTTCAACTTGTCTTTATTTCTCTTTTCTATACTAAGCAAGTACTATACTATTTACATAAAGAGAAATGTCAACCAATTAATTTTGTAAAGAATGGTAAACATCTTTACCCAGTCAAAAACTATCTATTGATTAGTGAAAAAAAATTATTTTTTACATTCAGGACTACTCTTTTATAGGTTTTACAACTGTACAACTTAAAATGATCAAATGAAAATACTTCTAAAATCTTAAGGATATATAAGGTATACTTTTCGTCTGAGAAAACCACTATTAGTAATTTGCTAAATTATTTGGGAAAATATCCCAGTGGTAATTTTAATAATTTTAAATATGAAAATATCCAATGTTGGAAAATGCCATTTTTCTATTCACCCAAACCAAATAAGAATCACCACTGGTGATTTTACTGGTAATTCTAATAGTTGGCTCTAAGTGAAAAAGACAATTTGGATTCTCTGTGAAAATACTTATTTCATGTTCATAAATTTGCTTTACTGTAATCTGATTGACTAATAATATCCTAAGGCAGAAGTCAGCAATCTTTTCCCCCCAAATTAAAGGTAAAATTTTTTAAATTTCTATATATTTAAATATATTTGAACACTTCACAAGAAAGACATATGAATAGCGAATATGCACATAAAAAGGTGCTCAATATCATTAACCTCATCTTTCCAGTCTTTAAAAAAAGTTTGCCTTTTCAAAAAAGGGGGAAGGACAGCAAAATATTTCAACAGACACTTTAGAGAAGATACAAAAGAACAAGAAGCACATGAAAAGATGCTCAACATCATCATTCATCAAGGAAATGCAATTAAAACCACAATAAGATATCACTACACATACATTAAAAGGGATGATGACAGAGATTGACCATACAAGTGCTGGCAGGAGGGTGGAGGAAGTAAAACTCTTCTGCACTGCTGATGAGAATGTAAAGTGGCACAACTGCTTTTGGAAAACATTTGGCAGTTGCTTAACAAAGTTGAAAATGTACTTTCAATGACCCAGCAACCCATCTCCTAGGTATTTAACCAAAAGGAATAAAAACATGTCCACACAGGCACTTGTACACGGATATTCACAGTAGCTTTATTAATAGTAGTATTAATTTTTCACAGAACTAAAACAAAAAAAAAGTTTAAATTTGTATGGAAACATAGAAGACTGCAAATAGCCAAACCAATCTTGAGAAACAGAAACAGAGCTGGAGGAATCAGGCTCCCTGACTTCAGATCATATTACAAACCTAGAGTAATCAAAACAGTATGATACTGGCACTAAAACAGAAATACAGATCAATGGAACAGGATAGAAAGCCCTGAGATAAACCCATGCACATATGGTCACCTTATCTTTGATAAAGGAGGCACAAATATACAATGGAGAAAAGACAGCCTCTTCAATAAGTGGTGCTGGGAAAACTGGACGGCTACATGTAAAAGAATGAAATTAGAAAACTCCCTAACACCATACACAAAAATAAACTCAAAATGGATTAAAGACCTAAATGTAAGGCCAGGCACTATAAAACTCTTAGAGGAAAACATAGGCAGAACACTCTATGACATAAATCAGAGCAAGATCCTTTTTGACCCACCTCCTAGAGAAATGGAATTAAAACAAAAATATACAAATGGGACCTAATGAAACTTAAAAGCTTTTGCACAGCAAAGGAAACCATAAACAAGACAAAAAGACAACTCTCAGAATGGGAGAAAATATTTGCAAACGAAGCAACTGACAAAAGATTAATACAAGCAGATCATGAAGCTCAATATCAAAAGAACAAACAACCCAATCCAAAACTGGGCAGAAGGCCTAAATAGACATTTCTCCAAAGAAGATATACAGATTGCCAACAAACACATGAAAGGCTGCTCAACATAACTAATCATTAAAGAAATGCAAATCAAACCTCACACGGGTATCACCTCACACCGGTCAGAATGGCCATCATCAAAAAATCTACAAACAATAAATGCTGGAGAGGGTGTGGAGAAAAGGGAACCCTCCTACACTGTTGAAGGGAATGTAAATTGATACAGCCACTATGGAGAAGAGTATAGAGGTTCCTTAAAAAACTAAAAATAGAACTACCACACAACCCAGCAATCCCACTACTGGGCATATACCCTGAGAAAACCATAATTCAAAGAGTCATGTACCACAGTGTTCATTGCAGCTCTATTTACAATAGCCAGGACATGGAAGCAACCTAAGTGTCCATCGACAGATGAATGGATAAAGAAGATGTGGCATATATACACAATGGAATATTATTCAGCCATAAAAGGAAACAAAATTGAGCTATTTGTAGTGAGATGGATAGACCTAGAGACTGTCATACAGAGTGAAGTAAGTCAGAAAGAGAAAAACAAATACCATATGGTAATACATATATATGGAATCTAAAAAACAAAAAAAATGGTTCTGATGAACCAAGGAGCAGGACAGGAATAAAGATGCAGATGGAGAGAAGGTACTTGAGGACACGGGGAGGGGGAAGGGTAAGCTGGGACGAAGTGACAGAGTAGCTATGACATATATACACTACCAAATGTAAAACAGATAGTTAGTGGGAAGCAGCCACATAGCACAGGGAGAACAGCTCGGTGCTTTGTGACCACCTAGAGGGGTGGGATAGGGAGGGTAGGAAGGAGACACAAAAGTGAGAGGATATGGGGATATATGTATACATATAGCTGATTCACTTTGTTATACAGCAGAAACTAACACAACATTGTAAAGCAATTATACTCCAATAAAGATGTTTTTTAAAAAAAAACAGAAACAGACTCAGAGACATAGAAAACCAATTTATGGTTACCAAACAGGAGGGAGAGGTGGTGAGGGACAAATTAAGAGTATGTGATTAACCGGTATAAACTACTATACATAAAATAGATAAGCAAGAAGGATTTACTGTATAGCACAGGAAATTATATTCAGTGTCTTGTAATAACCTATAATGGAATATAATCTGAAAAAATATACAACTGAATCATTTTGCTTGAAACACAGTATTGTAAATCAACTATACTTGAATTTAAAAAATTACTGATCACAGATCACCATAACAAATATAATAACAATGAAAAAGTTTGATATATTGGGAGAATTAGCAAACCGTGACACAGAGACACAAAGTGAGCAAATGTTTCTGGAAAAATGCTACCGACAGACTTGCTAAATGCAGGGTTGCCTGCAACATTCAATTTGTAAAAAAATGCATTGTCTCCAAAGTGCGATAACATGAAGCACAATAAAACAAGGTATGCCTGTACCTTATGACTGGTATCCTTATAAAAATGGCAGAAACAGACATACACAGAAGGAAGACAACATGAAGACATACAGGGAAAACATGTAAATATGGAGGACTGAATGCATGAAGAAGAGAGGAGAGAGACACGGAACAGATTATTCCTTAATGCCTTCAAAGGAAGCACAGCCTAGAGGACACCTTGATTCACATGAAATGTGAATGGATTAAATAATCTAGTCAAAGGTCGAGATGGTGAGAGTAGATTAAAAAAAAAAAAAACACAAGACCTTCTGTGTTCTGAATGTTTGTTTCACCTCAAAATTCATATTTTAAAATCCTAACCCCCAAAGTGATGGCAGTAGGAGGTGGGGCCTTTGGGAGGTGACTGGGTCATGAGGGTAGAGCCCTCATGAATAGGATTAGTGCTCATAAAAAAGGTTCAAGAGAGTACCCCTTCCACCCTTTGAGGATACAGTAAAAAGATGGCCATCTAAGAACCAGGAAGCCATCACCAGATACTGAATCTGGGAGTGCTATGATCCTGGGCTTCCCAGGAATTATAACACTTTTGAAAAATAAATGTTTTTTGTTTATAAGCCACCTAGTCTTATGATATTTTGTTATAACAGTCTAAACAGACTAAGATAAGATCCAACAATATGCTCTCAACCAGAGACACACTTTGGACTCAAAGAAATAAACAGGTTCAAAGTAAAATGATGGAAACAGGTGTACCATGCAAACAGCAACCTTAAGACAGGTGGACTGGGCTCTATCAGTATTAGACAAAATAGACTTTAAAGCAAAAAAAGAAAAAGTCTGTAGAAACAATGAGGGACATTTCATTGACAAAAGGGTTAATTCATCAGTAAGATATACTGACTATAAATACACATATACTTAATAACAGGACCACAAGGCTCATTAAGCAAAAACTAACAGAAAGGAGAAATTAACAATTCAACAGTAATAGTTCAACACTTAAAACCCCAGTCTTGATAGAACAACTAGACAAAAATCAGCAAGGATACAGAAGGCTTGAATAACACCATCAACCAACGCATCCACAGACCACTCTAACAAACAGGAACAGAATGCACATTCTTCTCAAACACATGGAACATTCTCCAAGAAAGACCACATACCAGGCCACAAATAAACCTCAATAAATTTACAAGAAGTGAAATCATACAAAACGTTCTCAGACCACAGTGTAATTCAATTAAAAATTAACAAAAAACTAAGTCATGAGGATATAATGTACAACATGGGGACTATGGTTAATAATACTGTATTGTATATTTGAAAGTTGTTAAGAAAGTAAATCTTAAAAGTTGTCATCACACACAAAAAAATCTGTAACTATGTGAGTGATGGATGTTACCTATACTTACTGTGGTAATCATTTCATAGTATATACAAGTATAGAATCATTATGTTGTATATCTGAAACTAATATAATGTTATATGTCAATTATATCTCAATAAAGGAAGAAAATCTTTGAAATTTAAAAATACATAGAAATTAAACAATTCACACTTTCAAAAGAAGTGAATCAATCATACCAGAAATTAGAAAATACTTTTGAGCTTAATGAATAAAAAATCACAACATACCAAAATTTATGAGGTGCAGCTAACACAGTGCTTAGAATAAAATTTAAAACTAAACACCTATACTAGAAAAGAAGACATCTCAAATCAATAACCTAACCATGTACCTTAAGAAATTAGAAAAAGAAGCACAAACTATGTCCAAAACAAAGAGAAGAAATAAAAAATAAGATTACAGTGAAACTAAATGAAATAGAATATAGAAAACCTAAGGAGGATACTGATGAAACCAAAAGTTGGTTCCTTGAAAAGATCAACAAAATTTACAAGTATCTAGGTAGACTGAACAAAAAAAGAAAAGAAAGAAAACACTCAAATTACTAAAATAAGGAATGAAAGACGGGTCATCACTAACAGTATTACAGAAATTTTAAACAGTATAATAGAATACTATGAACAAATGTATGGCAACAAATTAGATAAATAAAATATACAAATTCCTAGAAAAACAGAAGCTACCAAAACAGACTCATAAAAAAAAAAAAATAGAAAATCTCAACAGACTTATAACAAGGAAAAATCTGAATTTCTAACTGGAAAACTTCACAGATACACACACACATACAAACACACACACACACACACCACCAATGAATGACCAGATGGATTCACTGGTGAATTTTATCAAACATTTAAACAAGAATTAATACCAATCCTTCAAAACCTCTTCCGGAAAACAAAGGAAGAGACAACACTTTTCACCTCATTCTACAAGGCTATTATTAGCCTCATTCCAAAGCCAGACAAAGACAACATAAGAAAATAGCAAGTTATTTTCCCTTCTGAATACAAACATAGATATCCTCAATAAAATCCTAGCAAACTGAAACCAGTAACATATAAATGGGATCATAAATCAGAATCAAGTGACATTTATCCCAGGAATGCAAAGTTGGTTTAAAATCTAAAAATCAATTTATGTAATACATTATATTAATAAAGGATACAAATTACATGATATAAATGCAGGAAAAGCATTTGACAAAATCCAACACACATTCATCATAAAAAGCCTCCCACAAATTAAGAACAGAAGGGAACTTCCTCAACATGAAAAAGGGCATGTCTTAGTCTGTTCAGGCTATAACAAAATATCACAGACTCAGCAGCTTATAAACAACAAACATTTATTTCTCACGGTTCTGGAGGCTGGGAAGTCCAAGATCAGGGTGCTGGCCAACATGGTCAGGCTCTGGTGAAGGCCCTCTTCTGGGTTGCAGACTGCAGACTCCTCACAGTGTCCTCACGTGGTAGAAGGCACCAGGAAGCTCTGTGAGGTCTCTTTTATAAAAAGAGCACTAATCCCGTTCATGAGGGCTCCACCCTCATGACTTAAGCACCCCCCTCAATGGCCCCACCTCCAAACACCATCACATTGGGCATTAGGATTTCAACATATGAATTTTGGGGAGATATTGTACAAACATTCAAACCATAGCAGGGCATCTATAAAAAACCTATAACTAACATCATACTTAATGGTGAAATACTGAATGCTTTCCCTCTGATAGTGGGAACAAAACAAAGATTTCCACTCTCACCACTTCCATTATACATTGTACATTCTAGCCAGGACAATTAGGCAAGGGGAAAAAATTAAAGGCCTCCAGCTGAAAAGGAAGCAGTAAAGCCATCTTTGTTTGCAGATGACATGATCTTGTATATACAAAATTCCAAGCAATCTACTAAAAATTTCTAGAACAGGACAAACAGGGTCACGATATATAAATCAGGGTCAACATATATAAATAAATGGGATTTCTACACACTAGTAATGAACCATCTAAAACTAAAATTAAGATAATACTTCCATTCACAACAGCATCAAAAAGAAAATACTTGGGAATAAATTTAACAATAAATGTCCAAGACACACTGAAAGTTACAAAACACTGTTGAAAGAAATTGAATAAGACCTAAATAAATGGAAAGATATATTCATGAATCAGAAGATTTAATTTGTTAAGACAGCAATACTCCCCAAATTGGTCTACAGATTCAGCACATCCTCCATCAAAATCCTTGTTGGCTGTTTTGCTCAAAATGACCAACTGATTCTAAAACTCAGTTGAAAATGCAAGGAACCCAGAACAACCAAAACAATCTTGAAAAGGGACTTCCCTGGCAGCCCAGTGGTTAAGACTCCATGCTTCCACTGCAGGCGGCATGGATTTGATCCCTGGTCGGGGAACTAACATCCTGCATGCTGCACAATGCAGCCAGAAAATTTTTTTAAAAAATCTTGAAAAATATTATGAAGTTGGAAGACTCACATTTCCCAATTTCAAAACTTACCACCAAGTTGCAATAATACAGTGTACAGCACACAGCGGTACTGACATAAAAACAGACATATACATCAATGGACTAGAATTCCAAATCCAGAAATAAACACTTACATTAATGTCAACTGATTTTCAACAAAGGTACCAAGAAAAATTCGTACCTCTTCAACAAATGTTGCTGGGACAACTGCATATTCACAAACAAAAATATAAATTTGGATGCCTATCTCATGCCATACCCAAAATTAATTCAAAATGGATAAAATACCTAAATCTAAGAGCTAGAACTATAAAACCCTTAGACGAAAACACAAGAGTAAATCATCATGACCTCAGATTAGGCAATAGTTCCTTAGATATGACAACAAAAGCACAACAACAAAAGAAAAACAGATAAATGGGATTTGATCAAAGTGAAAAAAACTTTCGTGCTTCAAAGGACACCATCAAGAAAGTGAAAAGCTGAGTGAGAGAAAATATTTCCAAATCACATATCTAATAAGGACCTGTATCCAGAATATATAAAGAACTCTTACAACTCAACAATAAAAAGATAAACACCACAATTTTTAAACAATTTTTAAAAGAATCTAAACAGACATTTCTCCAAAGAAGATATACAAATGACCAACAGGCATATAAAAAGACACTCAATGTCATTAGGAAATATGTACCAAAACCACGATGAGATTATCGTTTCACACCCACTAGGACAACTATGGAAAGAAGGAAGGAAGGGAAGGAGGGACGGAAAATAAGTATTGATAAGGATATGGAGTCACCAATATGCTTATTTCCTAAGGACAATTCACTTGAAAGGTGAGAATTCAGACTAAACAGCTTACAGAGTGCTCTGACATAAAATCAAGAATTCCAATTAGGACTTCCCTGGTGGCACAGTGGTTAAGAATCCGCCTGTCAAATGCAGGGGACACGGGTTCGAGCCCTGGTCTGGGAAGATCCCACATGCCACAGAGCAACTAAGCCCGTGTGCCACAACTACTGCCTGTGCTCTAGAGCCCACGAGCCACAACTACTGAGCCCATGTGCTGCAACTACTGAAGCCCGCGTGCCTAGAGCCTGTGCTCTGCAACGAGAAGACCACACACCGCAACAAAGAGTAGCCCCTGCTCACTGCAACTAGAGAAAGCCCATGCACAGCGGCAAAGACCCAATGCAGCCAAAAATAAAATAAAAAATAAATAAACTTATAAAAAGAAAACTCCAATTAGTCTTCTCATTTGTGCAAACTCCCAATAACTGTAATTTTTAACTTTGTTACTGTCACTTTTTATTCATTCACTATTCTAAAACAGATAATACCCTTTTGCAAAATAACAACTTTTTAAGCATTTACTGATGTCCAATACTAAAATTTAGCTCCGATTTCCTGCTGGTAATAATTGTAATTTGAATCCCATAGATATTTAATTCCAGCATATCCATTATTCATTAATACTATGACTTTAAGACCAGAGTTGCTAAATGGAGGACAAAAGATGAATCCAGCATCTTAACGAGTCTATATGTAACTCTTGCTTTATTAGCTAAAGCTTTCAAGATGTTACAAACACACAAAAACAAGGAGTTAAGATGAATTAGAATCACAGAAAGAGCTTAGAAGGAACAGTAGAGGTCACTGAACTCAATCACTGTATTTTAAAAGTTGTGCAAATTTGAGAACCAAAAAGGTTAAATGAATCATTCATGGTCACACTATACATAGTATAAGCCCATCCTATATCACACACATACATATATCTTACCTTTCTGCTGATGTCTTAGAAGTGACAGGACGCCCACGTACACCTTTTTTACTTTTATGGTCTACAGAGAGGACCTTATTTCTTAGGCTCCTTTTCCACTAAGGAAAAAAAATGGAATTTGGAATTTCAATAATAAATATAGCAATATGACAATTAAGAGGCACTTAAATTTTCTTTTTATTTAGAAATTCAAGATAAACAGCCAAAGTCATAACAGTTCACAGAGGGGGAAAACTGCAATCTACAAAACACCTGGCATCTTTTGCTAATGAGGATATAAAAGTCCAATAAATTACAGAAGAAAGACATTTATGGACTTCCCTGGCGGTCCAGTGGTTAAGACTCTACATTCCACTGCAAGTAGTGCAGGTTCAATCCCTGGCTGGGGAACTAAGACCCCACATGCCACGCAGCCAAAACATAAATAAATAGATAAATAAATAAATAAAGGGTCTGGACTTAATTCGTTAAAAAAAGAAAAAGAGGGCTCCCCTGGTGGTGCAGTGGTTGAGAGTCTGCCTGCCAATGCAGGGGACACGGGTTTGTGCCCCGGTCCGGGAAGATCCCACGTGCCGCGGAGCGGCTGGGCCCATGAGCCATGGCCGCTGAGCCTGCGCGCCCAGAGCCTGTGCTCCGCAACGGGAAAGGCCACAACAGTGAGACAGGCCCGCGTACCGCAAAAAAAAAAAGAAAAGAAAAGAAAAAGAAAAAAGACATTTAAAAATGTAAAGGTAATTTTAGTCAGGAAATAGACATTTTAAGACTCAAAAGCTTACATCACTACGAAAAATGGTGAATGTGTTTAAAGGAAATAAAAATAATTACATGCCAAGTTAAACAGAGTCTGTGATTCTGAAATAACTGCATTTATAAACAATTGGAAGGGATTACAACTGATTCCCTATGAACTGCTGCATGGAAAAAGTTTAGGGAAGAGTCAGATATCTTACTAACAGTGTTTAGATTTAATCCAACTACAAACAAAGTTAAAGTTGATTTAGTTAATATAGAAACAGGACTTCCCTGGTGGCGCAATGGAAGAATCCGCCTGCCAATGCAGGGAACACAGGTTCAATACCTGGTCTGGGAAGATCCCACATGCCACGGAGCAACTAAGCCCATGAGCCACAACTACTGAGCCTGCACTCTAGAGCCTGCGAGCCACAACTACTGAGCCCACACACACAACTACTGAAGCCCACACGTCCTAGAGCCTGCACACCCCAACTACTGAGCCCTCATGCTGCAACTACTAAAGTCCATGTAACTAGAACCTGTGCTCCACAATAAAAGAAGCCACCGCAATGAGAAGCCCACACATCACAACAAAGAGTAGCCCCCGCTCATCACAGCTAGACAAAGCCTGCACGCAGCAGAGACCCAATGCAGCCAAAATTAAAATTTTTTTAAATATATATATATATAAACAGTGTGGGGACTTCCCTGGTGGCACAGTGGTTAAGAATCCGCCTGCCAATGCAGGGGACACGGGTTCGAGCCCTGGTCCAGGAAGAGCCCACATGCCGCAGAACAACTAAGCCCATGCACCACAACTACGGAGCCTGTGCTGTAGAGCCTGTGAGCCACAAATACTGAAGCCCACGTGCCTAGAGCCTGTGCTCCGCAACAAGAGAAGCCACCGCAATGAGAAGCTCGCACACCTCAATGAAGAGCAGCCCCAGCTCACCGCAACTAGAAAGCCCGCATGCAACAACGAAGACCCAATGCAACCATAAATAAATAAATAAATAAATTTATTTATTTTTAAAAAGAGAAACAGTGTGAATCTGGGCAAATAAATTACTTATCTTCTCTATGCGTTAGTTTCCTTACATAATAATGGTTACTATCTCACAAGGATATATGATGATTATATAAGTTTAAAATACTGTCTTCCTTCCTAAATAGACATTTCTCCAAAGAAGACATACAAATGGCCAAAAAGCACCACAACAAAGAGCAGCCCCGCTCGCCGCAACTAGAGAAAGCCCACATGCAGCAACGAAGTCCCAACACAGCCAAAAAAAAATAAATTATTTTTTTTAAGTAGTCTACAAATAACAAATGCTGGAGAGGGTGTGGAGAAAAGGGAACCCTCTTAACACTATTGGTGGGAATGTAAATTGGTGTGGCCACTATGGATAACACTATGAAGGTTCCTTAAAAAACTAAAAACAGAGTTGCCATATGATTAGCAATCCCTCTCCTGGGCATATATCCAGAGAAAACTGTAATTCAAAAACATACATGCACTCCAATGTTCACAGCAACACTATTTACAATGGCCAAGAAGACATGGAAGCAACCTAAATGTCTATTGACAGATGAATGGATAAAGAAGATATGTGTGTGTGTGTGTGTGTGTGTGTGTGTGTGTGTATATATATATATATATATATATATAGAGAGAGAGAGAGAGAGGGAGAGAGAGAGGGAGAGAGAGGACTATTACTCAGCCATGAAAAAGAATAATGCCATTTGCAGCAACATGGATATACCCAGAGATTATATTAAGTGAAGTAAGTCAGAAAGAGAAAGACAAATACCATATGATATCATTTATATGTGGAATCTAAAATATGACACAAATGAACTTATTTATGAAACAGAAACAGACTCAGAGATATAGAAAACAAACTTATGGTTACCAAAGAGGAAAGGGGGTAGAGGAGGGATAAATTAGGAGTTTGGGATTAGCAGAAACAAACTAATACATATAAAATAAACAACAGGGTCCTACTGTATAGCACAGACAACTATATTCAATATCCTGTAATAAACCATAATGGAAAAGAATATGTATACATATGTATAACTGAATCACTTTTCTGTACACCTGAAACTAACACAACAATGTAAATCAACTAGAGCTAAAACATACTGTCTTCCTCAAAGAGATATTTGTACACCTATGTTCATAGCAGCATTTTTCACAATAGCTACAAGGTGGAAACAACTCAAGTGTCCCATCAATAATAACACCAATAATAATGAAATGTGTCATATACATACAATGAAATATTACTCAGCCTTAAAAAGTAAGGAAATTCTGACACACGCTACAACACGCTAATACATGGAAACTAACCAGAGAATGAAGGAAAATAAAGCAGAAAAATACATTACAAATGAAAGAACAAGATAAAACCTCAGAAAAAAACACCTTACTGACTGGAAATAAGTGATCTACCTGATAAATAGTTCAAAAAATTAGTCATGAACTTTGACAACTATGAGATTATAAAAAATATTTATATTGGTCTCTGGCCCCAGTTCCTACACAGAGCTCCTAAAACCCTTGTAATTCCCTTGGTGATAGGAGCATCTTTTGCTATAATATCTGGTTTTTAACCCCAATCCCTGACACAGGGCTCCTAAAACCCTCACAATTTCCTGGGTGATAGATTTGCCTTTTGTATTAATGAAGCGACTCTGGGTGAGATCCTAGATGGCTCCTGGATAGGGGCTAGTCACCAGAAAGACCAAGCCAATATTACAAGCTTGGAATTCTTATCTTTGCCCCACCATTCTCTAGAGAGGGGAGAAGGACTGGAAACAGAATTAATTATCGGTCATGCCTATGTGAGCAAATCTCCATTACAATCTCAAAAATATTATATGAGGTTCAAAGAGCTTTGAGGTTGCTAAACACATCCATATACCCGGAAGGTGACACACCCCAACTCCACAGGGACAGAAGCTCCTGCACTCAGGACCCTACCAGACCTTGCCCTATGTATCTATTCATTTGGCTGTTCATCTGTATCCTTTATCATGTCCTTAAATAAACTGGTAAACGTAAATAAGTGTTTCTCTGTGTTCTGTGAACTGCTCTAGCATAAATTAATCAAACCTGAGGAGAGAGTCATGGGAATCTCAGATTTATAGCCAGCTGGTCAGAAGCACAGGTGACAACCTGGAATTGTGACTGGCATCTGAAGTGGGGTGGGAGCAGTCTTCGGACTGAGCCCACAACCTGTGAGATCTGAAACCATCTCCAGGTAGATAGTGTCGGAATTGAGATAAATTGTAGGACACCCAGCTCATGTCCCAGAGGATTGCTTGGTGGGGGAAAACCCACAAACATCTGGTGTGAGAAGTGTTGTGAAAATGATAGTAGTATGAGAGTAAAGAAGAAACATGGGAGGAAGATGCGTTTTTCCCAACGCAATGACATTAGGTTAAGTGAAATAAGCCAGTAACAAAAAGACAATTACTCTATGATTCAAGTTATAGGAAGTATCTAGAGTTCAGAGAGATAGAAAACAGTAGAATTTTGGTTGCCAGGGGATGGGAGAGGGGGAAATGGAGAGTTATTGTTTAATGGGTAAAGTGTTGTGGTTTTGCAAGATGTAAAGAATTCTGGAGATAGACGGTGGCGATGGTTGCACAACAATGCGAATATACTAAATGCCAGTGAACTGTACCATTAAAAATGGTTAAGATGATAAATTTTATGCTATGTGTGTTTTACCATAATTAGAAATACATTTTTAAAAGTAAAAAAAAAATTTAAGTAATGAAAAACAAAATAAAACACTGTCTTAACCATGATAGCCCTCAATAAACTGTCATTTTTATTCTCCAGGCATTATTATCTCATTATCACCACAGCCCTACATGGTATAAAACTCATCACTTTATAAGTGGGAAGTGAAGCTCAGAGAATAAACTTCACCAGTTAACCCAAGTCTGCCTGACATAAAAGCCTATGCTCCTTCCAATGCTGTAATTCTAAATTACACAAATTCTCGGAAATCCTTCCTATCAAGATATCAACTTAAACACATTGTCACCCCCATTTCACTACAAAATGTAAATGTATCAATATAACTAGATTAAAAATACATTTTTCCTCCGTTTTCAGTATCACTGTCTTAGTTCTGCCTCTTACTTCTGACCTGGACTCTTGCAATGTTCTCCTAATGGGATTCCCTGCAAATGGTCTCTTCTCCCCCCAAGTCCAGCAGCCACTCTGTCAAGAAAGTTAAATCTTTCAAAAATGCAAATCTGATGTCATTCTCTTGCTTAAATTCCTAAGTATTCTCCACTACCTAAGGAGAAAAAAAAAAAAAAAAGAACTGAGTTATCTTTCTCACTTCTGCTTCCCATGAATCTTCTATTCCGACAACACTAAACTATATGTAGTTCCCTGAAAGTGCATGCCATTCAGATCCTTTGACATCTTTCTGTACATGTTTCCTCTTACTAGAATGTGCTTTGCCCTCCCCAATTCTCCTTGTCCATTAAGTCCCAGATCAACACCACCTATGAAGCCTTCCTCACTCTCTAGAAAAGTAAATCAGTATCTCTGCTCTAACACTATTTTACATACCTCTATTACTGATAACAGTTCTCACAATGAATTACATTATTTGTTTACATCAAACTGCAACCAGGACTGGGAATAATTTAGCTCACAAGCTAGACTCTCAGAACTACTGGTTAACTAGTTTTCCACAACTGTTTCACTAATCTCACAGTAAATGCAGCTTTCACATTTTTTGTTTCCAAATTTTTTTCTACCCTACTAATAACGTTGTAATTAGGTTTTACCTATATTTGCAAAATGATGAGTACTAGTCTTTGAGTCTCATATTCTGTACAGAAAAGAAACATAATTCCCACCAAAGAGGGGGGAAAAGAATGAGAAGTTTTAAACTATTACAAAAAATGAAACAAACACAATGAGACAAAATGAAGATATCTTTAATAGGAGAGGAGGGGAATTGATTAAACTTTTATTAACTCTAAATAACAGTAAGATGTTTCAATGCCCATCTCCAATCCTACCACAGCCAAGGGTAATCTGGAGTGTATCTACAGACATTATCAAAGGAAAACAAAAATTCACTTAGACTTTGATAAATTGTTTCTTATATTTAATATCACACTAGAATGTTTTTTCTTTCCAAAGTTGGATTAGAATTGCAGCCTGGATAATAATCTGTATTTTTCAGAGATACAATTTTTCACTTAGTCTATGAACCTATATACATGCTATCTCTGAAAAAAAAATCAGATAACAAAGAATTCTCCCACAATCTGATTATGAATGAGAATTTATTCATATACATATTTTGAAAGCTATCTGATCACAAATAGGAAGGCTGAAATAGTATGAACAGTTGTAATTTAAATATGAAAAAACTTATAGAAGAATAAAAGACTTTGCTTAGAGACAAGACCAAATCATTTAGTTGCCTGATTTTGAAGCTCTCATTCTAGCAGGGGCATCAAAATAAAATACTATGATAATTAAAACCAAATGTTCGATAGGAACTTGACTAAAATTTTTCTTGGACAAATCAACTCTATACCCATTCTAAGTGGTGCAGTGTTCACAGTCTCAACTGAGTACTTCCTTACATACTAAAAATGAACCAAATCTGCAACCTGAAGAAAATATCAGCTTTGCTTACCACTACTTATCCATGTCACAGCCTACTGTAATAAAGATGGATGATGACTTTCCAACCAATTGAGATTATTGGTCAGGATTTAACTTTTATATCAGAATTTCAATTCTATTGACTCTTCATCTAATTTCCAAATTAGCAACATGTAATGTCAACAGTGAAAACACTTATCAGAAAACATAAGCTGAAATTATTTGGTAACCAACATCTACTGAACAGCTGGATAAATTGGTGAGGTGCGGGGAGAGAGGCTATCTGGGGAATCCTGTATTCTCTTCAACAAGTTTTCCCTGATGGTAACGCCTTGCACAACTGCACAGCAATATCATCACCAGGAAAGTGACATTGAAACAATCCACGACCTTATTAAGATTTCACCTGTTTTACATGCACATACTTGTGTGTGTGTGTTTGTATGCGTGCATTTAGTCCTAGGCGATTTTATCACATGTGCTCATCTCTGTGACTACAACCAAACTCAAGATATAGAACAGTTGTGTCGTAAAGATCCTTTCTGCTACCCTTTTATAAACACATCTGCCACCCTCCCCTTCCACTAACCCCCTACCCTACAGGATCAAATCATTTAGTTACCTAATTTTGAAGCTCTCATTCTAGCAGGGATTTCCTAGAGTTTTCACAGACATTCAAATGAACATTTAAGAAGAAAATAAAGTGAATTCTACACAACCTATTCCATTAACTAGAAATAAACAATTCCCAATTCAATCTATAAAGCAAACATTATACTGATACCAAACCAATATAATGAGAGTACAAGAAAACTAAAGACCAATATCCCTGATAAGTACAGACAAAAATACTCAACAAAAATCAGCAGATCAAAACCAGCAATATATAAAAAGAATAATACAGCATGACTAATTAGGGCTTATTCTAGGACAGAACAGTGGTTTAATATTTGAAAATCAAATCAATCTATGATTCAAAAAAGAAAAAAGACCCTACTCTACATTGTATACAATAAACTCACTTTAAATATAAAGACACAAACAGATTAAAAGTAAAGGGATGAAGAAAGATACACCATTCTAAGAGATCAAAAGACAGAGTAGCTATATTAATTTCAGACTGAGATTTCAGAGGAAAAAACAGTATCAAATTTGGGGATACAGGGATAAAGAGGAATATTACATAATGATAGAGGGGTCAATTTGCCAAAAAACCATAATAATCCTTAATGTATATATGCCCAACACCAAAATACATAAGGCAAAAACTGATAGAAATATTGATACAAGGACAAATAGACATATCTACTTCAACATCCCTCTATCAGAAACAGATCCAGCAGGCAGAAAATCAGTAAGGAAATCAGTAATGAAATAACTGAACTGAAAAACACCATCAGTCAACTAAATCTAATTAACATTTATAGAATACTTCATCTAAAACAGAAGAATACACATTCTTCTCAAGCGCACATGCTTAGAGGGAAATTTATAGCACTGAATGCATGTATTAAAAAAGGAGACAATTCTAAAATCAATAATGCAAACTTCCAGCTTTGGAAATTAAAAAAAGAAGGGCAAAGTAAGCAGAAGAAAAGAAATAAATAAATAAAAGAGCAGAAATCAATGAAATTGAAAAAAAAATTAATGAAATTGAAAACAAGAAATCAACAGAGAAAATCAACCAAATCAAAGGTTGGTTCTTTGAAAAAAATCAATAAAATTGATAACCTCTACCCAGGTTAACTAAGAAAAAAAACAGAAGAGACAGATTACTAATATCAAAAATGAAAGAGGGGCAATCAGTACTGGTCCAATGGACATTATATAGAAATAATACAGAAATGCTATGAACAACTCAATGCCCACAAATGTGAAAACTTAGATGAAAATGGACGAATACCTTGAAAGATACAATTGATCAAAACTTATGTAATCTGAATAGGCCCATATCCATTAAAGATATTGAATCAATTGAATCAATATTTAATACCTTCCAAAACAGAAAGGACTAGGCCCAGTCTGGTTCATCAGTGAATTCTACCAAACATTTAAGGAATCAATTATACAAATTCTCTATAATTTCTTTCACAAAATAGAAGTAGAGGAACACTTCCAAACTCATCTTATGAGGCCAGCCTTTCTATTTTTCCTTTTGTTTATTTATTTATTTATTTGGCTGCATCAGGTCTTAGTTGCAGCATGCAGGATCTTTGTTGTTGGCACGTGGAATCCTTGGTTGCAGCGCACGGGTTCTTCGTTATGGCACGCAGGCTTCTCTCTAGTTGTGGCGCTTGGGCTCCAGAGTGTGCAGGCTCAGTAGTTGTGGTGCGTGGGCTCTCTAGTTGTGGCACACTGGCTCTAGAGCGCACGGGCTCAGTAGTTGCAGCGCACGGGCTTACTTGCCCCACGGCATGCAGGATCTAGTTCCCTGACCAGGGATCAAAACCACATCCCCTGCACTGGAAGGTAGATTCTTAACCACCAGACCACCAGGGAAGTCCCGAGGCCAGCCTTAATACCAAAACCAGAAAAATACATTACAAAAAAAGAAAACTACACAATATCTCTTATGAACATAGGTGCAAATATTCTCAACAGAATCAAATCCAACAAAGTATAAAAAGAATCATATATCATAAACAAGTGAGACTTATTTCAAATAAGCAATGATGGTTAGGCATTTGAAAAATCCATTAATGTCAACAAGCCAAAGAAGAAATATGAAATGGTCATATCAATAGATGTGGAAAAAGCATCTGACAAAACCCAAAAGCCATTTATGATTTTTTTTAACTCTCAGAAAACTAGGAATAGAGGGGAGTATTTTTAATTTGATTAAGAATATCTACAACAAACCTACAGCCAACATCATACTTAATGGCGAGAAACCATATGCTTTGACGCTAAGATTGAGAACAAGCAAGAATGCTCCCTCTCATCACTCCTATTCAACCTCATACAGGAAGTCCTAGATAATGCAATGAGACAAGAAAAGGAAATAAAAGGGATACAGATTGGGAAGGAAAAAATAAAACCTTTATTTGAGATGACATAATTGTCTATGTAGGAAATCCCAGAGATGAATTTGAAAAAAAAGAAAAAAGAAAAAACTTCCTTGAACTAATAAGCAATTATAGCAACAGTGCAGGATAAGATGAATATACAAAAATTAATTGCTTTCTTACATGAAGGTAAAGAACTATTAGAATTTGAAATTAAAAACGCAATACCACTTACATTAGCACTGAAAAAATTAAATACTTATGTACAAATCTTTAAAAATGTGTAAAATCTATATGAAAAGAACTATAAAACTCCAATGAAAGATATCAAAGATCTAAATAAATAGATATTCCATGAACATGAACAGGAAGACTCAATACTGTCAAGATGTCAGTTCTTCCCAACTTGATCTACAGAATCACCACAATTCCAATCAGTATCACAGCAAGTTATTTTGTGGATTTCGACAGACTGATTTGAAATTTTAAATAGAAAGATGAAAGACCCAGAATAGCCAATACAATATTAAAGAACAAGTTCAGAGAACTGATACTCCCACCTTAAAGACTTACTATAAAGCTACAGTAACCAAGACAGCATGGTATGGACAAAAAAACAGACAAATAGATCAACAGAACAGAATAGACAGCTGAGAAAAGGATCCACACAATGTAATCAATTAATTTCTAACAAAGGAACAATGGCAATTCAACGGAGAAAGGCTAATCTTCAACAAATGACACTAAAAGAACTGGCCACTCGTGTATGAAGAAATAAACAGAGACACAAATCTTATACCTTTCACAAAAATTAACTGAAAATGGATCACAGATCTAAATGTAAATTGCAAAACTATAAAATCCCTAAAAGATAACATAAGAGATAATCTAGATGACCTTCAGTTGAACAATTACTCCTTAGATATAATACCTAAAGCACAATCCATGAAGGAAAAATTGAAATTTGGGCTTCATTAAAATTAAAACTGCTCTGTGAAAGATACTGTTAAAAGAATGAAAAGTTAAGATACAGACTAGAAAAAACTCTTTGCAAAACACATATGTGATAAAGGACTGGTACCCAAAACATACAATAACGCTTAAAACTAAAAAACAAGAAAACAAACAATTTAAAAAATGAGGGAATTCCCTGGTGATCCACTGGTTAGGACTCGATGCTTTCACCGCTGTGGGCCCGGGTTCAATCCCTGGTTGGGGAACTAAGATCCCACAAGCCATGCAGCACAGCCAAAAAGAAAAAATGAGCCAAAAATGGGAACACACACTTCATCAAAGAAGATACACAGATGACAAATATGCATATGAAAAGAAGCTCACCAAAACATGTCATCAGGGAATTACAAGGTAAAACAAAGAGATACTACTACATACCTATTAGAATGGCTAAAACCCAAAACACTGACTACCCCAAATGTTGGCCAGGATGTGGAATAACAGGAAATCTCATTAGTTGCTGGTGGAAATGCAAAATGGTACAACCATTTTGGAAGACGCTTTGGCAATTTCTAACAAAACTAAACATACTCTTAACAAACAATCTAGCAACTACACTCCTTAGTATTTACCCAAATAAGCTGGAAACTTCTGTCCACACAAAAATCTGCACATTAATGTTTAGGGCAGCTTTATTCATAATTGCGAAAACTTTAAAGTAACCAAGATGTCTTTCAATAGATGATAAAGAAACTGTGGTACACCCACATAATGGAGTATCATTCAGCAATAAACACAAATGACATTGGGGGAGTCTGTGCATGTGTAGGGGCAGGGGATATATGGGACCTGTCTGTATTTTCTGCTCAATTTTGTTATGAACCTAAAGTTACTCTAAAAAATAGTCTTTCTAAAAAAAAAAAAATTTTTTTTAAAGCCGAGCTATCAAGCCACAAAAAGACACTTTGATAAACATAAAAGCATACAGCTAAGTGAAAGAAGCCAATCTGAAAAGGCTGTATGATTCCAAGAATATGACAATATGATTTAAAAAAATATATATGGGGACTTCCCTGATGGCACAGTCATTAAGAATCCACCTGCCAATGCAGGGGACACAGGTTCGAGCCTGGGTCCGGGAAGATCCCACGTGCCGCAGAGCAACTAAGCCCATGCGCCACAACTACTGAGCCTGTGCTCTACAGCCCATGAGCCACAACTACTGAGCCTGTGAGCCACAACTACTGAAGCCCGTGCACCTAGAGCCCATACTCACAAGAGAAGCCACCACAATGAGAAGCCCGTGCACCACAATGAAGAGTAGCCCCCACTCGCCGCAGCTAAAAGAAAGCCCGAGCGCAGCAAGGAAGACCCAACACAGCCAAAAATAAATAAATAAATAAATTTTTAAAACTATGGAGCTTTTCACGCAGATGGCGCCAAAGGCAAAGAAAGAAGCTCCTGCACCTCCCAAAGCAAAAGCAAAAGCAAAAGCAAAAGCTTTGAAGGCCAAGAAAGTATTGTTGAAAGGCATCCACAGCCACAAAAAAAGAAGATCTGGATGTCACCCACCTTCCAACGGCCCAAAACACTGCAGCTCAAGAGGCAACACAAATGTCCTCAGAAGAGCACCCCTAGAAGAAACAAGTTTGACCACTATGCCATCATCAAGTCCTCCCTCACCACCAAGTCAGCCATAAAGAAAACAGAAAACAACAACACACTGGTGTTCACTGTGGATGGCAAGGCCAACAAACACCAAATTAAACAGGCTGTGAAGAAGCTCTGACATTGACATGGCCTGATGGAAAGAAGAAGGCATATGTTCTACTGGCTCCTGACTATGATGCATTGGAGTAGCCAACAGAATTGGGATCGTCTAAACTGAGTCCAGCTAGCTAATTCAAAATATAAAAGTTTTCACTGTAAATAAAAAAACTATAGAGATATTAAAAGATCAGTGGAGCACAAGAAATTTTTTTTTTTTTGCAGTACGCAGGCCTCTCACTGTTGTGGCCTCTCCCGTTGCAGAGCACAGGCTCCGGACGCGCAGGCTCAGCAGCCATGGCTCACGGGCCCAGCCACTCCGCGGCATGTGGGATCTTCCCGGACTGGGGCACGAACCCGTGTCCCCTGCATCGGCAGGCGGACTCTCAACCACTGCGCCACCAGGGAAGCCCAAGAAATTTTTAGAACAGTGAAATTATTCTGAATTACACTGTAATAGTGGATACATGTCATCATATTCTCAAAACACATAGAATATACTATACAAAAAGTGAACCCTAATATAAACTACGGACTTCAGTCAATAATATAACAGAGGTGTTCCAGTTCACAATGATGATGTAGGTAGTGTCCTGAATTCACTTCCTCCCATGGACACACCAAATCTACAGCTACATACAGAATAACTCTCTCTGAAAGAAATCCAGAAACTAGCTGAGCAACTCTTATCACACAAATGAGAAAAAACCCACATCAAAACTGGTAGGAGAGGGCTTCCCTGGTTGTGCAGTGGTTGAGAGTCTGCCTGCCGATGCAGGGGACACGGGTTCGTGCCCTGGTCCAGGAGGATCCCACATGCCGCGGAGCGGCTAGGCCCGTGAGCCATGGCCGCTGAAACTGCGCGTCTGGAGCCTGTGCTCCGCGACGGGAGAGGCCACGGCAGTGAGAGGCCCGCGTACCGCAAAAGTGGAAAAAAAAAAAAACTGGTAGGAGAGGCTGAGACATAATCTCTCCATAAACACCATCCCCAGCAGATCAGAACACAGCCAGAAAGGAACTCACAACTCCCAGCTTTTTCCTAAGGAGCAATGGGTTTGCACCCCACATTTAGCACCCCAACTTTTAAGATTATCACCAAGGAGATAGGCCCCCAAAACATTTAGCTTTAAAAGGCAACAGAACTTGCATCTAAATATAAGACCCATAAGGCTTTGGCATACTAAGACACAGTTCTTAAAAGGCTCACATGGACTCACCATGGCTAACCCTCCAGGACCCAGAATAGAGGCAGCAGACTAAAATGCACCCAGTCTTTCTATAAAAGAGGCCTATTTGTTTATCGCAAAATCTGCAGTATGAAGGGCAAGCTTCTAATTTAATACACACCCCAGGTCCAACTGCAACACTCTCCAGAGACCACAGAGGCAGGTAGGCACCATCTCTGAGCTCTCCCTCTACCTCCAGGTTGCCCTTATCTCCCAAAAAGGAGCTTATGCACAAGACTGCACACCACTTTTTGCAGCTGCTGCCTAGGGGATATCCCTTAATCACCTGGCTCTGGTGGCCAACGGGGCATATGCTCGTAGGTCCCACAGGACTAAACCTAAGAGCAGAACAGTTTTTAACCAGCTATCCCCCCAGGTTACAGCACAGAGCAAACAAACAGAAACACCTGTCTGCCAGTCCTACTCTGAAAGAGGTATAGCTGTGTACATTTTTTTTTTTTTTTGGCTGCATTGGGTCTTTGTTGCTGCACACGGGCTTTTTTCTCTAGTTGCAGCGAGCAGGGGCTTCTCCTTGTTGCAGTGCATGGGCTTCTCACTGCAGTGGCTTCTCTTTGTTGCGGAGCATGGGCTCAGTAGTTGTGGCTCGCGGGCTCTAGAGTGCAGGCTCAGGAGTTGTGGTGCACAGGCCTAGTTGCTCCATGGCATGTGGGATCCTCCTGGACCAGGGCTCGAACCTGTGTCCCCTGCATTGGCAGGCGGATTCTTAACTACTGCGCCACCAGGGAAGTCCCTAGCTGTGTACTTTAAAAGCTGCTGCCTGGGGACCTGGCTTCCAATCAGCCTGCATCTAGGTGCTAAGATCCTCCCCCTTGGGATACGGACAGGTCTTGTCACACTCAACTACTGGAAGCCACTATAAACAAAGAAGACTGCTTGGACAATCACAGAGGTCTAAGAAACAACCGAGAGTTAGGACAGGATTAAAGGATAAGGTTCAGGTCCTATATAAGATCAGTCTTTCAAGACTGAGAGAGGTGGCTGTTTTATCTAATACATGGAAACTAACCAGAGAATGAAGGAAAATAAAGCAGAAAAATACATTACAAATGAAAGAACAAGATAAAACCTCAGAAAAAAACACCTTACTGACTGGAAATAAGTGATCTACCTGATAAATAGTTCAAAAAATTAGTCATAAAGATGCTCACCAAAGTCAAAAGACCAATGCATAAACAAAATGAAAATTTCAACAAAAAGAAAGAAAATATAAGAAAGTACCAAATCACATAACTGAAGAATATTAATAATTGAACTGAAAAATTCAATAGAAAGATCAACAGTAAACTAGATGACGTGAAAGAAAGGATCAGTGAACTCAAAGACAGGGCAGTAGAATTCATCCAATCAAAGGATCAAAAAAAGAATAAAAAGAGTGAGCATATACTAAGGGACTTATAAGACAACATAAAGGAGAACAATATTCACATAATAGGAGTACCAAAAAGAGAAGGGAGGGTAGAAAACTTATTTAAAGAAATACTGGTTGAGGGCTTCCCTGGTGGCGCAGTGGTTGAGAGTCCGCCTGCCGATGCAGGGAACACGGGTTCGTGCCCCGGTCCGGGAAGATCCCACATGCCACGGAGCGGCTAGGCCCGTGAGCCACGGTCGCTGAGCCCGCGCATCCGAAGCCTGTGCTCCGCAATGGGAGAGGCCCGCATACCGCAAAAAAAAGCATCTTGATTAGTTGCTAATAAAACTCTTTAAAAAAAAAAAGAAAAAAAGGAAAAGAAATACTGGTTGAAAATTTCCCTAACCTGCGGAAGGAAACCAACATCCACAGTCAGGAAGCCCAGAAAGTTCCAAACTAGATGCATCTATAGAGAGCCACACCAAGGCACATTATAATTAAATTGTAAAACGTTAAAGACGAGGAGACAATCTAAAAAGTAACAAGAGAAAAAACAACTTCTTATATACAAGGGAACCCCCATAAGACTATCAGCAGATTTTTCAGCAGAAACTTTACAGGCCAGAAGGGAGTGTCTCAATATATTCAAAGTGCTGAAAGAAGAAAAAACTGCCAACCAAGGACACTCTACCCAGCAAAGTTGTCCTCCAGGACTGAAGGAGAGATAAAGAGCTCCAGACAAGCAAAAGGTAAAGTTCCAGAGAAGCACCACTAGACCTGCCACACATGAAATGTTGAAGGGTTTTCCTTAAACCAAAAAAGGAACTAATTAGTTACAAGAAAACATATGAAAGTATAAATCAGAGTGGAAATAAGTGACTAGAGAGTGAAGAGATAATAGGAAAGATCAATGAAACTAAGCTGTTTTTTGAAAAGATAACCCAAAAATGGCCTTTAGCTAGGCACAACAAGCAAAAAGGAGAGAGAACTCACAAAACAAAAACATCAAAAATTAGAGAGGAGATATTACTACTGATCACAGAACTATAAAAGATCATAAGAGACTACTATGAATTATATGCCAACAAACTGGACAACCTATAAGAAATGAATAAATTTCTAGAAACATAACCTACTAAGACTGAATCATGAAGAAAGAGAAAATATGAACAGAACAATTACTAGTAACAAGACTGAATCAGTAATCAAAAACCTCCCAACAAACAAAAGTCCAGGACCAGATGGAGTCCCTGGTGAAGCCTACCAAACATTTAGAGAAGAATTATTACTAATCCTTCTCAAACTCTTCCAAAAAACAGAGGAGGAGGAAACACTCCCGAACTCATTTTATGAGGCCATCATTACCCTAATACCAAAACCAATATCCTTGATGAACACAGATGCAAAAATCCTCAACAAAATATTAGCAAACTAAATTCAACAATACATTAAAAGGTTCACACATCATGAACAAGTCAGATTTATTCCAGGTATGCAAAAATGCTTCAACATCCACAAATCAATTTATGTGATACATCACATTCATCAAATGAATGATGAAATCATATCATCATATCAATAGACACAGAAAAAGCATTTGGCAAAATTCAACATCCATTCACCATAAAAACTCTCAACAAGGCAGGTATAGAGGGAATGTACCTCAATTATGTATGACAGGACACGTATAACAGGCCCACATCTCATGTCATACTCAAGAGTAAAAAGCTGAAAGCTTTTCCTCTAAGATCAGGAACAAAACAAAGATGGCCACACTCACCACTTTTATTCAACAGAGTACAAGAAGTCCTAGCCAGAGCAATTAGGCAAGAAAAATAAATAAAAAGTATCCAAATTCGAAAAAAAGTAAAACTGTCTCTATTTGCAGATGACAAGATATCATACATAGAAAACCCTAAAGATCACACCAAAAAAACTGTTACAACTAATCAACGAATTCAGTACAGTTGCAGGATACAAAATCAACATACAAAAAACCAATTGCATTTCTACACACTTACAATAAACTACCTGAAAGAGAAATTAAGAAAACAGTCCCATTTACAACTGCAGTAAAAAGAATAAAATATCTAGGAATAAACAACCCATACACTGAAAACTGTAAGACACTGATGAAAGAAATTGAAGAGATACAAATAATTGGCAACATATGCCATACTCATGGACAGGAAGAATTAATAATGATAAAATGGCCGTACTACCCAAAGCAACTTACAGATTCATGCAATCCCTATCAACATTCCAACAGTATTTTTCACAGAAATAGAAAAAAAAATCTTAAAATTTGTTTGGAACCACAAAAGACCCTGAATAGCCAAAGCAATCTTAAGAAGAACAAAGCTGAAGACACCACACGTCCTGATTTCAAACTACATTACAAGGCTATAGTAATCAAAACAGTATGGTACTGCCATAAAAACACAAAAATAGATCAACTGAACAGACTAGAGAGCCCAGAAATAAATCTACACATATATGGTCAATTAATTTATGATAAATAACACTAGAATATACAGTTGGGAAAAGACAGTCTCTTCAATAAATTATGCTGGGAAAACTGAACAACCATATGCAAAAGAATGAAACAGGATGACTATCTTACACCATACACAAAAATCAATTCAAAATGAACTGACTGACTTGAACATAAAACCTGAAACTATAGAACTCCTAAAAGATAACATAAAGGGTAAGTTCCTTGATATCAGTGTCTTAACAATGATTTTTTGGATTTGACACCTAGGCAAAGGCAATAAAAACAAAATAAACAAGTGAGACTACATCAACCTAAAAATGTCTGCACAGCAAAGGAAACCATCAACAATATGAAAAACCAATCTACAGAATTGGAGAAATTATTTCTGAAACATATAACTGATAGAAGGCTAACATCCAAAATATATAAAGAACTCATACAACTCAATAGCAAAAACAAAAGATCTAATTTAAAAATCGACAGATCTGAATAGAAATTTTTCCAAAGAAGACATACATATGGCCAACAGGTACATGAAAAGGGGCTCAACATCACTAAACACCATGGAAATGCAAATCAAAACCACAATGAACTACCTCCTCACACCTGGTAGAATGGCCATTATCAAAAAGACAAGACAAAAAGAGGATGCAAGGATGAGGAGAGGGACTTCCCTGGTGGTCCAGTGGTTAAGAATCCACCTTCTGGGACTTCCCTGGTTGCGCAGTGGTTAAGAATCCGCCTGCTAATGCAGGGGACACGGATTCAATCACTGGTCCAGGAAGATCCCACATGCCGCAGAGCAACTAAGCCCGTGCGCCACAACTACTGACTCTGCACTCTAGAGCCCATGAGCCACAACTACTGCAGCCCGGGTGCCTAGAGCCCATGCTCCACAACAATAGAAGCCACCACAATGAGAAACTTGCCCACTGCAACAATGAGTAGCCCCCGCTAGCCGCAACTAGAGAAAAAAGCCCGCATGCAGCAATGAAGACCCAACGCAGCCATAAATAAATAAATATATAAATTTATAAATTTATTTAAAAAAAAGAATCCACCTTCCAATGCAGGGGACGCAGGTTCAATCCCTGGTCAGGGAGCTAAGATCTTACATGCTGCAGGACAGCTAAGCCTGTGCACCGCAACTAATGAGCACGCAGGTTCTGGAGCCCGTGTGCCACAAGAGAGCCCACGTGCTACAACTACTGAGCCCGCGTGCTCTAGAGCCCAAGTGCCACAACTATAGAGAAGCCCATGTGCTGCAATAGAAGATCCCGCGTGCCACAACTAAGACCTGACACAGCCAAATAAATAAATATTTAAAAAGAAAAAAAAGGATGAGGAGAAAATGGAACCCTTGTGCACTGCTTGCAGGAATGTAAACTGGTAGAGACACTATGGAAAATACTATGGAGGTTCCTCAAAAAAATTTTTAAAAACCACATGATTCAGCAATTCCATTTCCACTTCTGGGTATTTTTCCTTAGAAAACAAAATCACTACCTGAAAAAAAAATTATTGACAACTCCATGTTCACTGCAATATTATTTACAATAGCCAGGATGTGTAAACAATCTAAGTGTCCATCAATGGATGAATGGATAAACAAAATGTGGTATGTGTACATATATATATACACACACATATATACACACACACACACTTTAATGGAATGTTATTCAACCATAAAAAAAGAAGGAAATCTTGCCATTAGCAATAACATGGGTAGACTGTCAGGGCATTATACTACGTGAAATAAGTCAAACAGAGAAAAACAAATACTGTACGATCTCACTTACATGTGGAATTTTTTTTGAATCTTAATGCATTGATACAGAGAACAGATTTGTGGTTGCCAGAGGCAGGGGTTGAGAGCTGGAGGAAATGAATGAAGGTGGCCAAAAGGTACAAATTTCCAGTTATAAGTCCTGGGGACATAATGTACAGCATGGCGAATTAGTTAACAAAACTATACTATACATTTGAAACCTGCTAAGAGAGTAGATCTTAAAAGTCTCATCATAAGAAAAAAAAACTGTAACTATGTATGGTAATGTATGTTAACTAAACTTACTGTGGCAATAATTTTGCAATTTAAATATGTATCAATCATTATGGCTTTCAGAGATGGTGAAGCTAGGGAGCTCCCGGCTGGGAGAAGGACATCAGATCTCACTGTCCTCCCAGCCTTTCAACCTTCCTCCAAAGCCCCTAGATAAAATGGCTTGATCCCCAAAATAAATAAATAAATAAATAAATAAATAAATAAATATCATCATGTTGTACACCTAAAATTAATACAGTGTTACATGTCAATTACATCTCAATATTAAAAAAATGTATCAGTTTTTGGCTCACCAATTGTAACAAATGTACCACATTAATGCAAGATGTTAATAATAAGGAAACTGTGTGTGAGCATAGGGAAGGGCAGAATGAATATATGGGTACTGTTTGTACTATCCCTTCAATTTTTTGGTAAACCTGAAACAACTCTAAAAAAGTCTATTATTTTAAAAAATAAGCAAACTGACAGCACCAAGTATTGGTAAAGTTACAGAGCATCCAGAAGTCCCATACATTGCTGGTGGGAATGTAAAATGGTATTCTGGAAATCAGTTTGGCAGTTAAACATACACTTACATATGATTCAGGAATCCCACTCCTAGGTATTTTCCCTAGAGAAATTTTAAAACTTCTGCTCACAAAAAAGACCGGTATACAAATATGTATAGCATCTTTATTCCTAACTGCCAAAAACTGGAAACAACCCATATGTCCTTCAGTGGTTAATGTGGGAATGGTTAAACAAACTATTGATATATACAACATCAATGAATCTCAATGGCATTATACTACATGAAAAAGCCACTCTCAAAACATTAAAAAATTACATACTCCATGATTGCATTCATGTGACATTCTGGAAAATACAGAACTACAGGTAGAGAAAACAACAATGTTACCATGGGTTAGAGATGGGGATAGGGAGTAACTACAAAGGGGACAGCACCAGGGAATTTTTTGGAGTGATAGAACTGTATGGTATCTTCACTGTGATGATAGTCATATGAGTCTATACAGATCTTGTAACTCATAGGACTGTACACCAAGAAAAAAAATGATAAATAAATACAAATACACACACACACACACACACACACACACCTTTATAATGGTGGTGGCTGCAAAAATGTATACCTTTGTCAAAATTCAGAGAACACTTAAAATGGATTAATTTAATTATATGTAAATTAATTGCCAATAAAATATATTTTTAAAAGGGCAAAAAATTTGAACAGACACTTCACAAAAAAAGAAAACATACAACAGCTAATCAACATATGAAAATATTTTAACACCATTAGTCACCAGGGCAAAGCAAATTAAAACCAATTAAAAACAATCCCAAAAGTCCATCAACAGAAGAATTAGATTAATAAATTGTGTTATACTCATATAACAGAATATTACTTAGCAGTAAAAAGAAACAAACTGGGCTTTCCTGGTGGCACAGTGGTTAAGAATCTTCCTGCCAATGCAGGGGTCATGGGTTCGAGCCTGGTCCGGGCACCACAACTACTGAGCCTGCACTCTAGAGCCCACAAGCCACAATTACTGAGCCCACATGCCACAACTACTGAAGCCCGCGTGCCTAGAGTCTCCAACAAGAGAAGCCACCATGATGAAAAGCCCACGCACCACAACAATGAGTACCCCCCCCCCGCTCACAGCAACTGCTGATAGACAGAAAACAGGAATGAGTTTCAACAACGTTTTACTAAGCAAAAGAAAACTAAGCAAACACAAAAGAGTATACACTATACGAATAGGCAAAACTATCTTACTGATATAGAAATCAGAAAATTGGTTGTCAGGAACAGGGTGGGAATAGGGACAGCGGGCAAAGAAAAGATACAATGGTAAGGGGCATAAGGGAACTTTCAAGGCTCACGACAATGCTCTATTTCACTGAGATATTGGTTGCATATGTTACATTAGTCAAAGCTCATCCAATTATACACCTAAGACCTGTGCAGCCTGCTTTATATAATTGTATCTCAGTTAATATCAAAAATAAACAAGTTAAAATTCTGCTGAAGATAGCATAATCTGAAGATTATGGAGAGTGGTATTTATCCCTTTTTATTTCATTGAAACCTACAGCGTGTGGGAGAAACAACAAAGCAAGATTTTGGTACTGCCTCAAACCCTACAAACTATGAAGCACACTTAACAAACACCGTTAAGTCTAAAGCAACATGGGAGCAAGGTAAAGCTGACACATTTGCCACTTCAAATCTCAAACACGATGTAGATTTCCCAAAAGTTAAGTATCACTATCCTAAGGAACACGTGCAACTAGAGTGGGAAACTGGTCATAGGAGAAGAAAATATGTCTCTGAGGAGGCCTTGTTTCACTCAGTGGGTAGAGAGAAATAGGAGAAAATAAGCCATTACTTCGCAGGAAAAGGAGACTGCTGAAATGAAAAGGAGTTAAGGAAAGAGAAGACGGCAGATTATATAACATAGAGACTTAATACCTAAAGAGCTCTCTGGGGACTTCCCTGGTGGCACAGTGGTTAACAATATGACTGCCAATGCAGGGGACATGGGTTCGAGCCTGGTCCGGGAAGGTCCCACATGCCACAGAGCAACTACTAAGTCCATGTGCAACAACTACTGAGCCTGCGCTCTAGAGCCCACAAACCACAACTACTGAGCCCTCATGCCACAACTACTGAAGCCCACATGCCTAGAGCCTGTGCTCCGCAACGAGAAGCCACTGCAGTGAGAAGCACACGCACCGCAACGAAGAGTAGCCCCCACTCACCGCAACTGGAGAAAGCCCGCGCGTAGCAATGAAGACCCAACACAGCCAAAAGTAAATAAATAAAATAAATAAATTTATTTCTTAAAAAAGAGCTCTCTGGTGATCCACATCTGCCTCTTGAAGGCCAAATACTAAAGGAAGATTATATGACCCAAGGGTAAAGGAAAAAACACATTTAGTAAGACACCCCTTAAGAAAACAAACCCAACAAAAAGCATCCATCTACTTACAAGAGACTGTGTGTGTGTGTGTGTGTGTGTGTTTGTATTTAAAATGATATATATATCTTATTTTTACTCCATTCAGTACTCTAAAACATAAAGTAAAATATATAAATGCAGAGATAAAATTTTCTTAAAATAATGTATGTTGGGGACTTCCCTGGTGGTCCAGTGGTTAAGAATCTGCCTTCCAATGCAGGGAAAGCAGGTTCAATCCCTGGTCCAGGAACTAAGATCCCACATGCCATGGGGCAAGTAAGCCTATGCACTGCAACTACTGAGCCACGTGCCACAACCAGAGAGCCCACGGACCACAACGAAAGATCCCCAAAACTAAGACCCAATGCAACCAAAAATAAATAAATAAATATTTTTTTTAAAAAAGCTTAAAAAAATAATGTATTTTTTTCTTCTACTGGCAACAATTTTACTGCCTGATAATATCCAGTAATAGTAAACCTGTAGAAATATGGGAGCTCTCACTGGTGGCAATATAAATTGGTGCAAATCTTCTGTGAGACAATTTTGCAATATTCATTAAAATTTAATATGCAAACTTCCTTAGACCCAGTAATTCCACTCAAAAATAGTTCCCTGTTTACAAAAAATGAAGGTCTTGCAATATTGTTTCTGTCAGCAAAACTCTAGAAACAACCAAATTGTCTAATATCAGTGCACTAAGTGAATAAATTATTGTATATAGTATATTTTTGGAGTATTGCAAAGCCAATAAAAAATAAATAAAAGAGATAGATCTAAATGTGTTAAAATAGAAGAAAAATTAACAATATTACTAATATTACTATGTATTTCATGATCCCTCTTAAGCAATGATCAAAAAATAATACAGAGTCATATGGGGGCAATACGCTTTCTTTTCCTTGAAAGGAATGAAAAAAAACTGTCAGCAGTGACTGCATTTAGGAAATAGTCCCATTTGTTATTTCCCTTTTTTGTACACTGTATAAAAAGCAAATGCATTATTTAATTATTAAATTTTTAAATAATGTTAGGGAATTCCTTGGTGGTCTAGTGGTTAGGACTCCATGTTTTCACTGCTGAGGGCATGGGATCAATCCCTACTCAGGGAACTAAGATCCTGCAAGCCATGCAGTACGGCCAAAATAAATAAATATATAAATGTTAAAGCAACTAATACTAACAACAAATCTTTCCTCTGAGAACAAGTTATAGTAAATGGTTAATTTTTCTTGTCTGTAACATAAAAACACATACATTCAAGGTGACTTAAAGTCTGTTATCCTAAAATTCTCCTGTTGTGATCTGAACTGTCTCTGCCAAAATTCATATGTTGACATCCTAACCTTTAATATGACTGTATGTGGAGATAGGGCCTTTACATAGGTAATGAAGTTTAAATGAGGTCATAAGGGTGGGACCCTAATCCTATAAGACTAGTGTCCCTATAAGAAGAGGAAGAAACTCCAGGGATGTGGGTGCACAGAAAAGAGGCCATATGAGGACAAAGCAAGAAGATAGCCATCTATAAGCCAAGGAGAGAGGCCTTAGTGAAATGAACCCTGCCAGCACCTTGATTTTGGACTTCCAGCCTCCAGACCTGTGAGAAAATAACTTTCTGTTGTTTAAGCCATCTGACCTGTGGTCTTTCGTTATGTTAGCCCTAGTAGACTAATATGTATATCCTCAAATGGGGAATTAGAAAATCTTAGAAAAATTCTATTTTTAAAACCTTGACCATGAGTTGTGCCTGTGAAGAAAAAAAAAAAAACTTATAAAGTGCTATCTTAAGCTTTATTCATGAGAACTCTATGGTAATACTTAATAGTAATAAAATTACTCCAGATTCATAATCAGGATACCTTTTGAGATATAGTCGTGTTGGGCTGGGATGAATTGGAAGATTGAGATTGACATCTGGGTCAATCTATTTCATACGCCACTGCGTATGAAATAGATAACTAGTGAGGACCTGCTGTATAGCACAGGGAACTCTACTTGGTGCTCTGTGGTGACCTGGATGGAAGGAAATCCAAAAGGGAGGGGATATGTGTATACATATGGCTGGTTCACTCTGCTGTGCAGCAGGAGCTAGCACAACATTGTAAAGCAACCGTACCCCAATAAAAAATAAATATTTTAAAAATATATATACACACACACACATATAGTTGTGTCACCCTTTAAGATGTACCCTCTCAAACTTACAAAACAGAGAAAAAGAGCAAAGGATTCTAATAAGCTTAATATTCTCATAAATTTTAAATATAATATATATTACAATAATGAGATTTAAATTCATGAATGAAACAACCATGCATAATAAGATGTTCTTAGATTTAAATTGAAAAAGACCCTAACCTCAAAGCATCACTTCAACATTTGCCAGAAATAAATTTAAAACCTGCAATTAGAAAACAAAAAAAAGGACATATAAGAAAATTAAAATTCAGCTTTATTAAATTATTTTAACATACCAAGTAACACCACATACTTAAAAGGAAATAGTTTTTATTTACCCCCTGCAAAGAAAGATCCCAGCGTTCTGAGCTTCTGAGTTTGGACAATGGTGACTTAACACAAACATCCTCTGGTTTTGCATTTAACATCTTTTTTATCTGAAACCAGAATGAGAAAATAACCAGTTTAACTGAAATATAAATAAGAGCTGAATGAGCTAACAGAACCATTATATTACTTGCATTAATATTTTGGTATTAGTTTTAAAGAGTTTTAAATTCAGTGCTTACTTTATAGGTAGTTGAATATAATTTTATAAAAAGCCTCTCTCATTCAGTAAAAAAGTAGATAAATGAAGTATCACAATAACGTTTTTTTAACATCCTTATTGCAGGATATTTGCTTTACATTCTTGTGTCAGTTTCTGCTATAAAACAAAGAGAATCAGCTATACGTATACATATATCCCCATATCCCCTCCCTCTTGTGTCTCCCTCCCACACTCCCTATCCCACCCCTCTAGGTGGTCACAAAGCACCGAGCTGGTCTCCCTGTGCTATGCGGTTGCTTCTGACTAGCTATTTTACATTTGGTAGTGTATATATGTCAATGCCACTCTCTCACTTCGTCCAGCTTACGCTTCCCCCTTCCTGTGTCCCCAAATCCATTCTCTACGTCTGTGTCTTTTTTCCTGTCCTGCCCCTAGGTTCTTCAGAACCTTCTTCTTTTAAACTTTCTATATATATGTGTTAGCATATGGTATTTGTTTCTCTCTTTCTGACATACTTCACTCTCTATGACAGACTCTAGGTCCATCCACCTCACTACAAATAACTCAGTTTTGTTTCTTTTTATGGCCTAGTGTTATTCTATTGTATATATGTGCCACATCTTCTTTATCCATTCATCTGTTGATGGACACTTAGGTTTCTTCCATGTCCTGGCTATTGTAAATAGAGCTACAATGGACATTGCGGTACATGACTCTTTTTGAATTATGGTTTTCTCAGGGTATATGCCCAGTAGCGGGAATGCTGGGTCATATGGTAGCTCTATTTTTAGTTTTTTAAGGAACCTCCATACTGTTCTCCATAGTGGCTGTATCAATTTACATTCCCACCAACACTGCAGGAGGGTTCCCTTTTCTCCACACCCTCTCCAGCATTTACTGTTTGTAGATTTTTTGATGATAGCCATTCTGACTGGTGTGAGGTGATACCTCATAGTAGTTTAGATTTGCATTTCTCTAATAATTAGTGATGTTAAGCATCCTTTCATGTGTTTGTTGACCATCTGTACACATTCTAAGGAGAAATGTGTATTTAGCTCTTCTGCCCATTTTTGGATTGCATTGTTTGTTTTTTTTGATATTGAGCTGCATGGGCTGCTTGTATATTCTGAAGATTAATCCTTTGTCAGTTGCTACCTTTGCAAATATTTTCTCCCATTATGAGGGCTGTCCTTTCGTCTTATGGTTTCCTTTGCTGTGCAAAAGCTTTTAAGTTTCATTAGATCCCATTTGTTTATTTTTGGTTTTATTCCCATTACACTAGGCAGTGGGTCAAAAAGGATCTTGCTGTGATTTATGTCATAGAGTGTTCTATGTTTTCCTCTAAGAGTTTTAAAGTGTCTGGCCTTACATTCAGGTCTTTAATCAATTTTGAGTTTATTTTTGTGTATGGTGTTAGGGAGTATTCTAATTTCATTCTTTTATATGTAGCTGTCCAGTTTTCCCAGCACCACTTATTGAAGAGGTTGACTTTTCTCCACTGTATATTCTTGACTCCTTTATCAAAGATAAGGTGACCATATGTGTGTGGATTTATCTCTGGGCTTCTATCCTGTTCCACTGATTTATATTTCTGTTTTTCTGCCAGTACCATACTGTCTTAATTACTGTAGCTCTGTAGTATACTCTGAAGGCAGGGAGCCTGATTCCTCCAGCTCCTTTTTCCTTTCTCAAGATTCCTTTGGCTATTAGGAGTCTTTTGTGTTTTAATAGAAATTGTGAAATTTTTTGTTCTAGTTCTGTGAAAAATGCCAGTGGTAGTTTGATAGGGATTGCACTGACTCTGTAAATTGCTTTGGGTAGTATAGTCATTTTCACAATGTTGATTATTCCAATCCAAGAACATGATATATCTCTCCATCTGTTCACATCATCTTTAATTTCTTTCATCAGTGTCTTATAGTATTCTGCATACAGATCTTTTTTCTCCTTAGGTAGGTATATTCCTAGGTATTTTATTCTTTTTGTTGCAATGGTAAATGGGAGCGTTTCCTTAATTTCTCTTTCAGATTTTTCATCATTAGTGTAAAGGAATGCAAGAGATTTCTGTGCATTAATTTTGTATCCTGCTACATTACCAAACTCACGGATCAGCTCTAGTAGTTTTCTGGTAGCATATTTAGGACTCTCTATGTACAGTATCATTTCATTTGCAAACAGTGACAGTTTTACTTCTTTTCTGATTTGGATTCCTTTTATTTCTTTTTCTTTTCTGACTGCTGTGGCTGAAACTTCCAAAACTATGTTGAATAACAGTGGTGAGAGTGGGCAACCTTGTCTCCTTCCTGATCTTGGTGGAAATAGTTTCAGTTTTTCACCATTGAAAATGACGTTGGCTGTTGGTTTGTCATAGATAGCCTTTATTATGTTGAGGTAGGTTCCCTCTAAGCCTACTTTCTGGAGGGTTTTTATCATAAATCAGTGTTGAATTTTGTGGAAAGCTTTTTCTGCATCTATTGAGCTTATCATAAGGTTTTTATCCTTCAGTTGGTTAATATGGTGTATCACCTTGATGGATTTGCATATATTGAAGAATCCTTGCATTCCTGGGACAAACCCCACTTGATCATGAGGTATGATCCTTTTAATGAGCTGTTGGATTCTGTTTGCTAGTATTTTGTTGAGGATTTTTGCATCTATGTTCATCAGTGATATTGGCCTGTAGTTTGATATTTTTGTGACACCTTGTCTGGTTGTGGTATCAAGGTGATGGTGAGTTTGGGGGTGTTTCTCCCTCTGCTATATTTTGGAAGAGTTTGAGAAGGATAGGTGTTAGCTCTCCTCTAAATGTTTGATAGAATTCACCTGTGAAGCCATCTGGTCCTGGGCTTTTGTTTGTTGGAAGATTTTTAATCACAGTTTCAATTTCAGTGCTTGTGACTGGTCTGTTTATATTTTCTATTTCTTTCTGGTTCAGTCTCAGAAGGTTGTGCTTTTCTAAGAATTTGTCCATTTCTTCCAGGTTGTGCATTTTACTGGCATATGGTTGCTTGTAGTAATCTCTCACGATCCTTTGTATTTCTACAGTGTCAGTTGTTAGTTCTCCTTTTTCATTTCTAATCCTATTGATTTGAGTCTTCTCCCAGTTTTGCTTGATGAGTCTGGCTAATGGTTTATCAAATTTGTTCATCTTATCAAAGAATCAGCTTTTAGTTTTATTATTCTTTGCTATCATTTCCTTCATTTCTTTTTCATTCATTTTGGATCTTATCTTTACAATTTCTTTCCTTCTGCTAACTTTGGGGTTTTTCTGTTCTTCTTTCTCCAATTGCTTTAGGTGTAAGGTTAGCTTGTTTATTTGAGATGTTTCTTGTTTCTTGAGGTAGGATTGTATTGCTATAAACTTCGCTCTTAGAACTACTTTTTCTGCATCCCACTGGTTTTGGGTTGTCGTGTTTTCGTTGTCATTTGTTTCTAGGTATTTTCTGATTTCCTCTTCAATTTCTTCAGTGATCTCTTGGTTATTTAGTAGTGTATTGTTTAGCTTCGATGAATTTGTATTTTTTACAGATTTTTTCCTGTAATTGATATCTAGTCTCATAGCACTGTGGTTGAAAAAGATACTTAACATGATTTCAATTTTCTTAAACTTAACAAGGCTTGATTTGTGACCCAAGATATGATCTATCCTGGAGAACGTTCCATGAGCACTTGAGAAGAAAGTGTACTCTGTTGTTTTGGGATGGAACGTCCTATAAGTATCAATTAAGTCCATCTTGCTTAATGTATCATTTAAACTTGTGTTTCCTTATTTATTTTCATTTTGGGTGATCTGGCCATTAGTGAAAGTGGGGTGTTAAAGTCCCCTACTATGATTGTGTTACTGTTGATTTCCCCTTTTATGGCTGTTAGCATTTGCCTTATGTATTGAGGTGCACCTATGTTGGGTGCATAAATATTTACAGTTGTTATATCTTCTTCTTGGATTGATACCTTGATCATTAAGTAGTGTCCTTCTTTGTCTCTTGTAATAGTCTTTATTTTAAAGTCTATTTTGTCTGATGTGAGAATTCCTACTCCAGCTTTCCGTTGATTTCCATTTGCATGGAATATGTTTTTCCATCCCCTCACTTTCAGTCTGTATGTGTCCCTAGGTCTGAAGTGGGTGTCTTGTAGAAAACATACATGCAGTTCTTGTTTTTGTATCCATTCAGCCATCTATGTCTTTTGGTTGGAGCATTTAGTCCATTTACATTTAAGGTAGTTATCAATATTTATGTTCCTTTTACCACTTTCTTAATTGTTTGGGGTTTGTTTTTGTAGGTCTTTTCCTTCTCTTGTGTCTCTGCCTAGAGAAGTTCCTTTAGCATTTGTTGTAAAGCTGGCTTGGTGTTGGTGAATTCTCTTAGCTTTTGCTTCTCTGGAAAGGTTTTAATTTCTCCATCAAATCTGAATGAGATCCTTGCTGGGTAGAGTAATCTTGGTTGTAGGTTTTTCCCTTTCATTACTTTAAATATGTCCTGCCACTCCCTTCTGGCTTGCAGAGTTTCTGCTGAAAGATCAGCTGTTAACCTTATGGGGATTCCCTTGTATATTATTTGTTGTTTTTCCCTTGCTGCTTTTAATATGTTTTCTTTGTATTTAACTTTTGATAGTTTGATTAATATGTGTCTTGGTGTGTTTCTCCTTGGATTTATCCTGTATGGCAATATCTGCGCTTCCTGGAGTTGATTATTTCCTTTCCCATATTAGGGAAGTTTTCAACTATAATCTCTTCAAATATTTTCTCAGTCCCTTTCTTTTTCTCTTCTTCTTCTGGGACCCCTATAATTCGAATGTTGGTGTGTTTAATGTTGTCCCAGAGGTCTCTGAGACTGTCCTCAATTCTTTTCCTTCTTTTTTCTTTATTCTGCTCTGCAGTAGCTATTTCCACTATTTTATCTTCCAGGTCACTTATCCGTTCTTCTGCCTCAGTTATTCTGCTATCGATTCCTTCTAGAGAATTTTTAATTTCATTTATTATGCTGTTCATCATTGTTTGTTTGCTCTTTAGGTTTTCTGGGTCCTTAAACGTTTCTCATATTTCCTCCATTCTATTTCCAAGATTTTTAATCATCTTTACTATCATTACTCTGAATTCTTTTTCAGGTAGACTGCCTACTTCCTCTTCCTTGATTTGGTCTGGTGGGTTTTTACCTTGCTCTTTCATCTGCTGTGTATTTATGTCTTCTCATTTTGCTTAACTTACTGTGTTTGGGGTCTCCTTTTCGCAGGCAGCAAGTTCGTAGTTCCCATTGTTTTTGGTGTCTGGCCCAGTAGTTAAGGTTGGTTCAGTGGGTTGTGTAGGTTTCCTGGTGGAGTGGACTGGTGCCTGTTTTCTGGTGGATTAGGCTGCAACTCATCTTTCCGGTGGACAGGACCGCATCCGGTGGTGTGTTTTGGGGTGTCTGTGAACTTACTATGATTTTAGGCAGCCTCCCTGCTAATGGGTGGGGTTGTGTTCCTGTCTTGCTAGTTATTTGGCACAGGGTGTCCAGCACTGTAGCTTGCCGGTCATTGAGTGGAGCTGGCTCGTAGCACTGAGGTGGAGATCTCTGGGAGAGCTTTCACCATTTGATATTACGTGGGGCCGGGAGGTCTCTGGTGGACCAATATCCTGAACTCGGCTCTCCCACCTCAGAGGCTCAGGCCTGACACCCGGCCGGAGCACCAAGACCCTGTCAGCCACGCAGCTCAGAAGAAAAGGGAGAGATAGGAAGGTAGAGAGGGAGGGAGGGAGGAAGGGAGGGAGACAGGGATAAAGGGAAGGAGGGAAGGGAGGGAGGGAGGGAGGGAGGAAGGAGGAGAAAAATATAAAATAATTAAAATAAAAATTTTTTAAAATATTAAAAAGAAAAAAAAAAGGGAAGAAGAGAGTAACCAAACCAAAAACAAATCCACCAATGATAACAAGCGTGAAAAACTACACCCAAAAAAAACAAAAAAACGATATAATCCTAGGACAAACTGTAAAAGCAAAGCTATACAGACAAAATCACAGAAAGCATATGCATACACACTCACAAAAAGAGAAAAAGGAGAAAAATATATATATATATATAAAAGGAAGAGAGCAAAGAAATCAATGAACAAATCTACCCATGATAATAAGCTCTAAATACTAAACTAAGATAAACAAAAATCCAGAAACAAATTAGATGCAGAAAGCAAACCCCAAGTGTATAGTTGCTCCCAAAGTCCATCGCCTCAGTTTTGGGATGATTCATTGTCTGTTCAGGTATTCCAGAGATGCAGGGTACATCAAGTTGATTGTGGAGATTTAATCTGCTGCTCCTGCCCAGAGGACCCCTATCCTTTTGTCTCTGTTTTTCCTTTTTTCTTTTGCCCTATCCAGGTATGTGGGGAGTTTCTTGCCTTTTGGGAAGTCTGAGGTCTTCTGCCAGCGTTCAGTAGGTGTTCTGTAACAGCTGTTCCACATGTAGATGTATTTTTGATGTATCTGTGGGGAAGAAGGTGATCTCCACGTCTTACTCCTCTGCCATCTTGAAGGTTCCCCCCATAATAACTTCTTAACTATTCTTACTTACAGTTTTTTTTCCCTTTTAATCTTTCAAACGCTATCCCCAGAGGTCTCTAACACACAAATCTAATTATGGCTACAATTTTAAATTCAACAATAGCACCCATTACTTATATATAAAACTCTTAACAATCTGGGCTCTTTGACATCATCCAAATATCACAAACTCTACACCCCAACACCACTGAGTTTGCTCAACCTTCTTCAAGCATACATCTCTACCCCTCTGTACGTACTGCTCCTCCAACCTAGAATGCTCTTCCCTCTATTTCTCCCCTATTAAATACCTCAGATTCTGCACAAAATTATTCTCTTATCCACACAGTCAACACTCCCACACCAAGGCGTTCCTTTCTCTGGGTGTTAGTACTTGGTAATTTGTATTAACACATTTCATACTATATTATAATTATTTGTCTACATGTCTGTCTTCTTCTCCAGACTGTGGAGGTCCTTAAAGAGAGCACCCTTAAGTCACCTTTACATCTCCAAAGTGTATGGCTCATGATACTGAATAAACAAATGAATGGATGGATATAGTGTAGCCACAAGTTTGAAATCATTTGTTTAGAACTTAAAATAATTTAACTTTCACATTATAAATGATGGTTAAGCATCAAGTTCAGCTTATTACATAACATATAAGCACTGTATCAACTACAACCAGTGACAACGATAAAATGATTTCAATGAGAGTAAAAATAAGTTAGGAGGATAAAATAATTGTGAAGAAAGGGTATCTGAACACTTATTTCATTAGTACCCTGGAGTTAATCCTCTTGGGCATCAGTAACATCTTGATTATTTATATTTAATTTATATAAAAGGTACCTCTTTATAATTCTTCATCTGCCAAAACATTATCTCTAAATCAGTCATTTCCTTTGTATTCTTAATCAGGGAATAACAGTTGTTTTTTCAGGGAGTAAGACAAGGGCTTCAGACTGTTCACACCCATGGATCCTTTGTGAGTAGGATATTTAGCCTACATTAGACACTGTGGCATATTGTGTTTTCCAATCATGGCCATATCAATATTCTACAACCCACATGCTCTTCTTACAATGTGATACTGACCCGTTCTCCAACATCAGGTGCAGTCTATGTTCCTTCCCCTTGAATCTGGGCAGGCCTGTGACTTCCAATGCTAGATCATAAAAAGCATTATGTATAGCTACACTGCTTCAGCCTACCCTTCATGTAGCAATATTTGTGTGTTTTCCCTTCCTTCCTCCCTCTTTTTTTCCGTCTCTCTCTGTCTCTCAGTATAGATGCCTTGGGAGCCGTAAGCCATAGGTTAAAAAAAATCTTGGATACCCTGAAGCTGCTGTGCTGCAAAGATTTCATGAGAAGGCTAAAAAGAACAGATATATAACAAGATATATGAGGCTTCCAAACACAGGTATCAAGGTAAGTGAGTGAGTGATCCTTTAAGATGATTCCAGGCCTCAGCCCCCAAGCAAACCTAGCTAACTCCAAATGAAACCAAGAAAAGCTATCTCTGAACCCTGGCCAGACAGCAGATTCATGAGCCAAGTAAGTTTAAACCACTAAGTTTGGGGATAATCTGTTACACAGCCCTAGTAATAACCTAAAAAGATACCAAGTTCAAACTTGAAGGAGAGCAGCTGATATTTTTTAAAGAGTTGGGTATAGGTGTTGAGTATTTTGTAAAAATAAAAGACTTCTGATGTCTTCTGTGGAAGATTTTATATTCTTTTTTCACAGTAATTCGTTTTTATTATTTTACCTATAAGTGGATTAGACTCAAAGTTAATAAATTATTTACCCTAATAAATATTCATGTATACTTCCATTAGGATGGACACAAAATATAATTTACCCTATCTTCAAAAAAAGGAGCTCTCTACTTCCCCTAAAAGCATAAACATATGAAATCTGGAAATTTATTAAAACTCTAAACAAGCATCAAAAGGTTTGAAAATCAAAGTACAGTAGACCCTTGAACAATTCAGGAGTTGGGGCACCAACCCCTGCGCAATTGAAAATTTGAGTAACTTTATAATCACCCTTATGTATCCATAGTTCCACATCCTCAGGTTCAACCAACCACAGATCGTGTAGTACTACAGTATTTATTTTTAAAACTTCTGTGTATAAGTGGACTGAAGCAGTTCAAATACATTGTGTTCGAGGACCAACTGTATATACATACAAACATTTATGAACAGGGACATAGACTATATATTATTTATAGTATAGAAAAAATACAAACAATGATAATAAAAGAACACAAATAAAATTACTGTAAAGACAAATAATGAGATACTGTACAGCAGTTATTAAAAAACATGTTCCAGAACAAATAAGAAATCATTTCCAATACAAGTAATAAAGAAAATCATATCTACAGAATGATCTCTCTTTTATAAGGCAAAAAAAAAATCCATATATGGAAAACAAATGTGAAAGGATATGCACAAAAACGTTTACCAGTGACTAGCTCTGAATGCTAATATAAGGAGTGATTTTTATTTTCATTTTTGTGTCTTCCTACAGTTTCCACGTTTTATTTTTTAATAGGACTATCACGCAACCATTAAAAGCAAGAAAAAATAAATAAACATTTAAAGCTCCAGAAAAACCTCTGCTGCAGCTTCCTGGTCAATAAATTACATATCTAAATCTCTCGGTCTAATATTGTATATGCGTGGCAAGCAGATTTTAGGTACAACTAACTACTCCGTCAAATTTTTCTACACTCACTTTTTTCTTAATGATTAAATCATAAAAATAATGTCTGTCTCTTTACAACAATCTGATCTATTCATAGACAAATTTTAATCATGATCTCAATTGTGTACAATCAACAGAGATTCTAAGCCACTAATGATTCTGCAAAGCCTATATTATAATTCCATTACAAGAATCAGAACGGACTCCTAATACTTTCAAATATTTTCAATACTCTCCTAATACTTTAAAGATCAAAATTTAATCTTTTAAGGCAAAAAACGGTTCTAAACCCCCTTCCCTTCAAGTTATACTTAAATACATTGACAGAACTCTAACAACTTCCCAAAAACAAAGCTCAAGAACATTTATTTTATTTTACTTACTAATGTTCAAATGTAATACTAAACAAGCCTTTCAGCAAATCAATTCACACAGTCACTTTGAGGTTCATTTTATACCTAATTCATTACAGTATGCCCTCAAAAACAGAATGCTATCAAAAGAAGATAATGGGTGGGGGGGTAAATATGCTGGATTCTATCGACAAGTTATGCATTGTTAACATATGCTCCTTACAAGCTGAAATGATCTCTGCCATAATCTTAATACAGAACTTCAGAACCTTAATCACTTATTTCTTCAGATACTACATAGACGTAGAATTATTATTTAGGGAAACTTTGGGGTCTGCTCAAAGATATGGCTATGACTTACCAAGGAAGAATGAAAGTCTTGGTTTTTAGTTTTCAGTATCGACCTCCTCATTTAAAAAGCCAAAGACTATGGATCTCCCCATTAGCAGAATTCAAAGTGTTCACACTCTTACTCTACATCTATCCAGAGATATAAGCTTTGAGTTAATCTAGTTCCAGCACCTATCAAAAGGCCAGGAATAATTAGTAGATAATGATGTTCCAAAGATTTAGCTACAAGGATAATAACTGCAGTACAATTTATAATTTTTAACTGAAAACAATTCAAAAATATAATGACAGGATAGTGGTTAAATTAACTGTGATACATCCCTACAGTTGAATATAATGTAGTCATTGAAAATGTTTACCACTGCTTCCCTGGTACTTATGCCTAGTATAGTGTCCAATACATGTTAAGTACCCAATAAGTATCTACTGAGCAATGCTTTAAACTTGATTTCAGAAAATGTTTATAATATATAATTAAGTAGAAAAAGTAAATAATAAAATAGTATTTTGTGGTTTTCAACCATTAATATTTAAATATTTGTTTATTATAGATAGATATACAGATACGCAGACAAATTAGTAGGATATACACTTCAGTGTTAATTTTAACTGTGTCCAGGTGGTATTCTTTTTGTTCAACTGAATTTTCTAATTTCTTCACAACAATCTAGTATTGATTTAGAAATATTTTTTTAAATACTTAAAATATATCAGAGTCTTGTCCCTATACCAATCAAAACTTCAATCCTTTCAGTGATTTATTTCCCTAGCTGCCTTGAGAGAAAAAGCAATACTATTAACTGCTAACAAGAATTTAATATGCCAATATTCTAAAAAAATTCTACATTTTTAAACAGTAGTACCACAACTTCATGTGCATATTATGGTTGAACAAATAAGAAAATGTAATGTAGATACTGAGAGACAGAAAAGTTAAAAATAAGCGAAGAAGGAGACTTCCCTGATGGTCCAGTGGCTAAGACTCCGCAGGGGGCCGGGGGTTTGATCCCTGGTCAGAGAACTAGATCCTGCATGCTGCAACTAAGAGTTCACATGCTGCAACTAAAGATCCCACGTGGCGCAACAAACATCTCGCGTGCCACAACTAAGACCCGGCACAGCCAAATAAATAAATATTAAAAAATAAATAAATAAGGAAAGAGGGCAGGCTAAAATAAGCCCTGTGGTATTGGATTGGAATCAGAAGTAACAGTACTGAACTCATAAGGGTTTCTTTAGATGTATAGATAAGCAGATAGAGAAATAAATACAGATATGTATGTATATGTATGAGTTAGTACACATATATTCTTCTAGTCCTGTTTATTGAGAGAGCCTAGAAATGATGACACCCCAGCAGCAATGAGCACATCTAGCACCCTGAGTTGGGTTTCTGAATACTATTCTTGAATTTAAAAAAACAGAGCTCCTCGGAAAGTATCTTATAGTACCAGAAAGTAAGGAAGAGCTCAAAAAAACAAACAAACAAACATAGGAGCATGTCAAAAGGGCACAAGAGCCATCCTGAAAGAACTTCCAATGCCAAAGCTGGAATACTTTGATCAACAAAACCAGTAATGACAGTAGTAGATTATAACACATAGAATAAAATAAATACCTATAAGTCCATGTTGATATATGTAAATAATTGAATAAATAAGTGAGACAAGAGGGACAGCTATCCATTCCAGAAGAATTTTAATAAATATAGAGGGAATGAAGAAAATAGAAAGTCACCAATAGAATATCGTATTTTAACTGTTGCAAGCAAGATCCACTGTTAAATGCTAAAACAGTGGGTGAAAGTTTAAGAAGAAACAGTATATTTGCATAGATTCAAAATATCTCTCCCAATACAAACTTCCAATTGTAAGATAAATAAGTACTAGGGATGTAACATACAACATGATAAAGAAATGAACACTGATGTACGTTATAAATAGAAGTTGTTAAAAGAATAAAACCAAAGAGTTCTCATCACAAGGGAAAAAATTTCTTTCTATTTCTTTAATGTTGTATCTATATGAGATGATGGATGTTCACTAAACCTACTGTGGTAATCATTTCATGATGTATGTAAGAAAAATCATTATATTGTACACCTTAAACTTATGGAGTGCTATATGTCAATTATACCTCAATAAAACTGGGAGAAAAAACACAAGATATCTCTCCCAAGATATCTATTTACTAAAGATAAAAAATAACTTTACAATGGAGTAACCACACAGACACCATCTTAACCAGGTGATCAAGACTGACATCACCAGTAATAAGACATACCATCATTATGTACCCCTGATAGGACAACTGAGAAGGGCACAACCCTTCTGTGGTATTGTTCTCAAAAAGCCACAACCTTAATCTAATCACACATGATTAGAAACATAAGACAAACCCAAACTTAAGGATTCAACAAAATATTGCCTAGTATTCTTTAAAAGTGTCATGGTCACGAAAGAAAAAAGACAAGAACTGTCATAGACTTAAGGAAATCAATGCAATGTGAGATCCTGAATTGGATCCTAAAACAGAAAAATGACATTAGTGAAAAAATTGAAGAAATTCAAATAATGTCTATAGTTTAAAATATACCCATGTTAACTTCTTTATGTTGATAACTGTACTATGGTTATGTAAGACATTAACACTGGGGGAAGCTGAGTGAAGGGTAGATGGAAACTGTACTATTTCTGTAAATTTAAAGTTACTTGAAAATTAACAGTTTTAAAAAACATTGCTGTACAACTAAAAATAAGAGAAATGTATTTAGTCAGTACACTCATAATACAAATTCATAATACAAATTATGAATTTCTAATGGTGGAGCTTCAGAGCAAGATGCATAAACCAATGTCCTAAAGCAAAGCATTTCACTTCACTGAAGGTATTAAGCAGAAAAGAAGTGGCAGTCAATAAGAGGTATTTAAAACCAGGTATACATACACACAAATAAACTCAAATTGGATTAAAGATCTAAATGGGGACTTCCCTGGTGGCCCAGTGGTTGAGAATCTGCCTGCCAATGCAGGGGACACGGGTTCGACCCCTGGTCCGTGAGGTTCCCACGTGCCACAGGACAACTAAGCCCGTGTGCCACAGCTCCTGAGCCTGCGCTCTAGAGCCCGCGAGCCACAATTACTGAGCCCGCATGCCACAACTACTGAAGCCCATGTGCCTAGAGCCGTGCTCCGCAACAAGAGAGGCCACTGCAATGAGAAGCCCATGCACCGGAATGGGAGTGGCCCCCGCTTGCCACAACAAGAGAAAGCCTGCGCACATCAATGAAGACCCAATGCAGCCAAAAATAAATAAATAAATAAATAAATAGGTTTTTTTGAAAAAGACCTAAATGTAAGGCCAGATACTATAAAATTCTTAGAGGAAAACATAGGCAGAACACTCTTGACATAAATAGCAGCGATATCTTTTGAATCCACCTCTTAGAGTAATGAAAATAAAAACAAACAAATGGGACCTAATTAAACTTAAAAACTTTTGCACAGCAAAGGAAATCATAAACAAAAAGACAACCCTCAAAATGGGAGAAAATATTCACAAATGAAGAGACCAACAAGGGATTAATCTCCAAAATATACAAACAGCTCGCGCAGCTCAATATCAAAAAAACAAACAGGGACTTCCCTGGCGGTCCAGTGGTTAAGACACCACGCTTCCAATGTAGGGGGCGGGGGTTCAATCTCTGGACAGGGAACTAAGATCCCACATGCCATGCGGTGTGGCCAAAATAATAATAATAATTTTTTTTAATGGGAGGAAGATCTAAATGTACATTTTTCTCATTTTCCAAAGACATACAGATGGCCAAAAAGCACAAGAAAAGATGATCAACATCACTAATTATTAGAGAAATGAAAATCAAAACTACAATGAGGTATCACCTCACACCAGTCAGAATGGCCATCATCAAAAAATCTACAAACAATAAATGCTGAAGAGGGTGTGGAGAAAAAAAGGGAACCCTCTTGAACTGTTGGTGGGAATGTAAACTGATACAGCCACTAAGGAGAACCGTATGGAGGTTCCTTAAAAAACTACAAATAGAACTACCATATGACCCAGCAATCCCGCTACTGGGCATATACCCTGAGAAAACCATAATTCAGGAAGAGCCATGTACCACAATGTTCATTGCAGCTCTATTTACAATAGCCAGGACATGGAAGCAACCTAAGTGTCCATCGACAGAGGAATGGATAAAGAAGATGTGGTACATATATATACAGTGGAATATTACTCAGCCATAAAAAAGAACAAAATAATGCCATTTGCAGTAACAAGGATGGACCTAGAGATTGTCACACTGAGTAAAGTAAGTCAGACAGAGAAAGACAAATATCATATGATATTGCTTATATGTGGCACCTAAAAACTGGTACAAATGAACTTATTTACAAAACAGAAATAGAGTCACAGATGTAGAAAACAAACTTATGGTTACTAGAAGAGAAAGGGGTGGGGGAGGGATAAACTGGGAGACTGGGATTGTCATATACACACTACTACACATAAAATAGATAACTAATAAGTTCCCTGTATAGCACAGGGAACTCTACTCCATACTCTGTAATGACCTACATGGGAAAAGAATCTAAAAAAGAGTAGATATATGTATAACTGATTTATTTGCTGTACACCTAAAACTAACACAACCTTGTAAATCAACTATACGCCAATAAAAATTCTTAAAAATCAAATACATAAATAAATAATAAAACTGGGTATAATAACAATGTAAATTTCTTTTTTAACTCCCTCATCTACCTCACTTAAGCTAAATCCAGAATTTTTTTGGCTGAATGGCACAGCTTGTGGGATCTTAGTTCCCCAACAAGGGATCGAACCCGGACCCACAGCAGTGAAAGCATGGAGTCCTAACCACTGAACCGCCTAGATTCCCTAAATCCAGAATTTTTTCTTTTTTTTTCTTTTTTTGGCTGTGTTGCTGCGCATGGGCTTTCTCTAGTTGCGGCGAGTGGGGGCTATTCTTTACTGTGGTGTGTGGGCTTCTCATGGCGGTGGCTTCTCTTGTTGCGGAACACAGGCTCTAGGATCACGGGCTTCAGTAGTTGTGGCACCCAGGCTCTAGAGTATAGGCTCAGTAGCTGTGGCGCACGGGCTTAGTTGCTCTGCGGCATGTGGGATCTTCCCAGACCAGGGATAGAACCCATGTCCCCTGCACTGGCAGGTGGATTCTTTTTTTTTTTTTTTTTTTCATCTTGCCCCGCCACTGGCAGGTGGATTCTTAACCACTGTGCCACCAGGGAAGTCCCAGAATTTTAAATGAAGAAACCACACCCCACAAATCTGAAGTAAGCCAAGGTAGAAAAAGAGTATCCAAAGCCATGCTCTCTGTATGGTCTTGTAAGGTGCTCTTGATTCCTCTCACAGCCCTCCTTTATGATTTCTTCTTGTCCCTCTTTGTTCCAAAAAATACACCAAATTAAAGTCCTCTGTTTATAATTAGAATGTGTCAGAGAAAAGTCTCTAATAAATTATTATAATGCAAATCAAGGTACTATGGCATTTAAATCACAAAATTCTATAGGAAAAAAGATTATCTTTCTAAAAACACAGATTAAATTTTTTTAAACACCTCTATGTAGGTAGAAACTTCATTTTACTTGTTTTGCTACTCTTGGCTTATATAAAAGAAATAAATAAATGAAAAAAAGTATGTTTAAAAGGACATACATACATATTCCAAACAGTAAATTTCAGCACATGACTTGAATACAACTCTTCAACATCTACAGTATCATAAGTGAATGAATCTCGGGTGCTCTAATATATTCAGTCATCAAAGAAATGAGTTCTGTTCTATATAAATCTAAAATAAGACTTGGAAAGTATACTGGAAAATTTTACAATGATTTAAACAAGGCTGGTCCCAGAAAGGGTTTCCTAGCTAACCCTTGGTTTATTAGGATATACCATTCCCAAAAAAACACTGATTAATTATGGATTTACAGTATTTTCCCTAAAATTTTATTAAAAAGACAAATACCAAAATACTTTCAATATTATTAACTCTAAAGATAATGCAAAGGTTAAGAGCAAAACTAATACATACCTTATGTAACTCCAAAGATGAAGGCTTTTTCCTTTTCCCTTCTGTGACAATTTCTACAAAGACATAGTAAAAATTATAATTTAACATTAAATGAGATAACATAACAGAATAAATCTTTTCAGTTATCTTTTGTTTCAAATTAGTTTCTTGTTACATTTACAATTTACATTGATACATTTTACAGAACCTGAAGGACTAAAGGTCAAAAATAATCAAAGAGTAGCAGATTCTCACAAAATTTCTCAATTAAACAATATACATATGATGACAACTGAAAAAAGAAAGCTGGTTCTAAGAACTCAGTAAGAAATTCCTTGGCAAAAATCCTAGTATCCAGGGACTTCCCTGGTGGTCCAGCGGTTAAGACTCCACGCTCCCAATGCAGGGAGCCTGGGTTCAATCCCTGGTCAGGGAACTAGATCCCACATGCCGTAACTAAAGATTCCTCATGCTGCAACTAAGACCTGACGCAGCCAAATAAATAAATAAATATTAAAAAAAAAAAAAAATCCTAGTATCCAGTAGGTCTTCGATTTATGTTGGTTGAACCATAAGACCAGATAAATTCTTATAATGGGGGGTGGGGGGCCACAGGGGAGGAGAACACAAGGTGAGGGCTACATATCTAAGCATTTATGCAACAGAGAACAGCTTAAGTCTTTCCTCACCAACCTTTTTGAGACTTCTACGGGATTTTCTTTTATGATTCTTTCATGCAGTCAACAAATAATTACTGAATGTCTATCATGTGTCTGGCACTGTGCTAGCCAGTGGGTATAGTGTAGTGAGCAAATTAAACACAGCCTAAGTCTTCCTGGAACTTACAATTCACTGAAATTTCTCACAAATTTCATAATAAAAATGAATGGTAGAGACCCACACAAATGTGATCACCTATTTATGACAAACACACCACTGCAATTCAGTGGAAAAGGGATGATCTTTTCCATGAGTAATGCTGACACATTTGATAACCAAACAAGGTAAACAAGTAATAAACATCACACTATATCAAAAATTCTTTTTAAATTGATCATAGATTTAAATGTCAAAGACAAATAAAGCTTCTAGAATAAAAATGAGGGGAATATCTTCATGAACTTGGGGTTCGCAAGGATCTCTCAAACAAGACTCAAGTAGTACTAATCCATAAAGGAAAGGATTAATAAACTCAACTTCATTAAAATTAAAAACTTCTGTTCACCAAACCTCATCATTGAGTGAGAAGGCAAACCACAGACTGGAAGATTATTTATAATTCATGTATCTATGTACAGCATGGTGACTATAGTTAATAATACTGTATAATACATATATCTGTCAAAGGATTCATAACCAGAACACATAAAGAACTCGTATAAAGCAAAGGCAAGACAACCCAATCTTCAAAATGGGAAAAAGCCTTGAATAGGTACTCCATAAAAAAGAATGTCCAAGTGGCCAATAAACATATGAAAATATGCTCAATTTCATTATTACTAGGGAAGTGTAAGAGAATACCATTACACAGCCCTTGGAAACGGTAAAATTAAAAAGAATGACAATACCAAGTATTGATAAGAGACTAGAAGTCTCATATATTGCTGGTGGGAGTGTAAACGAATACATCTACTTTGCCAGTCAGTATCTACTAAAGTTAAACACCTGCCTACTCAATGTCCAACAATTACATTTCTAGATATTTAATCAAGAGAAATGAGTGCCTGTGTCCACCAAAAGGCATGTATAAGAATGTTAAGTTATCTTTGTTCTTAATAGCCAAAAACTAAAAATAATCCAAATGTCCATCACAGGAGCATGGATAAACCTTTTCATACAATAGAAAACTACAAGCTTTGCACAGTGGCAGTATCATAGCCAACGAGGTGTATCCGAGGCGCAATTATTGCTAATTGAAAACTACATAGTAATAAAAAAGAATGAATTACTGCTGTGCACAACACGGATACATCTCACAGACATTACGTTCAGAAGAAAACAGATGCAGAAGAATGTATGATTCTATTTATGTGGAATTCAGGAACAGGTAAAACAAATCAGTTAGGATAGTGTGAGTACCCGAGCAGGGAAAAACTACTGACTGACTGGGATGGGATACAAGTTAGCCTTCTGAGATGCTGGAAATGTTCCGTATCTTGATCTAGGTGATAGTTATACAAGTGTATGTATACAAGTATAAAAAATCATCAAACTAAAGATATTGTACTGTGTCGTATGTAATATCTCAACTTAAAAATTAAAAAACCTTTAAAATAACAGTTATAACGAATGGGCTATAGCTTATCCAGAAATCTACATAGCTGAAATAATTTCTCTCATTTCATGAAAATAGCATGAATTTCACCATATGCATTTCCTCGAGCAATCACTGATGTAAAAATTACTTTAACTTCTATACTTAAGCTTTCAATAGATTTAAATAATTTTCAATAAAGTAGCATTTCTCAGACTACCAAAAATATATAACATTTAGATAAATGGTAAGAAAACCTTTCTTACATAAATTCACTTTCTAGTCAACTTTCAATTTAATAAAATATATGTATTTTTAAAAAAGGAATATCAGTTGCTTAAATCACAGACAAACTCATTGAGTTAAAAATGCTTCTATCCTATTTTGCAGAATGTTTGTACATTTCTTTTAGTGACTACTATTGTGACTTCCCAAAATTTTAGGGGTTCTATAACTGAGTTGCTCCATCTGATACTAGGTTGGTATTAGAGCATTTTAATAAATGATGCATCGCTGCTTGTGACTGTCTGGTATAGCACAGTGCTCTAGAGTAAAAATATTAAAGTCCAACAACCTAAATTTATATCTTGGCTTACTAGCTGTGATTTCTCTGAGACTCAGTGTCTCATCTCTAAAAAGGAGACAATATCCAGCTTTTCAATTGCCAAGATTAAAGTGACATAGTCTAGTCTCCCAAAAGAAATAAAAGCAAAAATAAACAAATGGGACCTAATCAAACTTAAAAGCTTTTGCACAGCAAAGGAAACCATCAACAAAATGAAAAGACAACCTACAGAATGGGAGAAAATATTTGCAAACAATGTGACTGACAAGAGCTTAATTTCCAAAATATACAAACAGCTCATACAACTCAATATCAAAAAAACAAAACAAAATAAAACAAAACAACCCAATCAAAAAACGGGCAGAAGACCTAAGTACACATTTCTCCATAGAAGACATGCAGATGGCCAAAAGGCACATGAAAAGATGCTCAATGTCGCTAATTATTAGAGAAATGGAAATCAAAACTACAATGAGGTATCAGCTCACACCAGTCAGAATAACTATCATGGAAAAGTCTACAAATAATAAATGCTGGAGAGGGTGTGGAGAAAAGGGAATCCTCCTACACTGTTGGTGGGAATGTAAGTTGGTACCGCCACTATGGAAAACAGTATGTGGGTTCCTTTAAAAACAAAAAATGGGGACTTCCCTGGTGGTCCAGTGGTAAAGAATCCTCCTTCCAATGCAGGGGACATGGGTTCGATCCCTAGTTGGGGCACTAAGATCCCACATGCCACGGGGCCACATCTACTGAGCTCACATGCCTCAAAGAGAGAGCCCACGTGTCACAAACTACAGAGTCCATGCGCTCTGGACCCCACACGCCACAATTACAGAGCCCATATGTCCTGGAACCCGCACACCACAACTAGAGAGAAGAGAAGCCTGAGCACCACAACAAAGACCCCACATGCTGCAACTAAGACCCAACACAGCCAAAATAAATAAATAAAATAAAATAAATATTTTTTTAAATAATTAAAAAATAAAAACTAAAACTGGAGGGGCTTCCCTGGTGGCGCAGTGGTTAAGAATCCACCTGCCAATGCAGGGGACACGGGTTCAAGCCCTGGTCCAGGAAGATCCCACATGCTGTGGAGCAACTAAGCCCATGCTCCACAGCTACTGAGCCTGTGCTCTAGAGCCCGTGAGCCACAACTACTGAAGCCCGCGTGCCACAACTACTGAAGCCCATGCACCTAGAGCCCGTGCTCTGTAACAAGAGAAGACACTGCAATGAGAAGCCCACGCACTGCAACGAAGAGTAACCCCCGCTCGCGGCAACTAGAGAAAGCCCGCGCGCAGCAACAAAGACCCAATGCAGCCAAAAATAATAAAATAAATAAATTAAATAAAAAAACAAACAAACAAAAAATAGAGCTACCGTGATTCAGCAATCCCACTCCTGGGCATATATCCAGAAAAGACGAAAACTCTAATTCAAAAAGATACATGCACCCCAATGTTCATAGCAGCACTATTTATAATAGCCAAGACATGGAAGCAACCTAAGTGTGTATCAACAGATGACTGGATAAAGAAGATGTGGTGTGTGTAGACACACACACACACACACACACACACATAAATATATATATATATACATATAATGGAATATTACTCAGCCATAAAAAAGAATGAAATATTGCCATTTGCAGCAACAAGAATGGACCCAGAGAATATCATATTAAGTGAAATGTCATAAAAAGATAAATATACGATATCACTTGTATGCAGAATGTAAAAATTAATACAAATGAATCTAAATACAAAACAGAAACAGACTCACAGACATAGAAAAAAAACTTATGGTTACCAAAGGGGAAAGAGAGTGGGCAGAACGATAAATTACAAGTATGGGATTAACAGATACAAACTACTATACATAAAATAGATAAGCAACAAGGATTTACTGTACAAAACAGGGAACAATATTCAATATCTTGTAATACCTATAATGGAAAATAATCTGAAAAACATATATACAGCTGAATCACTTTGCTGTACACCTGAAACAAACACAATAAATCAACTATATTTCAAAATAAAGGGAGATCATCTCCCTTTAGAGTATATCTGGCAAATACTGCAAATAAATGATAACTATTATTATTACAATATTTTATACTAAAATACCCCTCTTTAAGAAACCTTAATGTATTTACATTAGCATACAGAAAAATCACTCTAATTATTCCCATTATATATATATGTCAAATAATCAGAAAGCATGACTTTTTCTCAAGGAGCTTGTGGAACCATTCATTCATATATTACATAAACATTTATTTTAAACAACAGTAATTACCATTGCCAGGCACTATGCTAAGTACTTTACACAAATTATTTTATTTAATCTTACAAAAGTCTTGTGAGTTCAGTAATGGCATTATCTCCATTTTATAGATGAAGAATCTAGGTTTGAAAAATACAAATAACTTGCCCAAGGTCACCATGTTAATCCATCACTGGTCTGATTCCAGAGGTGGAATTCTTAACCAGAACACTCTAGGCATGCTGGATGCTACGGGGATAGGAAATGAATAAGAAAGCCCCTGTCACAGAGTTAACGGTATAAAAGCAGAGATTAAACAATTCAGCAAGCTAGAATATATGATGGAATCTGGCAAACATCACATAAGAGGCGCAAACACCCATGGAAATTCAAAAATAGGAATATTTTTTAAGTTTGAGTTAATTAGGAGATAGTTCTTGAAAAGGCACAATTGAACTGGGCTTTGAAGTAAGTTTTAGATAATAAGTTTTAGACAGGGAGAAATGGGTGGTAGGACAGTGCAATGCTAAGTGAAGCCAAGAAGTGAGTTATCAATCTAGGTATATGTGATGAAGCAGCTCACATTAGCCAGCCTCCTAAATTACTGAAGACTCACATTAGAGTTATACATCTGAGAGGCAGGTTTGAGACAGCACCATTACAGCAAAGTTCCAGTCTGAATCTTTAGAGCTACTCAGTCCTATACATAACCCACTCCCTGTGTTACCATATCCCCCCTCTAATCTACTTTCCAATCCTCTGCCTTGTATCACCAGGCTTGGGAATCACATTCACCACCCTAGATTCCAATCCCTACAGCTTATTACCTTGCTATTCTCTCATCTCTTAGGTAATGCCACTCTACCCTTTCCACTACATTTTTTTTTTAACTTGATCCTTGAGTACATGTCTTTTTAATATTCTCTTTGTTTTTCTTTTTATTGAGGTATAGTTTTCATCTACACTCTTCTCTAGCTCTTCCCCAGCCCACCAAATTCCTTTCCAAAGTCAATACAATTTCCTTAAATTCTGAATCTTCTCCTTGAACATTTCCTCCACCTCAGTTTAACTGAATCCTTTTTATTACATAATTATACATTATACATCTTTTTATTTACTACACTATTTTTTTAAGACTCTCTCAAGAATATTCTTCTCCCACTTATAAAAACAGGGGAAGGGATTAACAACCTCCTCCCCCTGCCACCACTTCCAATTAATATTCATCCTTATTGCAATAATTCCTCCTTTAAAATTCCCATAACTTGTATGTATTATTACCTCACCCATATTATAATTGCCATGTACTGACCCAAGACCCTTTCCAACATTCCTAGAATATTCTGATACTTGATTCATAGTTTTCCTCTCTATCATTAAAACCTACCATCATACCGAAGCTCTAAAACTTTCATAAATCAAATCACTCAATACAATGGACTCATCTTAATTTACTCTAGTCCAACAAACTTCTTCATATCACATTCCCATTTCAACAACGTGCATTCACAAATAGATTTAATAGGGTTACACTTCTCAAGCTCACAAATGTGAACCTCTCATTCTACAACATACTGTCCTTTAACCCTTCCATTTCCTCACTCGCACTGATCCCATTTTTTACCCCCACATCGTATAATACCCTTTAACCCTAAGTAAAACTAAATTCTTTTATTCCCCCCAAATTCTTGCTCCTAGACTGATTAGCACTGCTAAAGAAAATCATAATTGTAGTAACCACAACTGGTACTATCTACAGACGCACACGTGTTTTAACAAATACCTTTTCAAAATTAGTTAATAGTTCTTTTTTTTTTTTTTTTTTTTGCGGTATGCGGGCCTCTTACTGTTGTGGCCTCTCCCGTTGCGGAGTACAGGCTCCGGACGCGCAGGCTCAGCGGCCATGGCTCATGGGCATAGCCGCTTCACGGCCTGTGGGATCTTCCTGAACTGGGGCACGAACCCGTGTCCCCTGCATCGGCAGGTGGACTCTCAACCACTGCGCCACGACGGAAGCCCAACAGCTCTTCTATTCATCCCTAATTGACCTCCTACTCTATTTTGAGCTCCCAATACCACCTGAAAGTCCCTCTTTCTCAAAAGATGATCTTGCCTATTTCACTTAGAAGCCATGATTGCAATATCCTTAACTTCTCAAAATTTATCTATATCTTTATCCATCTTCCCACCTTTACACAAGTCTTATTTAACAAACTGTCCTGAGTCTATCCTCCCCCATTTCTTCTAAGACTTCACCCTATCAATTATCTCCTACCAGATATCGTTCTCTCTCCAGTGAACCCTTTCCCATGCCATACAAACCTGATTTTTATAGTCTTTTTTAAATAATCCTTTCTACTTAATTTCATACTCAAGTTTGTTCCAAAATCTTTAATGCACATCTCATCTTCTATTTCCTCACCACCACTCATTCATTTAGCCTCTTGAAATCTGGCTTTTGTCCCTATTGCTCTACTAAAATCAGTGGTTTAAAAAAAAAAAGTGACCTACTAATTGCCAAATCCAGCATCCTCATACTGCTTTAACTCTCTGATTTACATTGCATTCACTCTCCCTTGCTTCCCAAACCTATCATACTCCTTCTAATCTGCCTAACTGCTCACCAGTGTCTCTTCCTCCTTACTTTGAAATTAAATATATGTGATTCAAGATTTTTCTCACTCCATACTCTTTCTGTGGGTAATCCTATCCATTCCAATGGCTTCAGCTAACATCACTGCAAATAAAGTAGTTTTACCATGATTAATTGTAGATTCTGGTTTTGAACTTCAATTATGGTTCATCAGACACTGCATAATATGCAGCCATCACCTGGACCCACTGAAAAAAGAAAGGTGTATCATCATGGGACACTAGATCCTCAAGCTGAAACTGGGGGAGGAGGGAAGAGTTTCAAAATCAAGCAAGTCTGAAAAACACTGCATGTTCAATCTCTTGGAGAGGCAGAATGTATAGTAGCACAGCAAAAGCTCTGAAAAATCCTGCAGTAAATAAAATTTTCTTATAACTACAGTTGTCCCATTTATTTGTCCATCAAACCTTTTTTCCAAGTAAGATTCACTAACATCCTATGACAGTAAAAAAGATTTAAATTATATGTTTTGTAATCAGAAAGACCAGATTTTGAATCCTGGCTCTGCTTCTTGTATTGCTAACAGTTGCTTACCCTCCCTAAATTCCAGGTTCCTCATCTGTATATCAGAAATAATAATAACCACCTCAGAAGGTTTTCGAAAGAATTATAACATCTGTAAAATTCTTAGCATGCTGTTTAGTACCTAAGTACTAAAAAAACTTATCTATCCTTAACTGCAAATGAGAATGAACACAGATCTCCAAAGTTGTTGCCTGAACAGTTGATAACTTGAAATTTACTTCAACTTTCCTGTTTTAATTCAAAAATTCATTTGGAAGTTGTGATCTATGACTCTAATATATCTGTTATACTTTTGTTGTTAAACATTTCTAATGGTCATGCTCCCTTGAATGACCATTAGCACTTTATTATTTCATTCAACTGTCACTAGACCTGTCTCTGGTACCAATAATTTTTTATCTGTGTCCCCATCTAATTCACTGCTTTGATATGCTGGAAACCTGGAAATAGGATATTCATCTTTATTGGGGTAATAAATAACTTAAACACATAGATTCAGTATAATAGGAAGAAAGCCTTCAGAAGCTTCTCATGAGTGAACTTTAGCATACAAACCATGTGATTTCTCCTCTCATGCTTAGAGGTGTTTTATGCTTGATTCTTGATTCATGGTCACATTCCAGAAAAGTAGGGCAATCAGAGTTTTCGTGGTTCTTCTACTTACAGAATTTTTCTTTATTAACTCATTTAAAAACAATAACACAATGCATGTTAACGTAACTATTTTTTAAATAACTTTAGTTTCAAAACATTGAGAAGAATGGCATTATTTTACTTTTTGCAACTCTCTTTAACATCTGACTTAATAAAAGACAGATGATTTCCTCTATATGCTTCTGCATTCAATTTGTTGTGATACATGTCATGTAGCCTCTGGAAAACTGTCCTGTACACAGGTAGAAGATTAAGAGGGAAAGGCAAACAATGTCTTAAAATTATGAAAAACCGTGTAAGCTCACAGACCCAAAAGGGACTCAGGGAACCCAGAGGTTCCCAGACCATACCTTGAGAACCAGTGCCTAAAACAGATACAGCCATGCCAGAAGCCATCCAACTCCTACAGTTGTCAGTTATGTGAGTCCACAAATGCTTGTTTTTTTGTTTTGCTTAAACCACCTGGAATTGGGTTTCTGCTACTTGCAACTAAAAGAGTTTTGAGCAATACACTATGTAACCCTTCATAGTTCTTCCTTGTTCAGGAGAAAGTTTAGGAAAACCTAGTGCAGTCTCACAGAGGAAACTTGAAACTTCATATCTTGTTTTCTCTCTCGACTGCTATCCGCCTTCCTTATACCTCTAACTTAGAATTCTTCCTGTTATTAATCAAAATTTTACCTTTGGGTACTTATGAAATTCTCACGATGATAAATGTCACTTCCAGTCATTCAAGTTCCAGTTAGCAACCCTCCTAATGAAATGGCAACTGCATGCACATAAATGTCACACAGAATTCAGAATCCCTTTAAGCCAACTGATTGTTCTGTTTCTGAGAATCTATGTGAGAAAATTAAATATACACTATTCAGAAAAGAATCATTCTTAAAAATTAATATTCATCTCTTAAAACCAGATGGGGCTTCCCTGGTGGCGCAGTGTTTGAGAGTCTGCCTGCCGATGCAGGGGACACGGGTTCGTGCCCCGGTCCGGGAAGATCCCACATGCCGCGGAGCGGCTGGGCCCGTGAGCCATGGCCGCTGAGCCTGCGCGTCCGGAGCCTGTGCTCCGCAACGGGAGAGGCCCCAACAGTGAGAGGCCCGCGTACCGCAAAAAAAAAAAAAAAAAACAGATGAATACTGGAGAACAGCTAGTTAATATGAGATCTGAGAATGGTTTTTACTATACATTAACAATTACTTTTCAGAAAGGACAGCTCCAAAAGGGAAGTCAGCAGAAAAAGAAATCCTCTCCAGAGGGATAGCTCACATAAATATCAACGTCTTTTAAGAATTAACAATTTTAAGGGCTTCCCTGGTGGCGCAGTGGTTGAGAGTCCACCTGCCGATGCAGGGGACATGGGTTCGTGCCCCGGTCCGGGAAGATCCCACATGCCATGCCGCGGAGCGGCTATGCCCGTGAGCCATGGCCGCTGAGCCTGCGCGTCTGGAGCCTGTGCTCCGCAACGGGAGAGGCCACAACAGTGAGAGGCCCGTGTACCACAAAATAAATAAATAAATAAATAAAATTTAAAAAGAATTAACAATTTTACTCTCAAATTTTACTTCCCACAACTACTTGCACCAAATTAACTGTAATAAATAGATAAATAAATCTAAGTGTAACCAGGTAAAGAGGATGGGATTTGCTGAAGAACAAGGCTAATATCTTGCCCTTACCCCCAAAACAACGTACTAAGCCAAGGAGAAATGCTTTTATTGAAAAAAGGCTGTGCATGTTAAACTGAGGTATGATTACCCCTAAAGTTCTGTGTGAGGAAGCACACAAATGACACCAGATAAACACTGTGCATAGGCCTTATGTGTCAATTTCACTTGAAGGTTTTAGGGGAGAAAAAAGTATATTAAAACAAACACCGATCTATTGAAGGCATATACATACATACATATGTGTGTATATATGTATATATATAATACATACATATACTTTCAACAGCAAAGAATATCTCTAGAATACACACACACACAAATGGTAATACTGGTTGCTTATGAAGAGGAATTTAAGCTACTTTAAGCAATGTCCCAGAGATCCATGTTCACGCTCCTTTGTGGCCAAAAAAGTTTGAGGCACACTGCCACAAGGGCACTCCTAAATAAATGTAGAATTGTCTAAATAGACTGCATAGACTGTCTATGCAACAACAGATGGCACAATAATAAATAAGAAAATTTAATGAAATAATTGATTCACTGAATGTTAGTGTACTAGAGTGTAAGCTTATTAAAGAGCCCTTGTCCCCTCCTCCTCTGGTAAGTCCACAGGACTTAATACAGAAACTGCGGTACCCTTAATGGATGAGATCTTTGACAGAAACTTGCTGACTGGGAGGGGCTCGACCTCGCGTCTTACACCTCCACTTTTGTGTTTCTAAGATGTAGTACCCAAAACTGAAGACAGTCATTTAAGCAGCAAAACAATTTCAAAAACAAAAACACGCTGAGAATAAAAACACAACGAAACATGGCTTCAAATCCTTTGTTCGACTTTTGAATCGCTTTTGGAAGAAGGGGGTATCTGGAAAATAAAAACGTTATTAAGCGGGCCGGCTCAGAAGACCAAGCAAGACACGTTGCTTGCAGCACTTAGACGAGGAATGAAGTGTCAATTAACATGCCCAACCTTTCCTTCTTTGCTGCTTTTACCTGCCAGGAGGTACAGGGGGGAGAAAGAGCCAAAGTCGAGAATCAAAGGAAGAGAGGAAAGTAGGCGCTGAGAAGCTGGAAATGAAACTGGAACACTGGTGGAATTACGAGGAAGGCGTGGCAGGAGAGCGGCAAGCCAACCGGGAAGAGCCGCAGTCCGATGAGACCCAAGGAGGGTGCTCGCGGGAGAAGGACAAAAATGAAAAGGGGTGACGGGGTGAAGAGCGGCCGAGGCTTTGATGACAGCTCGGAGTGGGTCTTCGACTCGCAGGGGCCCGCGAGACCCGGGAACCCTCCATTGTGCGCGCCCCTCCACCCCACTCCATTCCACTCCCCACTCCCCTCACCTCCTCCCCTCCCCGCCGCGCCCGAGCCCGAGCCCGAGCCGGAGCCCGAGCCCTCGCAGCTCCGGGCCGCAGCACCCGTCGTCGCCTGTTCCCCCGCTTTGCCCGAGGTAGGAAACAATATGCTCAGCCCTCCTCCGACCCTTTCTCACCGGATGAAGATCGCCGTCGCCCGGCCTTCCCCTTGTCCATCTTCTCCTCCTCCTGCTGAATCGCAGTCGCTGTCACCTCAAGACCCCTCAGGCTGGGGAAGGGAGGGGGAGGGGAGGGGGAGAAAAAAAAAAAAAGCCAGGAAAATGTGAACTGCGCTTGCGCAAGAGCCGTCGCCGGCCCTCAGACCGGAAATTAGCCCCCTCCCACCTCCACCCGGAAATCACTTCCTGGGGGTAGTTTTCTCTGCGGGCTACCGTCGCAAGTGCTTATTAAGTGACGCTGTTTTCATTGTCTCTGCCCCTGTTAGAAACTGAGACTGGGTGCTTGGTTTTAGCCCGAGATCGTCAAGGCTTTGTTGACTTTGAAGATTAAGTTGACTAAAAACTAAACCGGGGAAACTTTAGGAATTCCTCCACTTCACTGAATCCCGCGAGGGGACCCCGGAAATATGAGAACAAAACGTTAGTCCTTTTATGCTACTACTTTCCTCATGGACTCTCCCATATATTTGTCCTCAAGGCGCTTCCTCAGACTCAGAAAAAAAGATTTTAAGACGACAAAAATCAATAGCCTAGCTGCTGGTTTAGCAGTTGGAGTGGAAATCAATAAGGTCAGCTGAGGAGAGAATGTCAGAGTAATAGAAAGGATCTCTTCAAACTCACCATTTTTAAAGGCCAGGAAAAAAGATAAGCTGCACCTCAATTTTTTAAAACATAAAATGCTGAGATGCTAGAAAGTGGGCGGGTGTAAACGAATTTGTGCCGCTAATTTTTATTACAGTACTTAAAGGAATAACCCTGACCTCGAACTCAACGACTAGTACTTGCAGACTGATTTTTTTTGTCCTTTCATAGGACCCATCAGTTTAGAAAATTGTCCTACTTTATTAGCCGTAATGTACATATTTGAATAACTTTTTTTTTTTTACTGTGTAAGCTTTAATCACAGTAAGTTTCACAAAATTCAGCAGAGCGCTCCAGAGGCAAAATGATACTGGAATGTTCCAACAGTTTAACATCCGCTCCCCCTCCCCCATTTTACCAAGGCCAGTAAAGGGACTCGTCCAGCTCATTACCAGAGACCAGGTTTGTGCTTCTTGAGCCTTGCTTCTTATTTACAGTGTGGCCTGTGCGGAGCTAAAAGTAAGCCTCCAGGTGATGATCCTATTGGGCCGGGGGGAGTGTCTTACATGGCAGGAATGGCTGAAAAGCAGAAATACTTCAGGGCTTGATGAGAATGAAATTCACTACAAGGATTTCATTTAGAGGCCCTAGTTTACGTTTAACAAATAAAAACACTGCCTACTGAAAAATATCTGAATTTTAAGTTTCCTCATAAATCAACTCTTTTAATTGAATGATTTAACTCAAGAATCATACTGGCTCAATTCATCAGCCAATATTACAGGAAACTGCAAAAGATGGAAATAGAGCTAAGAGGTGGAAACATAAAAAAGGAAATTGTAAGTAGGCCTAATCCATTTCAGTCCAAACTTACAGCTTCCTTAAAAGAAGTTTTAAAGTTTAGCAGTAAGAAGTGAACCTGTGAGAAATGAAATTGTAAGAAATAACATTCAGCTTGCAAATACGTCATTTAAACTTGTCATTGAACCAAATACAGCATTTCTGCTAATAAAGACTTAGTGGGTCAGTTTGTTTCTTTGAATTGGAGCTGGTTTTGAATAACATATGTGAAGATAAATGGCCTTTAAGCTCAAGAATTTTAAATTTGCTTTTTATTTTCAAATTTGCTTTTTAAACCAGTATTTTTATTGTTTAGTTTTAACAATCTCTACTACATAGTTGACTGTATTGCAAACAACTATAGGACTAAAAAGTTCAGTTTTTTACTTTTGAGGGAGTCATTTAACAACCTTACTTTTCCTTTTATGAAAGACTAATTACACAGTCTTTTCTTTTATAGTGTTTTATGATGTTCAGGAGAAAGCTTCCTTATTTTAAAATAAGGAAGAAAGACCAAAAAAAGTGAATGATTATCTTCTCTTTGTATGTTTGTAAATAAGTTCATTTCTCTTATGTATATTTAGCTCACACTGTATAGAGCCTTTTAAATTAAGATTATTTGAGATTAGAAATTCATCAGCCCAGTATTTTATAGGAGGAGAGGATGGACTGGTTTGATCTTAATGAGTATGGTTCTTTATTGAGTGTTAAAAGTGCATATAAAGTGTTTAAGTTAGGTATTCATTATATTTTTGTTTTGACTACACTATTAAAAGCAGTGGGTGTGTTTTTTTAATAGTTTCAAGACATAGTGGCAGTGTGAAATTGATCAACCCTTTATTTTACCCCTTAATTAACAATTTCTTTGAGGAGAGCTTAACAAAATCTAAAAAGACCCTTCTCTTCACAGGTGAATTAACTTTAAGTACAATCTGAGTATAAACAGGTTCGGTTGGGCACTGGGTACATCCTGACTTCCTAAACTGTTTTAGAAATTAAAATCTGGAATTCCTTACCATGGGCTCCTGGAAAGCCTAGATTTTGCAAAGATATTTGGAGCACTGTATCATGTTGCTATTAGCCTCATTTTTGTTAGTAGTTGAATCTTATCCTTAAAATATTGAGAATTCTTATGTGAAGGATTTTTCTTCTAGATATAAAAGAATTAACATATGATTCATGAAAAATGACTATAGGTTTTTTTGTTTCAAGGATATCTTCCTTTTTAAGACAATGAGCAATTTTAACTGCCCTACAGTGTAATAGCCTATTCCTAGAAGTTATGAAAACCTGCAGTAACTTGAGGTATTTAAGCAAGAGATGGGTAATCTCTTGTCCAGGAGGCTATAGGACAAACCGTTAATAACCTAAGTTTTTTAAACTGTCATTTGGCTCTGGGGCTCAGCCCCAGGTATCCTGTACATACACCACTATCTTCTTTTTCGGTTTTTATGTTAGATTAATATATTTTTTACAGAAAAAATTATATTTGTATTAATTAACTTCATGGCATACCTCTCTAATATGTTTTTTTTCTGATTTTTTTGGCTGCATAGTCTTTGATTTGCTCTTCATTTTTTTTTAATTGTGGTATACTTGATTTACAATGTTGTGTTAGTTTCAGGTGTACAGCAGAGTGATTCAGTTATACATACATATACATCTTTTTTTTTTTAACTCATGCATTCAAATTTATTTTGCTCTTAATGAGTAAGGTACAGGGGCAACAGTGTTGAGCTAAGGACTGAAATTAGTGGGGTTGACTCTCTGGACCTCACAGGAGTGAGGGAGCTCCTGGAAGGCAGGTACTATGTGTGTCCCCAGCATCTCAGACAGGGTCTGGTGTCCCAGACCCAGCTGAAGATTGAAAACACAGTATACACCTATTTTTTTTCAGATTCTTTTCCCTTATAGTTTATTACAATATATTGAGTATAATTCCCTGGGCTATACAGTAGGTCCTTGTTGGTTATGTTTTATATATAGTAGTATATATGTTAATCCCAAACTCCTAATTTATCCCTCCCCACCAACACTAACTTTAGAGTGGTCTGTCTTAAAATGTGATATTTATTTAGCATTTCTATGCCTTAATACATTTGGTTGATTTTAATAGAAAAATTTCATTTTATGTTACTATTTAGTAAAATTGAAGCTTTAGGTAGTCCTGTCTTCTTTATCCTTTATCTTTTGGTACCCCCTTACCTCTAAATAATCCCAATCAAGAAGCATAGGATCTAGGATTGGGCAACGTCAGTAAATCCAAAATCTAGCTGTCAGAATTTCAGTTTCCCAAGAAGGCATATCAAGTTTTAAAAAAAAAAAAAAAAGAACAAAACTCAACTACTAAACTATAGGTCTTAGGGCTGTGTACATAGGAGATAAAACCATAAAGAAATAGAAAGCATTGATTTCTATAAAAGTCTGGAGTGCTTGCTCTTGGAGGGGAGGAAGAGGGCACTTGAAGGCACTTTAGGGGGGGCTCGCAAAGCTAACCTGGGGTAGTTACAAGGGTATCTTTATAATAGTTCACTAAATTAGTTTTCTGAGAAACTTTCCTAGGAGATTCTGTTACATACTCAAATTTGGGCAACCCAAGATTTCTAACATCTGATTTTTTTCTTTCCATCACTAATATCCTATTTTCTGTCTTTGCCTCAGGTGGCTTAAATTAATCTTCTTTAGTCTTTCCTGGGGAGAGGTAGGCAGGGGGAAGAGATTTAGTTTGCTCTTCTTTGAATCTTTTACATATAAAATTTCATAAGCTCTATTATTTTCTATAATTTACTAAATGGAATTGTATACAGGCATAATTATTTTTCTGAAAAAAGCCCTCATAATTGCATTTATCTGTTGGGAAAATAAAAATAGTGCTGCTTTTTACCAAAACAGTAATTCTTAAATGATGTTTTCCAGGGATTTTTTGTTTTGGTTTAGTTTGGTTTTCTAAATATATAAGTAAATAAAAACATGTTCATTGAAAAAAGTATCTTTAGATATTTTTTCATTTTCTTAGTGAAGTATCACTCATTTGTGCTTCTTAATGTCATAGGATATACAACAGGACCTCTTTCTTAAATACACCAAAGGACTGTAATTACTGTAATAGGGTATATTACTGTGTAACGTGGGGTTAGACCCTAACTTCCCAGGTTGTAAAATTATATTTTCATAAAAGTTTACTGATCACTTGTAAAGAATGTAAAATATTGTTAAATATAACCACTTTATGATCCTAGAGAAGGAGTTTGTTAAAACCAAAGTAAGCTAATTAAAATTACTTGCATCTGTGATTCTGTTGCCCCACCCACCCTCTTCTTGTCAAATTCAGAGACAGAAAGTAGAAAGATTTGCCAGGGGCTGCTGCTAAGGGGAAATGAAAAATTATAGCTTACTGGGTACAGAGTTACAGTTTTTCAAGATGAAAAATGTTAGATGGATGGATGGTATTAATGGCTGCACACAATGTGGGTGTACTCAGTGCCACTGAACTGCCCATGTAAAAATGGTTAAAACTATAAATTTTTAATGTATTTTACCACAATTAGTTAAATAATTTAAAATAACTATGTTTTGCTCTAGTCATGGCTATAACAGCAGTGTCACCACCTAATCCAGGTTACTAAAAGGACCTAACTTGAAATTCTCGTTAATGATTATATACTCTTTTCCCTTCTTAAAATGACTAGAGTATTCGATACAGAAAACTAAGTGACTAACAAAACCCCTGACCAAATTTTTGGTGAATGAATGAAAAAATACTGTGTATTTCTTTTTTTTTTTTTTTTTTTCTGGTACGCAGGCCTCTCACTGTTGTGGCCTCTCCCGTTGCGGAGCACAGGCTCCGGACGCGCAGGCTCAGTGGCCATGGCTCACGGGGCCTAGACGCTCCGCGGCATGTGGGATCTTCCCGGACCGGGGCAAAAACCCGTGTCCCCTGCATCGGCAGGCGAACTCTCAACCACTGTGCCACCAGGGAAGCCCAATACTGTGTATTTTTAAAATCACTGGTAAAAAATGAATCTTCTCTCAAGTTTGTAGAGCTGCCTGAGTTATTTTGGGCATGTCAGTTTACCTTTGAAAGCCTCACTTCTCTATAAAATAAACATATTAGCTAAGAATATCAATGAAATCCCTTGCAGCTCTTACAGTCTTATTCTATTTATTTATTTATGGCTGAGTTGGGTCTTTGTTGCTGCGCGCGGGCTTTCTCTAGTTGCAGTGAGCGGGGGCTACTCTTCGTTGTAGGTGCATGGGCTTCTCATTGCTGTAGCTTCTCTTGTTGCAGAGCACGGGCTCTAGGCGCCGGAGCTTCAGGAGTTGTGGCTTGCGGGCTCTTGAGCACAGGCTGAGTAGTTGTGGCGCACGGGCTTAGTTGCTCCGCGGCATGTGGGATCTTCCCAGACCAGGGCCCAAACCTGTGTCCCCTGCATTGGCAGGTGGATTCTTAACCACTGCGCCACCAGGGAAGTCCGACAATCTTATTCTTAAAGCTAAGTTATCTTATTCCAAACCACTCTTTAGAAAACTAAGTATATAAAACAGTTTCTCTCCTTTATTTTAATGGACCATCTTGATTTTCAAAAGAGAAAATAAATATATATAGATGTATAGGATAGTCTCTAAGAATAATTCATAAATCAACATTTATTAACTTTAGAATTATAGAAGGAGCCTCTATAATTTTTCAAAAGCTTTGTGTGCATCTTTCTCCTGTATATACAGCTAGAGGATTTTTCTCTTTACTTTCTTATGCCCTTAGCAAAAATTGTAAAATTCTAACAACAATGTTTAAGTGCCTACTATTCACCAGGCACTATTCCAAGAACTACTGAGCAAAACAAAACAAAGTCCTTGTCTCTGCTGTCATGGAACTTTTTTTTTTCAGCCGTGCCGCACAACTTGTGGGATCTTAGTTCCCAGACCAGGGATTGAACCCATGCCCCCTGAAGTGGAAGCACAGAGTCTTAACCACTGGTTTACCAGGGAAGTCTCAAACTTATATTCTAATGGGAGGGAACAGACAGTAAGCAAGTATATGTCAGTTGGTAATAAGTGCAAAAACAAAAAGAAAAGAAAACTGAGTGAACTGATGAGGATGATTATAATTTTTGTGACTTTCTGTTTGAATACAAAAAAAAAAATCCCCCCCCCAAAAAAAAGAAAAGGAAGAAGGAGGAAGGGAGGGAAAAATGAAGCATCATAGATAGACAGGGAGTAAGGAAGGATTAGAGGGGATTGCCCTTTCAGATAGAATGCTCAGAGAAAGTTTCTCTGATCAGATAACAGATGGGCAGAAACTTGAAGGAAATGAAGCCCTATAGATATCTAGGGGAAGAGTATCCCAATCTGTGGGCATAGCAAGGGGGATGCCCTTAAATAGGAGTTTGCTTTACAAGTTGGCGGCAAAGAGGCCAGGTGGGGCTAGAGTGAAGTAAGCAAGAGAGTGGTGGGCAATGACACCTGAGAAAGCGCTAAGAGCCAGATGATGTAACTAGATGAGTAAGCAAGTGAGAGAAATGGAGGGAAATGACCTTGGAGAGCTAAGGGTCATGGGGGACCTTGTAGGCCATGGTAAGAACTTAGGCTTTTATTCTGAGTAAGAGGGGAGACAATGGAGCATTTTGAACAGGGGTGTGATATCCAATTTAGATGTTTTGAAAAGATTGTTCTAGCTGCTATGTGTTAAACAGACTACCAGGAGATAAGAGTGCAAAGAGATTAGATAGGAGGCTTAATAATGAAGGTTAGTGTTGATAGTGACTTGTACTAGGGCTAGGGCAGTAGAGGTGGAGAGGTAACAAGTGGTTAGATTAGAGATATATTTCAAATAAGGGAGCCTACAGATTTGCTGATTGATCAGATGTGGAGTGTGAAAGAGAGAAAAGAAGGTTGCAGCACAAGCAACTGAAAGAATGGAATTATTTATAAGATGAGAAAGACTAAAGGGAGAGTAGACTGAAGGGAGTGCTTTGGACGTGTTAAGTTTGAAATGGCTATTTGACATCCAAGTAAATATATCAGGTAGACAGCTAGATATGAGAGTTACAAGTTTGAGTATATTAACCAAGCAAAATATGCTACAATAAATTCTAAAGAATTGTCTACCTTTTCATTCTACAGGATACTCTGCACCTTGCTCCTGTTCACCCCACCTATACCTGTCCTTTATATATCTGTGTGCCATTTGGGTTTTCCAGTTTGCAAACTCCCATTCTTTTCCCCCGAGAATTGTTTCTCAAACAACTAGGTACACAAGCACTTAAAGGTGAAAAAGAGTAACTGAATGCCATATACTATGTGCTATTAGAAAATACTCATTTTATTTTACTCTCTGATTGAAAGAAAAGTTAGCTAACAAGGTTCTTTAGTTCGTTGGTTTAGTTTAGTTTAGTTGGTTTAGGTTTAGTTCATTGAGGTTTAAATATTCAGTACCTTTCTCTTTATTTCAGTAGAGAAAAAGGCAGTTTCCAGCACAGCACCTGAATAAACAAAGTATTTTTAGATCTAAGAGATTACTGCTTTTCTGGGCAAACCTCCTCATCCATGCCAAAGTATAAAATAGACCCTCCTTTTTGGAGAGCAATTTGGCAATATCTGGTAAAATGGAAGATGCTGATATGACCTAGAATTTCCACTTCTAGGTATATTGCCTTAAGAAACTCTTGATATGTGCACAAAAATATAGCTATGTTTGTTATAGCTTTGTTTATAATAGTGGAAAACTGGAGCAACCTAAATATTCTTCAACAGGAAAATGGTTAAACAAACCATGGCATATTCAAGCAATGGAATACTATAAACTGATAAAATGAATGACCTAGGACTATGTTTATTAATGTGGATAAAAATCACAGTGTTGAGTGAATAAGGAAGGCTGGACAAGAGATATATGTTTTTTTTATTTCACACTTCTCAAAAAGGAAGATCATCCTATCTTTACAGAAACTTCCACGTGTGAGACAGTACATAAAATGGTTTTTACCTATATTAGTTAATTTAATTCTCACAGCAGCTTTGTGAAATAAATGATGTTATCCTATTTTGCATTTATGCATTCAAAAAATATTTATATAATATTTGTCAGACACTGTTCCAAGTACTGCAGATACAGCAGTTAATTAAACAAAGTTCCTGTTCTCATAGAGCTTTTATTCTAGTGAGGGGAGACAGATAATTTTCAAATATACAAACAATTATATACCAGGTGGTAATGTAGGCTATGAAGAAAAATAAGCAGAGTAGCAGGATAGAGGGTAATAAGGATTGCTATTTTAGATAACACAAACTAAGACTCAAAAGTAGAAAAAACCGAAACTCATAGAGGTAAAGAAACCTGCTGAAAGTCACTCAACATAAAATTTGGAGCTAGGATTTAAACCTAAATCAATCTAATTCCAGAGGCTCCTATCTGTCATTTACACGCTGGGAAAATATATTAATTACATAATAGCACCTGAGATCAGCAATACTGTAAGGAAAAAAGTTTTTAAAGAATAGAGAGCAGTGTAGATAGGTTGGATGCTTCGAACAACCAAACACCTTCATGAAGTATTAATTGGGAATCAGGGAATAAGATTCAGAAAGTGAGAAAAGAGTTAAGAAATCAAAGCAAGCAAGCACCATGTTGATTTTGCCTTAAGCCTTGATAGCAGCTTGAGTGGCACTGAAAATCATTTTATGGAGTGCTATTTATTGGAAGTCGGTTGTGGTTGCCAGTGTGAGTGTTAAGAAATTAAGGAGTGAGAGTATTCATGAATTTGTTAAGAACATGAATTGGAGTCAGATAGCCTTGGTACCCAACATTTATTTAACAGTTGTTTGGCACAAGCCACTTAACTTTTTTGTTGTTTTTTGTTTGTTTGTTTGTTTGCCTCAGAATAGAGTCTATTTGAGATTTTTTTTCCAGGACTTAACCTTTCAAAGTCTTTTCTTTTCCCTTTGGGCTATGTTGACAATAACTAAGTTCACTTCTCAGTCACTTTTTTTATTTTCAAATATCAGAATAACCATATCTTCTATTAGTAGATAAATTGATCATCATCTACACTGCCTGGTTCACATTTCACTTCTACTGCCATCCCCTGCCATTTATTTAATAGCAAAAATGTTTGAATGCTTACTGTGGAGATAAAGACCAACCAAATGAGAAAAGCAAAACCTATTCATTCTGAGCTCACTATAGCAAGGGAGTTAGCCACCATCACTTGCATTTTGGCAGTGACTCAAAGGCAGGCAGAGGAGTGGGAAAGCTTTGTAGTGGAAAAAAAAGGGAAGGCTGCTGGTATGTCCTGACTGGACACTGTTGGCATGAGGAAGCTGAATGCAAGATAACTAGAAGGGAGGCATCCTATGTGACTGTTTAGGGGTGCATATTTGGCTTTCTCTGGTGGGTCCTAAGTTGGAAGCGGGGATAAAAATTAGGGAAGCTCTAAGTTATTAATCAAGTCCTGGCCATTTTGGACCCACTGTAACAGAAGTTATTGTTTGGCTTCTCAGCTTGTCACTAGAGGTAGCAGTCTGACTTCCTGAGATTCTGACTTACAAGACTGGCTTCCTGGGCTGTTTATTGGATCAACAGATAAGGGATTGGCTTCCTGGGCAAGTTGCTGCAGGTTGTGGGTCAGAGTTCTGTTTTTATATACCGTCTGGCCATTGTCCCTTAGTGTATTCAGTTTCTCACTACTTTGCATCGTTCACAATTATTTTGAGTTAAAATCTTTACCATAATGTTAATGTCTTCTTAAAGTGCTTAATTCAGTATGATTTCCCGCAGGAAGACTTTAGCAAGATGAAATTTTTATTTTATTTTTTCTGGTACTGACATAATATTGCTTTTCACTTTCAGTGGTTACCAGTGACTCAGGAACTGAGCTTCCGAAAATTTATAGAACAATCTGATTTACTAGAGGAACTTAAATATGACTTCAATGAAAAAGCTGAATTGAGACACACTGAGACACATAAGCCTTTTGTCTTTAACTATTATAAAAATGTCCTGGAGAGGAATAGCAAGCGCTACCAGGCCCTTGGCCATTTGCTTGAACAATACATTTATGAACTTTTGGAAAAAGTGTGCAAATTACAAAAAGTATATATCCCACCAGAGGCTGATAAGGAACCAAGAAGCTTCTTTTTCATGAGTGAGAGAGCATTAACAAGTCATCATTCTGCTCTTCTCGTCCTTCTTCAGGACCGTGGGGTCTTTAGAGCTGGTCAGTGGAGTCAGCAGGCAGTAATACATCATGGTCTCCAACATGGAAGTCAGATACCATGTATTCAAATGGCATTGCAGGCACATTATGATGTAATTGTGCTAAACCCCAACGACAATTTTGTGGACCTGCAGACAGAAAAAGAGTGGAAAGGCCTTTTAACACAAAATGTTGAGTCTCCTTCCAGAAAAATGGTTCAGACTGAGAGCTTTTTATCTCTCCAGCAGTCTCTCCAATGTATTCCAAAAAGATGCAGCAACACTCCTGAAGAACACATGGCTTATATTTGGGATTACTTCATTTCAAAGGCTGAAGGCAAGGATGTTGCCTTCCTTGTACATGGTTATGGAGGCTTGGTTTTTATGGACTTGCTTGTTCGTAGAAAGTGGGAAGTAATGAGCAAAGTATATGCTGTTGCACTTATTGACTCTGAACATCACGTAGGACACCAGCTGGGGAGTGACATCCAGTTATTAGCATGGATAAAGCACCACTGCCGTGAATGGGTGACAAGTCCAAAGCCTTTGGATAAACCTGCAGCTACTGTTTTGAAAAAGGAGTTTCCCACGGTTTCTGCTGGTACAGAAGAACACAACTTAGCCCCTTCCTCTAGCCTTCAGTCAATTTTTAAATACTTCAGAAAATCTTTGAAAGCCAAAGCAGCTATTAATGTCTCTCGAGTGCCCATAGTAACTAGAAGCTCCACAAAAAGAAAGCAAAGTGCTTAAGTTACTTTTTTGCCATCTAAGATTGTTTTGTCCCACTGAAACTTTGCTAATGTAGATGCTAGAAGAAAAAGAATACTTCCAACTCATAGGCAGTATGTTCTGGCTTGAAATTTGATTTGTTAACTCTTTTAAAAAGTGAGTATGTTCTCTTCCGTAGCCTATTGATGAACCAGGAAGTCAGTCAGTACTATCATTAATATTTTACAGTATTAGTCAAATTAAGAGTAGTCTAGTTAGAGGATCTTCTTTTGAAAAGATTTCTCAGTTTCATAGAATGACACCAAAACTGTAGTTGATAGAAATTAAAGACTAAGTCAGTGTTTGACTTCTGCATTCTTAATGCTGTATTAAAAATATAAGTGAACATAAAAATTAAACATCATAAGCAACTCCATTCTTTGTATGTTTGTGAGTTTTTTTGTTTATGTTTGTTGATCTCGTGTGTGTGTTTACTCATACCTTCAGCTAATATTTGAGTGTCTACTATGTACTAGTCAATACTAGTGTTGGGCACACTGGCAAACAAGGCCAACGTTGCCTTTAACCTTATTTGGAGTTCACAATGAACAACAAATTGCAAGTGTGAAGAGTGTTAAGAAATAAAGGGTGTCATAGAACATCTAGCATGAGAGCTAACAGCCTTGGGGTTCAGGAAATACTCCCTGAGAAAATGATGCCTAGTTTGAAGAACAATAGTAGTTATCTGGAAAAACTAAGTCATAGGCAAAGGAATCACATGTGCAAAAGTCCTAAGGCAGGAGGAAGAAGTCCAGTTCAGCTGGAACTAAAAGATTATGGGGAGTAGTGATAAAGAAAAAATTATTCATGACATGCATTAAAGACAGTAAGGAAGATTTATTCAAAAGGGATTGCTGCAATGGGGGTTTTGTAGTAGGGGAGAGAGATTGGGCTCAACTCCAAACACAAGGACAAGGGTGGGGCGGGGCGGTTATAACCAAGTAGCACGGTGAGGGTCAGTGAATGGAAAACTACTAAGTAAAAACATTAGGGATAATAGATATTCTTGCTAGACTGACTCAACAGGATTCTTACTGAAGGCGGGCCAGGGGTGGTAAGATATTGACAGTGGAGGATGAGGAATTTTATCAGATATAATAGAGGACGTTCAGATACCAAAGGTGAGATTTTCATTAACTGACTCAGCATAATTCCTACTAAAACTGGACTAAGCAGACCCAGGGCAGAGCCCAATGTCAGAGCCTAGTCAAGAGGAGGGCTCAGAGGAGCCAGACTCTGATTTGGTAAAGGAGAGAGGTTTTGTCAGTAGCTGCAAAGTTAAGTTAGAGAAATAAACAGGCAGCTTATTCAAGGCTGCAATGTCCATGTTAAGAATTTTTACTTTAGGACTTCCCTGGTGGTGCAGTGGTTAAGAATCCGCCTGCCAATGCAGGGCACACGGCTTCAAGTCCTGGTCTGGGAAGATCCCACATGCCGTGGAGCAACTAAGCCCGTGTGTCACAACTACTGAGCCTGCACTCTAGAGCCCACAAGCCACAACTACTGAGCCCGCATGCCACAACTACTGAAGCCCGTGTGCCTAGAGCCCATGCTCCACAACAGGAGAAGCCACAGCAATAATAAGCCCACACACTGCAACGAAGAGTGGCCACTGCTCACCACAACTACAGAAAGCCCATGCAGCAACGAAGACCCAACACAGCCAAAAATAAATAAATTTTAAAAAGAATTTTTTTTTACTTTATTCCAATGACAATGGAAGCCATTGGATGGTTTTAGACAGGAGAATATTATCAGATTTACATTTTATAAGAATATCCCGATTGCAGTTTAGAGAATAGATTAGAAGGAGAACAAGCTTGGAAGCCAGGAGACCAAAATAATTTTGGCAGTAGTTTGAGAAATGCTTAATACTTTCCTTCAATTGAAGTGTAGTTGATTTACAGCATTGTGTTAGTATTAGGTATACAGTAAAATGATTCCGTTTTTTTGAGGATTATATTCCATTATAGTTTATTACAAGATATTGAATATAATTCCCTGTGCTATACAATAAATCCTTGTTGCATCTCTATTTATGTATAATATTGAGTTGGCCAAGAAGTTTGTTTGGGCTTTTCTATAACATCTTATAGATGTTACATTTGAAAAACTGACTCTGCCATATCTAATAGGACATACAAATTTTTCTGTACATAGCTCTTTCTAGTGTCTTCCTAGTGTTCTTATTCCTAGTTTTGGGGGTTTTGTTTTTTGTTTTTTGTCTGCTCCGTGCAGCATGCGGGATCTTAGTTCCCCAACCAGGGATCAACCCGTGCCCCCTGCAGTGGAAGCGTGGATTCTCAACCACTGGACCGCCAGGGAAGTCCCTCCTAGTGTTTTTTTAACCTAGTATACACTATAATTCCTGTTATGGACTGAATGTTTGTGTCCCCGCCAAAATTCATGGTGAAATCTTAATCCCCAACGTGATGGTATTAGGAGGTGGGGTGTTTGGGAGGTGATTACGTCATGAGGGTAGAGCCCTCACGAATGAGATTAGTACTTTTATGAAAGAAACCCCAGAAAGCTCCCTTCTACAATGTGAGACACAGTGAGAACACAGCCATCTATGAAGCAGGAAGCAGGCCTTCACCAGACACTGAATCTTCTGGTGCCTCGATCATGGACTTCCCAGTGTCTAGAACTGTGAGAAATAAATATTTGTTGTCTAAGCCTCCCAGTCTATGATACTCTGTTATAGCAGCCTGAACAGACTATGACAATTCCTTAACAGTATAGACATAATATCTCAAATTTCTCTTTCTGCACCATGTCTTGAGTGGCATAATGAAAAAAAAACAAAAAGCACTGAATTGTAAATCAGGATATGCAGATTTTAAATGACTCCCAGGGGGAATCCCCTGGCAGTCTAGTGGTTAGGACTTGGTGCTTTCACTGCCTCAGGCCTGGGATCAATCCCTGGTGGAGGAACTAAGATCCCAAAAGCCATGAGGTGCAGCCAAAAATAAAAAATAAATAAATAAATAAATGACTCCTAGCATTGGATAAACCAGTTCCTCTCTCCCAGCCTGCATTTCCCATTGTGTAAATAAGTTGAGCTTTAGAAGTCTCTACCAGCACAGATAGTCTATCTAGAATGTATTTAATGCACTTACTGTGAAAAGCACCAAAAAAGTAAAAAAAAAGTGTTGCCATAAAAACTATTTTGTCTTATATTTAACTAACTGAACGTTGATGTTTCTCATAACCCCCAATTTACTATTTAATGTGGTAGTCAGGTGTATTAGTTATCTATTGCTACATATTAGATTACCCCCAAAACTTGGTGACTTAAAACAACAAACATTTATTATCTCACAGCTTCTGTTGGTCAGGAATTCAGGAGCAGCTTAATTGGGTGATTCTGGTTCAGGATCCCTCAGAAGAGCACACTCAAGACTGTCTGAAGGGCTTTCCTGGTGGCACAATGGTTAAGAATCCACCTGCCAATGCAGGGGACATGGGTTTGAGCCCTGGTCCAGGAAGATCCCACGTGCCACAGAGCAAGAAGCCCATGCGCCACAACTACTGAGCCTGCGTGCCACAACTACTGAAGCCCACCGCAATGAGAAGCCCACGCACCGCAACGAAGAGTGGTGCCGGCTCGCCGCAACTAGAGAAAGCCCACGCGCAGCAACGAAGACCCAACGTGGCCATAAATAAATAAATTTATTTTTAAAAAAAAAGACTGTCTGAAGCTGCAGTGATCTAAAGCTGGGCTGGCTGTTGGCAGGAGGCCTCAGTAACTCGCTATATGGACTTCTTCCATAGGCTGCTTCTATTAAAAACTTAACCTGACACTTGTTCAAATGGTAAGGAAGACTTTACTCAAGACTATTGCAGTTAGGGACATTGCAATAGGGAACAGAGATCAGGCTCAACTCCAAAACAATAAAGATAGCTAGGAGCAGAGTGGAGATATCAGTGGATGGAAAACTAAGAGACCTCAACGGTAGAGAGATTCTTGCTAAAGGCAGGACAAGGGCTTTGATATGAAGAGTGAGGAGTGAGAAACTTGATAAGATATCAAGGTTGGGGGATGACTTAGCAGGATTCTTGCTAAAATTGACCTATGCAATCTCACAGAAGGTCAAGGTCAAGGACTAATCCCAGGAGAGGGCTCAGAAGAGCCTAACTAAAGTCTGGTCAAGGAGAGTCTTTGTCACTTGAATGTCCTCACAACATGGCAGCTAGCTTCCCACAGGATGAATCATCCAGGTGAATAAGCAAGCCAGAAACTGCACCGCCTTTTATGACCTACTCTCTGAAGTTGTATACTGGTCTACTTTTTTCCTATTTGTTGGACATGAGTCACTAAGTTCAAGGGAAGAGGAATTAGACTCCACCTCGTGAGAGAGTGTCAAAGAATTTGGAGACATATTTTAGACTACCACATCAGAAATGATGCCAACTGAAATTAATGGTATAGCAGCTCAACTCAATTGTTGCTTATAAGATTATCTTGGTCTGGGAGCATTTTTATCCTGTTTTAAAGTTTTTCTTGTTTTGATAAACAGCTGTGTATTTAGAAACTGGTTTCCTCTTTCTCTGCAAGACATCAGAATTTTTGCCACAAATACTTGTGTTGAAAATAAAGTTTATTTTAATTTTCTCTCCTAGGGTCACCCTGAACTATTCCCTTACTCTGACTTCCGATGTTGCTCTATTTTAGCAGCTTGAAGTCAAAAAAGGATATCTCCAGATTTTTGGCTATAAGCTGCAGACCAGAGATGTGTCCTGATAGAGAAAAGACTGATAAGGGAGGACTGCAGGAAAATCCTAAGACTTTCTGACATCAGTATGTGATAACTTTTCCCCTTCTTGTGGAAAATAGAGGTAATAGGCTATGATCATTGTAAGCGAAGTACACCAAGATTTGTGTGTCACTTCCCAATACCAGACTAAACATATTAAAATTTTAACAAAGAAAAAAAGAACATATTGTGAATTCACTGTGGGAAGTCTCTGTTAAAAAAGACAGCAAGAAAGTCTCTTACTTCCTTTTCAATGCTTCTTCAAAAGCAGCAGTTCTCTAACTTTAAAGTACATCAGGATAACCTGGAGGTCTTAAAGACTGCTAGGTATCACTGCCAAAGTTTCTGATTCAGGAGAATTGGTAGGTGGGGCCCCAAAATTTGCCTTTTAACTAGTTTCTAGGTGATACTGATGCTGCTGGTCTGGGGATCCCACTTTGTGAACCACTGTTAGGAAGATTAGGGGTGGCCAGGGAGGTAATAACGTTAAGTCTATCTCATGTGAGGTAAAAGGGATCATATAAGATAGACTGATATCACTATAAATCATGACGCCCAAACTGAATTAGACCATAAACACTGCCTAACAACATGACTGTCATTCCCTAGTCAGCTCACACTTCGTTCTTTCTTTTTTTAATTGTGATTTTAAGAAACACATACGTTTACCATATTAACAATTTTTAAGCTCAGTAGTGTTAAGTATATTCGTGCTGTTGTGCAACAGATTTCCAGAACTTTTTCACCTTGCAAAACTGAACTGTTATACCCACTAAACAAACCCTTGTTTTCACCACCACCCTCCTAGTCCCTGGTAAACACAATTCTACTTTCTGCTTCTACTGTTGACACAAATAATCAACAATCAAACTATAATAAGTAATAGAAAAGAGTTTTATTAGAACCAAACTGAGGACTATAGCCTGGGAGGCAGCCTCTCAGCAGCTCCAAGGATCTGCTCCATCGAAGCATGGTTTTCAGCACAGTTTCAAACCTTATTATTAAAACAAAGAACAGGGCTTCCCTGGTGGCACAGTGGTTGAGAGTCCGCCTGCCAATGCAGGGGACACGGGTTCGTGCCCCGGTCCGGGAAGATCCCACGTGCCGCGAAGCGGTCTAGGCCTGTGAGCCATGGCCGCTGAGCCTGCGCGTCCGGAGCCTGTGCTCCGCAACGGGAGAGGCCACAACAGTGAGAGGCCCGCGTACCGCAAATAAATAAATAAAACAAAGAACATACATCAAACATGACAGGGGTACACTCCTTCAAGGTTTCAAAAGAGACAGAATAGTATGTATTCAATGAGACAGCATAATCCTGGTGTCTGGGAAGGGAACCTTACCTTCAAGAAAGTGTTAATGGATGCCACAGGAAGAGAGCTATTTATCCTTATCTTCGAAGAGGACATTCTTTATCTTAATGGTTAAAGTAGATGTGCTGTATAAGTGTTTGACAGGCCGTAAGTCAGGCTGTGTTTCAGTTCACACAAAGTTCAGGCAGAACCACGTATAAGCCAGAATGACTTCCCTATACTGCAATACGTGAAAAACTTCTCCATCACTGAGAGTGTCACATTCACTCTTCATAACAATTTGAAACCTTCTCCCATTCTTCGCTCTCCAGAGATTCTCAGCTGACTACCTCTTTCACAGAAATGGGAACTCTAAAATTACAAGTGCCATATCTACAAACTGGTTTCCATCCCCACCTAAGTTTCTTCCCTTCTTCCTGTTACAAAGGAAGTGGTATTTCCTCCTCCTATCCAAGACCAGTTCCCTCCATCTGTCCTCTGAATCCCATCTCTTTCAATCTTCTGAGGAAGTTCACCCTTCTCAACCTTTCTTTCCTTATTCCCTTGCTAACAATCCCATCAGCTGGTCAAGTCTCTCCCAGGCACAGTAAAAATAACAAAAATTTCCTGGACACCACACCGGAGGCTGAGCCTACCGAATATTGCCTCTGCCAAGATTCATAAAAACGTTTAACCTTGATGACTCAATTTTCTCATAGTCCACTCATCCCTTACCCACTCTCACCTGGCTTCAGCCCCCAAACCTCACAACGCGGTCTCAATAGTCTTTGTATTGCTACTGTCAGTGGATGTTTTTCACCCTGCGTTGCACGACAGCGCTGCTTTCCAGGCCGGAAGGCTTGCCCCTTTGGCATGACGTCATATGGCAGCGCCGGAAGGAGGGGAAGAGATTTCCGGCTGCGGGTCTCGGGTCAACGACGGATACTGTGTAGAGTGATAGGTAATCTGTGGGTCAGGTGCAGCGCGGATCCCTGGGCAGCATTTCCCGGCAGAATCCTGCGTCCTCTGGGGTTCCTTGTGGTTTGCACCGGCCGGAGCCACTGTCTTTGCACTCCTGGTACGGGCGGGTTTCTTGTCTCCCAGTGTGTGTGGTGAGGTGGGAGGATGCGGGAGACCTAACATACGCATACCGGAGCTTGTGCGTTAAGAAGGCCCACAGATAAGAGGAAGCCTAGTGATTTAATAAACTATAAGTACAGTACCTGGGACGAGAGCAGTGTTTCCCAAAATGATATCCTTGTTCCCCTTTTAAATATTTGGGGGTTTTGTTTCTTTGATATCCTAAAAATATTTACCATTTACAAAGACAAAACTCAAAAGACTTTTTCCGAAATCAGTGTTTCTCGTATTGGGACTGAGAACTCTCGGTTAACTATTTCGAGGAGTCTGAAGGAAATTGTATTTTCTTTAAAAGGTGTCTGAACGCGTTTTAAATGTGAGAAGCATTGACCCGGAGTATTTAATCGAAAAATACTTGAATGATAAATGTGAACTATATACTGCCAAACATTGGGTTCGATGTTACTATAAATACAGTCCTTGTCCTGATAGAGTTTACCACATAGTGGGGCTAATAAGTAGCCAGGAAATTACAATGCAGTGTTACAAGCACTATGGTGCAGAAGTACAGGGTGCTAAAAGATCTAATAGGAATACTTGATCTAAAGTTTGAAGTGACAGATAGCTACAGATGTAGCTGAAGAGGTAAGCAAATGGTGATTTTGTGAAAAAAGTTTATAAGCCATATATATAAGTTTAGATTTTAACCTGGCAGCAGTGAGTTTTAAAATACACATTGAGGATGATGTGAGTGTATTGATCAGATCTGCAGTAGCTCCAAATGGCTTAGAGATGAAGGAGAGCAAATCTAGAGGCTAGCAGATACAATTAAGAAAATGAGGTTGAGGGAATTCCCTGGCAGCCCAGTGGTTGGGACTGCGTGCTCTCACTGCAGAGGGCCCGGGTACCATCACTGGTCGGGGAATTAAGATCCTGCAAGCTGTGCAGCGCAGCCTCCCGCCTCCAAAAGAAAAAAAAAGATAAGAAAATGAGGTTGAAGAGAAGTGACTGGATTAGAGAAGTATTTAGAAACTAAATAAATATAACTCAAATTAGGAATGGAGGGTGTGAGAGGGGACAGTTATGAAATGACTCCCAGTTTCTGCCTTTAGCAAATGGATGGATAGTAGTGTCCCTTCCTGAAATAACGCAGAAGGAGAAGCAGATTGGGAAGGGAAGGGAGACAGATTTCAGTTTGTTGCATTTGAGGTGTCATCTGGTACATGGTGATCAAAGTCAAGGAGGTAGATCAGAGTTCATAGGGAAAATGTTTAGATTGAAAAAAGGGCTAAGGACAGAACTCAGAAGCACATCCACCTTGTGTGTGTTGGGGGTGTGGGGGGAATGGATCTGAGCATCATTGCACAGGTCAGAGACCCAGGAGCATGCAGCGTCATTAAATGAAGCCAAGGGAAGAAGGAACTTTTCAAGTATTTTAGTTGCATTTGGTGAAAAGTTGAATTCCTTTTTTTGCTTCAAGTCCAGCACTAGTTTCACATCTTTAAGCATCTTCATTGTTTTGTGGACATCCAGACCTTTAGGATAAAATTGTGGAGCTTATATATATTTGCCCTAATTTTGGATATTTTGTTTGGCAATAACTTTATTTGCTGTAAAGTCTAAATTGGAGAAGGGAGGTTTTTTTTTTTTTTAATCAGTAGATCTCTCTATATTTCTATTTTGAAAACATATAAGGGCATTGGTACAGCAGCTGCTAAGTGCTTTTTACTAGTTGCCATTTTCTGTAACTTTTCTGCCCTTTGTCTTCATGTATTGCTTGTTAAGGGTCTTGTGTTTGGGTCTGTATCTGGGCTTAGTAGAAAGTGGAGAAGAATACAGCACCATAATCTCAGCCATATAGTGGTACATAACTTTGTTATCCGGTAACATTGATCTTCTGGGTCCCTAGATACAAATCTGAAAAGGATCTTCAAGGTATCCTTTTGCCTAAAACAATAGTGAAGTTCATATCTAAAATAAGAACCCAAATAAGTTTTGAACTTTTTGCCTAGTGAATGATCACAGGCTCTAGGCCACAGGAGTCTAAGAAAAATTAATGGTGCAAAAATAAGTTGGACTAAGATTCCACTTTATGTTTCAGAAATAAATTGCATTTTGGTATCTCAAATTTATACTTGCACAGTTACTTGAGAGGTTTTTAACTTTTCATTACATTTTTCTTTTTTTATAGGGCTTTTCTTACAAGCCTGTTTTCCTCAAAATGAGTGTCAGTGTCACCTTCTTAAGACCTTTTGCCAGAGTTTTGGTGCCATTTACCCTTCATAGGAAGAGAAGGGTTTTATATTCAACAACTCTGCAGAGATACACGTCTTCCAAAATACCAGCTGTGTCCTATCCTAATAAGGAGAGTACATCACCTCCTGAAGAGCTGGAGTTGGATAGGTGGAAAATTACAATGAAATCTAGTGTGCGAGAAGAGGGTGTTTCAATAGTCTCAAGTAGCAAGGATGAAGATACTCTAGCTGCCACCAGGGAATTAATTGAGATGTGGAGATTGCTTCGCAGAGAAGTACCAGAACACATCAGTGAAGAAGAGCTCAAAACTGTTATGGAATGTGTTTCTAAATCGTCAAAAAGAAAATATTTAAAATATTTATATATTAAGGAAAAAATGAAAAAAGCCAAGCAAATAAAAAAGGAAATGAAAATAGCAGCAAAAGAACAAGTAAAAAAAGATCAGCTACCAGAAACCACTAAGGAAGATAAACAGCAAAACTTTCTGTTTCTACGACTTTGGGATAGGAATATGGACATTGCAATGGGCTGGAAGGGTGCCCAGGCCATGCAGTTTGGACAACCTTTGGTTTTTGACATGGCTTATGACGACTATATGAAACCAAAAGAACTGCAGAATGCTGTTTCCCAACTTTTAGAAAGTGAAGGATGGAACAGAAGAAATGTTGATCCTTTCCATATTCATTTCTGCAGTCTTAAAACAGGTGGTGCCTACTATAGAGAGTTAGTTAAACGTTATGGAGAAAAGTGGAACAAATTGCTTTTAACAGCAACAGAAAAGTCTTATGTAGATTTATTTCCAAAGGACAGTATTATATATTTAACTTCAGATTCTCCCAACGTTATGACTACTTTCAAGCATGACAAAATTTACGTAGTGGGATCTTTTGTTGATAAGAATATGCAACCAGGCACATCCCTAGCCAAAGCAAAACGGCTGAAGCTGGCAACAGAATGCCTTCCATTAGATAAATATTTGCAGTGGGACACTGGCACCAAAAATCTCACCTTAGATCAAATGATACGTATTTTGTTATGTCTGAAAAACACTGGTAATTGGGAAGAGGCTCTGAAGTTTGTTCCTAGGAGAAAACATACTGGTTATCTGGATATTTCTCAGCATTCTCAAGAGTTTTTCAACAGAGTGAAGTCAAAGACTTTTAATTCATTTCCAAGAGGCTCTGTAGATAGACACAGAAAAGGTAGCTTGAATGAGAATATTTGATAGCTTAAAAAGTAAATGGATTAGGATTACAGTTATTTTTTTTTTTCCAAAGTCAGCTGAAATTTTTAGGAAGCCTCTGCTGAAGTAGCACAGGTAATACACTCTTGTTTCTTTTTTTTTTTTTTTTTATTTTATTTTTTATACAGCAGGTTATTATTAGTTATCCATTTTATACATATTAGTGTATAAATGTCAATCCCAGTCTCCCAATTGATCCCACCACCACCACTTAGGAATACAGTTCTGTTAGTCTGTTTCATCCTGAATGGAATTCACTTGCTCTTTTTTTTAAAGGTTGTCTTTCCAAACTAACTGAAGTATTATCTTTCTCCAATTAAATATCTGTAAAACTTTGGAAATATATTTTGTTTACTGTAAAAAGAATCTTAGAAAGTAAAAAGAGTTGTCCGTGTTTGTTTGAGTAAAATAATTGTACCATTGGTGTGGCTTTTTATGACTACTTTTGAGTCTCAGACTGCATTTTACTTCTTAAATGTTCTTTTAGCCATGTCAACAACTACCCTTTCATCGAATATTGATGAAACTTCAGGTGGTGGTTCATTTATTTAACATTTGGTACAGTGCTGGGCATGTCATAGGCACTAAGGTATATCATTTAACTGAGTCTTGGTTAAACAAAAAGGACATCCTTTGGCATGTCATGAGATTGAACTGTATAATGAAAAATGGGTTCGTGGGGTAGTGAGAAATGGGTTCGTGGGGATAAAGCTAATTTCTTATCCTCTTAGAAGAAAAGGGTTTATTTGAAGAGTGTTCCTACAGCACTTCCCTGTTGTAGTGTAGATGGCTTTTCTTTTCAAGGAAATACTTCCTTTTTTCAGCCATGTGATTTGAATGGAAGCTGCCATATTTTTACAGACCTTGCTCCCCTGGCCACAACTGATTATCTCAAAAAAGACACCTCACTCAGGGCTTCCCTGGTAGCGCAGTGGTTAAGAATCCACCTGCCAATGCAGGGGTCACGGGTTCAAGCCCCGGTCCAGGAAGATCCCACATGCTGCAGAGCGGCTAGGCCCGTGAGCTATGGCCGCTGAACCTGCACGTCTGGAGCCTGTGCTCCGCAACGGGAGAGGCCACAACAGTGAGAGGCCCACTTACCGCAGAAAAAAAAAAAAAAAAAAGAAAGAAAAGAAAAGGTGATGTGTAAACTTAGAATTGATGAGAAGTGCATTATGAATGAATTTCAACTCTTAAGACCCTACTGAGTAGCAAGGTGCTAATACTTGAACTGCTTGAGATACATGGAAAGTAAAATAGCGTAGTGGTTAAGAAAAAGGGATTAGGATTGCCTGACAGGATTGGCACTAGAGGAAGGCAAACAAGGCTCCTAATGCACCTCACGAGCCTCCTGTGTCCCAGCCCTGCTCTCTGGGTTCCAGCTCCACCCTACGGGTTCTGACATTGCCTAGATTAATCTCTTGAAATTTCAGTTGTCCTCATCTATAAAAAGATTAGAAATGGTTCTTGACTCATATAAAACATTTAATATGGTGTCCGTCTGGCACATAAGTGCTAAGTAAATATAAACTAATTAATTCAGACTATACATTCAAAATGTATAGAATTTCTAATACGGTATATGCAAGTTATTGTGTCCCTTTGAGGAATACATTTGTATTTCTGTGTAACAATATGCTAAGGTGTTTCAGTGATGCAACACTAGAATTTTTCTTCTTAATTTTTTTCCTTCGCAATAGCCAAGCAGTAACTGATTTCTAAGACTGCTTCTCTCCTATGTAGATGGATCACAGTGGCAAGCTCATCCACAGTTTGAGCTCATACTGATTTTAATTTTACAAATTTTTTTGAATTTGGAATTTAGCAGAACCTCGGATACTGCTTCAGTTTCTCCAAACTAGATGGTCTGATTTCCTGGGCGTGAATTAGGAAGTAACAGCTTTTCTCTTTATCTTAAACACCCAATAATTTATTCTATAGTATTCTTTCTCTTTGAAGGTAACTTTTGTTTCCTATGGTCTAATCATCTTCCCCTTCTTACCTATTAGCGACATGTTTTCATGTAATAACATTTCTAGTTCTCTCCTTTTGCTCTTTTCAAACATGCTACCAAATTTCCAGCTTTTAATAATTAAACAATTAAAAAGAAGTCTTTGTTTGCTACTATTATCCCTACTATATTATGCAGTTCAACTTCTAAGCCAGATCCTTCAAGTAAGTATTCAGAACACAGTTTCCATTTCCTCTACACCACTGCTGTTAATAGAAATATAATGCAATCCACGTATGTACTTTTAAAATTCCCAGTAGCCATGTTAAAGATAAAAGGTGAACTTAATTTTAATATATTTAACCCATATGTCGACACTATTATTTCAACTTGTATTCATTATTAAAAACTAATGAGATTTTACATTCATATTCAATTTTTCAAACTAAGCATTCAAAATCTGGTCGTATTTTAATGGTTATAGCACATCTTAATATGAATACCAGGCTACTCTTGCCTTCTGAAATGGCCCATACTCTGTGGAGTATGTTTCTCCCAGCACCGCTGTCATTTTCCCACATGACCCCATGCCCTGGGGCCACCTCTCGCCTTTTGAGACAGCTCACGCTATGGAGTGTGTATCTCTCTAAATAAACCTTTTCATTTTAAGAAAAAATATACGAATGCTAAATTTTCAATTGTTAAAGTAAAATGCAATCCTACGAAAATGACAGAATTGTGTTTTAAAAAAGCTAACGGCTTCGGTTTTTTAACTTAAATAACATTGAGTTCAGTTCTTCAGTTGCACGAACCACACTTCAAGTGCTTAATAGTCACATGTAGCTAGTGGCTGCCATGTCGAACTGTGCAGCTTGAGTACTGCTTGATAAAACTGATCTGTGCTTACATAAGTTCTACTGTTTCCAGCCAGATTCAGTGGCCACTTTTTACTAATTAAAAAAGACCATGAATATCTCACTGAACTCTTCCCTGCTTGAAAAACTTCTTCCTTGATTTCCATATCACAGCAATTGTCTTACTTTTCCCAGTCTAGCAGGTTATCTTCCTCATTGGCTCATTCATTCATTCATCAAATGTTTATTGAGTACCTACTACGTGCCCAGAAGCATTTCAGGTGTTGGTGATACAGCAGTGGGAATACAGAATATTCCCAGCCTTCATGGATATTAAATTCTGGCAGGCAGAAAGGAGACAAGACATAAATAATAGAAAATGTCAGATGGTAATAAGTAATATGAAGGTTAAGGGAGAAAGGGGAATACTGGAGTGGGGAGGCATTACTATTTTATACAAGGTGGTTGGGGACTGTCTTCTAAGTAGGTTGCTCACTGTGCAAGAACACCCATACAACCCTCTCCAAGCCATGCACTCTGGTGCAGGGCCATGTTTGCTAGAAGAAGCACTGTTTTCTTCATACACAGGTACTATCTGCCTTTAAGCCAAGTGCTTAAAAGATTGCACCCAGGGACTTCCCTCGTGGCACAGTGGTTAAGAATCCACCTGCCAATGCAGGGTACACGAGTTCGAGTCCTGGTCTGGAAAGATCCCACATGCCGCGGAGCGACTAAGCCCGTGCGCCACAACTGCTGAGCCTGCGCTCTAGAGCCCGCGTGCCCACGTGCCTAGAGCCCATGCTCCACAACAAGAGAAGCCACCGCAATGAGAAGCCCACGCACTGCAACGAAGAGTAGCCCCACTCGCCGCAACTAGAGAAAGCCCGCGTGCAGCAACGAAGACCCAACACAGCCAAAACTAAATAAAATAAAATAAATGTATAAAAAAAAAAGATTGCAACCAATAACAGGGTATCCCTTTTCTAATTTGCACAAAGACTGATAAGATGACGTTTGAGCAAAGACCTGAAGAAAGTGAGAGTGAGCTATGGAGATACGAGGAAAGGGAATTTCCAGTAAAGGGAATGATGAGTGCAAAGGCCCTGAGAGAGGGTTCAAGACACAAGGAGGCTAATGTAGCTGAAGCAGAGTGGGTAAAGAGAGATAAAGATGAGGTCAGAGGAGTAGCTAGGGGTCTGTCATGTAAGCCTCTCATTGTAAGGACTTGGTTTTTATTCTGAATAAGATGGGAAGATCAGATGGTCTTGAGCAAAAAAGTGACACGTTCCTGATATTTTAACAGGATGACTAGAATGCAAGCTCCATGAGGGCAGGGATTTTTTTTTCTGTCCTTTTTAACATTTTTTAAAACTGCTTACTCTTTCTTTCTTTTCTTTTCTTTTCTTTCTTTCTTTCTTTCTTTCTTTCTTTCTTTCTTTCTTTCTTTCGTTTGTTCGTTCGTTCGTTCTTTCTTTCTTTCATTTTGGCTGCACCGCGTCTTAGTTGCAGCACACAGGATCTTCTCTGTGGCATGTGGACTCTTAGTTGTGGCATGTGAACTCTTAGTTGCGGCATGCATGTGGGATCTAGTTCCCCAACCAGGGATCGAACCCGGGCCCCCTGCATTGGCAGTGTGGGGTCTTACCCATGAACTACCAGGGAAATCCCTAAAAAAATTTTTTTTGTTGTTGAAGTACAGTTGATTTACAATGTTGTGTCAATTTTTGCAAGATCTCAGTTCCCCAACCAGGGATTGAACCCGGGTCTCGTCAGTGAAAGCACAGAATCCTAACCACTAGGCCACCAGGGAACTCCCTTTTCTGTCTTATTTACTGCTGTATCCCCAGGACTTGGTACAGTGCCTGGCACATAACAAGCACCTTAAAATTTATTAAGTCAATCAATCTGATTCATTTTAAAAGAGTCACTTTGGCTGCTGTATTGAGACGAGAAGAGAGGGACCAGCTAGGAGGCTACTGCAGAAACAAAGGTGAAAGATAATAGTGAGTTGGACCAGGGTGGTAGCAGAGTAGGTACCAAATACCAAAGAGATATTGGAGACAATGAGTATAAACAATCCTTTCAAAGAGTTACTATATGAAGGGGAATAGTAATAAGGAGCTAGAGGGAGTTATGAGATCAAGAGAAGAGTTTTTAATTTTGCTATAGTTGTTTTGTAGATATGGGAGATACAAAGCATGTATGTTTGCTGTTGGAAATGATCCAGTAGTTGGCGGGGTAGGGAGGATCTGATAAAACAGTGGAGTGAAACCTTATATAAGCAAGAAAGATGGGATTTACTACATTAGTAACAGAAAAGAAGACAGAAAATCTAGGTACAAACGCAGGTACCACACCACAGATATGGTGAGAATATACAGAAGTTCTGTTTTGATTTCTATTATTTTCTAACTGAAAATAAGAATCAAAGTCATCAGTTGAGGGGAGGGCAGAGAAAGTGGGAAACAGTCTAGGAAAGTGAGTGAATTAGGGTCATGGTTCTCAAAGTGTGATCCCCAGACTAGCAGCCTCATTATTTGGGAACTAGTTAGAAATGTAAATTGGGGGGACCCACCCACTGAGTCTACTGAATCAAAAACTCTGTCCATGGCACTACAGTTTTAACTGTTTTAAGAAGACTTTCAGGGACTTCCCTGGTGGCACAGTGGTTAAGAATCCGCCTACGAATGCAGGGGACTCAGGTTCGATCCCTGGTCCAGGAAGATCCCACATGCCGCAGAGCAACTAAGCCCGTGCACCACAACTACTGAAGCCCGAGCACCCTAGAGCCCATGTGCCACCACTACTGAGCCCATGCACCACAACTATCGAAGCCCTGCCCTCTAGGGCCCGCGTGCCGCAACTGCTGAGCCCGCATGTTGCAACTACTGAAGCCCACGCGCCTAGAGCCCGTGCTCCGCAACAAGAGAAGCCACCGCAATGAGAAGCCCGCGCACCGCAACGAAGAGTTAAGTAGCCCCGGCTTGCGGCAACTAGAGAAAGCCTGCGAATGGCAACGAAGACCCAATGCAGCCAAAAAAAAGAGAAGCCTTTCAGATGATTCTGATGTATACTAAATCTTGAGAATGGTATAGGGAAATATAATGGGATTACAGGCTGAATTAAGAACCAACGTTAGTGATAAATTGGAAAAGAATTTGAAAAAAAAAAATTAAAATTAAAAAATGTAAGCACACACACACACAAAACAAAGCCCATGAGCTGCTGTCACTTGACACCCAGTGCAATTCTGTTTCTGTATTTCATGGTACAACATCAGATAGATAGTTCAAGCCCAACTGGGTAATTTAATATTACAGGGTCATGGGGCCAACCCTGATCTAACCAGTGAATGTTTTGGATTACTTGGATGAATAGAAATATGTTTTCATCTTAATTTGGGCTGTAAAGAAATTTGAAAGTTAAAAAACAAAAACAAGGTTAGTGAAACCATGATTAGTCACTTTTCCTCTCTAATTTGTTGTAGCTCTGTGCCTGAATTCCACACTCGGCTCCACCCCTTACTTATCTTTTCAGTGTCCCCGTTTCCTCTTCTATAAAAACAAAGTAATCGTAGCACTTAATTCATAGGGTGATGATTTAGTGTACTTGATTTCATGTTAAAAAAAATGCAGACTATGCTTGGCATATAGTAAGCATAAATATATGTTGGAGGGGCTTCCCTGGTGGCGCAGTGGTTGAGAATCTGCCTGCCAATGCAGGGGACACAGTTCGAGCCCTGGTCCGGGAAGATACCACATGCTGTGGAGCAACTAAGCCCGTGCACCACAACTACTGAGCCTGCATTCTAGAGCCCACGAGCCACAACTACTGAGCCCGCGTGCCACAACTACTGAAGCCCGCACGCCTAGAGCCCATACTCTGCAACGAGAAGCCACTGCAATGAGAAGCCTATGCACAGCAACGAAGAGTAGCCCCCACTCACCACAACTAGAGAAAGTCCGTGCACAGCAATGAAGACCCAACGCAGCCAAAAATAAATAATTTTTTTAAAACCTACATAAATTATAATAATAGTTGTCTATATTACTCTCCATTTTCAGCTTGTTTACTCATTATTTGAATAGCTCTTTAGAGACTGCAAACAATAGCTACTATTAAGCAAGTGCCCGCCACAAGCCAAGCACTGTATTACAAATTTTACCTGTATTATCACACTTATTCCTCTCAGTAACCCTATGAGTATTAGTACATTTTTATAGTTAAAATATATTCAGTAAGATTACCTTATCCGTTCAAACTCACAGATTAGCGAATAGCAGGGTTATAATCTAAATTCGGTTTTGTCTGACGCAGTCAATGCTGCTGCTCTTTGCCCTGCACTCCACTGCCTTTTCATCCATTAACCCATTTGCTGGGGGTTACTGAAGCTTGCATTCACTTCTTCAATGGATATTTATTGAAAACTGGTATAATCTAGGTCCTAGGGAAACAATGGTGAGCAAGATAGGCACAATATGACCTCATGGAACAGACAGGTGAATGGATTAATATCTTCCATCCTTAACTTCTGCAGTGTGGTATATGGAACTGGATAGCTGTATGTGACCTCTCTAAATTTCATTTTTCTCATTTAAAAGTATAAGCATCAGGGCTTCCCTGGTGGCGCAGTGGTTGAGAGTCCGCCTGCCGATGCAGGGGACACGGGTTCATGCCCCGGTCCGGGAAGATCCCATATGCCGCGAGGCAGCTGGGCCCGTGAGCCATGGCCGCTGAGCCTGAGCGTCCGGAGCCTGTGCTCCACAACGGGAGAGGCCACAGCAGTGAGAGGTCTGCGTACCACAAAAAAAAAAAAAAAAAAAAAAACGTATAAGCATCACGTCATGTATCCTCAATAAGCTGTATTCCCAGCAATCAATAAATGGGTACACATAAAAACTCAAAAAAAGCATATATAAGCAAATACATACATAATTACAAATAAAAATCACATGTTTATGTCTCTATTTATTTATTTATTTGGTTGCACCAGGTCTTAGTTGCGGGCTCCTTACTTGTGGCAGGGGGCTCCTTAGTTGCCACTCGTGGGCTCCTTAGTTGCAGCAGATAGGCTCCTTAGTGGCAGCAGGTAGGCTCCTTAGTGGTGGCATGTGAACTCTCAGTTGTGGCATGCATGTGGGACCTCATTCCCTGACCAGGGATGGAACCCAGGCCCCCTGCATTGGGAGCATGGAGTCTTATCCACTGTGCCACCAGGCAAGTCCCTATGTCTCCATTTAAAACATGATTAAAAGTAAGAGTCTCAGGAATTCCCTGGCTGTCCAGTGGTTAGAACTCCACGCTTTCACTGCAGAGGGCCTGAGTTCAGTCCCTAGTCGGGGAACTAAGATCCCTGAAAGCCGCTTGGTACAGGCAAAAAGAAAAAAAAGAGAGACTCAGCGATTAAGTAACTTTTGAAGATCACATCTAGGAAAAATAAAACAAACATGAATTACCTATTCTGTGTAAAATAGTTTGCTGGGCACTTTTACATATACTGTCATAGATGGTGGACCAGGGACTTCAAATCACCAAATCACCGTATCAGCAAACCACCCTGTTTCTGTCGTGGGAAACACACTTTGATTCTTTCTGCATTCTCCAGACTCGGAGCCTGAGGAGTCATCCATTCACAAATACTGAGCACCTTTCATATATGAAATGTGCAATACAAACTGCTGTGAAGAAAAAAAAAATTTTTTTAATGGTCTCTGTGGTCAAGGAATTTTTGAGCCGCCTAGGGAGAACTTTTTTTTCTTTTTAACACATATTGAGGGAAGTATACAATGATCAAAGAATGGTATATAGAATTTATTATCTCATTTGATCCCCAGGACCACCCTTTGAGGATGTACTATTATTATTTCTATTTTATAGAGAAGGAAACATAGGTCTGTAGACAGTAAGAAACCCTCAAGGTTTACTCAGCCAGTAAAGGGATTCCAACCCAAGTTCTGACTCCGTAAGACCAATTTCTGTAACACTCACTGTATATTGTACTGCAAACCCAGAAACTACAGTTCCCTAGGCAAGGAACCGACCCCGTATAGCAAGAGGGCAGTATATATAGAGAGAAAAAGCGAAGATGAAACTGAAAAGTTAGGCTGGGGCCCAATATAACGCTTGGACTTCTTTCTGCAAACTCTGGGGATACACTAAAGGTTTCTGAGTAAGGCAGAAACTACTGTGGTCTTCACGTAACAAAGTAACTTCTCTTGACACAGAAATTGCAGCTTGTAGAAAAATCAGTTTTACCACTTGCCTACGCGACCTTAGACTAATTTTTCTTTGGCCTCAACTCTCACAGCTAATTAAAAGAGGGCAATTCCGCATTGGACTATTATGGGGATTAAACGAGATAGCGCCTGACACAAGAGGGCGCTCGATAAACGTTGATTTTGCTTTTAGGTAGGAATAAGAATTCGGTCCTTTTTTTTTTTGAGTGGGTACACGTGATCTAGCAAACCAGACAGAATGAAAGAGCCTGGCTAGCTTCGGTCTGCCAGTTTTTACAGAAACCTCACCTGACCTCATCAACGTTTCCAGGGTTGTGATCCCACCTTCCCTCACTTCCCTGAATCCGCCAGTAAACCATGAAAATCTAACCCACCTCTAGTCAAGTCCCTAACCAGTCCTCGGACCGTTCAACCTACCCCGCCCTTCCCTCAGAGGACGCTCGCCGATGATATCATATTCACTTCAGTCTCCGAGAGGCCCTTCACTCTCTAGGGCCGCTCTAGGCTGCCGTTTCCAAGGCGGGCTCCGAAGCTCAATGGTTGCTGGGCGGGGCCGTGACGTCCTTGGCGTGGCTGCAGGGGAGGCCGCGGCGGGGAAAATGGCGGACGGAAAGGCGGGAGAGGAGAAGCCTGAAAAGCCGCAGCGAGCTGGAGCCGCCGGAGGTGAACATAACCCCAGCGTCGCGGGCTACGTGGGATGCTCTCGGCCTTTCTTTGAGCTCCCCTGGGTGGGGGGAGTAGGCCGGGGCGAGAAGGGCGGATCTGGCGCTCACCCGGCCAGGTGCTGGGCCCACACAAGCCCTGGGCACGCCCGGTGCGGCCTGCTGGCATCCGGGCCCACATCGCCTCCTTGCCGGGGCAGAGCCGGTCACTGTTCGTCACCTCCTGGCCCCAGCGGAGGCCCTGCTTCCGAAGAGAAGGGAGATGGGCCCCAGAAAGGGGGACCGAAGTCGGGGTGGGACTAGGAGTGGTGGTGTGGACGCAATCACACAAAACGCACACGGGCGCTCGCACAGTGCGAGTCACCGAGCAGTGGCCCCAGGAACTGGCCGCAGGCCGAGTTTCCGACGGTGCCGGCCTCTCAGTTACACCTAGGAGTTAGTTTGCTGCTCCCTTTTCACTGAGGAGGTGGACTACCCTGGCCTTTTTCTTTATTTTCAAGCCTAGTTCTGATCCTGTAATGGGATGGGTCAAGGCGATGGAGGGAAAGAGGAATATCTTTGCCTGCCTCCTGGTTTAATCTGCCGGGTCTAGGGTTACGGTTTGGTTGCCTTTCTTTGAACTGTCTGCCTTTTCTGTGCTAGGCTGTTGCCAGCTAACTGCACGCCAGATATTTAGGTGGCTAAATAGGCTAGTGTGACTCTTCCTGTATTTTGTTACGATGTAAACTCAGGTTACAGCTATCTTTATTCTGTCACCTCCACTCCTCTAAATTTGGGTCTTGTGCATTAAGGAAAAGAAACATCCGGTAATCTCTCCAGCCCTCCCGCCCCTTTGTCCTCACAAGGCTAGTGACTTAACACGTGCGAGCTGAGCATAATGTCTTTAGAACGTTTTAAGTACCACACTCTTAACTCTTCTTCACGTCTTATCCCTGAAAGTATTTAATATGAGAAAATACAGAAGATTAATAGTATATGAAGGCAACTGTTAGGACCTCCTAACAAGTTTAATGTGATTTGACTTGGAAACAAAAATTGAGAAAAGTGTAATGTTCAGTTACTTTGGACCCAGAAATTCCTTTTTAAAAAACACGTACGGTGCTATTAGTTGAGCCCAAACTCCTTTCCCTCTTCACACTCCCCTCCCGTCTTGTTTTTTGTTGTTGTTATTGTTGTTTTACTAGTAAAATAGTTTATGAAACAACAGTTGAAGCCATTTAGTGCTACCTCGTTAGCGATTTTTTTCGTCAAAAATTGTCTTGGAAATTATCAAGTAGAACTACATTTAAAAATTAGTAGTTTGAGGAAAAACAAAGATCTGTAGCCTGAAGAATCTTATCTGACTTTTAGACTACCTTTTAACTTTTAGAATGGGTTTCCAGCTGTCTTGACTGAGTATCTGAGATGTGTTTAATGTGAGCCAAAGTGTACCTTAAGGGAGTTCCCTGGTGGCTTAGTGGTTGGGATTCCAGGCTTTCACTGCCCTGGCCGGGGTTCAATCCCTGACTGGGGAACTGAGATCCCGCAAGGCGCGCCGGGTGGCCAACAAACAAAACAAAACAAATATACCTTAAGTGTCAGCATAGTTCCACTATATAATTTGTCCACCACCCTTTCAGTTAGGGATAATTTGCTCTGTAGTATGAATATTGATGTTTCTACTTTAGCATATATTTGTGAAGGGGTGATATAAAGTTATCTTTGCTAATTGTTATCAAAAATTATTGTCTCCTTGTTGGTGATTCAGAGTAAGTAATATCCCTTAATAACGTCTACATAATTTGCCTTGGGTGTGCCTTCCTTTGAAAGAAAATACTACTGTTACATGTAAACCATTTTTGCATGTCAGATATTTTTAATGAAATTGTACAAAGAAATCATAGTTAAAACATTCATACCATGGATATTGTTAAATTGATAATTTTACGGCAAATTTTTAAAACAGTATCAAGTTTTAAAATTTTTAAAACAGTATCAAGTTTGTCTTGGGGGACTTACCTAGAGATTATTCTGATTTTTAACTCCTATTGAACAGTCCAGTAAGTTGGAAATATAAGTATTTTTTAATGAGTTAACATAGTTAACATGAATTTATGTTAATAAGAGAAGCTACTTACTTGAAGTAAGTAAGTAAGGTGCTCTCACCTTAAAGAGAAGGGATGATATTAAGGGTAAGGTTTTAGGTAGATTTTTTCCCCCTCGCTTTGGTTAAATTTTTGTAGCTCCTTGAAATAAGTAGACGCTTTAGAGAAGAGCTATTCATATTGTAATCATGCCCACCTCAGGCTATTTTAAGTTATCTAAAACTACTTTAATGAAATTGACATTTATTGTGCCAGGAGGTTCTTGAATATGTCCTGTTAGAGAGATAGGTATGTACCCTTTTTTCAGTTGAAGAAGTTACCAGAATGCCAATGCGTCAAGAAGGGTATCCTTATGGACTTAAAACTTATTGGGTAATTTTTTTCAAAGTAAGGTACCTTTGTACTCCAAGGCCCACCTCTCCTCCCCAAAAATGCTAGTACCATGTGTAATTTGATTTCACATTAACTAATCTACACATTTTGTTTGCTTAGAATGAATACAAACTAAAGTAGTACATGTTGTATTTAAAGGAAAACACTTAATGGACTTTAAAACACTTAAGTGGTCTTGATAGTTTGCCTCTTCAGATGACAGAACCACGGATGTGAATAAAATTGAGTTGCTGACAGTTGATTACTTAATTAATGGTAGAGTAGTTTTCCCAACTCCCCTGTTCATGCTACATTTTTCTAGAGCATTCACTATAGAAATCTTCCCTAAGAATCATAGGATTGAACAGATAGTATTGTGTTTCATGTGTTAGCACATACTAGTTCAGTTAGTTGTCACACTTGATGTTGTTATTAATGTTATAGTAAGAATTATGTTTTTCACTTTTTGTCGTATTTATGCTTTGATTTTTCTAGATTCTTTGTTCCAGAATTATTTTCTGGGTAAAAGGAGACCTAGAATTAAGAAAAGATAGGTTTTAAAAGAACCAGAAATTTTGACTAATTATAACCCTTGAGTCACAGTTCAAAGAGCAGAGTTACACTAAAATCAAGACTAAATGTTCTTTATTCTATTTGTTTTGATGTTTTTCAGACTTTGTGTTTACACAGACTTGTGCATTTAGTATACAGATTGCTTCTATATGTAAATCCAGTGGCTTTTTTGTGTGTTTCTATATGCTCTGATACGTAGAGCCAGTGAGTTTCCAGTTTTAGCTGTGTGTCAGTCACAAAGAAGAAGTAGTTATTACTGTTTGGATTTTACTGTAAAATTCATACTTGATTAAAACTATACATGAAAAAAAAAACTATACATAGAATACAGAATAAAATTTAGCATAAATGCATTTAGTGGTAGACTGAAAAAATGTTTGCATAATACTGTCTTTTTTGTAAGAAATTCTAAATTGAGTTCTGTATTTCAAGTATTGAATAGCAATCTTACATTCTTCAGGTGCTTTTGTAATTTTATATCTAAATAAGTGAATGGCACCTCAGACAACTATTCCAGTGCTGTCTTTGCTTCTTAGGGAAATCCCAAAACCTAATCCTGCTTAATTTCTCCCCTACATTGTTATTAAAACTTTCACCTCTTGTCTAAAGGTAGTAAAGAGTTCATTTTATTTTCCTGTAAACAAAATAAAATGTTCTATTCAAAGTGCTTATTAATTTAGCTACCCCATCATTCCAAGACTATATAGATCGGGATCTATAACATCCCGTCTTTTAATTCATTACTTGTCAGTCTGTTTGATTTCCCCTTTTCTACCCATTCTAGCTTTTTGTCATGTTTTCTTAGCTGTTGTCAGGGCCATCCCTTAGAGAATCTTCTCTTTCTCCATAAACTATTCATCCAGTGTAGCAGAATACATTCAAAAGGTAAATTGGTAAACTTGGGAAAGAAAATAAAATATTTAATAATCAGCCAGCCTTCTGTCTTACCTCCCAGTATGTTTTTAAATAGGCTGCATGTGTAACAGGCCTAAGATATTCAAGTGAGAACTAATTTCATTTATTAATATAAAGAAGCAAAATTACTGAAAGACATCTTGCATTCCACATCTACATATGTATGTCTTCTGTTTGAAATTATCATTAGCTCATCTTTCTTTCATGAGAAAAAATAATATATAAACCTAAATATAGTTGTTGATATTAAGAGTAGCCTAAACAGATGTTAATCAAGCTTTGAGAGTAGAATGCAGTTACTCAAGAGGGGATGACCTTGAAGTCTTCCTTGAAGTTCCTTTCTAACTAAAAATTGTGAAATGTTCAGGAAGAACACATCATTCAAGAAGATTACTCCAGGCTGTACTAACACTGTAGTTTGGGTAATAATGGGCTGTTCATAACAGGGTACTTTGTATAACTAGTAGTACGTTATTGAAGAATATTAGACTTTTTATTAGTCAAATGTATTATCCTATGATGTGACTAACTGCCAGCAAACCAGTTTGTATAGAATTTATAGATCTTAATTTATAAAAAGAAAAATTCCACAAATAACTAGATTATTGTACAACTTACAGTGTTTAGTTGAAGGGTCTTACTTTTTGTGAACTCTATATTTATAATTTTAAATTGCTCTGTATTTTATGCTAGTTAATTCATGGGAGCCTCTTCTACTGCCACACAATCTCAGTTCCTGCTGTATACTCTAACAAACAGTGGAAGAGACTGTTGGGTTCAGTAGGTGACAACTGCAGAGGTATCTTCTTTATAACGATGCTTTTTGAGGTTGCTGCTCCCATCAATCTGCTCAGTAAAAATAGCTCATCTTGGTAAGTTGTTTCGACTTCACCAGGACCTGAAGAAGAAGCAGAAAAACCTGTGAAAACTAAGACTGTTTCTTCCAGTAATGGAGGGGAAAATTCCAGTCGCAGCGCTGAGAAGCGATCAGCTGAAGAAGAAGCTGCAGACCTCCCTACAAAGCCTACAAAGATCTCCAAGTTTGGATTTGCCATAGGTAGTCAGATGACAAAGAAAGCCTCAGCCATATCCATCAAACTTGGCTCAAGTGTGAGTTGTTATTTTATATATTTGTTATGGGTCTGAAAATTTGTTTTCAAAACGTGCTTTTATTGGATTATGATAAATTAAGTATACAAAGATGTATAAAAAGATACATTGGTGCATGAACTTATTACATGTAAGTATTTAAGAAATTAGTGGCTCTATATTCAAGAAAGGTCTGGATGAATTATAACTCAACAAAGCTGTTTTTAAGAAGGGGTTGGAATATGAGAAGGAACAACTATTATAGGGACTATATGATTTATAAAGTAATAATACCTTAAGATTTCCTAAGTTGAGCAAAACCTGAAAAATATTTTTAGAGTTTCAGTTTATTTTTCTTATCTTTTAATTCCAGTGATATTAAAAATAATATTTAGAAATCATTTATTTGTATTTTAAAAGATTAATGTTAGTAAGGTATTGCTTAATAAGAGCTTCCTGATTGCCTTACTTTGAAGCTATAAATGGACATTGAGTATTATAATCTATGATAGTAGTCCTTTACAGATCAACTTTTGATTCCTTGTTTTAAGATGTAAACCTTAAATTAATACTTATTAACCCTGGAGTATCTGGAAAGTATTTGAAGTATTAGATTGAAGCATATGAAGTTTAGAGATTTATCTATTTCTGATCTACAGAAGTGTTAATTTCATGTGGTTCAACTAAACAGATCTCTTTAAGAAAAAAAGTTACTTGAATAGTATATTGCTATTGGCTTTAGAAAATGGTTACATTCTTGTGTAAGGAGAATAATCTTAAAATTGCTTTTAAGTTGTTTGTTCATGTCTGTTCTGTGAAAATTAATGCTCAGTTGCCTGGATGCATACAGCTTGATTTCTTCATTAGATGTCATTCAAAGATCTTAAAAATATGATATGGATCAGATTCCTACTAGAGTCAGTGTGTTTGAGCTACACTAGTTTTAAAAAAGCTACCATTCCTCAGAACCCCTACTCCCACCCTATGCTGTTTTGCTTTTTTCCTTTTCTTCCTTTTTCTAAAAAATTTAGTGTGAACAAAAGACATTCAGCTTGTAACTTCATTACTTCATGACTCTTTTCCCTATTTGAGCTGATTCTTTTGGTTTAATATGTTTTTTATAAAGTTGCATAGGCCTACCTGCATAGATATTTACTTTTTTTGATAGTCATTAAACATGTGGTTCTCATGTACACTTCTCATACAGGTGTTCCCCTTGATAATAGATTTTACGGTACTTGAACACACCTCCTAAATCAGATATCCATATCCCTACTTTTGCTAAATCATTGACGTGATTTAGTAATTGCTGATCATTTTAGTTGGGAGGGTTATGCTTGAAAAGGCCTATTCAGTAAAACTTCAATCATTAGAAAACCAAAGCCCTTTTTTTCATAAAGTAAACCAAAGTGTAAACATAATCTTGGCAAAATGAGGTGTAGGATATGAAAATAGTTGAAGCTGTTGCTTTTGATTATATGATGTGAAAAGATAGACAACCAACAAATACTTACTTGTGTCTTATGTTTATGTACAACATCAAATACATGACATCTTTAAGAGTAAAGGATGCTTCTAGAGTCGCTATGCATAATTTCCAAATGAACATTTTTATTCAAAAACAAACATTATTTATAAAAAGTGTTTCTGTTATACAAGAAGGGATGGTTAATTTTGTTTCAGCAGTTCAGAGAAGGTTTTACTGGTGAGGTGATGCTAGAGTTGGCTTTAAGTGCAGGCAAGAGGCAAAGGGACATCTCAGATAAAAAGAGCTTCATGCAGGGCATTCCGTGGTGGTCCAGTGGTTAAGACTTTCACTGCCGTGGGCCCGGGTTCAATCCCTGGTCGGGGAACTAAGATCCCATAAGCCGTGCAGCACAGCCAAAAAAAAGACTTATGCAAAGGCAGTTTAGATGTGAAGCCACATGATGCATTCAGGAAATTGTTCATAGTTAGGAAGTGTTTGGTAGGCAAATGCAGGGATAGAAAGCCCCCCAAATAAGACCACAGGACCAAATCATAAAGGACTTGTACTCCATAATATAGTTTGGTTTTATTCTTTGGGTTCTAGAGGAGCCATGGAATCATTATAAAGAGTCTCGAGCCTTAAACAGATTTGCATTTTAGAAACATTACTCTGGTGCCAGTATAGAGAATTAGAGGAAAATAAATACAGAAGGTGGGGAGATGGTATTTCTAACAGCAGTTCAGGCAAGTAATGATAGGGGCCTTAGTGTTGGTAGTGTGGTAGTAAGCTGGGAAGGCAGGGGGGATTTAAGTCTGTTTAATAGAGATCTAGTTAACAGGACCTTACAATAAAATGTGCAAGTTGAAGAAAAGGTTTTCTGACTTGAGCACTTAATGAGCACTGCAGTACCCCTGGGAGCTCTAAGTGGTGCTGTCCAGTAGGCAGCTAGCTAGTAGAGAAAGATGAGTCTTCATATCTTTCTCAAGGCACACTGTGCTTAATTTTAATGTTACTATGGGCAGGTATTAATATTCATTTTCTCTTACCTGTACCAGGTACCTTTTAGCTAAGTGATATTAAATTATAGACCCTAACTAGAAAATCTTTGACAGGAGGAAAACAAATGGACATATAATTAATAAAGTAAAATCTACCCATTGATAACCCACATTTTCAAAAAGAAAGAAGATTTCTCCAATGTTTGTTCTTAGTTCCTTACTGTATGTTTCTATGAAAACATAAAGTTGAATCTTTGAAGATAAATTATTTTTGTCATTAAATAAGCCTGTGTAAACATCATATTATACTCTTTTTAATGTTTCTTCTTCAGAAACCTAAGGAAACCGTTCCAACTCTTGCTCCAAAAACCCTTTCAGTAGCAGCAGCCTTTAATGAAGATGAAGATGTAAGTTGATACCTGGTTTTGTTTGTTTTACTTTAACAAGTTCTTTAAGAAAGATGTTAGTGGCAAATTGTCAAGTTGTACTAATGGTACTAGTGAACTTTTTTTGCAGCTCTGAACAGTTGTTGTTTTTTAAATGACATCTGCAAAATCTGGATATTTCTTCTGTTTATTTAATTTGATTGTGGGATTATTTAAAATATTACTGACTTTGGGGGGGCAAGGAACTTAATCAAATCAACAGATGCTTATTATGAGTAATAATATATATGTGTGCTATGAAATATGTAGGATCCAAAAAAAGGAAAATTCAATACTGCTGTCTTCAATAATTTTTATAGTTGGAGTCTTCAGTGAGACATTATGCATGTGTTCAGCTTTAAAAAGCAGCTATAGTGCTTTCTTCTTGTATCCCCATGAGGAATAACAATAGTGCAGGTGATTCTGCCAGAAGATCTAGTCAATATGTACGTGTTCCAGAGTGGCGCAGTGGTTAAGAATCCGCCTGCCAGTGCAGGGGACACGGGTTTGAGCCCTGGTCCGGAAAGATCCCACATGCCGTGGAGCAACTAAGCCCGTGCGCCACAACTATTGAGCCTGCACTCTAGAACCCGCAAGCCACAGCTACTGAAGCCTGTGCACCTAGAGCCCGTGCTCTGCAACAAGAGAAGCCACTGCAATGAGAAGCCCGCGCACCACAACAAAGGGTAGCCCCTGCTCGCCGCACCTAGAGAAAGCCCACTTGCAGCAACGAAAATCCAATGCAGCCAAAAATAAATAAATAAATAAATTTTAAAAAAGATTAGGTAGCATTTTGGTTTGTACAGATTGTTATCAGGAAAGGACATTGTGGGAAGAAGGGGACAACATGTGCAGAAGTAGAGAGGCTGGAAATAGTAAGCACCTACATAATAGTAATGGCTTGCTTTGAATGCCTAACAGTTTGAATCTTTTCACACAACTTTATTTTATCCTCCATACATCCCTGTGAATTGTGTGATATGGTTATTCTTATTTTCCAAATGGAGAAATTAAGTGTGCATAAGTATTGTGCACAAGTGTTGAACTAGAACTGAGCTTTCTGGTTTCTTGTCCTATGTTCTTTGCATCATACGTTACTGTTTTCCCTGTTTTTAAAGAAATTTTAGACAGGTTCAGACAACACTGTTTCTGCTATATGATGGTAATGATAGGTAGGCATAAACTTGTCTCTTAGGTAAAAGAACACAGGCATCTAAAATCTGCATCTGGGACTTCCCTGGAAGTCCAGTGGTTAAGACTCTGCACTTCCACTGCAGGGGGCACCAGTTTGATCCCTGGTCAGGGAACTAAGATCCCGCATGACGCTCAGCATGGCCAAAAAAATAAAAGGAAATAAAATCTTCATCTGGTTCTTCCTTTTTCTGCAGCACATATTAATTAACCTTGGATATATATCTAAGCGTGAAATATATTGTACAAAGAGTGTGTTCATTTAGTTAATTTTGAAATTTAAAAATACTTTTTCAGTTGTATCTCTTTAGTCTCTTTTAATTTGGACAACTCCTGGGTTTTTCTGCGTATTTCATGGCGTTAACATTTTTGAAGAGTTCAGGCCAGTTAGTTTGTAGAACGTTCCTCAGTTTGGATTTGTCTGATGTTCCCTTATGATTAGATTCACATTCCTTTTGGCAGGCATACCACAGAAGTGATGCCAAGTTCTCAATGCATCATATCAGGAGCACATGTCAGTATATCCCATTACTGGCAGTGTTAACTTTGATCATTTAGTTAAAGTGATGTCTGCCAGATTTCTCTACTGTCAAATTACTGTTTTATCTTTTATAATTAAAATTTATCTTGTGGGGATATGTTTTAAGAATATGTGGAGGGGACTTCCCTGGTGGCACAGTGGTTAAGAATCAGCCTGCCAGTACGGGGGACACGGGTTTGAGCCCTGGTCCGGGAAGATCCCACATGCCACAGAGTAACTAAGCCTGTGCGCCACAACTACTGAGCCTGTGCTCTAGAGCCTGCGAGCCACAACTACTGAGCCCACGTGCCGCAACTACTGAAGCCCGTGTGCCTAGAGCCCGTGCTCCACAACAAGAAAAGCCACCGCAATGAGAAGCCCGTGCGCCTCAATGAAGAGTAGCCCCCTCTCGCTGCAACTAGAGAAAGCCCGCGCACAGCAACGAAGACCCGACGCAGCCATAAATAAATAAATAAAATTTAAAAAAAGAATATGTGAAAATACATAATTTCTTAAGTGTTCACTCATGAGTGTTAACATTCATTGATGATTCTTACCAGAATCAATTATTATGATGTTTGCTGAATGGTGATTTTTTTTCATTCTTTCATCCCTTCTATGTTTAATGTTTCTTACTGTAAGGAAGAGCTTTTATAAGTGTAGGCTCTATTCAACAGGTTATAATGCTCAAATTGTCTCAGATTTGACCAGTAGAAATCCCTTTAAGCTGGATCTTGGCAGATGACTGTGTAAAAAATAATATTTAGCTCACCAGTAACATTTATACTTAAAAAACATCTGAAAGACACTTGTCACATATCTTTTCACGAGCTGTAACTATGGAAAAGTAGTAGAGAATGAGCTTTCAAGATGTCTTTTCAGTAAAGGAGACATTTTTGAGAAGGAGCAATACAGTAAAATGGTTAAGAGCCTTTGCTTTGGCATCTAGCTGTTTTGTGACTTGGGACAAGTTAACCTTGTTTACCTTACCTACAAAATGTGAATGATGATACTCATACCCACCTTGTAGGATTGTTAGGGTTTTCAAAGACAGTGCATGTTAAAGCATTTAACACAATGTGTAGCTTCTAGTAAACAAATAGTTTTAGTTCTAGAATATCAAGTTTTTGGGGGGTTTTGTTTTTGTTTTGGGGGGTTTTTTTGTTCTTGTGTTTTGTTGGTTTGTTTTTTGGCCACGCTGCACGGCATGCAGGATCTTAGTTCCCCAACCAGTGATCGAACTCGCACCACCTACAATGGAAGCACGGAATTCTTAACCACTGGACCGGCAGGGGAGTCCCTAGAATATCGAGTTTTTACCAAATTTTTTTTCTTTATGCAGAATCAGCACACTAGAAGCATGAGGGTTTTATTTACTGTAGTTAAGATAAATGATTTTCTCCTTTCACCAAAATTTCAGACTTAGATATAAAATTTAGCATTATTGGTAATCAAGTGATTTTAATGTAGTTGACCCTTGACCAACACAGGTTTGAACTGCACAGGCCTATTTATATGCAGATTTTTTTCAGTAACGTGCTACAGTACTACACTCTCCCAAGGTTGGTTTAATCCTCAGGTGTGGAACCGTGGCTATGGAAGGTCAACTATAAAGTTACACACGGGGTTTTGACTGTGGCACTGTGGAGGCAGTGCCTCTAATCCTCCTGCATTGTTCAAGGGTCAGCTCTATCTACATGCAGTCATCTCTGTTTCTGTCTTACATTTTTCTCCAGAGTGAACCAGAGGAAATGCCTCCAGAAGCAAAGATGAGGATGAAGAATATTGGAAGGTATTATAATTTTTGTATAATATTGTAGAAAATTATAGTGAATTAAGAGCAAGAATAAATTGCAAATTGCACATAATCTATTAGTGTTCAAGCTTTTGTTGCATATTTGGGCAAAAGAGTTTTATTTTCTGAGATTACTCTCCTGGTAAAAGAAAATTAGTATTTTAAGAAAAGAAAAAATAATGATAATTTAATGCTATTTTTTTTCAGATACATGTAATCTAAATTTTTTCAAATAAACAGTTATGAGAAATGTTTCTGATACAAAATTTAAAAGTTTTTTTCAGGTATAAAAAAATGGCTTTCACTCATCTCACTTAAGATATTCCCACCACTTAATCTTGATTGTATGTGTCCCATTTTCCTTAGTAATTTAAATGCCAAATATAAAAAGAAGACAAAAACATTTAAAAATTTTCCTCCATTGTTTCTGTTATTGTGAAAATAACATAAATTTCAAGTTAACACGATGTTCAGTTTCCTGTCTTTGTATGTGTAAATGGATAACTTCGAGGCTAATAAGAAAGCTGGGCTTCAAAACAACCTATACTATATCCCCACTTCTACCAAATGTATATATTCTCCCAAAGAACTAAGTGCTGAGTCTTCAAGCATCAGTCTTCAGACTTCATCTGTGATTCAAACGGGAACTGTCCCAGTGGCTGTCTGCCTGCCTCCCTTTCGGACTGGGACCTAAAGTAAATACATCTGGCATTATAACCAAATCTAAACACCCAGGATACATATATCTTCATATATCTAAACATTTAAAACTGAAACAGGAGTTCATAAAATGACATCTTCTGTTTCATTTTTTATAAATGCTGATGGCAAGCCACCACCAAATTGATTTAATGACCCTGTTAATGGGTTACAAGCAACGGTTTTTAAAACTATGGTGGTTGCCACTATAGTGGTTGCTGCATATCAGAATCACCTTAGATGTTTGTTAAAACTACAGATTTACCTGGCTTCTCCTGAGGCCTACTGAATCTGAAATTTTAGGACAGGGTCTGTGTAAAGGGTATTTTTAAAAAGATCTGTAGAGGCTTCTGATGTTTGGCCTGCATTTATAATAGGTGCTAAACAAATGTGTTTTGAATGAGTTAAAAACATAGCCCGAAAATCATTATATAACATTTTAAATAAGTTTCCTTTCTTTTAACACAGGGATACACCAACATCAGCAGGACCAAATTCCTTCAATAAAGGAAAGCATGGGTTTTCTGATAACCAGAAGCTATGGGAGCGAAATATAAAATCTCATCTTGGAAATGTCCATGACCAAGACAATTAAATGATGTGTTTTGAAATTGGGGTATGGGGTGGGTGTAAAGTTAAAAGGAACAGTTTCCTTTTTTAAAGAATGGTATAAGACTATCTTTGGAGCCGCCTTTTTTTTTTCTTTTTCTTTTTTTAAAGATTGAGTGGTACACTAATAAATGAGAATTTGAAATTAGAGGTAATTTATGTTTTATATACAGATTTCAAGACATTTGCTAATTTTGTAGTTTCACGTGATTAGTTTCCAAAGGTTATAGATGATTAAAAAAATCATAAATGGTACCTTTCTAAGAATTGCATATTTTTTTAGACACAACTACTAGCACATTAAGAGGGAAGCAAAAAGTTGTCTATTTAAACTGTAGGCAGTTACTCTCTAACTTAACTCCCTTGTTAACCTAAAGTCTGGCTCCCAGGAACAGCCTTATAGAGAAGGGAGTATTGTATTGGGAGGAAAATGTTGCTGGACTATTGACTGAGAAAGTAAATTAGATAAAAATTAAAATACAGCTTTTTTTTTTCCTAATGGGCATTTGTTTTGTTTCGAATCATCATAAACTAGTTATTGCATTGCTATCAGTGGATACAGATGCTTAGCTCTTTAAAAAGAACATTTTAAAATTTTATGTAAACTGTTGAGTATTTAAAATAGCCCACTTCACTTTAAAGGGTCTTGTCTACCTTTGATAGTCTTCAAAGAACAACCATTTGCTACCAAAGTAAATCAGTATTTTGAATGTGCTTCTCTTGGTTTTTGTTATTAGCTAGTTCCTGTAAGTATTTCCACCAGATCTTCAGGCAAATCATAAGGAAGCTGTTTCTTTTAAAATAACAAACCACCACCAAAAATTTAAATGTACATAATAGTTAAATATTTGGCTGTTCTTATTTTTTAAAGGATATAAACACCAAAAAAAAAAGGCAACATTGTATGAAGATGGAAAATAAGAAAGATGCACTTTCTGTAACTTTATCAAAGCATTTATGTTACTAACTTGTGAAATCCAATTTGATTTGAACTTATTACAGGAATTCTTATTTAGCACAATAATATTGTTTCTTTTAACTGTATACATATTAACCAGTGGCCTCTTTAAAAGCACATTTTAGATACTGAAAATAAAAAGAAAGAAAATGCATCTTTAAACATATTTTATGGAATCTTTGACCACATATACTTTGTTAATCTTTGTGTTGTAGGATTGTGTTTATTTTGTATTTTTGTATTGTATATGAATTCTTTTTTTAATGTGACAGTTAAACACATCTTTAAAAGCATAGTCACACATAAAAGAAACATACAGTATAATGATTTCCTTGAAAACTCTTACAATGTTAGATTTGGAGGCAGCTTCATACTGTTTAATTGGTGATAACTACTCTCTGAGCTCTTTTAATAGGTAATAACTCCAGAGAAGCAGCCTGTATATATTCCTAATACTTTGTTCACTTGCATATGAGTTTAGAGTAAGCCCCAAGTAAAACAATGGAAATGTATATAGAACGATTAGTTCTTACTTACATGGTTTAATTATATCAAGATACATGAATTTAACTTGCTTTAACGTAGGCAAACTTCCCATTTTTGTTCATTTTAATGTTTATGTTGAAATAACATCCCAAAACGACTGAGATGAATGTCTTTACTAAAATACCAATAAATTTGTCCAACTCTATCAGTGTTCTTATTTTCTGTTACACTTAATTGTTGCTGGGTTTGTTTTAAACAAAGAAGAGACAGATGTTATTGGTGCTCTTGCCCAGATTGTTGGCCAGAGTAATGGGAGATTTTAAATTGCTCTTTGGAGTCTACCTAACTTAGCACATAGTTCTAGAACATTACAGTATCTCAGGTTAGAAAAAGACCTAGTCCAAATCCTCCCTCTCCTCTACTGCCAAAGTATCATCTATTAATGTGCTGTAGAAAATCCTGCTGAGGCATACCTTTGAAAATCCCTAAGTGTTAGAAGGTATTCTCTTACTTGTGTCTGCCATCCATTATCTCTAAATATTTTCTTAATGTTTATAATGCTGCTGCCCTATAGGTCAGGTGTGAGTAAATGAAAAGATCGAACTACATTTTAAAATTAAGGTTCGTTTCTAGTTAGACTAATTACAAATGAAGGCTATGAATTTCAAATGTTTTTTTCTTAACGCTAATAATCAGGGTTAGCTTGATATACTGTGGAGGGATTGTTCAAGTTACTTCCCTGCTGAGATGAAGATACTTTTTAATTTTTTTTAACTTTTCATTTTGAAAAAATTTCAGACTCAAAACATTGCAAAAATATAGTGAAGTACTTCCATGTTCTTCAAATGATAACATACAACCACAGGACAATTGTCAAAATCAGGGAATTAACATTATTAAAATATTATATCACCTTACACTATTATTCTACAGACCTTATTCAAATTTCACCATTTGCTCCACTAATGTCTCCGTAGTTGAAGATTCACTACATTATCACATATTGTTTAGTTGTCATCTCTCTTAAAACCCTTTAATCTGGGAATCTTCAGTGTTTGTCTATTATGACCTTAGACTTTTTGAAAAGTACAGGCCAATTATTTGTAGATCTCCCAATTTGGGATTTCCCTAATGTTTCCTCACAAATTCAGTTTATGCATTTTTGGCAAAAATAAGACAGAACGGATGTGTCTTCAGTATATCAGCAAGCACATGATGTCAATTTGTCCTCTTACCAGTGTGATGTTAATTTTGATCACTTGGTTAGGGTGGTATCTGCCAGATATATACAATGTCAAAGTTGTAAATTTTCTGTTTGTAATTAGTATCTTATGGGAAAATTCTTGTAAGTATCGTATTCTCATACTTTTGCCCACTAATTGGCAGACATTCATGGTTTTTGTTTTTTGGGTGTTTCCCCCATGGTTCTTTACTGAAACAATTGTTAGTGTAGGATTTGCCGAATGATGATTTTTCTATTTTCATCTTCTATTTTTTGTAGTTCAAATTCTGTGAGGAAATTTCCTTCTCCATTCTTTATTCAATTTTGTATTGATAATGGGCCTGTGTATTCTTATGTTATTCTATAGGTTATAATGCACTACTATCATATATTTTGTTACTCAAAATGTCCCAGATCTGCCCACATAAACCCCTCCCCATTGACCCTTGTGTCTTTTTGACATGTCCCCATTCTTTTTTTTTAATACATCTTTAATTTCTGGCACCAGAAGATATTCTGGACTCATCTCATATTTTCTCTTCTTTAACCCTGGAATCAGTGATTTCTCTAAGCATCCATGGTTCCTTTTAGAATCAAAATCTGCACTAAGTGTACTCATTGGTTGTGAAGTGTCATTGCTTCTAGCCTACTTGACAGAGCTAGAATATGTATGTATATATATCTATATCAATTTCTAGATCTATATGTGTGTGTGTGTGTATGTATGTGTATACTGTATGTATCTCCATGAGTTCATATAGTTCCATTACCAGACCAACACCAGATACATTCTAGTCTTCCTCCTTTCTCTACTTACTACTCTTGTCCAACAGTAAGAAATCTGACTATGTATAATCTGTTCACTTATTTGCTTAATTTCTAGAATACACATAAAGTTTCAGAATTAATTCATATATTTCCCTATGAAAAACTAACCAGAGTGCAGTATTTGTATGTAGTTCCTTTCCTTTTTAGTCTTAAGAGTACATAATCAAAATACTATTTTACAAAGTTATGTAGGTTAGTTCTTTGCTCCCCCTTTCAGTATGATTGTATTACTCATTTGTAATGCAGTTTGGTTTTGTGTTTCATAATGAATTACTGCTCATTGTTAATTTGTTTTGCATGTGAAATAGCATAGGTCTAAAAGTTGGAACGATACAAAAAGTGTAACTCCTCCCTATTTCTGCCTCATTCTCTTCCTCCTGTCCTTTCTATCCTGTTTACACCTATTCCCTATAGGTAGTCCATCTCTGGTTTCTGGTTTATCCTTCCTGTGTTTCCTTTTAAATCAATGAATAGATGGGTGTTTATTATTTCTCCTTTTATCTTACATGAAATGTAATATACTACAGTTATTCTTTTATCCTTTTTTTTTCTTCACTTTATAGTATACCCTGGAAACTATACTAGTTCATGGAGATCTTTCTCAAAAAAATTTTTAACAGCTACATAGTACTCCATTGTGTGAATATACCATAGTCAATGCAATTACTCTTACTTGTATGGGCATTTAGGTCATTTCCAATGTTTTGCCATTACAATGCTGTAATCAAATAACCTGTGCAGGTGTATTTTCTCGTTGAGGTTTATCTTCCTTCAGGTAAATTCCCAGAAGTAGGATGCTGGGTCAAAATATAAGTGCATATCTACTCTTATTAGATATTGCCAAATTCTCCTACAAAAGGATTGTACCAGTTTGTTTTCCCACCAAAAATACATGAATGCCTTTTCCCACAGCCTTGCCAGCAGAATGTGTTTGTCATGCTTTTTAATTTTTGCCATATCTGATAGGTTTAAAAAAACGGCACGAGACTTCCCTGGTGGCGCAGTGGTTAAGAATCCGCCTGCTAATGCAGGGGACACGGGTTCGAGCCCTGGTCCGGGAAGATCCCACATGCCGCAAAGCAACTAAGCCTGTGTGCCACAACTACTGAGCCTGCGCTCTGGAGCCCGTGAGCCACAACTGCTGAGCCCACGTGCCACAATTGCTGAAGCCTGTGTGCCTAGAGCCCATGCTCCGCAACAAGAGAAGCCACCTCAATGAGAAGCCCCCGCACCGCAACCAAGGGTAGCCCCTGCTCGCCACAACTAGAGAAAGCCCGCGTGCAGCAATGAAGACCCAACACAGCCATAAATTAATTAATTAATTTTAAAAAAAAGGCATGTTAGAATAGTTTTAATTTGCATCTCTCTAGCTATGAGTGAGGTTGAATATCTTTTCATATGTTTAAGGGCCATTTGAATATCTTTATGAATAGTCTGTTTATTTCATTCCCACTTTACTATTGGGTTTTTGGTCCTTTCTCAAATTTTAAGAATTTGTCATATATTAACTCTTTATACATATGTTATAAAGAGTTTATCCTAATTATTAATTGTCTTTCGGCTTTGATTATGGTGTTCTTTGTAATACAAAAAGCTTCCTTTTTTTGTAATGTAGTGAATTTTATTCATCTCTGTTGCCTTTCAGTTTTGTTAATAGTTAGAAAGCCTTTCTCTATACTGAGGTTAAAGACAAATTCACCCTTGTTTTTCTAGTGCTTGTATTGTTTCATTTTCAAATTTAAACAGACTCCTGATCCATTTGGAATATATACTTGTGCATTTGTGAGATCAAGATCTAATTTTAGTTAACACATCTGTATGATATTAAGCCATCCTAATAGGAAGCAGTCTGCTTTTGTGTTTTGGGGGAGTGTTAAATTTTTTCTCATATGGGTTTTGCCTATTTCTTGTTAAGCTTCTTCCTCAATATTTAATCATCTTTGTTGCTATTGAAATGAGGTTTTCTCTATCATTTTGTGCTGGTTATTGTTTTAAGATATGAAGACAATTTTCTGTATGTTAATTCTGTGTCTTGCTATCTTACTAAACTCCTTATTGTTTGAGTTTTATCATCGATTCTCAAGAATTTCCCAGGTGTACCATCATATCACCTGCAAATAAAGATGGCTTTACTTTATCAATTTTTGTGCCTCAATTTATTTTCTTGTCTAATTGCATTGCTTAATACCGCTAATACAGTATTGAATAGTAGTAGAATAAATGGGTATCCTTGTCTTTTTCTCAGTGGAAATATCTCCAGCATTTTACTATTAAATAAGATCCTGGCTTTAGGACTACATATTTTATCATGTTAAAAATATCCATCAATTCCTAATTTTCTTAAGTACTTTTATCAGAAATAGGTGTTGAATTTTGCTGAAAGCTCTTTCAGCATTTTATCAATGAGGGGAAACTGTAATATATAGAATTAACATGAGAACTCTCCGGTGTAGTAGAAGTAGCAACTGCAGGAAGAAACCACCACCCGCAGGGCTAAGGGAATAAGTGAACAAGCAAAAGACAACATCTTAGAGGAGGGGCCCAGAGGCTGAAATTCAGATCTTTGAGGAGGTACAGCTGCTGGCTGCAGGGAAGAACAGCACACCAAGCTGCCCGTCACCACACTGAAGACAAATTTTGGAAATTCCTTATTCAACTTGCTCACGAAAAGTCCCTGGCGATTTGTAGCCCTTTACCCCCACAAGAATCCATTGTTAGTTAGCAATAATTATTGGTTTTAGCTTTTCATTTTCCTATACTTTCCAAATTTCCTACATTGATCCTACATTACTTTGATAATTGGAGAACTGAGTGGGGAGTAGAGGTATCTCTAAGGCAAATTAACTGTCATGCTAGGGCTTCAGATACGTGAGAACTTTTTCAGACCAAAGACCTTGGGCTACATCGCAATAGACACCCACTCAATTATTGCACATGGACATAGAACTCTTATTCACATCTTGTACTTTTAAAATATAATACAAATGTGCTGTTATAAATATTTTTTGGGTTTTTTCTAAATATAAGTCCTCTTTGGGAGCATTTTATCTGTGGTATCCATTGAATTTACATTGCTTAGTATTTAGGGGAAAAAAAACTGTTGTGTACTATGTAAAATATCAAGGATGAGCACTATAACTTTACTGCAAGAAGAGTTACCTCTGAATGCTGATGCATCTATATCACTGATTGGTATGTCATCCAAATACACCACAAATGAATTTCACTCAGAATCCAGCATTGTCCTGATCTCATGCTAGTCACACACCTGGAGTTACTTATTTTATTTCTGCTTTTAGAATTCCATGATTAAACCACAGTTGATGTAAAACTTGGTTAGATCAATAGAAACTATGAATTTACCCATGTAACCATGACTGAAAATAAAACAAAGTTTCTAAGTATTTATGGAATATATATTATATCCTGACTTTAAGGAAAAGAGATCAAAACAAGTAGCAGGACACTTACATCAAGTACTGCAAAGAAAGTAATATGGAAAGGAAGTAAGTACTAATTAGATGATAAAATACTTGCAAATCATTAAAGCAAATCTAACTGAAGATGCAGTTGAGAATGGAAAGGGGGGTATATAGGAACACTTTACTTTTCCACTTAGTTTTGCTATGAACCTAAAACTGCTCTTTAAAAAAATAAAGTTTTCTTTAAAAAAAAAAAAGATGTGAGCTGTGGTTTGACTCAGATTCACAAACCACAAACCATGTGGTTTGACTCAGATTCACAAGGTATGTCTCTTAACCATAAATATAAATAATACTGAGTTGGATAAAAAACTCCCCAAATATTCTAACAACACTGTCGTAATGCGGTGTGTGAATATTAATTTAATCTGTGTATAGACAGTTACATACATAACCATACCAGCAAGTTCCCCAAAACAGGATTTAAGTGGAGTTATATTCTCAAAGGGCCACTTTGAAATGAAAATGTCCCTTTCCCAGGTAATTATAAACAGGTGTTTCTTCTCAGTCTATCTCATTTGAATTCTACAGTGGGCACTGACTATGAGATGCTCCAAGGAAGAAAACTGGGAATCTTAAGTATGAATTTTACTACAGTCCTTGCTTTCTCCAGTAGAGGAACTTAAGAAGCAGCTGCTGTTCTGTGCCAACTTTTTATTTTTTTAAATATATTTTAATTTTATTTTATTATTCTTTATTTTGGGGGGGGCATCGGGTCTTAGTTGCGGCACGCAGGATCTCCATTGAGGCATGCAGGATCTTTTTTTTCGTTGTCAGCACTCAGCCTTCTCTCTAGTTGTGGCGCGTGGGCTCTGTAGTTTGCTGCACACAGGCTCTCTCATTGAGGTGCAGGAGCTCAGTTGTTGTGGCGCACATGGGCTTAGTTGCCCCTTGGCATGTGGGATCTTAGTTCCCTGACCAAGGATTGAACCCACGTCCCTTGCGTTGGAAGGCAGATTCTTTACCACTGGACCACCAGGGAAGTCTGCTGTGCCAACCCTTAAAATAAGGGCTGCTGGTAGTGCCACCATGCTGAACTGGAGAAAGATTTTGATAACAGTGATCTCTTTTCACATACAGAGTTAGTTACTTTCATTCCTATTGTGATTTCCTTGCTATGGACATAGAGTCATTAGAAAACTTGGAAGCTTCAAGATTAAGAGCAATTTCAGATATTAATCTGGAAGTAATGTGTGTAAGGCAGAAAGGAAAACAGGGCCAGCATGGGAGCTAGGAAACCAAGATAATGGTAATACACTACATGCATGAGTTTATAAAATCTTAGAGTAATATGTTAACATTAATTAGCGGTAATGTAATAGAAGTAATAGATCAGAGACATTGCTAAGGAATTCAGTGGTTGAATCAATGATAGAAGAAATGGAAGCATCCAGATGACTAGAGGTCTGGACCTAGGTACCTAGGAGAATGGTAGATGTTAAAGAGGAAAAAAATTGACAAATATATACAGGATAACTTTTAAAGTTTAAGAAAAACCTCCAGCCAGAATTTAGGAAAGCAGATGATGACAGAAAATCCACAGAGGGTTTTCAAGGGGAAATGGGGTCAACATGAGGCCTAATTGTATTGGGTACCATTGGTGTGGGAGTTGATAAATCTGCCTCTTTTTTCTGTTTTCACATCTGTTGAAAAGGTTGATATGTATCTGAACTTACACAGCCTACAGCTCATGCATGAAGTGGATGCCTGTGAAGTAGAAGACATTGTGCCAAGAACTTTAATGTGATGTCTAGGCTAACTACTAAAATAACACTTCAAAGAATACATAACTCACAAGCTAACGGGAGGAGGGGAATGGAGTGTTTTAAAAAGGCAGAAAAGTAGGTACTTCCCTGGTGGTCCAGTGGGTAAGACTCCATGCTCCCAATGCAAGTGGGCCCGGGTTCAATCCCTGGTCTGGGAACTAGATCCCACATGCATGCTGCAACTAAGAAGCCTGCATGCCACAACTAAAGATCCTGCATGCCACAACTAAGACCTGGTGCAGCCAAAATAAATAAATAAGTACTTTTGTAAAAATAAAACATAAAAAGGCAGAAAAGGAAAAGAAATGTAGAACAGGCAGGACTGAAAACAAAGCAAACTAAAATGGCAGATTTATATGCAAATATGTCAGTAATTATGTCATGTTTTATAACTGGACTAAATATTCCCATGAAAAGACAAAGATTGATGGCCTGGACCTTTTTTTTTATAAAGACAACCATAGGGAATTCCCTGGTGGTCCAGTGGTTAGGACTCCATGCTTCCACTGCAGGTGGCAAGGGTCCTATCCCTGGTCAGGGAGCTAAGATCCTGCATGCTGCATGGAGTGGCCAAAAAAAGAAAAAAGACAACCGTATACTGTTTACAACAGACATACCTTAAGTATGAGGATATGAACAGGTTGACAGCAACAGGATGGTAAAATGTACCACATGAATACCAAAAAAACTGATGTAGCTCTTTGAATTTCAGTCAAAAAAGACTTAAATCCAGAAGCATTACCAGAGGCACTTTACTTTATCCTTTCATAATGATAAAAGGTTCAACTCACCAGGAAAACAATTCTATACAATATGCAACTAATAATAGCTTCAAGCTGTATAAAGCAAAAATTGCCAGAATTAAAAGCAGAAGAAATAGCAAATCCACATTCATACAGAGATATTAATTAATTTATTTATTTTTGGCTGCTTTAGGTCTTGATTGCTGCACACAGGCTTTCTCTAGTTGCAGCGAGTGGGGGCTACTCTTTATTATGGTGCACGAGCTTCTCATTGCTGTGGCTTCTCTTGTTGCGGAGCACAGGCTCCAGGCGCGTGGGCTTTAGTAGTTGTGGCATGTAGGCTCAGTAGTTGTGGCTTGTGGGCTCTAGAGCGCAGGCTCAGTGATGTGGTACATGGGCTTAGCTGCTCCGCGGCATGTGGGATCTTCCCGGACCAGGGCTCGAACCCGTGTCCCCTGCATTGGCAGGCGGATTCTTAACCACTGTGCCACCAGGGAAGTCCCCATCCATTTACTGTTAATCTAGTTGTATCTCTGAATCTAAAGTGTGTCTCCTGTAGACAGCATACAGTTGGATCATGGTTTTATTTTTTTTTTAATCCTGCCTGACAACCTCTGCCTTTTGATTGGATTGTTCAGTCTATTTGCATTTAATGTTTTATTGATGTAGTTGTATTTTTGTATGCCATTTTACTTTTTTTTCTTTTTTTATATATACATGTATTTATTTATTTATTTACTTATTTTTGGCTGCGTTGGGTCTTCGCTGCTGTATGTGGGCTTTCTCTAGTTGCGGTGAGTGGCGGCTGCTCTTCGTTGCGGTGCACAGGCTTCTCATTGCAGTGGCTTCTCTCGTTGTGGAGCACGGGCTCTAGGCGCGCGGGCTTCAGTAGTTGTGGCTCACAGGCTCAGTAGCTGTGGCTCACAGGCTCTAGAGTGCAGGCTCAGTTGTTGCGGCGCACGGGATTAGTTGCTCCGCGGCATGTAGGATCTTCCTGGACCAGGGATCGAACCCGTGTCACCTGCATTGGCAGGTGGATTCTTAACCACTGCGCCACCAGGGAAGACCCTTACTTTTGTTTTCTATATGTCGGGTTTTTTGTTTGTTTGTTTGTTCCTCTATTCCTCCCTTACTGCTTTCTTTTGTATTGAGTGAATATTTTCCAATGTAGCATTTTAATTTCTTTAATGATTTTTTCTTTTTTGTTTTTAGTGATTGCTCTAGGGTTTACCATATACACTTTAACTTATCAGAATGAGCTTCAGATTTATACTGGCTTAGTTTGTTATATATAGAAACGTTAATCCTATATAGCTCTACTCTGTTCCCTTGTCCCCCTTTCTGTGGTCCTGTTACACTTGTTACATCTATTAATGTTACAACCCCGACAATACATTAATATAATTATTACTTTACCATCCACAGCCACTCCCTTATCCAATACCTTTTTGCTCTTACCTCCTTTGTGTTGTTATTGGCATATATTTTACACATATATTACATTTCTATATGTTATTGGCTCAGTAATACATTCTACACATTACTTTATACAACTGCTTGTTAAATCAATTAAGGGAATAAAGGAGAATAATTGTGCATACAACCTGCTATAATTTCAGAACTACCAGACTTCACTGGTGGCACAGTGGTTAAGAATCTGCCTGCCAGTGCAGGGGACACGGGTTCAACCCCTCGTCCGGGAAGATCCCACATTGCTGCGGAGCAGCTAAGCCTGTGCACCGCAACCACTGAGCCTGCTCTCTAGAGCCCACGAGCCACAACTACTAAGCCCACATGCCACAACTACTGAAGCCCACGCACCTAGAGCCCGCGAGCCACAACTACTGAGCCCGCGTGCCTAGAGCCCGTGCTCTGCAAGAAGAGAAGCCACCACAATGAGAAGCCCACGCACCACAACAAAGACCCAAGACAGCAAAAAATAAATAAATTTATTTTTTAAAATTTCATAACTACCTTTACTGGTGCTCTTTGTTCTTTTATGTGAATCTGAATTAGCATCTGAGTTCAGTTGCTTTTGGCCTAAAGAATTTCCTGTAAGTATTTCTTATAAAGTCAGGTCTGTTACAACAAATTCTCTCAGTTTTTGTTTATCTGGTAAAGTAACCTCACTTTGGAAACATAGCTTCTCTGGATGTAAGGTTCTTGGTATACAGTTTATTCCTTTGAGTACTTTGAATAAGTTATCGCACTGCTTCTGTCTTCTGTTGTTCTGCTGAGATGTCATCTGTTATTGGGGTGCCTTTGTAAGTGACAAGTTGTTTTTCTCTTGCTGCTTTTACAGTTTTCTCCTTGTCTTTGACTTTCAGCATTTTTAGTATGATGAGTCTGTTTGTGGATCTTTTTATGTTTATTCTTTTTGGGGGGCTGCGCTGCGCAGCCTGGTGGATTAGTTCCCCAAACAGTGATTGAACCCGAGCCCCCTGCAGTGGAAGCGTGGAGTCCTAACCACTGGACTGCAAGGGAAGTCCCCTCTTTCTGTTTATTCTGATTTGAGTTCATTAAGCTTCCTGGATGTGTAGGTTATTATTTTTCAATAAATGTTGGAAGTTTTCAATTATTATTTCTTCAAAAAAATTTTTTTCTGCTTCTCTCTTCTCTCCTTCTAGTACTCCTATTATGTATATATTAGTACATTTTATGATGTCCCACATTTCTCTGAGGCTCTTCATTTTCTTCATCATTTTTCCTCTCTGTTCTTTGGTTTGCATGATCTCTGTCCATCTATCTTGAAGTTCCTTTCTTTTAGTTATTTTACTTTTCAACTCATTTTATTTGGTTCTTTTTTTCCTTTTTCTTTATTCTCTATTTGAGGTGATATAGGTACACCTTCCTTTGCTTGTTTAGTCACTGTTGCTATGGACTGAATGTCTGTGTCCGCGCTACCCCCACCCCAACCCAAATTCATATGTTGAATCCCTAACTCCCAGTGTGCCTGTAGTTGGAGATGGGGCCTCAAAGGAAGTAACTACAGTTAAAGGAGATCATAAGGGTGAGGTCCTGATCAGATAGAATAACTGTCCTAATAAGATGAGATACCAGAATGTTCTCTCTAGGAGAGGTCCTGCGAGCACACAGCAAAATGGCAGCCACCTACAAGCCAAGAGAAGAGGACTCAGAATGAAACCTACCTTGCCAGCACCTTGATTTTGGACTTACCAGTCTCCAGAACTGTGAGAAATAAATTTCTGTTGTTTAAGCCACCAGCCTGTGGTATTTTGTTATGACAGCCCAAACAGACTAAGACAGTGGCTTTCTTTAGTTCTGTTTCTTTAAATCTGTCAGGTGGTTACTCTCACAGGCAGTTTCTGTTGCCTACTTTCCCCCCAGTGTATGGGGAATATTTTCCTGCTTCTTTGCATACTTTGTAATTTTTTGTTGGAAACTAGACGTTTTAGATAACATATTGTAGAAAGTCGGGGTACTGATCCCATGCCCCTCTCCCTTCCCAAGGCTTGGTTATTGTTTTTTGCTTGTTTGTTTGTTCAGTGAATAGCTGGATTATTTTAATGGTCTATTTTCCCTCCAATAGTCTAAGCCTCTGATTTTTCTCAGTATGCCAAGTCACCTTGGGATGACAGTTATTTTAGTACTGTTCTCTTCCTCTGTTTCCATGATCACATGAGCTGTTAAACTCCATTAATTGCTGGCTAATTGCTCATTTGTTTTGAATAATACCCTGGGATTAGATTATTAGAGAAATAATTTGGTGTTCAAACAAGCTAATCCAGTCAAACTCTGGTTCCTTTGCAATAATAATTTCCTTTTAAAAAATATTTTATTTATTTATTGGCTGGGTCGAGTCTTATTTGCGGCACGAGGGCTCTTCATTGCAGTGTGTAGGATTCTCTCTAGTGTGGTGCGTGGGCTCTCTAGATGTGGCCCATGGGCTCAGTAGTTGCAGTGCATGGGCTTAGCTGCCCTGCATCATGTGGGATCTTAGTTCCCCGACCAGGGATCAAACATGCGTCCCCTGCGTTGCAAGACAGATTCTTACCCATTGGACCACCAGGGAAGTCCCTGCAATAATAATTTCTGAGGTCAGTGTTTGATATTCATTCTGATTCCAAGAGGGTTCCCCTCAGCTGTCTTTTTCCCTAGTTCTCTCCTACAAACCAGCAGGCCTACAGTTTATCCTATATCTTGAGTCTCCTCTCAATTGCTTCAATAGGCCTCAATATCCTCAGACTCAGTTGCAAATGCAGTCAGCCCTTTGGGAAGAGATTAGGAGCTTTCGACAGTCTGCTTCTACTTCCAGGCAAAGTCTCTGCCAGGATTCTGGAACTGGAGGTGAAGACCATGGCAAGTTTCTGAGTGACACCCCTTCTCTGCAAGCTGAGTTCTTGGCCAAGAGGTGGCTGCAGCCTGAGGTCTTCTCGGCCTTCCTCTCCTGTCACGGAACCGCCAGTTCATGAACAGAGACAAGGGCGGGCAGGACCTCTGTCTTCTCAGCTCACTTGGCCCAACGTAGAACCTCTGTTCCACAGGTGGGGCCTGGGTGGAAGAAGGAACCCCCAGAGGTTCCTTCCTGGTTGAGAAGGAACCTCTCAACCACACTTGCTCAGGCCTTATCTCAGCAACAGGTAGCTGGGAAAAGGATGAGAAAAACTGACGGCCTGGACTTCCTGGGAGGACCACCCTCCAACCGGGAGCTGATGGGAGAGGGAGCCTGATATTCTAGGATGCAGCAGTCTGGCGTGGCGTTGCCACCTTACTGAGCTGAGACAGGGAAGGGAAGGAGTGGTCTTTGTTCAAATACCACAGGCGCAGGGCTTCCCTGGTGGTGCAGTGGTTAAGAGTCCATGCTCCCAATGCAGGGGGATCGGGTTCGATCCCTGGTCAGGGAACTACATCTCACATGCATGCCACAACTAAGGAGCCCACCTGCCGCAACCAGGACCTGGTGCAACCAAATATAAATAAATAAATAAATATTAAAAAACCCACCACAGACACTTTTTAAAAAATTTATTTTATTGAAGTATAGTTGATTTACAATGCTGTATTCATCTCTATTGCACAGCAAAGTGATTCAGTTTTACATACATATATACATTCTTTTTCATGTTCTTTTCCATTCTGGTTTATTACAAGATATTGAATATAGTTCCCTGTGCTATACAGTAGGACCTTGTTGTTTATCCATCCTATATATACTATCCCTAACTACCACTCTCCCTCCTCCACCTCTCCTCCCTCTTGACAACCACAAGTCTGTTCTCTATGTCTGTGAGTCTTTTTCTGTTCATTTGAACAGAAAATAAGTTCAAATAAGTTCATTTGTGTCATATTTTAATTCCACATATAAGTGATATCATATGCAAATACCACAGACTCTTGCCTTTCTTAATGAATTCTCATAGATTCTTCTTGAACAGATGTTCCTCATTTGCTGTTTGCCCTTAGGACTATTTACAGATCCCTTAAATGGTTGTTTTTGTTTTCACAATTTTACAGTTTCGTTGGGAAACATATCAGCAGAGTACCTCATCTGTTGTACCAGAAGTCAATCCTCCAACTCATTTAAAAGATAATTTTATCTTGAAACAATCTCAAGCTTACAGAAAAATTAACAAGTAGAATAATTTTTGAGACATTTGAGTGTAACTTATCAACCTGATGCCACGTCACATCTGAATTAAGTATTCTTATAAATAGGCACATTCTTTTACGTAACTGCATACAGCCAGGAAATTAACATTGATAGGATACCACCATCTAATCTTTTTACCGCTTTCAAGTTTCACCAATTGCCTTACAGCAAAATAATCTGGTTCAGAATCATGTACTGCATTGTTGTCATGTCTGGTTAGTCACCTTTAATCTGGTACAGTTCTTCAGTCTTTGTGTGTGTGGGTGTGTGTGTGACCTTGACACTTTTGAATATCACAGGCCAGTTACTTGGTAGAATATCCCTCAATTTGGGATTGTCTAATGCTTCCTCATGATTAAACTTATGCATTTTTGACAGAAATATCACATGATGTTATATTCTTCTAATTGCATTCTATATAAGTGGTACACAATTTTGATTTATCCTATTACTGACCATGATCACTTTGATTACTTGATTAAGGTGTCTGTCAGACTTCTCCCTCATGAAGTTTCTCTTTCCTCCTTTGTAATATTTTTTTATAAGCTAATGTATTTTATTTAGACCTCCAAATAGCTTTTTTTAAAAGAATTATTGAGGTATAAAACTCACCCATTTTAAGTGTACATTTCTTTTTTTTTTTCACAACTCACACACACACACTGTATTTTATTTTTACAAGAGATAAACTGACACCAAGCATTGTAAATGGATGACCACAACAAAAGCAACAATGATTGCAATTACCAAACACAAAACACACTCACACTATGTCATAATATTGACATTCAGTCCAGGAATCCTCCACTGTAACAGCTCCCTCTCCTTTGTAATATTAATAAGTATTTTGTGGGGGAAATATGGAAATGTCCTGCTCCTCTTCAACTTTACAATTTATTCCTTTTAAAAGAATATTTATTTATTTGGTTGCGCTGGATCTTAGTTGCAGCAGGCGGGCTCCTTAGTTGTAGCATGCAAACTCTTGGTTGCGGCAGGTATGTGGGACCTACTTCTGTAACCAGGGATCGAACCCGGGTCCCCTGCATTGGGAGCAGAGTCTTATCCACTGTACCACCAGGGAAGTCCCTCAATTTATTCTTTCATTTATTTGTATTACTGTTTGTGAAGAAAAGACTAATACAGCAGGTCTGAGCCTGCTACCTTAGAGTCCTGCTAGGAGGACTGTTAAGGCCAAAGTTTGACCTTTGGCTGGCAATTGGAAACTTGACTGGTAAACAGTTCCCTACACTGATACAAAACCTTTCTTAAAAAGTGTGGCTCTCTGTGCTTAAACTCCTTATGCAAACAGTGTGGTTTATGCTGAACAACTGCTTTCCTTCCCGGAGTCTGGAATTTTGGAATGTGCTATGCAGAGGGTGCCTATGTGACCAGCACCAGTAAAAACTTTGGGTTCTGAATCTCTAATGAGCCTGCTGATAGATAACACTCCACACGTGTGTTGTCACAACTCATTGCTGGAGGAATTAAGCATGGCTCCACTGGGGTTCTTGGAAACTTACGCTTGTTTCCTCTGGACTTTGCCTTTTCCCTTTACTGATTTTGTCTTATATCCATTCTCAGTAATAAATCATAGCCATGAGTGTGTGTAATTGCTGGTTCCTGTGAGTGCTTTTAGTGAATCACTGAACCTGGGGATGGTTTTAAGGACTCCTGATAGTGGACTTACGATTTCCTATTTTCTTTGATGGTGTATAATCTGTTACTCTCATTATTATTATGCTCACTCAATTTGCCATGATTTGGCCAGTAGAAGTCCCTTCGAGGACTTCTGTGCCCTGTTGACATGTCCCCATCATTCTCTGAGCATCTAACTTGCTTTCTGACAGAAGATTTTCCAGACTCGTTTTGTACTTTTCCTGACCCAGCCCTGAAATTAGCCATTTCCCCAAGAAGCCCTAGTTTGTTCTATTGGGGAATGGCTTTTAGAAACCAATACTTAGTACTAGGTGTAATCATTTCTGGTGGGTATCACTGCTCCCAGGCCATCTCAATAAACAACTAGAGAATACATGCGTGTATACACAAACACTTATATACATATACACACATTTACATAGCATTTGTGTCTGACAACTACCAGTTTAACCAATACTTCACATTTCATCATCTCCTTTTCTACCTTTGCGACGCCCTTCTCCGACAGCAAAAATGCTGGTTTTCAATATCCTTAGTGTTTACGTATTTCATCCTCTCTATATAACCAATCTCCCATTGCCTAGGTTGCCTTAACCTCCCACATGGACATCACCCCCTCTAACCCCACTTGATCTCTGACACTCCGATTCAGACCAATCCTCTACGTGGATGGAATGTTTCAGCACCAATTCTCTGACAGCTGGGTGTCCTACAATTCAATTCTGACATTACTACCCAGAGTTAGCACATACCCCATGAGTTAAGGCCTCAATTCCACAAGACTGCACCCACTTCAGATGCTAACAGCAGGTCTTGGATATCCCCAAACCACCCGCAATTCTGCCTGGCCAACTATAAATTTAGGGGCTTCTATGGAGCCCCCCCCCTTTGATAATTCACTAGAACAACTCACAGAGCTCACTTAAAGCACTAAAGTTACAATTACAATTTTATTATAAAGGATACAACTCAGGGATAGCCAAGTGGAAGAGACCCATAGGGCAACGTCTGGGAGGGAGGGGTGCTGGAGCTTCTGTTCCTGTGGAGTTGGAGTGTGCCACCCACCCAGTACATCAATATGCTCACCAACCAGGAAGCTCTCTGAGCCTCTTCAAGTTTTTGTTGAAGTTGCATTATATACAGTGCATAATTGGTTAAATTAATGAATTAATGGCCATAGTGAGTGAACGCAGTCTTCAGCTTCTCTCCCCTCCCTTGGAGTCAGGGGGTGGGGCAGAAAATTTCAACCCTTTAATCACATGGTTGTTTTTTTTTCTGGCAATAAGCCCCCATGGTGAAGCCATCTAGCCCACCATGTGAATCTCAGATTTTCACTGAGACTGGAAAAAGACAAAGATGGCAAACACAACAGCTATTTAATATTGTACTAGAAGTCCCTGCAGAGTGCTAAGTAATAAGACCAACAGTACTTGGCAAGCATGTGAAGCAACCAGCACTGCTGAGTGTAAAATGGCACAGTTTCTTCGGAAAATATTTCGATATTATCTGCTTAAGTTGAACATCCTCAAATCCAAATGACTCAAATTCCACTCTTAGTTATGTACGCAACAGAAATGCATGTTCATATATATACCAAGAGGATAAAAATGGGCCTTGCAGCATTCTTCATAACCCCAAACTGAAAATAACCCAAACATCTAACTGTGGCAGAAAGGTAAAGTTGTGGTATATTCACAGAAAGTAATGTTTTTTGTAGAGCACACAGAACACAGTAAGAATTCAAATGAGCACAATAAATCCAATCAACAAGGAAAGAATGGAAAAGAGAAGCAGGAATAAGCACGTATGAAGAACTAAGTGGAAATGCTAGTATAAGAAATACAAATTTTAAAATGAATTCAATAGATAATTCAATTAAAAAAACAGTTAAAGATGAAGTTGAGCAACTCCCATAAGGTTATCAGGAATGGAGAAAAAGGAGAGAATGGGACAGGTATTGAGGGTAGAAATAAAACCTTCTCTTAGAAATAAAGAAGTAACCAGAGGAGAAAAATATTTAAAGAAACAACACTATTTGTTTTCCAGGATTTGGAAAAAACTAACCTATAAATCTCTGCTAGAACAAACTCCTTTGAAATCATAGTGGGACTTCCCTGGTGGTCCAGTGGTTAAGACTCCACGCTCCCCATGCAGGGGGCCTGGGTTCAATCCCTGGTCAGGGAACTAGATCCTGCATGCATGCTGCAACTAAGAGCCCGCAGGCCGCAACCAATACCTGGCGCAGCCAAATAAATAAAAACTAAAAAAAAAGAAAATCGTAGTACTAAGACTTTAAGAAACGAAATGTCCTAGGGTCCCCAAATCAGAGGAAACTGAGTTGAAACTGTAGTAACCTTGTGATAGATGGGACTGCCAGTTTCAAAGGCGCTGGCTTTTGAAAGCCCAAAGGTGACAAGAGATCAGGATTTAGGTCCACAGAGATCGGAACTAAGAATTCCACACAAAGCTGGGTTGGAACCACTGAAGAGCTACACCTTCAGTGAAAGAACAAGCCAGAAAAAAACTCCATTCACCAACCCAGGCAAAGATATTTGTCTGTCCCAGACTGGGCACGAGGTGGGCAAACAGCCTCCCTTTAAGATTTAGAACAATGACCTTGTTCTCACACTGGTCTAAAGTTCAAATTTACAGTTGCTGGTCTAGGAAACCAGAGTTTGAGAAATTAATATGAAAATAGTGCCTAGCCATTGATACTCTTGGAACAATCTAACAAAAGCAAACATAAAACTGATCTGGGAGGACCCTTTTTCAACGTAGGCAGGTGGCACAGGATTCCAAAGATAAGGCCCTACTGGAGATGCGCTTATACTCTAACATTTATAAAACTCTGGAGAAATCCAATAAACAGCAGTATTCAACTTCAAAACTTCAGATAATAGATTATAAGACTGGTATATTTAAAATAATTAAACAAGTTATCTTTGCATCTTTGCTCTAAGCCTTTACAAACTATAACTATACATTTATAAGATCAGGGGAGACAAAGACTTTGTTTATTTTCCAAACAGATGTAAAACCCCTGTTTAGGAACCTCCATGAAGATTATAGGTTTAAATTTCCTGATTCAATTATGAGTGGGAAGCATCATGCAGTTTATATCAAAGCTATTATTTTAAAAAAGACAAGACACTGAAGGTCTGGATTAACTCTAAATTTATCAGTTTAGGTAACCTTGTGAAATTATGTAAACAGCCAATGGCTTTTAATAAAACAGCAGTAACAAGCAGATTTAATCAGGAAGGAAGTCATCTGACAACAACAAATCAACGTGTGCTTCTAAAAATGAATTATTATAAACTAAATAATTTTCCCCATGGAAATATAAAACTGAATTTTTGGAACCTTAACACTTATTTCTACACGTAATTTATGTAATTCTCTAAACACATTTAAATGATCCAAAGATGGCGGTTAATTGTACTACTTTTAATTTTGTGGTAAGATTAAGTGTAGTAAGTCTTAATAGTATTATGTGTTCTGTCAATGGTTATTTTTTAATGTGTTCAATTCTCCTCCCCTTTAAAAATGGATTAACTCGGACTTCCCTGGTGGCGCAGTGGTTGAGAGTCCGTCTGCCGATGCAGGGGACACGGGTTCATGCCCCAGTCCGGGAAGATCCCACATGCCGCAGAGCAGCTGGGCCCGTGAGCCATGGCCGCTGAGCCTGTGTGTCCGGAGCCTGTGCTCCACAACGGGAGAGGCCACAACAGTGAGAGGCCCACTTACCGCAAAACAAACAAACAAACAAACGGATTAACTCAATAACATATCAAATAACAGCAACTGATTTATGAGCTGAAAATAGTGACAAGCTCAACTCCAAAGCTTATGCCTTAAACAAGATTCAACATCTTTTATTTACATATTTATGACATACATTAATGGGTCTTATACAATTAACTAAATCTAATAACAATGGTGACAAGGGAACATAAAGACACAATTCCAAATTTTTGTCAGGTTGAAATACATTTTCACTAACTGAAAGATATGATAAACAAGCAGCCATTATAAAGTTACAGACTGTATGTTAATCCACTTAAAATTGAAAGTCAGCCACACAGCTATCAAAACAATGGGAAATTTGCAAATGCAAATATTACATATACAGGTACAATGCATGCATGGCATCACATTTATTCTTCATCTTTTAAGCCACTTTTAAAGTAAACTGGAATACGCATCTTAATAATATATGTACATCAAGGCACATTCTTTTCTTGTGCTTTAGGAATGACTTACATGTGATCTGCTTGTATCTTAATTTTACAACTTATATTAGCTTCTAATACTTAGAAGTTTAATTTTAACAATTACAGCTTGAGTGGTAGTTTCCCAGGAGAGAAATGTGGCATCTCCCCGTGGCTATTTTGAAAAACGAGAAAACTGGATAGCTTAAAGAGGTGGGAATTTAAAAATCAAACACACAAATTAATTTAACTTTCAGGCAACTTTTAAAAAGAATTTAATTTTAACAATTTGGTGGGCCATAATCAATTTCTTTAAGTAGTATACTGTAATGAGGGCTGAAGAATTGTCAATATTCTGAAATTACTTAACAATTACATGGTATCCACAGGACCGCTGTAGATGTCTATATTGCTATCCTACTTCTAAACTGCAGTTCTTCAACAAAATTGAACAATTAAACATGATACAAAAGCTGCAAACATACCAAACCTAGTTTTAACTTTTTTCCCATTTATCATCTTATGTAATCATGGAGAAATTTCCCATCAACAGTTTAATAACAATGTTCTTTGCTCATGGTCAATTTACTTGCCTTGAAGGATAGTAGAGTAAGGCTTTAATAGGCATTTCATGCATTTTAATGGCATTTAAAAAAATCAGCTATTCATTTAGGGGTTCCCCATATAGATTAAGTACACTGTGCAAACTTGATTACAACATGTAACTCATTAAGTGCTTTAAAATAAAGAATCCCTGACTTTATAAGGGGTTAAAATAAATAGTAAGTCAAGAATCACAGATCTGAAGCATTTAAAAAAATGTAATATACTTATGCATCGCACTAAAACGTTTTATATTAGAATTTTTAAACCATAAACAAGGCAAATGAAATCACAGAACCTCTATATTTTGAGAATAAAAGAGAAGAAAAGCCAATTAGTACAGCCTTTTAAACTCAAAGTATATAATAATGTCAAAATGCAAATGAAACTGTACGGTTTTTAATTTATTTAGTACAGTTCTTTATAAACATTAATTCATAAAAAGTATACCATGATAATCCACTGCCATCAAACAGATTTGTTTTCAATTTCTTTACAGTAAATGGACTTTTCTACAGAACCCATTAGCCTGACAAACCGTTTAGAAATGTTAAAACACCACCAAAACAGCCCAGAGCCTTGATGTACAAACTCTAGGCAGACAGCCACATAGTACTGTAAACAAATGTTCTGTGAGTTCAGTTTATGTGAGATGTCCCTTCTGTTCATCTCGATTACTACATTCACTCTGTTTCTGAAATATGGGCCACCTCTACTTCAACAGTTTGAATAGCTTCTGCAACTTCAGACAGCTTCTGTCCTTGCTGTTGTGCTAACACATAGTTAACCACTTGCATAATACTTTGGTCAGAAAGTGTAGATACTGACGGACATTCTTCAGTAGCTGCAACAGCTTCGAGAGCTTCCATAGTTTCTCCTGTCACTACCACAGTTTCAAGTTCTTGAGGACCGCTGTTTTCTTGTTCCTGCATATCTGCTGTTAAGATGCTAACAGCATGCTCCACTTGAGTTCCTTGGTTATGAAACTGAAGGGTATCTTTTTCCAGCATAATTTTGCAAGGCACATAATCTCTGTGGAATTTAGTCATATGTTTACGGAGTGTTCGAGCATCTATGTAGGCTTCACTACATACCGGACAGACATAGGGCCGTTCACCTGTATGTGTTCTGACATGGCGTTTTAGAGATCGGGCATCAGCCCAAGCTACTCCACATGTTAAGCACTCAAATGGCTTAACTCCTATTAAAAAAGAAACAAGAGAGGTGTATGTGTGGTGAGGTCCAAGTACCAAAATATATTACAGCTGCCTGATAAATAATGCTTTTCTTTTAAGTACAGTAGCCCATAAACGTTTCTATCTTGACTATGGCGGTCTTTTATTTAGAACCAAATGGTTTCTCTTAGAATAAAGCAGATTCTGGATATAATCTCTCTAAAGATGTTCCTATTGATAGAAGTTACTGAGAGACAATCCTGAGGTTCTGTGAATAGTCTCTTTTAGCCTTCACAGCAATCCTATAATCCTAGGATAAAAAACCAGAAACTTCAAGTAGTCCATTCCAGCATAAAAATATTGATATAGAGTATTAAGCTCACTAAAACAGGAATCTATCTATCTACACAACAATTAGGTAGTCAGGTTCAGGATCACCTCTATCACTTGAATAAATCTTCCACAACATGGGATTAATCTCTTATTAAGGAAAGCGAGATAATAGGCAAGAGGAATGGTAAAAGGAGAATCACTACTGGACTGGCTTTTATTCTACTGAAAGTTTTATATATACATATATATATAAAACTATATGAAGTATAGTTACCTCCATGGTTGTTCATGTGTCTCCTATACTCTCTCAGCTGAGTGAATTTTCTTCCACATTGTTCACACACCCGTTCCAGGTTTTGCTTTGCTCTTCCTTTTTTTCCATGGGTAGCTTTCTTTACATGCCTTCTGAACAATGCCTTTTCATAAAATTCTTTGCCACATATATTACACCTAAAATAAAGGAAAACCCCAAATTATTTTTTCCAAAGCACCAGAATCCATAATAATTAATCCAAGTACATTTATATCTTAAGTTTAGATCCTCCTCAGATTTACCCACCTGTAAGGCTCAGTGACAGAGTGAGACTTCACATGGGAATACCAATCTTTCTTCCAACTATAGCACTTATCACAAAATTGGCACTGGAATGGCTTCACACCAAGATGTTTGTTCATGTGCTGGCGAAGATCTCTAGCTTCAAAGAAACTTTTCTCACATCTGCAATAACAAAGTTCATTCACCCAACTGGATCATCTTATTCTTTTAAAAGAAGTTTCCAAGAACTCAGTATATTCTTGGGTTTCTAGAACTCCACAAGATGATCCCAATTTAAAACAAAAACAATTCTTACTATTCCAATCTTGCATCAAGGCTACAGGGTCTTAAGTTCTTTTAGCTGCAGAGTACTAGAAACATTTTAGAAAGAATCCTGCACAGCTCCCAAGGGTTATCATAGGTGTTATTATTTTCTGTCTCCTCCTCAACCCCATCTGATCTCCCCTTTTGACATCCCTTTTCACCCTCTCCCAGTCTCTGTCCATCTATTGGAAGTAGGCCTCACTCTTGACCATAAGGATGGAGCAACTGACTTAGGCCTAGGTCAATCAGAGCACAGCATTCTCTTAGCCATAGTGATCGATTCACAGAAAACCAAATGCCTTAACCAGATCCAATGGTAGCGAACCTCAGGGCTTTTATGGGAACTACGAGAAAAGCAGCTTGACAATCTGGGAGTTGAGAGGATGTAAGGCTGAAATCATTGCCACTGCCTTGTCCATACGGAGTCTCAGAGACATCAAGTGCTAATGAATCTGAAACCAGTTTACATTAAACTATTCAGACTCCTAGATTCGACTTTCATTCAAGTCAGTTTATTTTATTTAAAAATTTTTAAGAATAAATTTATTTATTTGTTTTTATTATTGCCTGTGTGGGTCTTTGTTGCTGTGCGCGGGCTTTCTCTTTGTTGAGGTGGGACTACTACTTTTTTGTGGTGCGCAGGCTTCTCATTGTGGTGGCTTTTTTTGTTGTGCAGCATGGGCTCTAGGCGCACGGGCTTCAGTAGTTATGGCACGTGGGCTCAGTAGTTGTGGCACACAGGCTTAGTTGCTCTGTGGCATGTGGGATCTTCCCGGACCAGGGCTCGAACCCATGTCCCCCGCATTGGCAGGCGGGTTCTCAACCACTAAGCCAGGGAAGCCCTCAAGTCAGTTTAAATTGGGTTTTCTTATACTTGCAACTAAAAATGTATGAATAATAAACTATCTTTGTTTTAAAATAAGACTGATTATAGAGTGACATCAGCATATAGGGCAGAGTAGGTAACTCCAAAAGCCCATCCCTACATGAAAGCAGTAAACAAATGGGCAAAAACTGTCAGAATCAATTTTATTGGACCTCTGGAAACTAATTAAAAGTTTACAGTGACCAGGTAAATATTTAATCAAGAAAGCAATTGCTGAATCTTGGTAAGAGAGCTCTGTGGCATTTCAACTCACCCTGGCCCCATCCCCGGGCTCCTCAGCTCAGCAGACAGACTGCACTCCTGCTACGGGTCCCTAGTACCAGAGGAACTTATTCTCACAGAGCTGTAGTTGTTCTAAGCTATCTGATGACTTCTTGAGGTTACCCCTCAAAGGGTCTGCTTGTATTTACCCTAACTCTTCCAGGGCTGAGGACTCGGGGAGGGGTGGGGAGTACAGAGGAGCAGATGGCTGGAAACACTTACAGGCAAATGTATTAGCCACAGCTGCTGGGGCAAGGAACAGCAGTTCGGTGCAAACAATATCCAAACCAAAAGCCTGTGAGGAAAAGGCTGGAGACCGAGATGTTTTGGGGAATGAGAGCTTTGAAAAACTCTCACATATTCCCAGGAATCTAGAAGTCCAAATATCTGCCCAGTACTGGGCACATGCTCAGAAAAGACCCGAAAAGGCTCTATACTCTCACCAATGGCTGACTCTGCACAAACAGAAAGAGAAGACCAAGGCAGAATTGTAAACTGCCTGGCCTGAGTACTGAAGGCATTCTGGAATTAGTGGTGATGCTCACACAACACCGTGAATGTACTGAAAGCCACTAAACTGAACACTTTAAAATGATGAATGTTATGTTCTATGAACTTTACTTCAATTATAAAAAAGATTTCAAGAGGCTTTGGAAAATGAAAAGAGGGAAAAAGGAATCTGAAGAAGGGAGAAATGAGCAGAGGGCCAATTACTTCCGAGGAACTGCCTAGGAAGAATCTCTGGCTGGCACCAAGGGACCCTTCTTTCCTACAGTCCCTACTGTAGGAAAGAACTGGTTGCACATTTGAACAACTTCTTTAAATCATTTAAAATGAGTGATTTGTATGGTATGAAATTTGTGTCTAAATAAAACTGTTACATAAATAAATAGGAACATCTAGACAAAAACAAACTGATAAAATCAAGAGTAAACAAATAACAGTTTAATATTATCTTCAAGTATTCTGCTTTTTCAGTTTTACTGAGGTGTAACTGACAAATAAAATTGTCAGATATTTAAAGTGTATACTGTGATGATTCAGTACATGTATACACTGTGAAAGGAATCCTCCCACTTGTTAACACACCCATCACCTCACATATATATACGTGTGTGTATAATTACATATGAATATTCAAGTTCCTACTCTCTTAGCAAAATTTAATCATATTATACAGTGTTATCAACTATAGTCACCTCAAATATTTTCTTTTGAAACAACTTTCAAATAAACTGAGTAAGAACACAAGGAAATTAATTGAATGGTTCACATATTAAATACTTACTGAGTACAATGATAGCCTCGAACTTCAGGCTTTGGTTGGTGTTTCTTTAGGTGCTTGCTGAGCCCAGAGCCCCTGTGAAAAGACTTTCCACAAACTGAGCAAAGGTACTTGGACTCTCCTATAAAAAATAAAAACCATGTCACAAATCCAGCAATCAGGTGCTCTTCCAACAGAATGCTTTACGTTGTATTTCAGAAGTTATTTTATCAAGTGGGCACGGAAGCTGTAACATGTGGCATCCACCTTCTAAGAATAACAAACTATGTCAAAATCCCTATTTTCTCTCAACCAGAGTACTAGAGAGGCTACTACTACTACCCACAGAATGTGACAGGCTTGCATGATCATCTGGATTATAACAGTGTAGAGTTGTATACAAGTTCTAGAGCAGATTATCTACCCTTCATCAGCCATTTTCCACATAACTGCTTTAAACACCTGAAAATAAGTATATGTGGACTAAAAGTTCTAATAAAATTATAAGCCACATACCATGCTGACAGTTACATCTGTCTACTGCTTAACTTTTTAAAAGCAAGACCATTTCCTTAGGTGCCTGGATTTAATACTCAGTACACATTTTTCTGCACTGACTGAAACAAAATTTTTACACAAATAAGATAGCTCTAAAACTAGATTATAAGAACAACTTTTAAACTTTACTCTAAAAAAAAAACACAAAAAAACAAAAAAAACCTTTACTCTCATTAATAAAAAACTGCACACATACAGTCATCTTACAGCATAATCAATATACTAGTAAATTAATAGTATATAACATGTAACTATGTCAATATAAGTTTCTCATTACCTGTGTGAATACTCATATGTTCCTGAAGACTCCGTTTGGTAACAAATGACTTAACGCATAGTTCACACTGGAACTGCTTCTGTGATTGATGGAGACTCTGGTGTAATTTTAGACCGTGCTTGTAGATGAAAGTCTTTCCACAGACCTAAGAGAGCACAGGTGTTTAAACCAGTAAAACAGGAAAAGAGATAAGGGCTGTTTCTGAAGAATGAGGACACAGAATCTACTATGCTATTTTAAATTAAAAACTTAAATTATAAACAAAATGACAAAGTTAAAGTTGATACAAGGGCCAAGGATTTTAGCTGGCTGATCATCTTCTGATTCAGTAGTTAAGCAATATTGCTATTTTTCTTACACCCATGAGATCACTAGAAGAACTCAAAACAGTATGCAAAAAAACCTCATACTGTCCTTTGTGAGACTGGTAAACAATATATCTTATATTAAAAGAGACATGGGAGCTTAATCAAGAACAATATACTCAACTCCTGCTATACCAACTAGAACAGTGCTTCTTAAACTCTCTATGATGAAGAACCAGTTTTTTTCTTTCCCCAATCTATTAGGGAGAGATTTTTGTTAAACACAATGAAAATGTCACAGTATCAAATTACCATGACAGTTTCTACATGCTACTCTCCATCTTTGCACTTATCTTTTATGGACCACACATTTTGAGTAGTGCTACACCAGAAGACCAGAGGCCGAATTAACACTTAGTTTTTAAATATATGAATAAAATGATGCTTAGGACTTGGCTTCAAAATAACTGAAGGGAGGGGGAAGTAAGGGAGTGAGAGACAGTACATATAAAATACAACTGACCACAGATAACCAACAAGGACCTACTGTATAGCACAGGGAACTACACTCGATATCTTGTAATAACCTATAATGGAAAAGAATCTAAAAAAGAATGAATGGATGAATGAATAAATAAATAAATGAATCACTTTGCTGAACACCTGAAACTAACACAACATTGTAAATCAACTATATTTCAATAAAAATTAAAAAAAAATCCCACAATTGACCATGTGTTGGTAACTATTAAAGCTGGGTGAAGAGTACATGAGGGTTTATTCTACTCTCTTACATTCTTTTTTCTTATAATACGAAGCTTAAGAAACGAAAGAGAGAGAGAAAAACATTAAAAATTTCACTGGTTCCAAAACTGTTTATTAATAAAAATAGTGGGTCATCCTTATATGCAAGGCTATAGGTGCTACTAGAAATTTTTCACCGTTGCAAATAGCCCAAAGCTGGCTTATCACAGGATTCTTTACCCAGGAATCACATTTTGGCATTTAGTCTTCAGCTCTAGAGAAGGACACATAGCTTAGGCAGAATTTCTACTAAGACGTGTTTAACTCACAGGTTCCTTCCCAAGCCAGGTTGGTCCTACTGAACGTTAAGGGATGACTGAGATGATGAATTGGTCATTCTCACCCTGTATCGCTCTGAATCCTAGCAAGTTTCCCGAACATCCTAAATAGATTAATTTCAAGTTACAACTTCAGCCAAATTAAAGAACAGAACTGGGAATCACCCTTGACCTAGGCAACAAACTGAAAAAGTTATGGACTTCCTGTGACATTTTACCAAAGTGATGTGACGCCAGAATCAACCAGTCTTATCACCGGTTATGTTCCAATCTTCTTTAAATAACAAAATAAATATAATGGCTTTACCTGGCATGCATGTGGTTTTACCCCTGTGTGCTTTAACATATGTATTCGAAGAGAATATAATTTAGGTAATGTCCTTCCACATATCGAACATATAAATTCGCGTTTGGTTCTGCCCTTCTCAGATGATGATCCTGATGCCTCATTAGGTGCAGAACTGGAAGAGGATGAAGTAGGTGCATCTTTCCTGGTATGTCGAATAAGGTGTGCTCTCAAGGAGGCACTGTACTGAAACTGTTTCTTACACAACTAAAAGAAAAAGTAAACAAAATTCTGCCTGATGTATTTCCATCACAAATGTTAAGTGAAACTCAACTTGTACTTCAACATTCCATATCTTTGTTACAATTATATCACTCAATAAACATATATACTATGTAAAAGACAATATGCTAGGTACCACACTATAGAAATGAAAGGGACAGACCCAGCCTCTACTCTGCAAAGATTTATAATCTAACCACAAAAACAGGATTTATATGTAAATAGGTGAAAGATCAATACTTAGGAAGAGGGAATAATCAGAGTATAAGGAAAGGCATCATCACCGAGGCTGGGTGTTGAAGGAATGGTAAGACACAGACAAAGACAAGAATACTATTATTATATGAGTACTAACAGTTGTTAGGAAGAGCAAAAATAGGGGCTGGAAAAAGTAGGAAGATAAAACTGTGATAGTCCTTGGGTTTTACCCTGTACTTGTTGAGTATTCCTGAAAGCTTCTGTTCTTTATTTTAAAATCAGAGTTATTTATAGTCATGATCTACAAAACTTTTTTTTAATAAGTAAAACTGGCCTCTTGGTTCACTACTCTACTTTTTTGACTCTTTCTTAATGATTATCTCTGTAATTCTGAGTAATATGAATAATAGGAAGTGACCCTCTCCTTTACCTCTCCACTCTCTACACGTACATGATCCTTCCCATTACCATACTTTCTCAATACAGCTTTATGATCATTTTGATGAGATCAATTTCAGTGCTTACATTATCTGGATGACATACATGTTATTACAGCTGGACCATACAGACAGTATGAGTCTCTTTCCTTTCCTTTCGTTTCCTTTTCTGTTTTATTTATCTTTGTATTTACTGCTAATTCATCATCAAACCTTTCTCTCAACTGTCTATTGGGAGAAGGTTTAAAACATCACCTTGTGGGAGATCGCTGTCAAAGCACTACGTTGGTGTTCCAGACTGGGGCGGTTGTTTCCCACGCTTGGACTCTACAGATTGGACCCCATGTTTCCCGTTTCCCATGTCTTGCTCATTTTAGAGGAATACCTCTGCCGACAGCTTCCTGAGAAAGGGAGTTTGGGAGGTAAAACTTTGCAGACCTTGCATGTCTGAAACTGTTCTTATTCTACCATCATAAATATAGTTTGAATACTGATTCCAAGTTAGAAATCATTTCCTTTTATAATATTAAAGATATTGTGCCTTTGTCTTCTAACTTGCACTGTTGCTGCTGAAAGGCCTGAAGCTATTCTGACCCTTATCCTTTCTCTCTTGTAATTTATAAGATTTTCTTTGTACCTTGATTCTGAAATTTCATAATATATCTTGGTATAGATTTATTTTCACCCATGATTCTGGACATTCAACGCACCCTTTTAACAAGGAAACTTCTATTTTCAAGTTCTCAAATTTTTTTTCATTGCATTAGTGATTTCTTTCTCTCTATGCTGTTTGGAATTATCTGGATATTAGAAGACAACCTAGACCAATCCTCTAAAATTTCTTTCACTCCCATTTTTACCTTGTCTTTTGCTTTATTTTCTGGGTGATTTAGTCAATTGTATTTCCTAACTTTTCTATATGTGTTATTATGTATTTTATTCCTAAGAAAAACTCTTCTGTTCTCTTGATGTGTCCTTTTAAAAACACAGTACATGGTTATTGTTTTACTGATGTAATTGTTTTATTTATCTCTAATATAAATCATAGTTTGTGGTTTGGGTTGTGTGTGGGGGGGTGTTTGAGTTTTCTTTTAACTGCATAGTATTGGATTCCTCAAAGTTGTTTTTTTGCTTCAAATATTTGTGAGTCTGTATACCTGATGTCTATTCACATTTCAAAATAAGACATTTAAAAACCGATTGGAACTTGTGTGTAAGCAGAGGAGTAAACTATTAACCACAGGCTTTAATGAGCAGTATCTTTAGATCTTTTGTTATCAGACTTCGGATTTCTCACCTTTAAGAAATCCTTCTATTTTAAGATTAAGGGTTTGGTTGTTAATATTCTAGAACTTGAGTAGGGAAAGAGAGCTTGAAAGGATTCAATATTCAGTATATATGCTTTTACCTTCCCTTGTTTGGTATATAGTACATTCACCCTCATTATTCACAGTGTTCCCTAGAGCAGTGGTGGGTTTTATCTTTTTTCAGAGAGTAGAAGATGTATCTTTGGCTGAAGCCATGGTGGTAGTGATTTACTTACTTCTTAGAAAGACTTTCTAGGGACTTCCCTGGTGGCAAAGTGGTTAAGAGTCCGCCTGCCAATGCAGGGGACTCGTGTTTGAGCCCTGGTCCAGGAAGATCCCACATGCTGTGGAGCAACTAAGTCTGTGTGCCACAACTACTAAGCCTGTGCTCTAGAGCCTGCATGCCACAACTACTGAAGCCCGTGCGCCACAACTACTGAAGTCTGCGCACCTAGAGCCCATGCTCTGCAACAAGAGAAGCCACCGCAGTGAGAAGCCGGCGCACCACAATGAAGAGTAGCTCCCGCTAGCCGCAACCAGATAAAGCCCATGTATAGCAATGTAGACCCAACGCAGCCAGAAAAAAAACCAAAACAGACTTTCTAACAACCAGACTCATCTCCACTTTCAAGGTAGCTAGTACCATTAATTTCTGAGCCTTTTGGTAGTTCTGCAATACAATTTAGATTGATTCTTAGCTTTCCACACTGAAAGCCCGGGAATGAGCCCTTTCAAATCTGCTGAATCAATGACTCCATCTAGGGACTTCCCTGGCAGTCCAGTGGCTAAGACCCTGTGCTTCCACTGCAGGGGGGTACAGGTTCTATCCCTGGTTGGGGAACTAAGATACCGCATGCTGCATGGGGCAGCCAACAAACAAACAAAAAACACTCCATCTATTTATCAGAATCCAGAATTTAGTTGCTAAGGTCTCCTGTTCTTTTTGCCTTTCTATGAGCTTTTTAAAAAGATCGTTTTACTGTTGTCTTACTAGGGTATCAAGAAGAAGCAGAGGTAAATATTTTTTGGCAAGAACATGACATGTACAAATCAGAAGATAACTCTTACGGCAATGTAAGGGAGACAGAGAGAAGAGAGAACACAAATGGCAGGATAATAATGAAGCAGTAAATTGGATTCTATTTATAATGAAGTTATAGCCATCTATAATTAGCTTTCCAGATACTTACTGGACACTTGTAATCTCTAGCTCTTTCATGTTTCAGTATGTGCTTTATAAGAGCATATCGTCTCTGAAAAACCATTCCACATTCCCCACATTTATGGGATGCTTCTTCTTCGGTATTCTCTTTAGCATCCCTTTTTGGTTGTTTCATCTTTTTTCCTCTTTGAACTAATTTCTGAGCCACCTAATTAAAGAACAGAAAACACAATCTAAATAAATTAACTATCTCAAATTCACATTATCTTAATATTGGTATTTAAAACATTAAATTGCTTTCCTGCATCCACTCCCCTTCCCCCCAAGATAATTATCACCATAAGTTTAACTGCAGAATGTTTTCAACTTAAAGCTAAAACTACAAAGGTAAACTCTTTTTTCATCATACCTGTTGAACTGCTGACTTGGAAATGGCTTTCCGTTTCTGCAGCTTCTTCTCCATTCCTTTGTGTAGTCGGATATATCCTCCTTCGTTAACAGAACGCTGCCGAAGCCTGCTTCTGTAAGTATCATCATCATCGGGACTATGGTCTGTCTGTGCTGTCGGTTCAACTAGATTTTCCTGATCTTTTAAAGACTGGCCAAGCTTCTGCCTATGCTCTGAGATATCTTCAGCACAGATATCCTCTGTTGCTGTATCATTTCCCATATTACTGTTTTCTGGAGAGCTACTGATTACATTCTCTTTTGAAAGCTTAGGATGAGTATTAGAGACTGTGCCATCTTCTCTGCTGTTTAAAGTTTCTAGTTCTGTCTGGCTGTTTTTTGTTCCTAAATCAACAGACTCCATTTCAGGATGGGAATCAGTTACACAGCCTACAGGTGACAGAGCAGCTTCGGTCTGTGAAGAAACCTGGGGCTCAGGCTGTTGTCCTAGCTCTCCATTCTGCTCTGGCAATTCTCCATTCACCAGCAGTACAATTTCACAATCCCCAAGTTCAGTGGATAAAGTTGTTGTGGTTCCCTCGTTGTTAGCCACAGGAGGTGCTGTACCTCCATTTTGTTCTGGTAAGTCCTGTGTAGATGTAACTGTTTGTACCTCACCCTTCTTATATACTGTTAGCTGCTTCTCTTCCATTAGTTTATGTACACTTTCACAGATTTCTAAAACTTCTGACATGAAAAGATGACGAGCCAAGATGGCTACATCAGCCATGCTACAGAAGTCAAAACTTAGCACAGAAGTATAGGCAAATTCCAGTAAAGGAAGGAAGCTTGCCTTACAAAAGCCTATGCGAAACAAGAAAGATGAAAGACAAAAAAGTCAAATCACCACTAAAACACCTTGTAGAAACAATTACTGTATAATTATGACAATATAAAATAGAATATAAAGGCAAATATGACCATTTATTCTGCAATTAAATATCCTGGATTTGTTTTGAGTTCTGGTTGCTTATTAAGCCTTGACTAACTAACTTCTATGAGCCGAGTCTCTCAATACCTAAAATAGAAAATAATATCACACTTACTGCCTCAAAGAGTTGTTGTAAGGCAGTCATTTTCAAAATGTACTCCTTAGAACCCCGGGGGTTCCTCAAATTCCCCTCAAGAATCATCTGCTGGAGAATGGAGGGTAAAAAAAGAGAGGGAGGCAGGTGAGTAGGCAGGGTTCAACCAACCTGTCCCCTAACCTCACTGCAATAAGTATAGCTGTATATTTTAATAATAGAAGTCCATATAAAAATTTGACTGTAAACAGAGGGTTCTACTATTAAAAACTTTAAAACAAGGTCTACAGCAGAGGGTCAGCAAAATTTTTCTGTATAGAATTAGATAATAAAGATTGCAGGCCATAAAGTGTCTGTTGCAACTACTTAATTCTGCCATTGTAGCTGGAAAGAGAAGCCATATATTATAATATGTATACAAATGGGCATGGCTATGGTACAATACAACTTTATTCAGAAAAAGGGAGGGAAAGGAGGACTGGCGGCCTTTGGGTTATAGTTTGCTTATCTTTGTTCTAAGGAATAAGACAATTACTATACACATGAGGTATTAGGTTCTCATTTTATGTGAGAAAATAAGATCAGTTTATTTCTAAGTTCTCAGTACTTCACTTTCGAAACCCATTTTTAAAATTCACATGATTCAACTATCAGAAGATTACACAGTGAAAAGTCCAACTCCATCTCCATGACCAGAATGATTAAGAATTTGTACAGATTTTTAGAGTCTTTATACAGTCAAACAAATACTCTTATGCCTCCTTCTTATAGTAGGTGTTATACTACACATACTTTTCTGTGCCTTGCTTTTCTCATATAATAATTTATCTTAAGAGATATTTTATTAAAATACAGGGAGCCAAAGCAACCTTTTAAAAACTCATGTTTGGGAATTCCCTGCTGGCTCGGTGGTTAGGACTCTGCGCTTCTGCTGCAGGGGGAACGGGTTCAATCCCCAGTGATGGAACTAAGATCCCGCAAGACATGCAGCATGGCCAGAAAACCCCCCAAACCAAAAAACTCATGTTTGCTGTGTTTTTCAGTTTTGACTCAAGATACATAAAATGTGGTCCTTTTATATAGGCAAATAGTGGATAAACAAGTAACAAGCATACAGGGAAACCTTAAACTGTGAGATCTATTAGGATTCAGGTTGAAAGCTGGGGAGACTACACATCAACATGACCATCATAGCTAATTCAGCCATTCCTAGGAAAGCTGATAATCAAGCAGGCTAAAGTCATATTAATATTGCTACAAATTATGAAACCGGGTTAAATAAGGTTGAGGTAAGAAAGAATATTTCTTAACAAAAAAGCAACAGATACCAACAAAATAATGTATTTTGGTCTTTTACCTAGTACCTTTTTAATTTCTAAGTTGAAGTCATAAGAAAAATTTTCCATGAAAGAAATAACTCTGCTCCAAGTAACTTTAAATATCAAAAACCATTTTTTCCCAAAGATACAAGTCAAATGTTTACTGTAAAATGCTATAAAACACAAAAGAAAATAAGATTAAAAAACCACTCATAGGGGCTTCCCTGGTGGCGCAGTGGTTGAGAGTACACCTGCTGATGCAGGGGACACGGGTTCGTGCCCCGGTCTGGGAGGATCCCACGTGCCGCAGAGCGGCTGGGCCCGTAAGCCATGGCCGCTGAGCCTGCGCGTCCGGAGCCTGTGCTCTGCAACGGGAGGGGCCACACAGCAGTGAGAGGCCCGCGTACCGGGAAAAAAAAAAAAAAACCCACTCATAATCCTATTGCCACAAGATAATTTTGATATTTTGTTTTTACTCCTAGCCTTTTTATGTACACATACACACACTCTGGAAAACATTTTAATCAAAATAAAAGGGGCGGGACTTTCCTGGTGGCACAGTGGTTAAGAATCCGCCTGCCAATGCAGGGAACACAGGTTTGATCTCTGGTCCGGGAAGATCCCACACGCCGCGGAGCAACTAAGCCCATGCGCCACAACTACTGAGCCTACACCCGAGAACCTGTGAGCCACAACTATTTGAGCCTGCATGCCACAACTACTGAAGCCTGCGTGCCTAGAGCCTGTGCTCCACAACAAGAGAAGCCACTGCAATGAGAAGCCCGTGCACCGCAACGAAGGGTAGCCCCAACTCGCCACAACTCGAGAAAGCCCATACGTAGCAACGAAGACTCAATGCAGCCAAAAATAAATGAATTTATTAAAAAAAAAAAAGACATGACACCCTAAAATTCCTAGAAAAGAACATAGGCCAAACATACTCTGACATAAATTGTACCAATGTTTTCCTAGGTCAGTCGCCCAAGGCAATAGACATAAAAGCAAAAATAAACAAATGGGACTTAAACTTACAAGCTTTTGCATAGCAAAGCAAACCATAAACAAAATGAAAAGACAATCTATGGAATGGGAGAAAATATTTGCAAGAGATGTGACTGACAAGTGCTTAATCTCCAAAATATACAAACAGCTCATACAATTCAACAAAAACAAACAACCCAATCAAAAAATGGGCAGAAGAACGAAAGAGACATTTCTGCAAAGAAAACACAAAGATGGCCAATAAGTTTATGAAAAAATGCTCAAGGGACTTCCCTGGTGGTCCAGGAGCTGGAACTCCACACTCCCAATGCAGAGGGCCTGGGTTTGACTCCTGGTTGGGCAACTAGATTCCACATGCTGCAACTAACAGTTTGCATGGCACAACTAAAAATCCTGCATGTTGCAACTAAGACTTGGCACAGCCAAATAAATAAATATTAAACAAACAAAAAAAAAGGATGCTCATCATTGCTAAATTATTAGAGAAGTGAAAATTAAAACTACAATGAGGTACCACCTCACACTGGTCAAAATGGCCATCATTAAAAGTTTACAAATGGGTGCTCGGAGGGGAAAGATGGCAGAAGAGTAAGACGCAGAGATCACCTTCCTATCCACAGATACATCAGAAATACATCTACACGTGGAACTCCTAAAAAACACCTACTGAACGCTGGCAGAAGACCTCAGACCTCCCAAAAGGCACAAAACTCCCCACGTACCTGCGTAGGGCAAAAGAAAAAAGAATAAACAGAGACAAAAGAATAGGGACGGGACTTGCACCAGTGGGAGGGAGCTGTGAAGGAGGAAAGGTTTCCACACACTAGAAGCCCCTTCACTGGTGGAGACTGTGGGGGGCGGAGCGGGGGGAGCTTTGGAGCTGCTGAGGAGAGCGCAGCCACAGGGGTGCAGTAGGCAAAGCAGAGAGATTTCCGCACAGAGGATCGTTGCCGACCAGCACTCACCAGCCCGACCAGCACTCACCAGCCCGAGAGGCTTGTCAGCTCACCTGGGAGCTGAGGATCTGGCTTCAGTTGGAGCAGAGCACAGGGAGAGGACTGGCAGCTTGAACACTGCCTGAAGGGGTTAGTGCACCACGGCTAGCCGGGAGGGAGTCCGGGAAAAAGTCTGGACCTGCCGAAGAGGCAAGAGCCTTTTTCTTCCCTCTTTGTTTCCTGGTGCGCAAGGAGAGGGGATTAAGAGCGCCGCTTAAAGGAGCTCCACAGACAGGCGCGAGCCGCGGCTAAAAGCGCGGACCACAGAGATGGGCATGAGACGCTAAGGCTGCTGCCGCCGCCACCAAGAAGCCTGTGTGCGAGCACAGGTCACTATTCACACCTCCCCTCCCGGGAGCCTGTGCAGCCCGCCACTGCCAGGTTCCCGGGATCCAGGGACAACTTCCCCAGGAGAACGCACAGCGAGCCTCAGGCTGGTGCAACGTCACGCTGGCCTCTGCCGCCGCAGGCTCGCCCCGCACTCCGTACCCCTCCCTCCCACTGGCCTGAGTGAGCCAGAGCCCCCGAATCAGCGGCTCCTTTAACCCCGTCCTGTGTGAGCGAAGAGCAGTCACCCTCCAGCGACCTACATGCAAAGGTGGGGCCAAATCCAAAGCTGAGCCCCTGGGAGCTGTGAGAACAAAGAAGAGAAAGGGAAATCTCTCCCAACAGCCTCAGGAGCAGCAGATTAAAGCTCCACAATCAACTTGATGTACCCTGCATCTGTGCAATACCTGAATAGACAACGAATCATCCCAAATCGAGGAGGTGGACTTTGAGAGCAAGATTTATTATTGTTTCCCCTTTTCCTCTTCTTGTGAGTGTGTATGTGTATGCTTCTGTGTGAGATTTTGTCTGTGTAGCTTTCTTTCACCATTTGTCCTAGGGTTCTATCCGACCAGTTTTTTGTTTGTTTTTCTACTTAAAAATTTTTTTTAAAATATTTTTTTATTTTAATAACTTTATTTTATTTTACCTTACTTTATTTTCTTTTATCCTTCCTTCCTTCCTTCCTCTCTTTCTCTCTTTCTTTCTTTCTACTTTTTCTCCCTTTTATTCTGAGCCATGTGGATGAAAGGCTCTTGGTGCTGAAGCCAGGAGTCAGTGCTGTGCCTCTGAGGTGGGAGAGCCAACTTCAGGACACTGGTCCACAAGGGACCTCCCAGCTCCACATAATATCAAACGGTGAAAATCTCCCAGAGATCTCCATCTCAACACCAGCACCCAGCTTCACTCAATGACCAGCAAGCTACAGTGCTGGACAACCTATGCCAAACAACTAGCAAAACAGGAACACAACCCCCCCATTAGCAGAGAGGCTGCCTAAAATCATAGTAAGTCCACAGACACCCCAAAACACACCACAAAACGTGGACCTGCCTACCAGAAAGACAAGATCCAGCCTCATGCAGCAGAACAAAGGCACTAGTCCCCTCCACCAGGAAGCCTACACAACCCACTGAACCAACTTTAGCCACTGGGGACAGACACCAAAAACAACGGGAACTATGAACCTGCAGCCTGCAAAAAGGAGACCCCAAACACAGTAAGATAAGCAAAATGAGAAGACAGAAAAACAAACAGCAGATGAAGGAGCAAGATAAAAACCCACCAGACCTAACAAATGAAGACGAAATAGGCAGTCTACCTGAAAAAGAATTCAGAATAATGATAGTAAAGATGATCCAAAATCTTGGAAATAGAATAGAGAAAATACAAGAAACATTTAACAAGAACCTAGAAGAACTAAAGATGAAACAAGCAACGATGAACAACACAATAAATGAAATTAAAAATACTCTAGAAGGGGGCTTCCCTGGTGGCACAGTGGTTGAGAGTCCACCTGCCGATGCGGGGGACACAGGTTCATGCCCCGGTCCGGGAAGATCCCACATGCTGCAGAGCGGCTGGGTCCGTGAGCCATGGCTGCTGACCCTGCGCATCCGGAGCCTGTGCTCTGCAACAGGAGAGGCCACAACAATGAGAGGCCCGCATACCTCAAAAACAAACAAAAAAACAAAAATACTCTAGAAGGGATCAATAGGAGAACAACTGAGGCAGAAGAATGGATAAGTGACCTGGAAGATAAAATAGTGGAAATAACTACTGCAGAGCAGAATAAAGAAAAAAGAATGAAAAGAACTGAGGACAGTCTCCGAGACCTCTGGGACAACATTAAACGCACCAACATTCGAATTATAGGGGTTCCAGAAGAAGAAGAGAAAAACAAAGGGACTGAGAAAATATGTGAGATTATAATTGAAAACTTCCCTAATATGGGAAAGGAAATAGTTAATCAAGTCCAGGAAGCACAGAGAGTCCCATACAGGATAAATCCAAGGAGAAACATGCCAAGACACATATTAATCAAACTGTCAAAAATTAAATACAAAGAAAACATATTAAAAGCAGCAAGGGAAAAACAACAGGTAACACACAAGGGAATCCCCATAAGGTTAATGATCTTTCAGCAGAAACTCTGCAAGCCAGAAGTGATTGGCAGGACAAATTTAAAGTGATGAAGGAGAAAAACCTACAACCAAGATTACTGTACCCAGCAAGGATCTCATTCAGATTTGATGGAGAAATTAAAACCTTTACAGACAAGCAAAAGCTGAGAGAGTTCACCACCACCAAACCAACTTTACAACAAATGCTAAAGGATCTTCTCTAGGCAAGAAACAGAAGAGAAGGAAAAGACCTATAATAACAAACCCAAAACAATGAAGAAAATGGGAATAGGAACAATACTTATCAATAATTACCTTAAATGTAAATGGATTAAATGCTCCCACCAAAAGACACAGACTGGCTGAATGGATACAAAAACAAGACCCATATATATGCTGTCTACAAGAGACCCACTTCAGACCTAGGGACACACACAGACTGAAACTGAGGAGATGCAAAAAGATATTCCATGCAAATGGAAACCAAAGAAAGCTGGAGTAGCAATTCTCATATCAGACAAAGTAGACTTTAAAATAAAGACTATCAGGGCTTCCCTGGTGGCACAGTGGTTAAGAGTCCACCTGCCGATGCAGGGGACACGGGTTCGTGCCCTGGTCTGGGAAGATCCCACATGCCGCAGAGCGGCTGGGCCCATGAGCCATGGCCGCTGAGCCTGCGCGTCCGGAGCCTGTGCTCCGCAACGGGAGAGGCCACAACAGTGAGAAGCCTGCGTACCACAAAAAAAAAATAAATAAATAAAGACTATTAGAAAAGACAAAGAAGGACACTACATAATGATCAAGGGATTCATCCAAGAAGAAGATATAACAACTGTAACTATTTATGCAGCCAACATAGGAGCACCTCAATACATAAGGCAAATACCAACAGCCAAAAAAGGGGAAATCGACAGTAACACATTCATAGTAGGGGACTTTAACACCCCACTTTCACCAATGGACAGATCATCCAAAATGAAAATAAATAAGGAAACACAAGCTTTAAATGATACATTAAACAAGATGGACTTAACTGATATTATAGGACACTCCATCAAAAAACAACAGAATACACATTTTTCTCACGTGTTCATGGAACAGTCTCCAGGATAGACCATATCCTGGGTCACAAATCAAGCCTTGGTAAATTTAAGAAAATTGAAATTGTATCAATTATCTTTTCTGACCACAACGCTATGAGACTAGGTATCAATTACAGGAAATGATCTGTAAAAAATACAAACACATGGAGGCAAAACAATACACTACTTAATAACGAATTGATCACTGAAGAAATCAAAGAGGAAATCAAAAAATACCTAGAAACAAATGACAATGGAGACACGACAACCCAAAACCTATGTGAGGCAGCAAAAGCAGTTCTAAGAGGGAAGTTTATAGCAATACAATCCTACTTTAAGAAACAGGAAACATCTCGAATAAACAACCTAACCTTGCACCGAAAGCAATTAGAGAAAGAAGAAGAAAAAAACCCCAAAGTTAGCAGAAGGAAAGAAATCATAAAGACCAGATCAGAAATAAATTAAAAAGAAATGAAGGAAACGATAGCAAAGATCAATAAAACTAAAAGCTGGTACTTTGAGAAGATAAACAAAATTGATAAACCATTAGCCAGACTCATCAAGATAAAAAGGGAGAAGACTCAAATCAATAGATTTAGAAATGAAAAAGGAGAAGTAACAACTGACACTGCAGAAATACAAATGATCATGAGAGATTACTACAAGCAACTCTATGCCAGTAAAATGCACAACCTGGAAGAAATGGACAAATTCTTAGAAAAGCACAACCTTCTGAGACTGAACCAGAAAGAAATAGAAAATATAAACAGAGCAGTCACAAGCACTGAAATTGAAACCGTGATTAAAAATCTTCCAACAGGGCTTCCCTGGTGGTGCAGTGGTTGCGAGTCTGCCTGCCGATGCAGGGGACACGGGTTCGTGCCCCGGTCCGGGAAGATCCCACATGCCGCGGAGCGGCTAGGCCCGTGAGCCATGGCCACTGAGCCTGTGCGTCCGGAGCCTGTGCTCTGCAACGGGAGAAGCCACAACAGTGAGAGGCCCGCGTACTGAAAAAAAAAAAAAAAATCTTCCAACAAACAAAAGCCCAGGACCAGATGGCTTCACGGGTGAATTCTATCAAACATTTAGAGGAGAGCTAACACCTATCCTTCTCAAACTCTTCCAAAATATAGCATAGGGAGGAACACTCCCAAACTCATTCTACGAGGCCACCATCACCCTGATACCAAAACCAGACAAGGATGTCACAAGGAAAGAAAACTACAGGCCAATATCACTGATGAACATAGATGCAAAAATCCTCAACAAAATACTAGCAAACAGAATCCAACAGCACATTAAAAGGATCATACACCATGATCAAGTGGGGTTTATTCCAGGAATGCAAGGATTCTTCAATATATGCAAATCAATCAACATGATACACCATATTAACAAACTGAAGGAGAAAAACCATATGGTCATCTCAATAGATGCAGAGAAAGCTTTCAAGAAAATTCAACACCCATTTATGATAAAAACACTCCAGAAAGTAGGCATAGAAGGAACTTTCCTCAACATGATAAAGGCCATATATGACAAACCCACAGCCAACATCGTCCTCAACGGTGAAAAATTGAAAGCATTTCCACTAAGATCAGGAACAAGACAAGGTTGCCCACTCTCACCATTCTTATTCAACAAAGTTTTGGAAGTTTTAGCCACAGCAATCAGAGAAGAAAAGGAAATAAAAGGAATCCAAATCGGAAAAGAAGAAGTAAAGCTGTCACTCTTTGCAGATGACATGATACTATACATAGAGAATCCTAAGGATGCTACCAGAAAACTACTAGAGCTGATCAATGAATTTGGTAAAGTAGCAGGATACAAAATTAATGCACAGAAATCTCTGGCATACCTATACACTAATGATGAAAAATCTGAAAGTGAAACCAAGAAAACACTCCCATCTACCATAGCAACAAAAAGTAAAATATCTAGGAATAAACCTAACCAAGGAGACAAAAGACCTGTATGCAGAAAATTGTAAGACACTGATGAAAGAAATTAAAGATGATACAAATAGAGAGAGAGATACACCATGTTCTTGGATTGGAAGAATCAACATTGTGAAAATGACTCTACTACCCAAAGCAATCTACAGATTCAATGCAATCCCTATGAAACTACCACTGGCATTTTTCACAGAACTAGAACAAAAAATTTCACAATTTGTATGGAAACACAAAAGACCCCGAATAGCCAAAGCAATCTTGATAATGAAAAACGGAGCTGGAGGAATCAGGCTCCCTGACTTCAGACTATACTACAAAGCTACAGTAATCAAGACAGTATGGTACTGGCACAAAAACAGAAAGACAGATCAATGGAACAGGATAGAAAGCCCAGAGATAAACCCACGGACATATGGTCACCTTATCTTTGATAAAGGAGGCAGGAATGTACAGTGGAGAAAGGACAGCCTCTTCAATAAGTGGTGCTGGGAAAACTGGACAGGTACATGTAAAAGTATGAGATTAGATCACTCCCTAACACCATACACAAAAATAAGCTCAAAATGGATTAAAGACCTAAATGTAAGGCCAGAAACTATCAAACTCTTAGAGGAAAACATAGGCAGAACACTCTATGACATAAATCACAGCAAGATCCTTTTTGACCCACCTCCTAGACAAATGGAAATAAAAAACAAAAATAAACAAATGGGACCTAATGAAACTTCAAAGCTTTTGCACAGCAAAGGAAACCATAAACAAGACCAAAAGACAACCCTCAGAATGGGAGAAAATATTTGCAAATGAAGCAACTGAGAAAGGATTAATCTCTAAAATTTACAAGCAGCTCATGCAGCTCAATAACAAAAAAACAAACAACCCAATCCAAAAATGGGCAGAAGACCTAAATAGACATTTCTCCAAAGAAGGTATACAGACTGCCAACAAACACATGAAAGAATGCTCAACATCATTAATCATTAGAGAAATGCAAATCAAAACTATAATGAGATATCATCTCACATCAGTCAGAATGGCCATCATCAAAAAAATCTAGAAACAATAAATGCTGCAGAGGGTGTGGAGAAAAGGGAAGACTCTTGCACTGCTGGTGGGAATGTGAATTGGTACAGCCACTATGGAGAACAGTATGGAGGTTCCTTAAAAAACTACAAATAGAACTACCATATGACCCAGCAATCCCACTACTGGGCATATACCCTGAGAAAACCATAATTCAAAAAGAGTCATGTACCAAAATGTTCATTGCAGCTCTATTTACAATAGCCAGTAGATGGAAACAACCTAAGTGTCCATCATCAGATGAATGGATAAAGAAGATGTGGCACATATATACAATGGAATATTACTCAGCCATAAAAAGAAACGAAATTGAGCTCTTTGTAATGAGGTGGATGGACCTAGAGTCTGTCATACAGAGTGAAGTAAGTCAGAAAGAGAAAGACAAATACCATATGCTAACACATATATATGCAATTTAAGAAAAAAAAAATCAAGAAGAACCTAGGGGTAAGACAGGAATAAAGACACAGACCTACTGGAGAATGGACTTGAGGATATGGGGAGGGGGAAGGGTAAGCTGTGACAAAGTGAGAGAGTGGCATGGACATATATACACTACCAAACATAAAATAGATAGATAGTGGGAAGCAGCCGCATAGCACAGGGAGATCAGCTTGGTGCTCTGTGACCACCTAGAGGGGTGGGATAGGGAGGGTGGGAGGGAAGGACACGCAAGAGGGAAGCTATATGGGAACATATGTGTATGTATAACTGATTCACTTTGTTATAAAGCAGAAACTAACACACCATTGTAAAGCAATTATACTCCAATAAAGATGTAAAAAAAAAAAAAAGCTTACAAATGGGAATTCCTCGGCGGTCCAGTGGTTATGACTCTGTGCTTTCACTGCTGAGGAACGCTGCTGGTTCAATCTCTGGTCAGGGAACTAAGATCCCGCAAGCCATGCTGTGCCACCGCCCCACCCACCACCAAAAAGTCTACAAATAACAAATGCTGAAGAGGGTGTGGAGAAAAGGGAACCCTCCTACACTGTTGGTGAGAATGTAAATTGATGCAGCCACTATGGAAAATAGTATGGAGTTCTTCAAAAAACTAAAAATAGAGTTGCCATATGATCCAGCAATCCCACTCCTGGGCATATATCCACACAAAACTATAATTCAAAAAGATACATGCACCCCTATGATCACAGCAGCACTATTTACAATAGCCAAGACATAGAAACAATCTAAATGTTCACTGACAGATGAATGGATAAAGATGTGGTACATATATATACAATGGAATATTACTCAGCCATAAAAAAGAATGAAATAATGCCATTTGCTGCAACATGGTTGGACCTAGAGATTATCATACTAAGTGAAGTAAGTCAAACAGCAAAAGACAATACCATATGATATCAGTTTTAAGTGGAATCTAAAATATGACACAAATGAACTTGTGTACGAAACAGAAAGACTCACAGACATAGAGAACAGACTTGTAGTTGCCAACAGGGAGGGGGAGTGGTGGAGGGATGGAGTGGGAGTTTGGGGTTAGCGGATGCAAACTATTATATGTAGAATGGATAACAGCAAGGTCCTACTGTATAGCACAGGGAACTATATTCAATATCCAGTAATAAACCATAATGGAAAGAATTAAGAAAGAATGTATAGGGGCCTTCTCTGGTGGCGCAGTGCTTGAGAGTCCACCTGCCGATGCAGAGGACACGGGTTCGTGCCCCGGTCCGGGAAGATTCCACATGCCGTGGAGCGGCTGGGCCCGTGAGCCATGGCCGCTGAGCCTGAGCGTCTGGAGCCTGTGCTCCGCAGCGGGAGAGGCCACAACAGTGAGAGGCCCGCGTACAGAAAAAAAAAAAAAAAAAGAAAGAATGTATATATATGTATAACTGAATCACTTTGCTGTACAGCAGAAATTAACACAACAGTGTAAACCAACTCTACTTCAATAAAGAAAAATTTGGTTATCAGGCAAAAATATTGGGTTTTTGTTTATCAAGGTACAGTGTACGTACAGTATTACATAATTTTCAGGTATACAACATAGTGTTCCACAATTTTTAAAGGTTATGCTCCATTTATAGTTACTGTAAAATATTGGCTATATTTTCTGTTCTGTATAATATATCCTTGTAGTCAGGTGTTCTTTAAGAGTAGTGTTGAGGGACTTCCCTGGTGGCACAGTGGTTAAGAACCCGCCTGCCAATGCAGGGGACACGGGTTCAAGCCCTGATCCAGGAAGATCCCAAATGCTGTGGAGCAACTAAGCCCGTGTGCCGCAACTACTGAGCCTGTGCTCTAGAGCCCATGTGCCACAACTACTGAGCCCGCATGCCACAGCTACTGAAGACTGTGTGCCTAGAGCCTGTGCTCCACAACAAGAGAAGCCACTGCAATGAGAAGCCCGCGCACCGCAACAAAGAGTAGCCCCTGCTCGCTGCAACTAGAGAAAGCCCACGCGCAGCAACAGACCCAACGCAGCCAAAATAAATAAAATTTTTAAAAAAGTAGTGTTGAGCAGGCACCACTGATTGACTGCTATTGACTAGATTATTTTATAACTCTAAAAATTAATTTACAGAAAAGTAATTGCAAATGCAAATGAAATGTGAAAGATTAAGAAGCTTTTTCTATCAGGGTAGGAAATATAACTCCAAAACTTACAGTTCATTTCTCTATAGAGTATTAACCAATCTGTTAGCAAACTCATTTTGAGCAAATTCATTCCTCTGGTTGAAAGACAATATATACAATTCTTTTCTTCAGAATTCTATTAGAAACAGTTTTAACATCTTACTGGTTTCCTAAATTAATCATATAAAACCTTGTACTATAGTATTTGCATAAAAGTTAGGTTTTTAACATTTAAAAAATTATGCTTTGGCATAGGGCTTAGGAGAGTTTTTCTGTAAAGAGCAAGATAAGCAAATATTTTAGGTTTTGTGGGTCACTAGTTTATGTAGCAACTATTCAATTCTGCCCTTGTAAGCTCAAAAGCAGCCACAGACAATATATAAATACATGGGTGTGGCTGTCTCCCAATAAAACTTTATTTACAAAAGCAGGCAGTGGGCCACCCTACAAGTTATAGTCTGCCAACTTTTTTTTTAAAAAGTCAGTAAACCTCTAGTAAAAAAAATTCAGAAATGAGAGAGAAGGCAGAAGGAATGAAAGAGACAAATCTACCGTCACTGGAGGCATTTAGAAGAGAATATTAAAAAATTTTGTGCTGGAATTCCTTGGCAGTCCAGTGGTTAGGACTCTGCGCTTTCACTGCCGAGGGTCCAGGTTCAGTCTGTGGTCGGGAACTAAGATCCCACAGGCCGCGTGGCACCACCACCACCACCAACAAAAATTGTGCCAAGAAACTTGAAAATTTAGATGAAATGGACATATTATGGCAAAACTTTCTATAAATTACTCAAGATGAAATAGAAAACCTAAAAAATTCCCTAACCATTAAACTTGTCGAATTAGTACCTAAAAATCTTCCCCCAAAAGTCCAGTCAATTTTAGCCACCATTCTACCAAAAATTCAAGAAACAAATAATTCTAATCTCATAGTAACTACTTCAGTGAATGTAAAAAATTGGAGGGAATACACAATCTGTAAGACTAAACCAACTCTGATATCAAAACATGACAGAAACAGTGTGAAAAAGGAAAATTACCCATGAATACACTTGGAAACAGTCTAACAATATTAGCATTCTAAACCAAACACAGCAGTTTGTACAAAAGATGATATATTATGACTAAACTGGATTTATCTCAGGAATGAAAAATTGAGTTAACATTAGTAAACCAATGTAATTTCCCACGTTAATGAAAAAAAGATGGTCTCAACGGATACAGAAAAAGTATGTGGTAAGTCCACAACTATTTCAGAGGGAATTTCCTTGATGTTAAAGGGCGTAAAGGGTTATCTATTTAAAACATTCACCAAATAATATACTTCATGGTTAAAAAAGAAAAAAAAGCATTCCCATGTCTTTCTTTACCATGGGAATAAATGAACCCTCTATCACTACCTCTATTTAACTGCTGGGGTTCTTTTGAAGTCCTAAACAGCACTGTAAAGCGAGGAAAAAAAAAGTTCAAAATATAAGGACTGGAAAGGTAGGGGAAAAAAAATTACTATTAGCAGATAATATATTAATATATTCAGTATTTGTTTTATATGGAAAATCTCAAAGAGTATAGATAAATGTCTGAATGACTAGTAGTCATTCAGACATTTATCTATAGATTCTTTGTTGATTCTATATACAGTACTACTATATACAGTACTCTATATACAGTACTACTTTGTTGATTCTATATTCAGTACTACTGTATATAGAATCAACAGTTACCAAAAATAAATCAGAAATAATATAATTTTAAGAAAACAAATTATAGTAGTATCAAAAAGTATAAACTACCTTAGAATAATCTAACAAAAGATGTGTGAGACTTTTATGGAAAAACCTCTAAAACTTTATTAATTCGATGTAATCCCTAACAAAATACATTTTTCTTCTTTTTATGGAAGCAGACAAGCTGCTTTAATAGTTTATATGGAACAGCAAAGAGTTATGGATAACTAAGACCCACCTGAATAATTAAGGTGGGAGACTTTCATTATTATAAAGCTAAGGTCATTAAGACCAAGCAATAATAGTGTGAGAAGAGACAACCAATAGACTGGAAAAAAGCTTATAATCAGTACCAAACATGTGAAAATGTGTTTTTTAAGAGAATTTGCATGGCTGATGGGTAGGAAGAGAAGGGAGTTTTCACTAAATGGTTCTGAAACAAAATGGGAAAAAATGAAATCAAACACCTATCTCACACCATCAAAAAAAAAATTCCAAATAGATTAAAAGTTAAATATGAAAGGAAAACTATAAGGCAGTATATGAAAATATCTTTACGACTGAGTAGGGAAGAATTTTTTTTTAAAGCATAAACAACATAAAGGAAAATACTGATGAATTCAACAACCATTAAACTAGGTAATTAGAAAACAGATGTCATTTATCATTGCTTTTTTATACATTACACATATTTTACAATTAGTCTACTAAATATTTAAAAATCAAACAAAATTTTTAACAATGTCTACTTCACCTGCTATTGGTTTACACCATATTTGCTGAACAATATATAAAAATAAGCATATAGAATGAAGAATAAATGAGATATTTTGTTGGAATAATAGAATGCTGTGCTGCAGTTATTTGGGGGCAGACATTTCATTTGCTATTATAAGCTGCTGAGAAACTGGAAAAGAGCAACACACTCTTCTTTCTGCTTCAGATGCATAAAAGATGCATGAAGGGGCTTCCCTGGTGGCGCAGTGGTTGAGAGTCCGCCTGCCGATGCAGGGGACATGGGTTCGTGCCCCAGTCCGGGAAGATCCCACATGCCGCGGAGCGGCTGGGCCCATGAGCCATGGCCGCTGAGCCTGCGCGTCCGGAGCCTGTGCTCCGCAGTGGGAGAGGCCCGCATACAGCAAAAAAAAAAAGATACATGAGGGCTTCCCTGGTGGCGCAGTGGTTGAGAGTCCGCCTGCTGATGCAGGGGCCGCGGGTTTGTGCCTGGTCTGGGAAGATCCCACATGCCGCGGAGTGGCTGGGCCCAAGGCCACAACACTGAGAGGCCCACATACCGCCAAAAAAAAAAAAAGATGCAAGAAAGATAAGGAAAAAATTCCAAAGCTAACACATCAAGACTACACTTGTGATAGGTTTTATTATTCAGATGGCCCAGAATAAGATGTATTTTCTCCTCTGAGTCACCAAAGTAAATATCACGAATCTAGGATGTAATGCAACTCTATGCTCTGTAAAAGTTTTTGTTCACCACTGTATCCCCATAGCCCAGGCCAGTTCCTTGCAAACAATGGATGCTTCAGAAATATTTTTTAGTAATTAAACATATAGCTACTGTTAAGGAAAAATATATGAATTTGTCTTTCCAGAGAAGGTGAGTTTTAACAAGTATAAGGTAGAAAAGGATCAGTGGTTAACTAGGTAAGTATTTATATATCTGGATAAAGTCATTTTTTTGTTTAAGAAAGGGGAAATGACATTTCACACAGTGGTGTCAGTAATTCAAGAATTACAGCAAATTAATATTATGAGGAAATGTATAAATAAGGTTACCTATTTTAATGCTTCCTAAATTTTCATTTGTTGACTCCTAAGCCAATACATAAATTCTAGTGAGGCCAAAAGAAAGTCAAATTATTCATTTAATAATAATAACAACAACAGCAGCAGCCCCAAAGAAACGAAAAAACCACATCTGGAATTCTGATTATTCTATATTGACAATTTGATTATCGAATCTAATGAATGACGATTATTAATCTTAAAAAATGAAAAACAACAGACCTACATAAGTGCTCTACAATTTCATGTTGCACAACATAAGATTCAGGCAGTCAATTTTAAAGTAATATATTTACTTAGTGTAATAACACTGGTGCAATTATGGATTTCTCTCAAACTGTTTTTAACAGTGTAAATCCCAGAAATTCTACTACTGCTACAATCATCTCCGCTAACGGACAGTGATAGGAAATGACAGCCTTTTCATAACTCTATCTTGGAAACCCTACTAAAAGGAAGGACCTTACAGTTCAGCTTAGTCTGTTTCTGTAAGTGGGCTTCTCTCACTTGAGCATAAAACCTGAGTTTGTAAGAATATACACACCCCTCTTCCAGTATATACTTATTAACAAAAAACAAGAATATCAGAAAATTCTTACCAGAAAGATCCACCACTGCCTCATGACTGGAAACAGCTCCTTTTTCAATAAAAAGATCTCGAAAATATTCGCTATTAGCTGACAGAACAGATTTATGAGCTTTGTACTCTTCTCCTTCAATTAACAAAGTAACATCACAGAACTGGTTAGAGAGTCTCTGTTCATTCAGCTGTTTTAAGACAGCCTGACAATGTTTTGGAGAAGAACGTTTCACCACTCCTTTGGTGTCAACCTATCAAAATAAGTTTGAGACCAAGAGTTGCATTACATATCATCTGTATTTTTACCCTTAACAGAATTTAAAACAAGACACATTATTCCCTTGTAAAAGATTCCACTAATATGAAGAAATAACCTGATATTCTTTATTACCTATGTATTTCAATAAAAAGATACGTTGTTCTCACTATCTTCTGCTATGTTCATTCTACTTGACCCAATGAAAATCTGCATCTCACTTCTTGCTGCCTCCTCTTATTAGTCAGAAATTTATTTGATGATATAAGAAACTAATGCAGGCAAAAAACAAAGACCTAGTCAGCTTAATTTTACCTTGCTGCATGACCCAGAGACTGCTTCCAGAAATGTATTCTGTCTACCTGTACCAATATACTATTAAAAAGAAGAGAGGAGGAGTAATTAACAACAAACCAACAAGTTACATTCTGATGAGAAGAAACAACAGGAATACTTATGATTAAGGAAGAGGCAGTATTAGCAAACTTTTAGGGCATATAACAACATGACAATGACAGTGCCAAAAGGGAAGCAGTTTTAGTGGTTTAAGAAAAAATTCAGTTAAGACTATAAATACTAACACACTAGTTACCAATGTTAAGCTGAATGGAAAGTTCCACTTACAAATACAAGTTCATGTTTGGATACTGGCTTCTTTTTTGCAGGCTTGGAAGCTGTAGTTGGAGGCGAAGTAAAGTTGCTCAGGTCATCCTCTGATTCATTACTTTCTTCTCCAGATTCAAGGTCTAGTCCCAATTCTTCCAACATTTCTGAAGTATCTGATATAGGACGGGATCGATCTAGTTTCTCCTGGCATTTGCTACACTGTTTAATGTAATCTTTGACTTGCTTTAATATACCTACAATGAAACAAAAATTAACTAGTTAAATTTAATACTGCTCTCATGTGAAAACTGAAGATTATACTGTTCATTATTTAATCTGTGTATACTAATGTATATTCAAGTGCATGTATACAGACACACACATGCCCATAAAGTATGTAGAGTGAATTATTTAGAATTTAAGATACATTTTTTTCAAAGATATGTTATAATGACAATTTGTCTCCATGCCGAAGTAGACTGTTTTGTTGTTCACTCTTAGTTATTCATTTACTCGCTGTATGATTATGTAGCACCATCCATCTCCATGTGAGTTTCAACTCACTCATGCAATAGGAACTATATGAAATTGCCAATATTCAACTGTTTTTGACCTTCATAAACAGTAATATAATAATGTGGTTCACGCTAATAACTCTCCACCCTACTACCATCAGGCTTCACCATGCAATTAGCTTTGGCCAATGGAATATGAATGAATATGATGGATACCATGTGTCACCAGAAGCTTTAAGAAGCAATGTTTCCCATCGGTTCCCTAACTTATGTCCCCTCTGTCAAAGAGCAGCATGTTCCAGATGGATACTTCCCTTTAGCCTGAAATGTAGATGAAAAAAACAGGTGGAGCCAATCTGCAACCTGAAAAGGACCACAACCAAAACTTGTAATGAGTGTAAAATATATCTCTTGTCTTTGAAAGCTATGAGCTTTTAGAGTTTTATTAAATAACAGTATACACAATCTATCAAAAGTTGATTATACACGAGCCACTCATAAAACCCTACTTTGAATTTCAACTTTCTTTTTTTTTTTTTTGCGGTACGCGGGCCTCTCACTGTTGCGGCCTCTCCCGTCGCGGAGCACAGGCTCCGGACGCGCAGGCTCAGCGGCCATGGTTCACGGGCCCAGCCGCTCCGCAGCACGTGGGATCTTCCCGGACCGGGGCACAAACCTGTGTCCTCTGCATCGTCAGGCGGACTCTCAACCACTGCGCCACCAGGGAAGCTCCTTGAATTTCAACTTTCAACTCAATATGTTGGGATGGGGTAGGAAGCAGGGAGGAACACTTAACACACACTCCCCCCTCTCCATCATACTTGTAAGGGAGGACCAATTAATTCCCATTCTACAGACAAGGAGAATGAAGCCCTAAGAGGTAACCTGTCCAAAGTCACACCCAGTAAACTGCGTAAGTGGGCCTCCAGAAGTCATGTGACTTTCAGGATACTATGCTACTTACCCAGGAACACATTTATCAATCCCTGTGACAGAAACTTCTTCCCCCACAATTCCCAAGTAAAATGCCAATGAAAAGGCTGTTAATTAGCTAAAATGATACAGAGGTATATAGAAAATTCCTGAAAAGAGTTTCAAGATGATAAATTATACCAAATTACTTGCACATCAACCTTCAGATAGTATTTAAGCAATATTCCTCAAATTGTATTATATCCCATACTTACTAAAAGAAGTACACACTGGACTAATGAATTCGGAAAATTATATTCTCGGGACTTCCCTGGTGGTGCAGTGGTTAGGAATCCGCCTGCCAATGCAGGGGACACAGGTTCAAGCCCTGGTCCGGGAAGATCCCACATGCCGCGGAGCAACTAAGCCCAAGCACCACAACTACTGAGCCCACGTGCCGCAACTACTGAAGTCTGTGTGCCTACAGCCCTTGCTCCTCAACAAGAGAAGCCACTGCAATGAGAAGCCCACTCACCACAACGAAGAGTAACCCCCGCTCGCTGCACAGCAACGAAGACCCAACGCAGCCAAAAATTAAAAAAAAAATAAATTTATAGAAAAAAAGATATTAATGTATGACAGTCGATCAACTGTCTGAAAAAAATCATCCTATCATATTTTAGGAGTTCTTTAACTCTAGTGTTAGTGTTTTGATGGGATGCATCTTAAATCTAGCTTTACAGATGCATGAACCTGACCTCTTTAGCTTGCCCAGAGCTGATTAAGCTGAAAGAATCTGACTCAAATTAATCACTGAAAAGACATAAATGTGTAAAGGTAGTTAACTTACTATTTTAAGAGTGGGTAATTATCACAAGGGGTAGAAATTACTTTATGCAGGAAAATTTGAATCCACTGACTAGCTTTGTGACCATGTCCAAGTCACCTAACCTCTCTGTGCCAAAATGGGGATAAGAGCACTTACCTTCACAGCATGTTATAATGATAAAATATTAATATTTATAAATCACTTTGAACAGCGTCTGAGACAAGGTAACTACTACGTAAGCATTAAATGATGCTCAATGGTCAACCTCCATAAAAACGTCCACATAGGGGACTTCTCTGGTGGCACAGTGGTTAAGAACCCACCTGCCAATGCAGGGGACACAGGTTCAAGCCCTGGTCCAGGAAGATCCCACATGCTGCGGAGCAACTAAACCCATGTGCTACAACTACTGAGCCCACATGCCACAACTACTGAAGCCTGCACACCTAGAGCCTGTGCTCCGCAACAAGAGAAGCTACCACAATGAGAAGCCTGTGCACTGAAACCAAAAGAAGTCCCCACTCGCCGCAACTAGAGAAAGCGCACGCAGCAACGAAGACCCAATGCAGCCCCTCCCCCCAAAAAGAAAGTCCACATAAAATACCAAATTAGCATTAAAAGGTTCTTTACTGAGCATAGACTTAGTGGGTAAACAACCTCTGATAAAACAACTCGAGGAACAGATTCTCACTCTAGAGCAGCGTTTTCCAACCCCAGCAGTGTTGACATTTTGGGCCAGATGATTCTTTTTGTGGGGCAGGGAGAGGTGGGTAGACTGTCCTGTCCTGTGTACTGTGGAATGTTTAGGAGCATTCCTGACCTCCACCTAACCAGACGTCAAGAGCAGCCCCTCAAACACCACCACCAGTTATGACAACCAGTATTGTCTCCAGACATAGTCAGATGTTCCCTGGGAGGCAAAACTGTCCAGGGTTGAGAACCCTTACTCTGGAGATCTGCCAAATTGAACAATTTGCTCCTGTTAGCTGTTCAAGAACCTCCCTCCCTCCCTATCAGTGATGAGGCCCAGAGAATAGTGGCTCCTATTTCTATTTCTCCACACATATTAGTCATTCAGATTTTTTTTTTCAAAGAGGTTACAAAGTGATCAGTTATAGCTGTATTAACATAGACCCAGTTCTTGCTGGGTTTTCAGAAATTACACCCTCCTCTTCTAGATTAGATAATGTCAGCATCAATTTATCCCCATAAAACAAATCAGTTCTTAGGGTAGGAACCTCTGCAGGTGGCTAATTTAACCTATTACATAATTTTCGTAGTTTAATCTTTTTTCCTACTAATTTAATTTTCTCTTCACATTTTGCATTAATTGTAGATCCCCATAAGTCAGCATTTGACTGAGGCAGGGGAGAGAGTCATTTATTTTGAAACTCCAGCATACAACTATAATACAGGATAAAATAAGGGGTTGAGAGGGTGAGACTATCTACTAACATTTTACGTTCTGAAATAAATTTGCTATATGTCAACTTTAGGCACTGAGCCAGTTTTTCACTGTGCTCAAACAAGTGAAGTTGCTACAAACTTGCTTGATTACCAGGATATAATGGCATTGCTTATGATGGCAACATTCTAGAAAAAGCAGCATAAATAATAAATCCCAGTAAACTACCCCTGACTTTGGAATCGTTTTTTTCTTGGCATCTACACTGATTAGATCTTATTAATTCCCAGATAAACATCTACAGGGCTTTGGAGTATGTTTGTTATAAAAAGGGTCCATTTGTAGTGTATGACACATTAAAAACTGACAGTTAAGAATGTTTTATCAGCTATCAGTTCCAGGTCCAAGAATGTTTATTTTTCTGTCTATACAGCGTTGTTAATTTTTTTTTTCTCTTCCTTTTGGCAGTCCCAAGCAGCATGCGGGATCTTGGTTCCCCAACCAGGGATCGAACCCACGCCCCTTGCTGTGGAAGCGTGGAGTCCTAACCACTGAACCACCAGGGAAGTCCCCAGTGTTGATAATTTTAATAGGCCTATAACAAACAAGTAAAATGAGCAAAGTGTTAATGTAATAAACATCAAAATGAATAGCTAATAATCGAGGGCAAACTTCTCTGATGCTATGAATTCTCATTTTAAATGAAAAAATATTAAAATAATAAAAATAATGATATAAAATAGTATCATAAACCCATTACATATTAACAAAAATAGCATTTATACGAAAAATACTATTTACCAAAACATAAAAAAATTAGTGAGAAAAGTGTGCTACTTTACATTTTTGCAAGTCTTTTTTTAATTTTTTTTTAATTTTTTAAATTTTTTATTTTTTTGCGGTATGCGGGCCTCTCACTGTTGTGGCCTCTCCCGTTGCGGAGCACAGGCTCTGGACACGCAGGCTCAGCAGCCATGGCTCACGGGCCCAGCCGCTCCGCAGCATGTGGGATCTTCCCGGACCGGGGCACGAACCCGTGACCCCTGCATTGGCAGGCGGACTCTCAACCACTGCGCCACCAGGGAAGCCCCTTTTGCAAGTCTTTTTAATGCGTGGTTTAACAGAAGACAGATTATCATATATGCATTCAATCTATTGCCATATTATCACATGTCATGTAGCCTCTGGAAAACGCCACTGTATACTTGTGATACAATAAGTAAAAAGGCAAATAATGCCTTAGTATTATTATGAATATAATTTTGACTTTGGGGATTCTCTGAAAGGATCTCAGGGCCTCCCTGTTCAGGGGTTTAGTACCAAATTTAGAGAACAGCTGTTCTGGACATTTAAGGACTTCAAAAGTCTACTTATCCACAAATGTATCTCTCATTAAAAAAAATAAACATCAACACAGTCCCAGGTTTTTTTTTTTTTGTCTTTTAAGACACTGCACACTAAAACAAAAATCAAACAAACGAAATACTGGATTAGATTATCACTCACAGATAATCAATTTAGGGAAGGAAAATTCTGAACACTAAGCCCATTTAGCACCATATAATAGTGATTAAGAAAAGTTTGAAATCCCAAAGGTCAGCTCCTGGTGCTTTTAGTTTTCCCATCTGTAAAACAGAGACAAATGTTTCCATCTTACAAGGTTTGATGAGGATTAAATACTATGTAAAAATAAATTAAGTGCTCAGCACTATGCCTGCATGTAAAAGCTTGATCCGTGTTATCTTTAGCTATAATTATCGTTTTAACATGTCATAAAATATTAAACCTGAGACATTTGTTCAACAAAACTATGTCTGACCAAATCAATCCTAACAAAATGCAGCAATTACTCCATATTTACCCTTCAGTCATGTCGCTATAGGAATTTAAGTCAGATACTGGTTTAAAATATAAAATAAGGAAAAGCTTTTAAGAAGAATATAGAGAGCTGGACTGTTTTTGAAAACACGAAAAAATTATTTAAGATGCAAAAAGACCTGTCCAGAAAAGTTCATATTCAGTAGTCTAACTTCCTTACTCACAGATTAAGTTCCATAAGTTAATTTCTGCAGAACCATACGGAATCGTTCCTGACGAAACCTATTCTATAGGCCTGCAAACTTTTACAAATTATAAACGATTTGAATATTCATCAACTTTTTGGAGAGTGAGGACGGTAAAAAACAAAAACAAAAACCCGAAGGACCCTTTCTCTCCTTCCCTAACCTGGTTCCCAAGGAGTCAAACTTTAAAGCCACACTCCCGAACCATAACAGTCCCAGAAACCTCATCTTTTCTGGGGTATACACAGTGCCTCACAGTGTCCAAATCGCTCTTCACTACGGCAAACGGAAGAATATTAAAATACCCAGAATTGAGAGTACCTGCTTTTAAAATTCTTGTCCTAAAAACTAGGCTCAAATGACTGTTTCCACACAGTCACTCGAAATCACTTCTGCACACAACTGTATGATTCCTTATTCACGCCGCAGTAGCACAAAGAGGAACCCCGGCAAGCGGATCAGCAGAAGCTCAAACCCGCTGGCCAACACCCTAGCGGAACGCACTGCAGAAAGCGGCCGGGCTCTGGGCGGACCGCGCCGCTCCCAAACCATCCGCACAAACAGAATTTTTAAACGCACAGACACTGCACCTGCAACGGCCGCCCAAAAGCGTCCGCAAAGGGAAGAAGCCACCGCCTCCCGCGCCGCCGAAGGAGGCGGGCTCAGCGCACCCCGCGCGTCCCGGCCCCTCCCCGCGGCTGGGCCGGCCCCCGGCGAAGCCCCCTTCGCCCCACCCCGGGCCAGGGCCCGCCCCCAGCTTCCCCGGCCTCCTTCCTGTGGGAAGTGCGGCTCCTTTCGCGTCCCCCACCCTCTCGGCTCCGCCTGGCAGCTGCTCCGCCGCCGGGCACGGGCTAGGCTGGGCCCGCGAGCGGCGTCCGGGAGGAGGGTGCCGGACCCTCACACTCGCGGGTGCCCAGACAGGCCCGCCTCTGGCTGCGGGCCTTTTCTGGGAGCAAGCCGCCCGCCCTCCCCCTTACCGCGGGCGAGGTCTTACCTCGCCACCAGTACGTCTTGGACAAGTCGTGCCAGGTCTGATGCTGGGTGTGGTGAGTGCCGCCCGGGCCCAGGTGCGCAGCCTCGATAAGCCCCCGGCGCCGGTCGGGCTGCAGCACCACCTCCAGCTCGGCGAAGGTCTTGCGGTGCCGCTGCCTCCGCTGGTAATACAGCGTTCCGTCGCGCACCACGTAGCAGGCGGCCGCCTTGCGGATTTTACGCTTGACATTACCCTCGGTGCCCGGCGCGTACGGCTCGCACTCGTTCGTCAGGTAGCGCAGGATGGCCTGGTAGCTTTCCTCGCTTGACATCGCTGACGGCGGCTCCCCGAGGGCGCCTGTCAGTGGCAAGGGAGGAAGACAGCGCACTAGTTCCGGGCGGATGCAACAGCAGTGGCGGCACTGTAGGGAGGACTGGCTGTGTCTGTGGTGAGTGCTCTTCGAGGGCGCCCGCACCGTGGAGGGAGAACTGACGAGTTGGTAACCAAGAGGAACTGCACTTCTCCAGCGCGCGGGATCCGCTGGCGACTGACAAAATGGCTGCTGCACCACCGGAAGTGACGCAAATCAAGGGCAGTGGGTGAGGGGGCTAAGACCTGATTGGAGCGCAATGGCTTTCTAGCTTGATCTAGCCGACCAAGTGACGTTAGGACTGCGGACGGACATTTTGGTAGCGGGTAGGCCCTTCCTGGGAAATCGAAGTGGTTTTGAGCAGACATCTTAAGTCCTGGCAGTTTCCCTTTTTGTTTTTCCCTTCTTTCCCAGGATCTGAGCACGTGTAGGAGGCGGTGGTGGGCAGTTGTTAATCCCGTCGGAAATACCCCAAGGTGTAAAGGAGTCTTTTTGACCCCGCCTACGTTTTGAGACACCCGACAACATAAAAGCGCCAGATTTTGAGGCCCCTAGTATAATATTAGCCACTGGATGTAAGACCAAAGAAAGCCCTTTCACATGGAAATGTAGCTTCCAGTTAAGTGTTATAAAATCTAAATCCCTCCGTGATAGGAGTTAATGTAATTTCTAAGCGACTGCTGGTTCCTAACTACCCATGAAATAGTCATTTTTCTGGAATGATCAGCTTATGTATTGACGATTTTTTACCTATAAAGGTAGTCATGTTGGCAAGGAGTGAGGAAGATCAGCTAGCAGTGTTTTCTTACAGCTTTATTGGCATATATTTTTACATAAACTTAGGGGAAAAAATTTTCCATTTTACACCCAACATATACTGAATGCACAAAAGGCCGAGGCGGCTCAGACTGCGCGGTGCTTTATTGGAGCCTGAAAACTCTGGGCCAACCCTCTCCTCTCCCAGCCTAGAGCCTGCAGTCAGAGTGAGGTGACCCTTTGGAGATAGGTGTGGACAGATGGTGAGAACAGTGGGCTCAAAAAGCAGGATGCGGGACTTCCCTAGTGGTGCAGTGGTTAAGAATCCGTACTTCCAATGCAGGGGATCCGGGTTCTATGCAAACTAAGAGTTTGCATGCCACAACAGAGGAGCCCACGAACCGCAACTAAGACCCAGCGCAAGCTAAATAAATGAAATAATTAAAACAACAAAAAAAAGCGGGATGCACTCAGTTCCCCGGCACTTGGGGGTGGGGATTGCAGGAATTTCCAAACGGCCCGGTTGTTTGAGGCAGTTGAACATTCTAGCTGTAGGTACATGAGCTCCCAGGCCCTGAGGAAAGATAGAACTACCAGGCCTTAGGGCCACTCATTCCACAGACTACAGCTGGGTGAGGGAGGAATTAGAAGATGGAGACACACCCCTGCTCCCAAGGGGTGGGGCACCCAGAATGGATTTCCAAATCCACCCTCCAAGGGATGTATATGTGCTGGGCCAGCACCACCAGTTTTGCTGTGAAATAGACTTCCTTTAAAACTAAATTTAATGTGGGACTTTCCTGGTGGTCCAGTAGTAAGAATCCGCTTTGCAGTGCAGGGGATGCGGATTCGATCCCTGGTCAGGGAACTAAGATCCCACATGCCGCGAGGCAACTAAGCCTGCATGCCACAACTACTGAGCTCGCCCACCTCAGCTAGAGCCTGCCTGCCCAAACTAGAGTCCATGCACTCTGGAGCCTGCGCACAACTAGATTAGAGAAAACCCACCACCACAACTAAGAGCCCACGTGCTGCAACTAAGACCCGATGCAGCCAAAAAAATAAAAATTAAAAATAAACCTTTAAAGAAAACACATTAAAAAAAACTAAATTTAATGTAAGTAGATTAAAATTTTAAGTAAACAAGTTGTGGACATGGCTAAGAGAAGCTAAGTTAGTCGAAATCCCTCCACACCCAAATCAGTTTCTATCAAAACACACCCCGTGAAAACCCTGAGAAGTCCACTGAAACTTGGGATTCTCCTCTGTGCCTTTGGGCCAATAGAGAAATGTTTTAGTAAAATGTTTTACACGTGGTCCAGTGGTCTTCCTGAGAAAAGCTAAACTTGCTGTCCTGTGAGAACAAGTATTTAGTGTTTATACTGTCCTGAGCTGCAAGCTGTTCAGGACTCAAAGGTAATCAGAATGGGCAGTTCCATTTTAAGGCATTTAGACGAAAAAAGCAGTGCTTTTAAGGGGACATTTTATTGTGTTCAGAAGTAAGAACATGTAGCTCTGCATTCACGTTGGGTATTTTGACTGGCTTTTAAGCTTTCTCTGTTCACAGCTGCATGACCTCTTTTTTCATATATTTTTTAAAAATCACAATAAAAAGGGTTTTTTTCCAAACAAAATCTAAGCAAAAGCCAGCCAACCAGCTTACCTTGTATATGTATATTTACTTTATAAACCTTTTCAGTTTTCAAGTCCTCCAAAGACTGTTTTATCCCCAACACCTAGACCAATGCCTGAATTTAACAAGCACCAGATATAATCATTAATTCCATCACCCTGGATAGAATGGAGGTGAGGGGCAGTGTTGATGTATTTTACCTTCACATACTATTCCTATGTATAAAAAGCATGTTTCTCAAGAGGATGTACCTTGTTCATCGTTTCCTTGCAACTTAGCACAGTGTGGTACGTGATGATCTGCTTTTTGAAGAAGTGCAAGCCAATTTTTTTTTTAAGTTTTAATTTATTTATTTATGGCTGTGTTGGGTCTTCGTTTCTGTGCAAGGGCTTTCTCTAGTTGTGGCAAGTGGGGGCCACTCTTCATCGCAGTGCACAGGCCTCTCACTATCGCGGCCTCTTGTTGCGGAGCACAGGCCCCAGACATGCAGGCTCAGTAATTGTGGCTCATGGGCCCAGTTGCTCCGCAGCATGTAGGATCTTCCCAGACCAGGGCTCGAACCCGTGTCCCCTGCATTGGCAGGCAGATTCTCAACCACTGCGCCACCAGGGAAGCCCTGTAAGCCTATTCTTAACAACAATTACAATTACTATTTTCCTTACCCCATTTATGTAAAAGAAATTGTATTCATTTGAGCTTATTTTCTGGAAGCAAGAGCAGATTATACAGGTGATAGTTCTAAGTAGTTTTAACTCAGCTATAAGCTAATCGTTAAAAGGTGAGATACTAGTGAACCAAAAGGCATCCCCAATATGAAATAAATGTGTCTATTATGGAGAAGGGTAATTTAACAAGAAAATAACTCATTAAGAAGGCTTCCTTTCTGCAGACAGAAGAAAAAAATGCATCTTTTAGCAATCAACCTGGCTAAAATCTATGCAACATCCTAGTACTTGTAGCTATGTAACAAAAAAAGTTTAGACAATGCAGTCTGTAACATGCCCTTATAGCCTCAGCTGAGCAAAGCTTGCATTTAACCATATAGATCTTATTTTATTTACATCATCTTGCTTAACATCTCTCCAAGAGGCTTACATTAGGAGGCACTATTCCCAAGAAACTATTCCCAAGAAATGAACTCTTTAAAAAATACCTAGCTCTTGGACTTCCCTGGTGGTGCAGTGGTTAAGAATCCACCTGCCAATGCAGGGGACACGGGTTCGGTCCCTGGTCTGTGAAGATCCCACATGCCGCGGAGCAACTAAGCCCGTGAGCCACACTACTGAGCCCACACGCCACAACTATTGAAGCCCGCGCGCCTAGAGCCCATGCTCCACAACTTAGAGTAGCCCTTGCTCACTGCAACTAGAGAAAGCCCACACAGCAAAGAAGACCCAATGCAGCCATAAATAAATAATTTATTAAAACAAAAAAACCCACCTAGCTCTTAAATTCCTAACTGTGTAGTTTAGCTATTACTGTGTAGGCTGAACATGCCTAATTTAGGAGTAAAAATTCCACCACAATCTAGTTATAGTCAGATCTTTATTTAAAAATCCAAGCTACCAACTTAGCGTTTTCCACCAACACGGGGAGCAGAAACTTTCACAGGCTTCACAATCTTTTGCTTAGGTGCTGCCTTTGTGGGAGCCTGTAAAAAGACAATATGTTATGTGGCATTATTCCATGTGAGGTTTTGTTTTGGTTTTTTTCCCCCAATCACTGCTCTCTTATGCCCAGATTCTGTTTGTTTCCTAGACTGCTTTCCTAATTATCTGTGTTCCTAATATTATGAAGTCCACCTTTATATGAAATATAAACGAAAGACAAAGATATCAGATTGAAGGAGTTAAGAGACACAACTAGATGCAGTGTGGGACCCTGAACTGTATCCTAAGAACAGAAGAAGGACCAATGCTAATTTTTTGGTTTGAAATTTTTACTATGGTTATTGAAATTAACACTGATAAAAGCTGGGTAAATTCTGTACAATTATAGAAAATTTTACTGAAAATCTAGAATTATTTCAAAATAAACTTTAAAACACCTTTATTTTCCCCCTTTCTATTTCTATATAGCACTAACATACGCATTGGTCTCCTCTCTGGAGACCGGAATCACTCACTCAGAAATCAATTATGGACATCATTTCCATTAAAGCCTTGAACTAAATTCCTTAAAAAAACTGAAACTTTCATTTACCACAATTTGGATTAAAAATAAATCTTTCTGTTGCTTTAAATGAGAAATCCAAGATAATCCCACAATTACCTTTGCAGCAGCCATTGCTGTCTTTTTAGATGCTTGCTTAGCCTTTTTTGCTTCCTTGGCAGCCCTGTGGGGTTAAAAATAACATAAGCAAAGCACTTTACTCCTTAAGGGTATAGTCTATTAACAAGAGGCTAGTGTTTGGGAAAAGTAGAATTAACATATTCCTTCCCCACCTGCAATTATTTGTATGATAAATCCAAAGGATTTATTAACAAATGTCATTAACCACCAAGTCAGCTTAACATTTGTTAGAAATTGTACAGTATCTTTATAATTGCATATAGAATTTCAACAAATCATTTAGACTATAGTATAAACTGCTGTATTATTAAACATGAGTGTTTACAATTTCACAATTCCTATACAGATGCAAGTAACACAACACAAAATAACATGAGATTAAGATTTCTGTGCCTATAAACCCAAACATAACCTAAAATCCATTCCAACAGCTGAAATGCTCATAATGAAAGCTTCCTCACCTGATAGCTTGTTCTCGTTGAGCCTTCCTAACTTCAGGTTTCTGATTCCTCTTGGCCATTATATCAGCAAGAGATGCACCAGTTATGGCCCTCTGGAATTTGACTGCACGGCGGGTTCTTTTCTTTTGAATTTCTTCCTACAGAACAAAAAGATGGGGACCACACTTAGCAACCTTGCTTCATGAATGTCGGGAAGAAATGAAATATATCACATGTCAGAAGGGGGCAAATGAGCTCTCTCTCGGGCCTTTTTTATAAGGGCACTAATTCCATTCATGAGGGCTCTGCCCTCATGGCTGTATCACCTCCCAAAGGTCCCACCTCCTAACCATCACCTTGGAGGCTCAGTTTCAACATATGAATTTGGGGGGGAACACAATTCAGACCACAGAAATATACAACCAGGGAGTTCCCTGGTGGCTTAGTCGTTATGACTCTGGGCTTTCACTGCCAGGTTCAATCCCTGGTTGGGGAACTGAGATCCCACATGCTGCACAGTGCAGCCAAAAAAAAAAAAAAAAAAAAGACCAAAAATAATCCATGCAATTATTTGAAATGAAATATACATACAAATATATATTTTTAAAGTATCTATATGTAAAATACTACAATACACAGATAAGTTTTCCGATTATGGATTGGTTAAACCATCTATTACAAATCCTGGCCATTATTTAGAAGAACAGAAAGTTAAACTCTAAGGAAGTTAACTGAATAGTACTTTAAAAGTGATCTTAACAAGACTTTATGATAAAGAATGTGCTTTCGGAAAAAAATTATCAAACCTCAACTCTATTTTGTTTTTACTCCAAGTATTGACACTGGGAGAAATAGTCAAGTTAGAAGATGATTTAAGACAGGAAAGCCACCAAATGTAGGGAATGTCTGGGAATCAAGACAGTACAATTCACACATCTGCTGCAGATTCTATACTGAAACCTATGCTACAGTGCTTGTGAGAAAAAAGATCTTGTGTGCATCTCTAAGTCCAAGAAAAAATAAAATGAACTATTTATTAAAGCAGGGATACGCAAAATATCTTAAAATTTTTAAACAGGACATATGGAGAAAAGAGGGCACATTTGTGGTTAACCAAAATGCTCGTTTTACCAATACTTTAAACTTTATACAGAGGTGAAATTTTATTGTAGAAAATGCCAGTATTTACCTGTTTATATTTTTCTTACCTCAAATCCATTTAAAAAATATTTTTCTTATCGTGGTAAAATATATATAACATTAAGTTGACCATTTTAAAGCATTTTTAAGTGTGTAATTCAGTGGCATTGTAATATTGTGCAAACACCAACTTCCATCTCCAGAACTTTTTTCATAATTCAAAACGAACTCTGCACCCATTAAATAATAGCTCCCTATTCCACCTTCCCCCCTAGTCCTGCCTGGTAACCTCTACTTTGTCTTTATGAATTTGTCCACAACTAGGTACCCCATAAAAGTGGAATCATACAATATTTGTCTTCTTGTGTCTGGCTTATTTCACTTAGCATAATGTCAGGCCTGTCAGCTTTTTAAGGCTGAATAATATTTCACTGTATGTATTTATCACATTTAGTTATCCATTCATCCACTGATGGGACATTTGGTTGTTTCCACCTTTTGGCTACTGTGAATAACAGCACCGTGAACATCAGTGTACAAGTAATCTGTTTAAGTCCCTGCTTACAATTCTTTTGCGTATATAGACTTAGAAATGGAATTGCTAGATCATATGACGGTAATTCTCTTTAACTTTTTGAGAAACTGCCAAACCACTTTCCACAGTGCCTGCACCATCTTCATTCAGCAATGCACAGGGTTCCAATTTCTCCACATCCCCACCAACATTTGTAATTCCTCCCACCCCCACCCCCGTTTGGATAACGGCCACCCTACTGGGTATGTCACATCCCCCTATTTAGAATTTTTCCTTCCTCTGAACTCCCATAATACCTAGCCATGTCTTTCACCCAGGAGGTGCTCACTCACTAAATATTCACAAGCCTCCTGAATACTAATTCTCTTGCCATGACACTCAAACCTTTTCTCAAAAATCTGTTTCAACAACCTAAAAGACCACTTCAAAAAACACAACCAGTTTTAAGAACTAATATGCTGGAAGACTCCACAATATGATACCTACATTGGGAATAATTCTATAAGCATTATAACCAATACCAAGTTTTCACAGAACTATTTAGTTGCCACCACTTGAACATCTTAAACACTTTAATGGTGCACTATAACCCAAGTGAGCTTAATGTAATTTACCTAACTCTGGAAGGGGGAATGCTTTCAAATTTCAACTTGATATTTTTACTGTGAGCCTAAGATGTATAAGGAGGCACTCTTTATATCAATCATTTTCACTTCACTGTCTGCTGCTTTTCAGTTAGGAGTACTTTCACACTGTCTCATTTAATTTTAAAAAGCAGTAAATGATGCTCAGAGTTTCAACAACATGAAAGTGCATTTCACTTACCGACTGTCCCTTTTTGTGCTTTCTTCTGTAGAGGACAGTCCAGTTGATCTGACGAGGATTCCTCTTGGAAAGGAATGCCGACTCACATTTTGCATTAAGAAACTGGAAAACCTGTCGTGACAAGTTCAAAGTAGGAGTCTTGAGCTTGAAATTACTAGTGAATTAATATTCTAATTCTATCCTCTCATTTTACAAAACTGAGGCCCATACAGACCAAAAGGCTTGTATCACAGAACTGGCAGGAAACTCTGCGTTTCGCCCTGTCTTTTCTCGAGTAGACAAACCTAACTTCATAACGCAGAAGAGAGTTGGGTGTCAAATTCTGGAAGGCATCTAACTCCTGTCCCTCCCGAGATTCCAAAAGGACCTGGTGCCCATAAAATAGCCAAATACCCCGGTGGCCCACTGCCCTTACACTGGAACATTAATGTTACACAAGCTCCTAACTTCCGACCTGATTTACATTCGATCAAAGCTCAAGACTGATTCACTTAGAGGTTTCTGATCCTAACAATCATTGCACACAGGGTCCCCGGAACAAGCTTTTCAGGGACCAAGGGTGATGTGGTGAAGGATCCCGCCTAGACTGAACGAGACCGGTCTTTCCTTAGCAGCAAAGGTGCGTTTAGCCCAAGCGGCCTTTCACCTTCCCGTCGGTCCTGGCGTAGCGCCTCCCGTGTCCTGGGTAGATCTTGTACCCGCTGAAACTGCATAGCTCGACCCTATAACGAAAAGCGAAAGCACATTAGGTGGGGTAGGGGATATCTTCGGAAAGAAAAAGCCATGCCTGGGATGCCGGAGAGGCCCTTTGCCCGAAGATGCAAGAGGATTGGGATATAAGGTTCCCGCTTACTTCATTGCTGCTAGCACCGGCGAGAAGAAAAGATGGCGAAAAGAAGGAAAGGATCATGGGAAAAGCCCTTATAAGGTCGTGGGAAAGCAATCTCCTCCCACAATTCTCTTCCCTAACCCCGGCGTTCGGTGATGACGTCACCTCGCCGGGGAGACACGTCTAGAGTTCCCCGGTGGCCGTCTGCCTCTGGAGTAACTGCGCTAGAGGCCGTTAAGGCTCTACAGGCGGGGAGGGAGGGACAGGCAGGCAGTTGCTTTCTGAGTCATTCTGTCGTCTCTCCTAGAGCTTCGTCCTACTGTAGGGAACGTGCGGTAAAGAGAAGAGGCTCCTCTCTCCCCTCCCTCTTATAGTTTAGTGATGTATAGATGAATACCGCTTAGGTAAAACCTAAAATCATATTTTGCCTTCTGTGCTGGCCCATTTCCTTAACTAACAAAATTAAATTGTAATAGTTTCCACATTTGCAAAAAAATAAGGACATCTGAACTGTCTCTGAGGCCGTGCAAATGGAATTGTGCTTGATGGCGTTTTGCATTAATTATAATTAACATTCGTTGAGTGTTCTCTTTCTGTGTGCCAGGACTCGTGCTAAATCATATGCATACATTAATTCATTTAGTTTACAAACTCTATATTAAGTAAGCGCCGAAGCATTGCAAAATGACGACTGCCGGTGGCGGTCGATTGCCAGGCTGCCGGCTGCTACCTAGAGGCGGGGGTGTGGGGGTAGCGGCCGGTGGTTGCTCAGGAAACGGTAAAGCCCTTCTCTGGAAAAGGCAGCCCTGCCCGGGCCCACCGGGAAGGCCGATGCCTGGATCGCTTGACCCCTTCTGTAATGCTCGGTACTTCAGCAAATGATGGGGAATGGCAAAAGAGAATCCTTGAATTGTGTGCGAGGCTGGAGTACTTGACTAGGAAACAAATCTAATGATCGGTTTATGCTGTTGTTGGAGCCCATTGGCAGGCTGCTCCAAAGTATGCCTCAATGGCATAGTGGATATTTTGCATTCATGTTACTTAAGAACCGGTAGGTGCAAGAGGGATACTTAGACCCTCCTCTGTGTCCCCTTGGAAGCAGGAAATAAATCTCTCATACTCTCTCGCTGTACTGTACCAGAAGATAGGAAGACATCATTATTACCAGAGATAGGGAATTCAGGGCACAGAAGCTTGTATAAACAAACTTTGATACTAATTTACTACCCAAAGCCCAAACTTTGCTTAAATTCCTTACTAATTATTGTTCCTTTGTCTAAAAAATATACAAGCTGCCTGCTTTTGCAACTTCTTACTTAGGACTTATTTCTGTGAGACCTCTGTGCACATGAATTAAATTTGTTTAATTTTCTTTTTCTCCTGTTCATCTGTTGTGTGTTGATTTTATTATTAGTCCAGCCACAAGAACTCAAAATGGGTAGAGTAGGAAATTTCCTTCTTCTGGACACTCTCTATATAAGCAACGCACCCTAAAAAGTTCTGCAAATAGGTGGTTGAAGAGATTTAAAAAGTCCAACAAGGTGGCTGACTGATATTAAGAAAGCTGCACATATGTTGGAAACAATCTCAAGAATGAATGAATAGAGATATGAATGGAGTTGAAAAACCAAAGAAGCAAAGGGAAGGAATTTGACAGCCTGACCAACTCTGACCAGCTGTTGAGAGTGTCTGGTATACTTAGAAGACTTTGTCTAAATAGACTACAGGCAGATGGATACCTCAGCTTCCATGGTTTTTGAACTTGACTCTGACATCCATCTAACTTTCTTTGTTTTAAATTACTGGTGATAAAATTGTTTGATCACTTAAAAAAAAATCTTTCTGGAATAGTCCTGGCTTCTACAAGCTCCACAAGGCAGAGCTGGATGTGAGTAGAAGGTGGAGCCAAGATCTACCTGCAGGATTTTGGATCTGTTTACTTCACAGAACCCCAGAATTTATAGTCCCTTCCCAAGCATTTTAGGAAGATTTTGTTCTGTCGGTCCTCGAAATTATTTTTGGTCTAACTCCGTGGAGGAAAAGCAGGAGACTCGGTCTTATGGATTTTAGCTCTTTTACTCTTTCCTAGAGCTGGCATTTCAGGGTTCTTTATAACACTTTGTATGTATCACACCTTACATTGTGTTCAAACACTCTTATAATAAGAAATTATACAGAAACCCCTAAAAGCATTTTATATAGTGTCATAAAGCACAGTTTCCAACACCATCCATAAATTTTTGCAGACTTTATCCTTTCTCTTTCATAGGCAAAAGACAGCTTCACTCCAAAATTGGTGCTTTTCTGGGCGTCTATATACTTCCTGAGAACAGAGCATTCTCTTCACTGTTTCTTCACCATTTATACATAGTCTCCTGCTGTATTAGTTTCCTGTGGTTGCTGTAACAAATAACCACAAACTTGATGGCTTAAAACATGACAAATGTATTCTCTTATGGGTCTAGAGGCTGGAAGTCTGAAATCAGTATCACTAGGCTGAAGTCAAGCGATCTGTGCTCCCTCCGGAGGCTCTGGGGTAGAACATGTTTCTTGCTCTTCCAGTTTCCGCCCAGATAAACCCTCTTGAATTCCTAACCCATAAAAATGGTGAGATCATAAATGTTTGTTGTTTTAAACTACTTTGTTTTAGGAATAATTTGTTAACATAGCAATAGATAATGCAGGAAGTAAGGAAAATTTGAAGATGGAGACTTAGTGAATAGCGGTATCATTTGTCAAAAGAAGACAGATAAGAGGAAGGAGCGTGTTTGTGAGGAAAGGGTCACTTTGGGAAAGACCAAGTTCACGATGCCCGTAGGATGTTAAGGTGGAATTGTGTAGTGGGAAGATAAACAAGTTTAGAGGAGTGTTTGGAATAGGATGTATTTTAGGAGTAATGGATCTATAGGTGATAGTAGAATATGTGGGATAGCATCACCTACTGTCACAGGCTGTCTTCTCTGGAAGCCCTTACTGAGACTATGTTTAGAGTAAAAGGTATTTATTAGGGACCAGGTCCTATGAAAGGAAGGAGGAAGCAATGTTAGGCAGAAGAAGGCAAATGCATTACTGGCCCAACTAAACCCCAGTCAACCCTGCCAGGAGCTCTGGAACAATTATTGCCTGTCAGAGTATCCCTTTTTGAGTCAAATGATCAATTCTCTTTATACCCCCACCTTGCTTAGTCAGCAGATGTGGGTTGACCCAGGGAGTTCATGACCTAAGTGAGGTGGTGCTCAGCAGCTGAGCCAGACTCTGCTGACAGCTGGAGGACATTGCTAACTATGATGTCTTCAAGCTCTTGCTTGAAGAGGGATCTGGATAGGGCATCTCTGGGTCTGCCACCCCTAGAAAGAGTGACTAGAGTGAGTCAGCCAAAGGAATCAGGAAATACTAATATTTACGGGATAGGAGAAATGGAGAAAGAATCTACTGAAGGAGGCTGAGCAGATGAGGTCAAAGGAAATAGATATCCATGACAGTCATCTCACAGAAGCCTATGGAAGAATTTTGACAGCGTTAAGAGGCAGAAAAAGTTAAAATAAGACAACAACAGGAATGTGTAAACACGAATGCCTTCGGAATGACTTAGGCACCAATCTTAGTGTTTTCTTCCAATAGCATTCTCTCCTCAATTGTGGGAGGGATCCTGCCTTTTTAGAATCTATCATCAGAGTTCCCAGTAGGCTGATCAATCCCAAGACTCTCAGGCATTGGCCTCAGGGAGGGCTTTGAAAGGAATGCCTAGTAACTAGATTAGAAAATAACTAGGTTTAAAAATTACTCAGTGGGGCTTCCCTGGTGGCTCAGTGGTTGAGAGTCCGCCTGCCGATGCGGGGGACATGGGTTCATGCCCCAGCCCGGGAAGATCCCACATGCTGCGGAGCGGCTGGGCCCGTGAGCCATGGCCTCTGAGCCTGCCCGTCCGGGGGCTGTGCTCCGCAACGGGAGAGGCCACAACAGTGAGGCCCGCGTACCGCAAAATAAATAAATAAATAAATTACTCAGTGAACAATTATGAATCTTTCTTTAAAATTATGAAGCATTATTAAAATTTAAAGAATTCTCTTAAAAATCTAACTCTAATCAAGTTTTCATATCTACCCATTATATAAATTATAGGGGACAGAGGAACATGTGAAATGACTCCACATGGTTGCAACTGGCATCTACAGGATGACTTAATTTCTTCAACGTCATGTAAAATTGAGAGAGAGAGAGAAGAACGAATGAACAGAACCAGCTATATAAATAATTTGCAGGGTCCAGTGTAAAATGAAAGTATGGGGTCCCTTTGTCAAAAAGCAGGAAAAAGATGTCCTTAAAGTACTAAAATAAGCTATTTCCTTTCTTCTGCAATCTATCTCTCGACCTTTCATGATATTTTTTCAATTGCTATTTAACTTCATGCTCTCTCAGGCAAGGACATTCGCTGGGCCAATGCAGCCCCTCATAGGTGCCCAGGGTCCTGCCCTGTGACTTGACATTGTGCATGAACATTCCAGGCCTACCTGCTCTCAGGTCCCCCTCCTTAGAGGCACCGGACCAACAAACTGCCTCAGTGCTGCTGGGAAGTTCAGCCAGCCATCTCCTTCCACCATCCTCCTGGGTAGATGTCAAACTGGCATAATGCATGATGGTGCTGCCTGCTTTGGAGAGAGCTGAGGGGGAGGGGAAGGAGTGAGTCAAGGAACTGTAGAACCAGCGGCCCTCTGGAACCCATCCCTAGAAAGAGAGGAGGCTGCAAGGAGTGGGCCCACAAGGGAGCTGAGGTGGCAAGCCCCAGGCACATGCTCTATCGTCCCATTATACTTCACTTAAAAAACACAAATGCAAGGATACAATTATTAAGACTTTCAAGACAGCGACTGCAGAGCATTAAACTCCAAGCATGGGATACCCCTGAGCAAGGGACCCTGTGTGACTGCATAGGTTGCACAACTTGAAGCTGGCTCTGCCTATAGATTAAAAAAAATTTAAGAGCCTCCTCAACTAATTGCAACATATGGATTTTAACTGAGGCCTGATTTGAACAACCAAGCTGGATAGACCATAGGGGTAATTTGAATACTGACTGGATTTTTGATATTAAGATGTACTGTCAATTCTTTAGCTATTGTAATTGTACTGTGTGTTTAATTAAAAAAAAAGAGTTCTTATATTGAAATTTAGAGATACATACTAAATATTTACAGATGAAATAGCAGGATGGCTGGGATTTGCCTTAAAATAATCTGAGGAAGGGACTAGTGGGTAAGGGCATGGATGAAAAAAATGATTGGCCAGAAGTGGATAATAGTTGAAGCTGGGTGTTGTGTAGGAAAGTTCATCACAATAGTCTATATAGTTATGTACTTTTTTTTAATTAAAAAAATTATTCTTCTTCTTTATTTTTGGCTGCATTGGGTCTTCATTGCGGTGCCCGGGCTTCTCATCACGGTGGCTTCTCTTTGTGGAGCACGGGCTCTAGGCGCGTGGGCTTCGGTAGTTGCAGCATGCGGGCTCAGTTGTTGTGGCTCACAGGCTCTAGAGTGCAGGCTCAGTAGTTGTGGTGCATGGGCTTAGTTGCTCCGCGGCATGTGGGATCCTCCCAGATCAGGGATCAAACCTGTGTCCCTTGCATTGCCAGGTGGATTCTTAACTACTGTGCCACCAGGGAAGTCCTGTTATGTACTCTTTTAATTACTTTTCCATGATAAAAAGTTTCAAACAATTATAAAGTGTTTAGGAATTGAAAGATTTAAGCCCCTCAATTCAATCCTGAAAATAGGAGGAATAAGTACCACCTGTATTATTTTGTAATTTAAAAAATTTTTAAAACAAACAAAAACCCACTTTATACAAGAATGTTTATATCATCTTTATTCATAATACATACAAGAAACACTCTCGGTGTTGTATCAAATGTGAATATATAGACAAACTATAATATATATTCATATAATGGACTACTACTCAAATAAAATGGAATAAACTACTGACTTACTCATCAACATGAGTCCCCAAAACCTTATGCTAAATGAAAGAAGCCTTACCAAAAAAAAAAAGTACATATTGTATGATTCTGTGTGTACCAAGTTCTACACCATACAAATCTAACCTATGATGGAAAAAAAAATCAGAACAGTGGTTGCTTCTGGGTGGGAGAGGAATTATTGAATGGGAAAGGGTATGAGAGAACTTTCTGTTTTAATGGTAATGTTCTATGTCTTTATGGATTTTGGGTTAATTAAACACAGTTGGTCAAAACTCAGTGAATGTTCATTTAAGATTTGAGTATTCATGTAAATTTTACTTTATATCTTTTTTTTTTTTTTTTTGGCTGTACCACGCGGCATGCACCATCTTAGTTCCCGACCAGGGATTGAACCTGTGCCCCCTGAAGTGAAGCTCGGAATCCTAATCATTGGACCGCCAGGGAATTACCGTAACTATTATTTAAAAAAAACAGGAAACTAAATAAATTTTGAACACTAGTTAATGAAATACTTGTTGAAGTATATAGGGAGATACATCAAAAAACGAGATGGATGGAGGGGAGGGATAGATATGTGATAAAATAAGTATAATAAAATGTTGATAAGAGAATCAAAGTGGTGGGTTTATGAGTGTTCCCTGTAAAGTTCTTTCAAATTTTCTGTATGTTGTAAATGTTTCATAATAAAATTTTGGCTAAATGAAGGGAGCCATCTTCTGGAAGAAACTGGTATTACCGATTGGCTCAAAAATGCAAGAGGAACGAAGCATGGTATTTATATGATTCAGAATGCAATAACTGCTTAGTACTGTTCACATACTCTATTGGTTCTCACGCATGTGCCCAAGCTGTCTTCTTTGGCTGGAATCTTTCCTCCCTTTCACTGGCTAATTTCCTACTCAGATTTTATTTCCTCCAGAACAGAGGTTTGGAAATATTAAGTGTTTTAGGCTTCATGGGCTAAGAGGCAAAATTGAGAATATTTATATAAGTATTTCTATAACAAGAGAGAAAACCAATTTCCACAATATATCCATTGACAAAATTTAAAATATAATAATATTGAGTACGTTTTTGTAAAACAGATCTACTAAAGAAAAGAATGAAATTCTTTTTGGGGAGGGGGAGGATAACATTTCTCTTAACATTTCCCTATCATCAAAATCAATTGCAAATATTAATCTGTTAATCCTGATCTCTAATGAGATTTTACAACTTTTGTCTTTGAAAAATGTCTTTTCACCCTGACAAATACTGCCATCAATCCAAGGACATATGATTTAAATTGAACATATTAATCTCTTGGAAGGCAATTATAGAATTAGACTATTTTCTTGATATTTTCCTTTTAGCATGTCAGATTAATTATTTCCAATTGAAAGTTAAGTGAAAGCTCCAAAATGCACAGTTAAATTGGTCTTGAAACATGGAAATTTTCTTTGCATTTGCATTGAGGTCTCAACAACACTACTAAAACTGTAATTTGAGCTCGAAAAATATAACCACTGCAAATTTGTTTGAGAATGGACAGCTTCCTTTTTAACTTTTGAATCAAATAACGTTAGTGATTATTGAAATGACTTTACCACAGAATAAGTTTTGCATGTAAGTGCTGCATTGTCCTTAGCTTGAGTTTGTTAAGAAGCATCATCACATGATCAAAATTAGCAAAAAACGAATCCTAAAGCCATTCAATAAGTGTTCCAAAATAGTGGTTAAGGGAGGTTCTTTTCATTTGAAAAAATTTCAATCTTGGCCCTGAGCTAAAAAAAATTAATAATAATAATAAAATGATACCACTGGTAAGTCATCAAACACTGTGTGGTAGGGCAAGTCAGGATATTCAGCTGCTATTTCTGACAAAAATTCATGGGCTGATGATGGTAAACCCATAAGAACAAATGAAGTTTATTGTTGACACCACTGGCTCAACACGTGGTGGATTCAAATGTTTTCCACAAAGAATCTGCTAATTAATAATACAATGATGTTATAACCATAGGCTTTACACCTTACATTTTCACAAGTGTTGTAAATCTGTCAAACTAAGGCTTTTTCTACCTTTTTAAAACAGAAGATTCCACTTAGGTGTATTGAATTAGTGTTTTCTCAACTTCTTTAAAAATATTCTCACCTGTTCAATACAGCCTATTCATAAAGGCTAATTCTAAAGTCACTTGAAAAATTGACTCCTTGAATAAACAGAACAAAGGAGCAGTTTCAATAACACCTGTCAACTCATTAAGAGCCAAGGAAAACGATTCAAAATAATTAGGCTTCACTAAATAATTTAAATTGACTATTGATGTTCCCAGTGTGCTCAACACTTAAAGCAGCTGTTCTTACCTAAAGGCTAATGATCTTAAACAAGTTTATTTTTTCTGGATACATTTCTTCAGCTGCTGCAGTCAAACATCATTTAATTAACACACCATGAGTAAATGACTTTCCTTGCTTGCCTAACAAATGAGCCACTTGGAAATTACTTTGGTTGCAGCCTAATTTTCTTTCTCTCTTTTTTTTTTTTGGTGAAGAAATTTTACAATGATGAGATATTCTATTTACTTTTTCTAACTTTTCTGTTTTCTGTGATTTGAATATTGTAATGACTGCTCAGTCTGGTAATGTCGACATATATTGTATTCTTTTAGCATATAGGTTCACTGCGTAATAAACATAATGCTTTGCCATCTAATTTGTTAACAAAATAATCTGCAGTTCACAGTATCTTAAAGATGGAATATTTTGGGCTTCCCTGGTGGCACAGTGGTTGAGAGTCCGCCTGCCAATGCAGGGGACACGGGTTCGTGCTCTGGTCCGGGAAGATCCCATATGCCGTGGAGCGGCTGGGCCCGTGAGCCATGGACGCTGAGCCTGCGCGTCCAGAGCCTGTGCTCTGCAACGGGAGAGGCCACAGCAGTGAGAGGCCCGCGCACCGCAATAAAAAAAAAAAAGGTGGAATATTTTAAGCTTACCATTTTCTTTTTTTTTGTTTTGACATGATAGGTATATGCTGGTCATAAAACTAATAATAAAATGTCACAGTATGGCGATACACATGGCACATGAAATGCTGTCAAGTAAAAATGTGTTACTGTGGGCTTCCCTGGTGGCGCAGTGGTTGAGAGTCCGCCTGCCGATGCAGGGGACACGGGTTCGTGCCCCGGTTCGGGAGCCCCGGTCCGGGAGGATCCCCCATGCCGCGGAGCGGCTGGGCCCGTGAGCCATGGCCGCTGAGCCTGCGCATCCGGAGCCTGTGCTCCGCAGCGGGAGAGGCCACAGCAGTGAGAGGCCCGCGTACCGCAAAAAAAAAAAAAAAAAAAGTGTTACTGTGATTTGTAGTGTGTAGCAGCACTAATAAGAGCTCAGAATGCTACATATGGTCTCAGTCATGAGGACTCCGTTATTGTAGTGTAAAAGCAGCTGTAGACAATAGGTAAATAAATATGACTGTATTCCAATGAAATTTTATTTATGGACACTGAAATATGAATTTCATATAATTTTGTGTCATAAAATGTTACTATTATTTTTTCCCCAGTCACTTAAAATGTAAAAACCATATTAGCTGTAGGCTGTACAAAATTAGGCACCAGGCTGGATTCAGCCCATAGTCTGTAGTTTGCCAACCTTTGCTAGAGAATATCTATGTAAAGTAGACGTTTGAGTTGATTATTTCATTTGAGTTTATTATTTCATGGAAGGAAATTTATATTTTATTTTTTAAAAATGTTATTGGAGTATAGTTGATTTATAATGTTGTATTAGTTTCAGGTGTACAACAAAGTGAATCACTTGTACATATACATATATCCATTCTTTTTTAGATTCTTTTCCCATATAGGTCATTACAGAATAGAGTTCCCTGTGCTATACAGTAGGTCATTATTGGTTATCTATTTTATATATAGTAGTGAAACAGGAGGGAAGCGGGTAGGGCACAACCTTTAAAACAATGATACAGCCATAGGACATGACAAAGACTGGTTAGAACCAACTGAGTCCAAGATGGCAGAAGATTTGACTTCCAGTAGACCTTGAGCCTCATTATATGCTCATTGTAATACATTAGCATGCTAAATGACACACCCACCGGCGTGACAGTTCTGAGGCCAACCATAAGAGGTCAAAAAGTGGGCGGTGGCCCAATTCCTGGAAATTCCCACCCCTTCCCCGAAATAATTGGAATAATCCTCCCACTCATTAGCCTATGAAATTACCCAACCCATAAAAACTTACCACAGCATATTTCGAGGCTCATTCGCCTTCTGAGATGGTCCACACTTTGTCTGTGGAGTGTGTTTCTTTCTAAATAAATCCATTTCTTACCTATCACTTCATCTCTGAATTCTTTTGTGCTGAGGCAAGAAGAGTAGTGTGTATATGTCGATCCCAAGGGAATTTGTATTTTAGCTTAAAGAGATTATTAATATTCTTTCTGTATTATAGACTTTGTGTTGTAGTTAAATGTGAAAATCTTAGTGATTTCAAAGTTTTGAAAGTACAATTTCAGAAGAGAAAAATTTAACACATATACTTGAATTCCTCAGTGTAGTAATATACTTTATATATTTCTGTTCGACAATATCCTCTCTTAACTGGAAAGGAAGAAAAGGTAAATTTCTTAAAAGTGCATGAGATAACCAAAAATAGGTCACAGGGAAATTTACAAACATATTACCTGAAAATAGCAGTCTCAAATCTATGTGCAGTATACATCCATTTTTGTTAAAAAAAAAATACGGGAGGCAGGGAATCTAGATATAGTCCCATAGATAAAAATAGATTAAAAGGAAACACAACATGTTAACAGTGACTATCTCTGCGTAGGGGAATTACGGAAGATTGTTATTTTTACTTTTTTGCTTGCCTATATTTTCCAAGATTTTTACAGTAACATGTTTTTAAAGTTGGCGCATGCTACATTATTTTAAAATAGAAAATATATCCTGAAGGACAAAGAGAACATCTAAAGATATATTTAGACTCCTTTAGAGATTATTATTATTTTAAAATTTTATTTTATTTTTGGCTGAGTTGGGTCTTTGTTGCTGCGTTCAGGCTTTCTCTAGCTGCGGAGAGCGGGGGCTACTCTGTTGCCATGCGAGGGCTTATTGTGGTGGCTTTTCTTGTTGCGGAGCATGGGCTCTAGGCGCTTGGGCTTCAGCAGATGCAGCACGTGGGCTCAATAGTTGCGGCACATGGGACCTAGAGCATGTGGGCCTCAGTAGTTGCTCTGAAGCATGTGGGATCTTCCCGGACCAGAGATCGAACCTGTGTCCCCTGCATTGGCAGGTGGATTCTTAACCACTGCACCACCAGGGCAGTCCCTGGAGATTATTTTTTGCAAATTAAATTAGGTTTGAAAACTTGTGTAACATTCTGTGTACAAGCAACTGTGTAGGAAAGCTATTCTGATAATTACTGTAGCTAGATCACTTATATCAGCTACACTGCTGTATGCCATATATGAGAGACACATAATTCACTGATACTCTGAATTTTCTTTCTCTTCAGAGAAATTTTTTTCAGAACTGACTAAATTTTTCATACCTCTATCTGATGTCAATGGAGCCCCAAATGAGGTGGACCATCACATATAATTACAAAATGAAGCCTTTAGTATTTAAAAGCTACTTGGAAGTTGGTTACCTCTCTGCCTCCTGTATTAGCCAGGGTTCTCCAGAGAAACAAAACCAATAGTATATATATATATATATATATAGATAGATATAAATATAGATATAGATAGATATAGATATATAGATAGATATAGATAGATATAGATATAGATAGATATATAGATGAAGAGATTTATTTTAAGGAACTGGCTGACATGATTGTGAAGGCTGGGGTTTCCAAAATCTGCAGGGTGGACTGGCAGGTTGGAAACTCAGCAAGGAGCCAGTGTTGCGGTTCAAGTCCAAAGACTGCCTGAGAATTCCACGCTGTTCCAGGGAGGTCAGTCTATTGTTATATCTAGATCCTCAGCTGATTGGATGAGGCTGACCCACATTATGGAGGGCAATCTGCTTTACTCAAAGTCTACCAATTTAAATGTAAATCTTATCCGAAACACCCTCACAGAAGGCATTCAAAATAATGTTTGATGATATATCTGGGCACTGTGGCCGAGCCAAGTTGACACATGAAATTAACCATTATACCACTTTTTTCTCTCTTTTTTTTTTTGGCTGCATTGGGTCTTAGTTGCAACACGTTGGATCTTCATTGAGGTGTGTGGGATCTTTCATTTCGGTGCGCGGGCTTCTCCAGTTGTGGTGCATGGGCTTCTCTGTAGCTGTGGTGTGTGGGTTTTCTCTCTAGTTGTGGTGTGTAGGCTCCAGGGCATGTGGGCTCTGTAGTTTGCAGCACGCGGGCTCTCTCGTTGAGGTGCATGAGCTCAGTAGTTGTGGCGTGCGGGCATAGTTGCCCTGCGGCATATGGAATCTTAGTTCCCTGACCAGGGATCAAACCCAAGTCCCCTGCATTGGAAGGCAGATTCTTTACCACTGGACCACCAGAGAAGTCCCTGCACCACTTATTTTTAAAAAATGAATCATGTTGGGGGGGTGGGGTAGAGAGTAAAACTACCACTCTTATAAAAATGAACTTTTTGAGCTTTTAAGCACTCATAGTGTTCCAAATATAAATTAAAATTACAATTTTTTATTTAAACATTCACTTAATTTTGAATTGGAAATATGATGAATCACTTATATAGGTTTCACTGCCTTTTAGAAGCACTTCAAAAGAGATGATGAAATAAAGCTGTCAAGGATTCCTTTATTATTCTTTTTTTTAAAAAATATTTATTTATTTATTTGGTTGCACCGGGTCTTAGTTGTGGCTCCAGGGCTCCTTAGTTGCAGCACGTGGGCTCCTTAGTTGTGACGTGCAAACTCTTAGTTGTGGCATGCATGTGGGATGTAGTTCCCTGACCAGGGGTCGAACACCGGCCCCCCTGCACTCTCCACTACGCCACAAGGGAAGTCCCTCCTTTATTATTCTTTTAAACAAAAGTCATCTTCTTCCCAGTTAGTTAGGCAAAGTCACCTGAAAAGTATTTCACAGTGCCTTTATTCTCTTTTTTTTAAAATATCTTTATTGGAGTATAATTGCTTTACAATGGTGTGTTAGTTTTTGCTTTATAACAAAGTGAATCAGCTATACATATTCATATATCCCCATATCTCTTCCCTCTTGCATCTCCCTCCCTTCTACCCTCACTATCCCACCCCTCTAGGTGGTCACAAAGCACCGAGCTGATCTCCCTGTGCTATGTGGCTGCTTCCCACTAGCTATCAGTTTTACATTTGGTAGTGTATATATGTCCATGCCACTCTCTCAGTTTGTCCCAGCTTACCCTTCCCCCTCGCCGTGTCCTCAAGTCCATTCTCTAGTAGGTCTACGTCTTTATTGCTGTCCTGCCCCTAGGTTCTTCGTGACCATTTTTTTTTTTTTAGATTCCATATATATGTGTTAGCATATGGTATTTGTTTTTCTCTTTGACTTACTTCACTCTGTATGACAGACTCTAGGTCCATCCACCTCACTACAAATAACTCAATTTCGTTTCTTTTTATGGCTGAGTAATATTCCATTGTATATATGTGACAGTGGCTTTATTCTTGAAATTTATTTTTACTTTCACCTCTTCTTTTTCTCAGATATTAGCTGATATGTCATATGGGGGAAAATAAAATAAAATATTTAGTATCTCATCTTGAGATGGCTAACTCTTCTAAATTATTTTGGCCCTGACATTTCATGCTATTTGGGATCAATTCTTTAAGACTGTTCTGTTGGCCTTCCTGAAATCTCACTACTTTGGAGAATGGTGGGCTGGCAGTTTACATCCAGAGGGGTGGTGGAGACAATCATTCACTGGTTCCCCCAAACTATTTTATTTTCCTCTCCCAGAGAGAGCTTCCTATTTGTTCAGCACTAATCTCTAGACAGAAGCCCAGCTAGAACCTCCTTATAATAATAAAGCAGGGGCTTCCCTGGTGGTGCAGTGGTTAAGAATCTGCCTGCAAATGCAGGGGACAGGGGTTTGAGCCCTGCTTCGGGAAGATCCCACATGCAGCAGAGCAACTAAGCCCCTGTGCCACAAATTCTGAGCCTGCGCTCTAGAGCCCACAAACCACAACTACTGAAGCCGGCGCGCCTAGAGCCCATGCTCCGCAAAAAGAGAAGCCACCGCAATGAGAAGCCTGTGCCCCTCAATGAGGAGTAGCCCCCTCTCGCTGCAACTAGAGAAAGCCCACGTGCAGCAACAAAGACCCAATGCAGCTAGAAATAAAAATAAAATAAAAAATAATAAGGCAGAGTAGTTAGCCCCTCCATCCAAATATTATTGTAGAATTTTATTACTGAAATCCTTTCACTGTGGTTCTGAACTTCTTTTTGACTTACAGACCACTTCGATAATTTGAAAGAGCTGCATCTCCTCTTCTAGATGAGTGCACAGACAAAACACTTGAAACTATGTGTATAACCTCGTGCACTGTTTAGTTTTTATTATTGTGTATGTAACACCTATTAAATAATGATAACTAATAATGAGGAAAGTTAATGCTCATTTGGAGCTTCTAGATAACCCGTGATGAAATAAAATTCATATTTTATGGCATGACAAGAAATTTTAAACATAAAATTTTCACTGCCCGTTTGGGCCTCCTTTAGTGTGTATTGTGCATCTGCATTAACCAGACCTCCTTAGGAGATAACCTTCCTTCTTAATCTCACACAAGGTCACAACTCCTTAGAAGATAACCTTCCCTCTTAATCTTGTAAGGGGCCACGATGGCCCCCAGTGAGTACAAAGTACTCGCTTTGTACTGTAGATATGGACTGTGTAAACTGTCAATAATACCTAATTTGTCTCAAAAACTTATATAACTTTAGGGGAAACACTGGTTGACACCACCCACCCTGGCCAGGCACCACAGTAACCATTTGAATGAGTTATCTTAAACAGGATGACCTGGTAAAGAACATGGAATTAACGAGCCACCACCAACTGGAAGAATTTGGGAAAGGTCAAAAGGAGACACAAGTCCACGTGTCCTACCGACTTCCCAGAATCCTCCTCGCTGGAATCCATCTTGGCTGAGTGATGCGTGCACCACCAGGAAGGACCCTGAGTCAGAATGATTGGCCAGAGACAACCTGGAAACTAATTCTATCACCATAAAACCCGAGATTAGGAGCCACATGGCAGAGTAATTCTCCTGGGTTCCCTTACCCTCCTGCTCTCCACCTGGGTGCCCCTTCCCAATAAAGTCTCCTGCTTTGTCAACATGTGTGTCTCCTCGGACAATTCATTTCCAAGTGTTAGACAAGAACCCTCTCTCAGGCCCTGGAAGAGGTCCCCCTTCCTGCAACATAACCATGCTTTGACCTCTAATGGACAGAAGAGTCCTCAGAGCTTTTTGGGTTACAATCATCAGGTTGACTGGAATAAAATTTTCCACTTCTTTCTTAGATCGACTGTTGATTAAGTTTTTCATTGACACCCATGAACTGTTTTTTCACAGTTGGTAGTCTCTCCTTCAGTGTCACAGGTCATAGATAAGAGAGCAGGACCATAAAAGTCTACCAATGAATACTAACCAGAGAAGAAAACTTTTGATTTTGTACACCTAAACCTTCATATAAATCACAAAAAAATCTTGTAAAATACTTTTATCGTAAAAATAAGGCACATTTTCAAAATCTTTAGTGTCAAAATTCTTTAGATCAATAACTTCTTAGTTTTAAAACTTTAAAACTTCAAAGTTATTATTATATTTACTTCTTTCAAACATAAGATGTCATCCTAATTAGAAAAACTCCTTTATTTTGTCAAGATAAATTGCACTATCCAAACTGTTGTTCCAGTTTTCTGTCTACCTAGTCACTTAACTTCATGTTACCTAAACTTGTACATAATACTCTCCTGAAACTGCTCTGTTTGTTAAAGGTTACCATTCCCTATTACAACAGTCTCCTTCCTGCCACTATTCTGCTTTTCAATTCATCCTTGTTTCATGAGCAGTTTAACCTTTCTAAAACACAAGTATCATTTTGTCATTCCCTCAATCAAAAGCGCCAAGTGAAAACTAGTGGAATGAATGGTGGGAAGTAGGGTGAGGCCAGATTATGGTTGCCCTGGAAAGTTGAATTTCAAGAGGGAAGTTTTTGAGGAGGGGATTAATATGATAAAAGGTGTTGTTTTACTTAGATCATGCCAGTAGCAGTGAGCAGATGAATTAGAGATGGGAAAGATGAGTCGGGGGGATCAGCTGTTGCAGAGATCAAGTACACTGTGCTGATAGGAGGGAAAGTCTTTCTTGTGGGGCCTAAGCCTGCCAAAAAATGCTACCTTGTTGAGAAGTTCATGGTGTTGGTTAGTAGACTGATTGGAAATTGATCAGAGTGTGCAGTGCAGGGTTTAACATATGCACAAAATGAAGCAATTTAGTTAAAGTGTAGCAATTTGATTTTAGATGCAAAAGCCGTATCTGAAGCACAAAAGTTTCCATGGTATGATTTTAAAGGGTTGCTGGCTTACTTGGGCATGTGCCCAGGATCTGTGGCCACTCTCTTTAAGAGCTATGACTATACTCAGTTAACCCCATGAAGAGAATCCTTTGGCCCTTTCCTCAGGATCCCAGGTCAGACAAACCAGACAAAACTCTGGTTCTGCTATTGATGTAAACTTGCAGGTAGCTCTGCTCCTCAGGTACCTTCTGGGCATCCAGTACCCCCCCTCCCAAGTCATTGCCCTGCGAAACTGGAGAGAACTGTAAACCCTTTCTCTCTCCCTGAGCTGGAGACTCGCCTCAGTCCTCACCAGGTGTTCCAGGGAACAAAGGTTAGTAGGAGACAGAATTCAGGCTTGCTTTGTTCTTACACCTATATAGTAAGACTGTACTTTCTAGGTAAGGGGTCTCTTGGTTAGAAGAAAAAAATTCCTAGTCTTAATTCCCTGTTCAGAGTTAAGAAATTTGTCTTCAGACTAAAACAGTGGGAAACAGAGTTAAAAAAAAAAAAAAGAATTAAAGCAGGTGTAGTCAGAGAGATAGGAGGAGGACTCAGGAAGGAGGGAATGCTCACAGAATCAATTGCCTGGAAACCTAGAAGCGTGAGTTATGGGGATTTTGTTCAAACAAATTATCAGAGATTTTGGACACTGCTGTTTCAGAAAGAGGGGAATTCAGAATAAGAGGGAATGAAGGAGTGGGCAGTAGAAATTGGAAGCTCCCTCTCTACATTGTGTGGTGCTATCAGGTTAGTTTCATTACTACCTGCCTCCACCTGCAGCCTGTACTGTCTTTTCGTCTTCTATATACTCCTGAACTGTTTAGAGTCTACCCATCTTTTAAGCCTTAGCTCCGTTTCACTTCCTCCTTTAAGTCTTCTCTGAAGATTATAGTTCCTATTTCTTTCTCCATTTCCTGAAAGCTTATTGAGTTCATTGCTACAATCACACTAGTTAGAATGTAATAGTTGTGTCAAAAGTGTAAGCTTTTTGATATAGCTATATCCTCTCCAGCAAGGCAGTGTAATTTTTGAGTTTGGACACTGTATTGTAAACTTCTTTTGTATACTCTCTGGAAAAATTCTGGGCTTATACCTATTAAATATACTCCCAGGTCTAAAGTTCTGTTAACTATTCAAGAACAACCACTTAAAAATACTGTATAAAAGCTTCTATCTCAACATGCTTAAGCTAAATTTTCAAATAAAATGTATCTATTTTGACTAACTCACAAAATCGCCTATAGATGAGTTGAACACTCTCACTTATTCAGAATTGTCAAAAGAAGGGACAGCCCCCATTGCTAGAAGTCTCTAGCAATGAGTCCTCAAATTCGGTCTGTATTGAGTAGTGACTTTATAATCACCCCGATGGTAAAAGTGTCAAATTTCGAAAACACCTAGAAAAGAGAGTGAAATGATCATTTAACAATAGCCTGCTTCCCTGCCAAACAAGGGGAGTTGACCCGGTTTCCAAACTCACTTTGGCTCAGATTCTAACCCGGGTTTCGCATCGTTAGTTGTAGGCAGCCAATTGGGCCGTTTGGGTGCCGTGCATCCTGGGATCTGTAGTCTCTGGCTTCTTCCTCCCGACTACGAGTTCCACCTAGCAGTCGGAGGACGGTTGCTTGGTATTATTAGCAAGCGGGAAGTATGGCGGTGGCGCGCGTCGACGCGGCTCTGCCTGTTGGAGAAGGTAAGGCGATCCCCACCCCTGGGTCCCCATGTTTACTCCATAGAACTGAATTATTGTTACCTGGTGGAGAGAAGAAGACTGGGTTTAGGGGTTCAGTTCTGGACCAGTTCTTCTGATGTGGGGTTGTGGGCATCGCGGAGGCGCGCTGCCCTCTGGGAGTTGAAGTCCCCTGGGCGCTGCCTGGCTCTCCGGCGTCGCAGCGAGGGCCAAGCGGGGGACTACAAGCCCCAAGAGACCTTCGCGCTGCCCCCGCGCTCCTGAGGATGCCTGGGCGGTGGGTTTCTGGCCGCCGCGGTAATCTTTCTTGGATGTTTACTTTGAGTTCTGGGTGCCCAAGTGAAAACTGCAGAATCTCCCCCTTTCCCGTGGATTCCTAGAAAGTTCAAGAAAACCCTGTCTCAAACACAGCTCTCTAGATTGACGTTGGGGGCTTCCCTGGTGGCGCAGTAGTTGAGAGTCCGCCTACCGATGCAGGGGACACGGGTTAGTGCCCCGGTCGGGGAAGATCCCACATGCCGCGGAGCGGTTAGGCCTGTGAGCCATGGCCGCTGAGCCTGCGCGTCTGGAGCCTGTGCTCCGCAACGGGAGAGGCCACAACAGTGAGAGGCCCGCTGACCGCAAAAAAAATAAAATAAAAAATCTAGATATAGATATAGATAGATAGAGATTGACGTTGGACCCTTTCTTGGAAGTGTCCGGTGGCCGTGATAAAATCTGGGGGTTATCCAGAGCCCACAGTTCTCCATGCCTTTTTCTGCAGACCGGGTCCTGAGGTATAGCTTGGTCTCTGCCCAGCGGAACGCGCGGCGTGGGTGCTTTTGTAGGTGCCGTGTGAGCGGAGCTCCTTTGTTTTGGTTACAGTTCGGAGGCTCTGGGTCAGGGTCAGGGCTGAAGGTGAATGCTCGTCTCCACCGCTTAGGTCTGGGGCTCATTATCTAGAAGGGAGAGTCTAAGAGGTCTCTCGATCCCTTTGAATTGTGTGCAAAGGCTATGCATTTTCCTGGGACGGTATATATCTTTCACCAAATTCTCAGAATCGAATGACCCCCTCTCCCCGCCCCAAATGCTAGAAGCCATTAGACAATGGAAAAACGTTGGTTGAAACCCTTCAGGAGAGCAATTTCGCATAATTATTTCCCGCAGTAATCTTAATCTGGGTAGAAATATGAAATTGGCAGTTTCTCTGGCCCGCCCCCTGCACAATCTATCTATTTGTGATAGATATCACAAATCTATCTGTAGCTCTTAAACTCCACCTCCCCAGCCCACCATGGCAATGTACTGATAATAATAGTTAACATTTATACAAGCACTTTTTATACGAGCAAGACTATGTTCTGAGTGCCTTTTTTTTTAAATTATCTCATTTTCTTTGTAGAACAACATTATAAGGCAGGTATTATTATCATTCCCATCTTACAGAGTAGAAAAGTGAGCCCAAAAGAGATCAATAACTTGCCCAAGATACCACAGTGATTAGCTTAGTGGAGCCAGGATTTGAACGTCTGTTAAACATACCAAATTACTTTATTGAATTCTGTGTGCCAGGAACGGGACTAAGTGCTGTTCATATGGTTTCTCTTTTCATCCCCACATCAATTTAATGAATTAGGTATATTATTTCCATTTTGTAGATAAATTAACTATACTTTGATTTTCAAAATAGTTTGGGCACTTTATGATATACTGATATTGTAAGCACATTGGTCTCTATCAAAAGATTAGTTACATTTAAAAAATACTGTCATTACTTAGGCACAAAATATTGAAGTAATAGTTTATATTTAAATGTGAAGAATTCCAAAGTATTATATCAAAGAAACTTGAGTAGATGGACTTCCGTAGTGGCACAGTGGTTAAGAACCTGCCTACCAATGCAGGGGACTTGGGTTTGAGCCCTGGGCTAGGGAGATGCCACATGCCATGGAGCAACTAAGCCCTATGCGCCACAACTACTGAGCCTGCACTCTAGAGCCTGCAAGCTACAACTACAGAGCCTGCGAATCACAACTACTGAAGCCCGGGCGCCCTAGAGCCTGTGCTCTGCAACAAGAGAAGCCACTGCAATGAGAAGCCTGCGCACCGCAACTAGAGAAAGCCCACGTGCAGCAACGAAGACCAACACAGCAAAAATAAATAAATAAATAAATTAATTAATTTAAAAAAAGAAAGAAAAGAAACTTGAGTAGAATATCACAAATCTAGGTATAATTTGATATTTCTAAAGGAAAATGAATAATTTCAATCAGTAGTCACTTAGAAATTGATTGCTTTAGTTTTTTTTTTTTTTTTTTTTTTTAATTAATTTATATTTTATTTTTGGCTGCGTTGGGTCTTGTTTCTGTGCGAGGGCTTTCTCCAGTTGCGGTGAGCGGGGGCCACTCTTCATCGCAGTACGCGGGCCTCTCACTATCGTGGCCTCTCTTGTTGCGTAGCACAGGCTCCAGACGCGCAGGCTCAGTACTTGTGGCTCACGGGCCTAGTTGCTCCGCGGCATGTGGGATCTTCCCAGACCAGGGCTCGAACCCGCGTCCCCTGCATTGGCAGGCAGATTCTCAACCACTGCGCCACCAGGGAAGCCCTGATTGCTTTAGTTTTTAAAGCTTGATGTTTATTATGCTCTAGTGTTTTCTAACTCTAAATGTATAAGATTTTATGAGTATAATTTTATCCCTATGCTCAGCTGTTGTAGTTGTGTTTTCTAACAGTTTCCCTTCTCTTTTCAAGGATCAGTGGTCAATTGGTCAGGACAGGGGCTACAGAAATTAAGTCCAAACTTACCCTATGAAGTTGATATTCATACTTTGATTCTGGATAAAAATCAGATTATTAAATTGGAAAATCTTGAGAAATGCAAACGTTTAATACAGGTAGGTATTGCTATGTGGGGGAAATAGTTATATAAGACCAGTTTATTATTATACAAAATAAAAGAGTAAGATAACAAAAAGTAACTCTGCAAGCCTAGAAAGCAGTAAATGTTGCCTTAAATTTTTAAAACTTTTAATAACAAATAAATTTATTTAATAAATGAATAAAATAATTTAAGAAAAAATTTAAAAAATTAATTTTTACATGATGATTATTAAGTGATGCTTTTTAAATTTCTACTGAAGATGAACACATTTTTGCTGCCTTTAGAGTAGACTAGAAAAAAGAGCACTTGTTAAAAAAGAAAACATTTTATGTTGGCAAAATATTGTGTTGTTAAGATAACCTTTTATTTCATGGTGGGGGTAAAGAGTTGATTAGTTCATTCCTTCAACAAATGTTTATTGGGCCCTTATGTGTCTGGTACTGTTCTAGATTTTGATGGAGATAGTGAAAGGACTCTGTTATTGTGGAGTTTACATTCTCAAGTAGTTGCTGTGTTAAAGATGTTTTCTTTTAGTAGTTGGAGGAGGTCTGATTGCTCAGCTTTATCTGTATTTTCCACTGCTTAGGAATGACAACAACAACTAATAGTTGCACTGCAGAATTTTTAGACAATATATGTGAAAAGTACAAATTGGGTTTGTATATTTGGGAATGTTGGGCCATATAAATAAATCTTTTTAACCACCCTAATGTGAAAGTAATATTTATATTTTACTCCTAAGAATAATGGTATGTTTTCTTTCCACAGTTGTCAGTGGCTAACAATCGGCTGGTGCGGATGATGGGTGTGGCCAAACTGACCCAACTCCGGGTATTAAATTTGCCTCATAATAGCATTGGCTATGTGGAAGGCCTAAAGGAACTAGTACATTTGGAATGGCTGAATTTGGCAGGAAATAATCTCAAGGTGAATTGTTTCTTTCTTTCTTTCTTTTTTTTTTTTTTAAGTAATTAGGTTTTTTTTTTTTTACTTCACAAAAGTATTTGCTGTGAAAAAGAAATTTAAGCAGTATAGAAAAAAATAGAATAAAAAGTGAAAGTATCCACTCCCATTCCCCAGAGATAATTTCAGTTAACATAAACTGAAAAAAAAAAATCTCATTTTGAAAATTCATGCTGAATTAAGTTTTATGTACATGTTTAATGGTACAGTGGAGAATATAATGTTTTAAAAGTCAGGAGATCTGGCTTCTAGTCCTGCTTCCACCACTTAGTAGCTCTATAATTTGGGGTAAGTTAATAAATATTTCTGTGTCTTATTTTTTGATATGCTAGGTAAGGGAACTGGATTAAATGATGATAACTGACTTCTATTGAGTATGTAATGTATGCTAAGTACTATTCTAACCACCTTAACAATTTTAACTTATTCAATCTCATGACAGCCAATAAGGTAGGTACAGTCTTTATGCTTATTATATAGATGAGGAAACTGAAGTACAGAGAAGTTGAGTAACTTGCCCAAGGTCACACAGTCAGGAAGTTGCAGAGCTAGGATTTGAATCCAGGCAGTTTGGCTCCATTGTTAAATTGTAAAGTCTATGTTATACCAACTGTCACATGTCATCACTAAAAGTTTCTTTAAGCTATAAATATCTGACTCTACTCTTAGAGAGATAATGAAGGTAGAAACTAGCCATATAGCAGTATGCCAGATTCTGTTGGCACTGCCTCTTTTTTCTCTTGCTAAGCCCTGCTCCTCTGCTTCTGATAATGGGCAGAGGAGGCAAGAGGCTCAGCTACAGGAAATAGGGAAGAATTTCATTTTTTGATTTCATGTGCGTGAAATAATGTGATCCTTTTCTTGTAATAGGCCATGGAACAAATCAATAGCTGCACAGCTCTTCAACACCTTGATTTATCAGACAATAACATACCCCAGATAGGTGATCTATCTAAATTGGCATCACTGAAGGTAAATGTGTTTTCTATGTCATTTCTGAAATTTTATACTAAAATACCAAGAGAAAATAACCTAATTGATCTAAAATCAGCCTGCTGTTATGAAGAACAGATAGTGTTCATTATGATAAAAATTCTATTAGAGTACCAGAAATTAAGTATGGAACTTTTTATTGTTAATTTCTATAATTGATTTACTTTAACTAAAACTGGTTGTTGTAGTTAAGGTTAATTCTTATTTACCATCCAACAAACATGATGAAATTCCCTTCATGCCCAATCAGCCAACGTTAGCAGCTTCAGTTATGTAGTACATAACATGTTGGTGGGCTTGAGAGTAAACATTCCTGAACTTTACTTTGTTTTTTGACACTCAAGATTGCTATTTTTTTAGTAATAGATATTACTAAATTATCAAAATTAACTTCACTTTAATTTAAAAAATCTGTGGCCTGTAGCACTTTTTATAGAGGGGAATGTAATCAAATAAGTCAGGGGTCCCCAAACCCTGGGCCATTAGGAATGGGCTGCATAGCAGGAGGTGAGCGGCAGGCGAGTGAGCAAAGCTTCATCTGTATTTACAGCTGCTCCCCATCGTTTGCATTACCACCTGAGCTCCGCCTCCTGACAGATCAGCAGTGGCATGAGATCCTCATAGGAGCGCGAACCCTACCGTGAACTGCTCAGGCGAGGGGTCTAGGTTGCACGCTCCTTGTGAGAATCTAATGCCTGATGATCTGAGGTGGAGCTGAGGCAGTGATGCTAGCACTGGGGAGCAGCTGCAAATACAGATTATCATTAGCAGAGAGGTTTGACTGCACAGAGACCATAATAAATCAATTGCTTGTGGACTCATATCAAAACCCTATCAGTGAATGGCAAGTGAAAACAAGCTCAGGGCTCCTGATTCTGCATTATGGTGAGTTGTATAATTATTTCATTATATAATCCAACATAATAATAACAGAAATAAAGTGTGTAATAAATGTAATGCGCTTGAATCATCCCCAAACCATCCCCCCACACCCCCACCCCGCCCCCGCCCCGGTCTGTGGAAAAATTGTCTTCCACAAAACCGGTCCCTGGTGCCAAAAGGTTGGGGACTGCTGAAATAAGTAACAGTTGGCACCACAGCTTCAACATGTGTAGGCTTTTTCCATATTTTTCCTCCATTGGATATTATTAGCATCAGATGAATTCATTAACCTTAGAAACAGTATTATTAGCTAAAATTTCACTATATTGTTAGCAGAAATCATTTTTAGCAACAATTATTCTAAGCAATTTGATGTAGCCAGATACTAAGAGAATTCAAATGAACTAAAAATGATTGAACTTTTTTTTTTTCTGGAATGGAGGCATGATTACCTTATCAGAATCCTGGGTGTTGGGACTTCCCTGGTGGCGCAGTGGTTAAGAATCTACCTGCCAGTGTAGGGGACATGGGTTTGATCCCTGGTCCAGGAAGATCCCACATGCCTCGGAGCAACTAAACCCTGTGCCACAACTACTGAGCCTGCGCTCTAGAGCCCGAGAGCCACAACTACTGAAGCCCGCGTGCCTGGAGCCCGTGCTCTGCAACAAGAGAAGCCACCGTCATGAGAAGCCTGTGCACCGCAACGAAAAGTAGCCCCCACTCGCTGCAACTAGAGAAAGCCCACATGCAGCAATGAAGACCCAACGCAGCCAAAAAAAAAAAAAAAAATCCTGGGTGTTGGGAGTATTCGCTTTATTCTTCATTGTTGCTGACTTAATTTGAGTCAGCACCATCTCTAAGCACATTCAGCCTTCCTCAAGCTTTAAGTTACCAAGAGAATATAATTGCAAATTATGGTTTGTGGGTTATCTCTCTCTCTTGGAAAATTTGCTTTATACCTCATTGTTTTAATGAATGTTTTCTTTCACTTTTCTCACCCTCTGTTTTGATGTTTTAAAAGGAAATGAACAGGTATGTTGGAAATTGCTCAAGTTTTAATAACTTAAATCTCACAACATGCCTACACTAAGCATATGTTCTTGGACAAGTCTTTGAACTTTCTTGAGCTTAGAATGTGGATGTGAAAAAGGAGAGTTGGACCAGAAGACCACGTAGGACCCTTCCAGCATTAGCAGTCTTTGATTTGTGTGTGATGAGAAGTATAATAAAACAGATCACTTTATGTTTGTGCACACCATTTTGGTTTTATCAAAATAGACCAATTTATTTGTAATCTTTTCATTTGTAATGCATTTTCTTTTTACTTTCAAGACCCTACTTTTACATGGAAATATCATCACCTCTCTTAGAATGGCACCTGCTTATCTACCCAGATGTCTTGCTATACTTTCTTTGGCAGAAAATGAAATCCGGGACTTAAATGAGGTAAAATTTGAGGGTATCTTATGGGATCTGGGAAGCTGGAAGGTCAGGAGAGATGCAGGAAAGGGTTGTGAGCTCACTTTAGACTGTGAGCATCTTGGAAGAAACTGCTATCAGGATGAAACACTTGGCTCTAGAAGACCATTATTTTTCTTTCTACTTTTACTTAATGTCAGTGGGTTATTAAGGCTTAATTTCATTTGCAGTGCTGTACTTATCACTCCATTGGGAAGTAATTGTTGGTAGAGGGACATGTACATTAACAGGGTTAATAAGGCACACTCTGCACCTTTTTCTGGCTGCTGTTATATTTTCAAAATAGGGTTCTCTTTGCTAGGAAACAGTGCTTTCTAAGGGACTTTGTGCAGCAAGGACAGATGGCCATATTGTTGGAATTTTGGAAGTCAGTGGATAATATAAGAGTGTTACTTGTCACTTTTCAAAACAAGAGGGAAATTGTTACATTCTCAAACTGCCAAAGATGTGTAATCAGTGGAAGCCCTGCGCTTGACACTGAGTAGTCCATTTCATTCAACAAAGCTGTCCTTTGTTCCAGATCTCTTTTCTGGCATCCTTAACTGAATTGGAACAGTTGTCGATCATGAACAATCCTTGTGTGATGGCAACACCTTCCATTCCAGGGTTCGACTATCGGCCATACATCGTCAGCTGGTGCTTAAACCTCAGAGTCCTAGATGGATATGTGATTTCGCAGAAGGAAAGGTGAACGTGACCTCTTTAACATCACACTTATTATGGAAGTTAACTGAAAAGCCCATTTCTAGCTTACTACAGATTAATAAACTGAATATTTCTTGAAATGTGCATTTAGAAATTAAGATCATTTGTACCATCATATAGCAGACTCTGTGCTGTTCATTTAGGATTTTTTATCCTTTTTAAAAAAAGATAAGAAATAAATATCAACCTTAGAGGTTGGGGCTAGTGAGTTTAACTTCTTGCCCAACATACAACAAATTGATTTCTAAAAATCCTTTTGTTAATCGATTGTTTGGGGCTTGGAGCATTTCTACATAGAAACCGTGTTATAGATGCTGTGTAGGATTTCAGATCAATCCCACAAAAGCTTCTATCCATCATATTGTAAAGGCAGTATTAATAATACCTTAGTACCCAACTACTCTTTATAACAGTGACCTTGGGAAAATGCGTGCAGAGTTCCAATTTGGAACTGGTAGCAGACATGCTGATTGGTCCTCACCTTCTACCTGTGAAACAGCAGAAGTGGGAACTCCCCCTTCTCTAGATCTTTGATGGTTTTTGCAGCTTGGAGCTGGGACCCCTGCATGATGGGGTCTTCTGGACGCTGGCACATGATCAGTAGAATCAGAGCTTCAGGGGAGGTAAGGAACTAGGTTGTGGACAAGAAGGGGTGGATTTAGAGAGGATAGTGAGAATCAGGATGACTTAATTCTCTTCACTCTGCCTCATTTCTCTTCTTCCTTTCACTGCATACACACCTGCATTCATGGACTCAACACATACATTCTTCCTCGCTGTTTTTGTCCTGTTCTACAGATTGAAAGTCGCTTGAGGGGTTTCCCGATGGGAGAAGGAATGGTAGATTACTGACAGGGTTTTCCTTTTCTTTCTCCCTCTCTTGCATCTAGTTGCTGTATAGGGTGTGGGGCAGTGAGGAATGGCAACCAGGAGCTACATAGTGGTGGTGCTGGTGTAGGGTGCAGGACATATGTCAGCTCTGGTTTGCCTACAAAAAAGTGTGGCTTTTCCTTTTTCCTGCAGTGAGTGTTGCTGTGTATTCAGACACCTTATTTTATTTCAAACTGTGGGTAATTCTAAAGCTAGAATATGGGTTTACTTGGATTATCTTCTCTGGATCTTCCTTTAATAGAAAGAAAGACGTTATCAGATTTCTCTGTGGGAGTAGGACTGGCAACATTTTCATATGTGGCAGCAGCATGGTGAGATGGGCAGAGGTAAGGGTTTGGTATAAAGAGAGACCTGGGAAGAGAATGAGACCTGGTCAGGAGAGACAAGAGAAAGCTTCACATCTTTCCCTGCCGCCCATTAACAGTGTGGCCTGGACAAGTTCCATAACTTCTCTGAGCCTTAGTTTTCTCATCTGTAAAATGTGGCTAAAACTACCTAGCTTTCAAGGATGCTATGAGAACTAAAGATAATGGATATAACATAATACTGGTCAGACAGTAGATGCTTAATAAGTGATAATTGTCATTATTACTTAAGGATAGGGACTGGGGATTGAAGAGTTTTGTAGAAACTAAAGCTAGTGTTAAAAAGCAGAAGATATCTGTTGAATAGATGAATAATAATGCAAAGGCTATGTTTCTATACTGTGGAAATGGTTTTCATCCAAGTGACTTTAAGGTGAATTTGTATTTTTTTGGAACTTTCTCTATAATGTTTTGTAGTTGTTTAATTTCAGATTCTTCAGGAGGTAGGGAAGAGTGGACTTTTACTTGGGTAGCCTCTCTCTCTCTGTGGGGTTATTCTACACTAAAGTATGGGAGGAAGGAAGAGGTGGGAGTATAGCATAATAGCAACCCTTTCTCAGACAGATTCTTTTCCCCCCCACATTAAAAAAAAATTGCACAGTATCATATAATTCAGAAATAGTTCAAACGTACTATTTAAAAATACCCATATAATCATCACTGAAAATAAGACTAGAACAAAACCAGCACTCCAGAGATCTCCTTTGCCCCACTCTCATCATAACTCCCCTCCCCACTAGAGATAACCACTATGTTGATATTTTTGATAATTCAGAAAGATTATTTTTTTCCTCATTTATTATGGAGGCTTCAAATCAACCAGCTCCCACCAGAGTAGCTAAAATTAAAAGGACGGACAATACTAAGTATTGATGAGTATGTAGAACAATTGGAACTCTCATACACTGTTCTAGGAGTGTAAATGGTGCAGCCATTTTGAAAAACTGGCAGTATTTACTGAAGTTGGACTTATAAATACACTATGACCCAGCAGTTTGGTTTCTGGTATATACCCTAGAGAAATAGGTGCTTATGTCTACCAAAAAACATGTATATAAGCATGTTCGTAGCAGCCTTATTCATAATAGCTCCAAACATTTGGGAGCTATGTGAGACATTTGGGAAACAACCCAAATGTCAGTGCATAGAAGAGTGGGTAAATAGAGTTCTATTCAAACCAAAGAACCTAGGTTGTTGAGAAAAATGCTGCTGCAGTTGATGTCTGAGACAACTGTGTAGTCTGTAAACAGTGCTCCCATGTTTTAAAACAACTCTGGAAGTATTTTGTCTTGGAGGGAGGAATTATTCTAAGGGAGAGCTATTGGCTGAAAAATCAGTGGGTAGCCTGAGCAGTGTTCCAACATTTTCCTGGTCAGCCTTGGAATTGCCCTGAAGGATAGGCAGGAAGGAATTTCTAGTTTTTGTATCTACCCAGCCTGTTGTTTGCTAAGAACAACCAAGTTAAATTTTTTCTCCATGATGAAAAGTGTCCCAAGTTCCCTGATGACCTTGGGTAGCCAGATCTTAAGTGTGTGTGTCACCCAAAAAAGTAACTTGAGCAGTCACCCACCGCTGTGGTGCTTTGGCTGAGGGCTTTCTCAGAGAGAAGCACACCTGGGGAAGGACCTTTGTGTAACACCTCAGTATTTGGAGTTCTTTCTGAATTTGTTTTCAATCTCTGTTTTACTGTTTATAGGACCTAGTACCAAGCTACACCTCTGTTGCTTACAGATCAGAACTTAGGGAGCAGAATTTTGGAGACGTTTCTTTTTTTGAAAGGACGTTTAAAATATATACAGAAGTAGAGTAACATAATGAACACCTAAATACCCACCATGTGGCTTCAACAGTTATCAACATTTTGCCAACCTTGTTTCATCTATCCCGCACTTTTTTTTTGGTTAGGATATTTTAAAAGCAAATACCAGATATCATTTCATCCATTATTCCTTTTTTTTTTTTATTAGGTGAAAGAGCAGTTTTAAATTCTCTCAGTAGTTGCTATCCCTGTTATATAATGTAGACTGTTCCTTTAATTTCAAGAGAAAAGTCATATTCCAGTGATTTGAAATTAATATGTTAGAGCTGAATTAATTTTAATTTTGTCTTTGAATGGGCAGAGAGATTTTTTTTACCTAAGAAAATATCGTATGGATTAATAAACTTGTGTAATGGTGTGTTTATTGATGAATGTGAAGCAAAGGCAGAAAAACAGATCTTACAGTAGTTGATACTCCACAGTTCGTGGTTCACCTCACACACTTAAACTGTGGAATACCTGAGCCTCCTTCTGTATCCTCTTACTTTTGCTTTTCTTTCCTCCCAAACTACAAACCGCCTATAACCTGGAAGCGTCGCTTGCTAGCTATTATTAAAGTTGGGGATTGTCCTCTATTATGGACCTTTTTTAGGGACAGCATTTCAACAAGCCATTTGCTTGGCAGGAGAACTTATGGAAACTGAGAGCAGAGTTCATGAAGATCCTGAATGAGCTTTATTTAATCCACAGGAATGTGTCTATGGAAGAAATACTTCTAATTATTTTTATTAAGTGTATTAAAATTTTTATTGTTACGTGACTTCAGTTAATCAGCTTGGCATACCTTATATCTCATTGTTAGAAAACAGTTTCACCTTTCTTGTGACACTGGCACATCATAGAAAACCAAACTCATTTTACTGCACCGAGACTCTTCTGCACTATTTAACCAGCTGTCAAAAGAACCAGTTTCTTTTCAGTCTATAATACATCTTGGGTGGCTTAACAGTTTTGGACTGTACAGTTTTTTGCATAATGTGGATACCTTAACGTGAAGGTTGAAGAAAAGGGTTGTGGATTGGAAGTGATTTTCAAACTATTTGCAATGCTGAGTTAAATGATGTACAGAGAAACAAAGTATGCCAAAATGATGCAACTTTAACTTCAAGTTGATGGGCAGATTTAAGAATGATAAAATTGAGGCAAAAGCATGTTGATTAAAAAGAAATTCAGGGCTTCCCTGGTGGCGCAGTGGTTGAGAGTCCGCCTGCCGATGCAGGGGACACGGGTTAGTGCCCCGGTCCGGGAATATCCCACGTGCCGCAGAGTGGCTGGGCCCGTGAGCCATGGCCGCTGGGCCCGCGCATCTGGAGCCTGTGCTCCGCAACGGGAGAGGCCACAACAGTGAGAGGCCCACGTACTGCAAAAAAAAAAAAAAAAAAAGAAATTCAAACATATTACAAAAGTAAACAGTAGTGTAATGACCTCCCCTGAATCTGTCACCCAACTTCAGCAGTTTTCAATTCATGGCCAACTTTGTTCATCTCTACCTTCACCCACACCCCCTTTTCCTGTATGATTTTGAAACAAGTCTCAGATTATATATAATTTCATCTCTAAAAGATAAGGACTCTTAAAGAAATAACTATAATACTGTTATCACTTATCAAAAAATTTAACAATAATTCCATAATAACACCAGATATTAGTTAAGTGCTTACATTTCCAGTAGTCCTCATAAATGCAGTTTTGTAATGGATTTTTGGAAACAGGATCGAAATAAGACCATACATTGTAATTGGTTGATATATTAAAAAAATTTCTTTCCTGCTCTCTTTTTCAGTGTTTTAAAAATGTATTATCATTGCATGCTCCATGGGTTGGCTGTGCTGATTGGGTAGTTTTCACTTGGGATCTTGTAGTGAGATCACATGGGGCAGGAGTCGTTTGAAGGCTTGACTTGGCTGGAGGTCCAAGATGATGCTTTCAAATCTCTCCATGGGTTCCTCCTCTTCTTATTTTCTTTGCTTTCTTTTCTCTTTTTTTGGTTGTTGAAGAAATCAGATTATTTGTCCTATAGAGTTTCCCACTGTGCTTATTTTGCCAATTGCTATGTCTCTGTGTCCTTTGACATACTCCTCTCCTTCTGTATTTCCTGTAAATTGGTAGTTGAATGTGGAGGCTTGATCAGATTTTTGTTGGGAGAAGGACTACTTTGTGGGTTCTATTGAGAGGCACATGGTGTCTGGTTGTCTCTTGTGTTAGGAGTAGCTATTAATGATCAGTGCCTAAATCCATTAATTCATTGAGAGTTGCAAAATGGTGAAATTTTAATTCTATCATTAATTTTTTTATTAGCTGGAATACTTCTATGAAGTAACTGTTTGGTCATTGGTATAGTTTGTATAGGAAAGGTAGAACTAATAATATTTAATTTCTCTCCTTAGTTACCAGTTTTTAAAAATAATGAGTCGGTAGTTCACTAGCATCCTTCAGCTGTGACCAATTAGCTTTAAAAAAAACTATCATGAACTAATGGATTTAAACACAATTTATGTATTTAGGTACTTCAGTTTGATAGTGAATGAAGGGACTATTCATTGCTTCTTTGAAAATAATTTTAAAATATTTGGAAAATATTTATTTTAAATAAATTTAAAATATTAGTAAAAATCTTTGGAAGTGCTCCTAAGCAAGAAAAAAGGTTTAAAACATTGTAATAGTAAGGAGAATGAATCAGAAGGATAGATTTTCTTTTTAACTTGAGTGAATTTATGAAAAATATCCAATGATGCTATAAAGGTAAATTAAGAAGGAAGACTCATTATTGCTTAAAAATGTATCTTGTCTACCCTAGTGCCATCCCTTCTTCTTTATGTCCCTCAATTCCAGTTTGAAAGCTGAATGGCTGTATAGTCAAGGCAAGGGGAGAGCGTATCGGCCTGGCCAGCACATCCAGCTTGTCCAGTATCTGGCCACAGTCTGTCCTCTCACTTCTACGCTGGGTCTTCAGAGTGCAGAGGATGCCAAACTAGAGAAGATTCTGAGCAAGCAGAGGTGAGCCCATTTATCTGTAGCGGTTGATAAATTCACAAGTGAAAATACCTCTGACTCTTTCCTGCAGGGTTAGTAGGACTGAGGTGAGTGCTGCGGCCCACATTTCTGGGCACTTGGGCCACTGGTCACTGTAGCAGTTCTGTAGGGGAACCGAACCTTGCAGGGCAGTCCAGTTTGCTCCCCAGCAACTGCATTGCTAATCATTTCTTCAGTGGGGAGAGCCAAGCAGCATGGGAGAGTGGGATTTTTAAAAACTGCATTTGTCCCTTAATGTGGGTGTTTCATATGTGTTTTAAAATACTAACATTAAGAAGTATAGCTTGGGGCTTCCCTGGTGGCACAGTGGTTGAGAGTCTGCCTGCTGATGGAGGGGACATGGGTTCGTGCCCCAGTCTTGGAGGATCCCACATGCCGCGGAGCGGCTGGACCCGTGAGCCATGGCCGCTGAGCCTGCGCGTCCGGAGCCTGTGCTCTGCAGCGGGAGAGGCCACAACAGTGAGAGGCCCACGTACCGCAAAATAAATAAATAAATAAAATAAAATAAAATAAAAGAAGTATAGCTTGGAGTCTTCCCTGGTGGCGCAGTGGTTAAGAATCCGCCTGCCAATGCAGGGGATGTGGGTTCGATCCCTGGTCCGAGAAGATCCCACATGCCATAGAGCAACTAAGCCTGTGCGCCGCAGCAAGAGAAGCCACCACAATGAGAAGCCTGCGCACCGCAACGAGGAGTAGCCCCCGCTCGCTGCAACTAGAGAAAGCCCGCACACGGCAGCGAAGACCCAACTCAGCCAAACATAAATAAAAATTAAAAAAAAAAAAAAAAAGAAAAGAAAAGTATTGTTTGGGAATTCCTGGTGGTCCAGTGGTTAAGACTCCACACTTTCACTGGGGAGGGCCCAGGTTCAGTCCCTGGTTGGGGAGCTAAGATCCCACAAGCCGTGCAGCGCAGCCAAAAAAAAAAGTATAGCTAGAAGCATTTAGTAGTCACTTCTTTTATCAGAGATCCTGCCTTTGAAGGTTTGTGCGTGTATATGCATATGATGGTGTCTGACTATGTGATTTAAAAATAAGTTTCTTAACCTTTTCTATCCAGTGCTTTTAAATGAGACTTTGTAATTTGGGGGTTATTAAAGGTATATACATTCTGCTTTTTTTTTAAAAATTATTTTATTGAAGTAGAGTTGATTTACAATGTTGTGTCAATCTCTGCTGTACAGCACAGTGACTCAGTTATACACATATAGACATTCTTTTTTTATATTCTTTTCCATTATGGTTTATCCCAGGAGATTGGATGTAGTTCCCTGTGCTGTACAGTAGGACCTTGTTGTTTATCCATTCTAAATTTAATAGTTTGCATCTACCAACCCAGAACTCCCAGTCCATCCCTCTCCCTCCCCTCCTTCCTCTTGGCAACAAGTCTTTTCTCTATGTCTGTGAGTCTGTTTCTGTTTTGTAGATAGGTTCTTTTGTGCCATATTTTAGATTCCGCATACAAGCGATATCATATGTATTTGTCTTTCTCTTTCTGACATACTTCAGTATGATAATCTCTAGTTGCATCCATGTTGCTGCAAATGTCATTATTTCATTCTTTTTTATGGGTGAGTAGTATTCCATTGTGTATATGTACCCCATCTTCTTTATCCATTCATCTGTCAATGGACATTCAGGTTGTTTCCATGTTTTGGCTATTGTAAATAGTGCTGCTATAAACAAGGGGTACATGTGTCTTTTTGAATTATAGTTTTGTCTGGGTATATGCTCAGGAGCGGGATTGCTGGATCATATGGTAATTCCATTTTCAGTTTTCTGAGGAACTTCCATACTGTTTTCCATAGTGGCTGCACCAATTTACATTCCCACCAACAGTGTAGGAGGGTTCCCTTTTCTCCATACCCTCTCCAGCATTTGTATTTGTAGACTTAAAAAAATTTTTAAATAATTTTAAATTTAATTTTATTATTATTTAAAATTTTATTATTTGGCTGCATTGGGTCTTAGTTGCGGCACGCGATATCTTCGTTGTGGTGTGTGGGCTTCTCTAGTTGCAGTGCTTGGGCTTCTCTCTAGTTGTGGTACGCAGGCTGTAGAGCGCGAGGGCCCAGTAGTTGTGGCGCATGGGCTTAGTTGCCTCGTGGCATGTGGGACCTTAGTTCCCCGACCAGGGATTGAACCCCTATCCCCTGCATTGGATAGGATTCAATGGATTCTTAACCATGGACCACCAGGGAAGTCCCTGTTATTTGTAGACTTTTGATGATGGCCATTCTGACCCACGTGAGGTGGTACCTCATTGTAGGTTTGATTTGCATTTCTCCAATAATTAGTGATGTTGAGCATCTTTTCATGTGCCTACTGTCCATCTGTATGTCTTCTTTGGAGAAATGTCTGTTAAGGTCTTCTGCCCATTTTTCAATTGGGTTGGTTTTTTTGTTGTTGAGTTGTATGAACTGTTTGTATATTTTGGAGATTAGGCCCTTGTCAGCCGCATCGTTTGCAAATATTTTCTCCCAGTCTGTAGGTTGTCTTTTCTTTTGTTGTTGCTGTTTTTTTTTTTTTTAATGGTTTCCTTTGCTGTGCAAAAGCTTGTAGGTTTGATTAGGTCCCTCTTTTTTTTTAATGGCTTTTAAAAATAATTAATTAATTAATTTTCAAATTTTTGGCTGTGTTGGTTCTTCGTTGCTGTGAGCAGGCTTTCTCTAGTTGTGGTGAGCAGGGGCTACTCTTCGTTGCCATACACGGGCTTCACATTGTTGTGATTTCTCTTGTTGCGGAGCACGAGCTCTAGGCGCGCAGTCTTCAGTAGTTGTGGACGTGGGCTCAGTAGTTGTGGCTTGCGGGCTCTAGAGCTCAGGCTCAGTAGTTGTGGTGCATGGGCTTAGTTGCTCCGTGGCATGTGGGATCTTCCTGGGCCAGGGCTTGAACCCATGTCCCTTGCATTGGCAGGCAGATTCTTAACCACTGTGCCACCAGGGAAGCCCCCCATTTTTTAATTTTTGTTTTTATTTCTATTTCCTTGGGAGACTGACCTAAGAAAATATTGGTATGATTTATGTCAGAGAGTGTTTTGCCTATGCTTTCTTCTAGGAGTTTTATGGTGTCTTGTCTTATGTTTAAGTCTTTAAGCCATTTTGAGTTTATTTTTGTGCGTGGTGTGAGGGTGTGTTCTGTTTTTGTTTTTGTTTTTTTTTGTTTTTTGGCTGCACTGAGCAGCTTGTGGGATTTTAGTTTCCCGACCAGGGATCGAACCTGGGTGTTCGGCAGTGAGAGCATGGAGGGACCACTGGACCACCACTGGACCACCACCCTCCCCTGTGAGGGTGTGTTCTAACTTCATTGATTTACATGCAGCTGTCCAACTTTCCCAGCACCACTTGCTGAAGAGACTGTCTTTTTCCCATTTTATATTCTTGCCTTTCAAAGGTATATACTTTGAAAGCTTGTAAACTTCTACCTTTTTGACAGTGTTACCCTTCAAAGGGAGCAGAAAAAGCTTTCTTTTTTTGGTTTGCGTTAAATCACATCAGAAGTTACTGATTTTTAGGTTTCACCAGAGGCAGTTGATGAACCAGAGCCAAAATGAAGAGTCGTCTTCTCTTGCTCCTGTTGAAACAAGGGCATCCCTTGTACCGGAGCATTCCAGCCCCATTCAAGATTGCCAGGTAGTCCAGGAAAGTGGTAAGAAGTTAACTGATCTCTGATCCTTTTTCTCCAAGTTGTTTGATCTGTTTGGTATCATAAAACAAAAAAAGTACATGTTTTCATAATTTTGTACTTGTTAGCTTAAGTGAACATTTGCATCTTATATTTTATATATATGTATATACACAGATAGACATATATAACGACTATATGTCTAATTTTTGAAAACGTTCAGAGAACTGCTACCTTTTGAAGTGACCTGGTACTTTGATTATTCTTAATGACCATTGCAAGAATTCATTTTCTTAAAAATATTTGGTTTGGTGTTTTAGGCATATTGGAGGAAATTACTGAAATCATTTCATTGCACTTTACTATATTTCAGGGATTAGAGTTCATTAAAAGGATCCAACTGAAAAAATACTTCTTTAAACATTTAATGTTTTAAATGATGTTCTGTTGATTCTTTTAGAACCCGTCATCCAGGTCAATTCTTGGGTTGGGATAAGCAGTAATGATGACCATTTATATGCTGTTAAGAATAACTTTCCAGCCTCTGTACACACTACAAGATATTCTCGAAATAACCTGCACCTGGAAGACATCCAGACAGATGAAGACAAGTTAAACTGTAGTCTTCTCTCTTCAGAGTCTACTTTTATGCCAGTTGCATCAGGACTCTCTCCAGTATCACCTACAGTTGAGCTGAGGCTGCAAGACATTAACTTGGGCCTAGAAAATGATGGTGCTGCAGATGAATCTGTGAAATGTCTGGAAAACAACGGCTTTGATAAGGAAGGGGAAAAGGCTTTTTGGGCTGCAAATGAGAATTCTGTTGAGATGACAAAAAGTGCTATCAGTACAGAGGTAAATGAGAAAGATGGGCTATTACCTTGTCGTGAGCCAACAGTAAACAATGCCATCATGAAGGATGACACCCACAGTCTTACATCTTTTCCTGAGTCAGTTGGACACAATGTCTTCCATACACAGCCAGACAGTGAAGAAACCATGTCTCAAACAGCTTCAGAGAAACTTCCTTGCAGGGTTTTAACCCATAGATCTCTTACTTTGGGACAAAATAAAGTTGCCCTTCAGAAATTGAATGAAGCAGCCACCAAGCTTCAGGCCTATTGGCGGGGCTTTTATGCCAGAAACTACAACCCACAAGCTAAAGATGTACGCTATGAAATCCGGCTGCGCCGGATGCAGGAGCACATTGTCTGCCTAACTGATGAAATAAGGAGGTGGGTGAAAAGTCCCTTTTTAGGACTTTTACAGTTTGGATGCTGTTTGGTTGGTTTGGGGGTGTCCGATTCTTAGCATTGATTCAGAACACTGAATCACTGCTTTTGTGGCCAGGACACTTTCCATACCATGTTGCCACTCTTGGTTTGTCTCCTACAATATACTGAAAACATCTTGAGTGCAGGGACTGCCATATGCATCTTCATCTGTGGTACAGCAATTGGAGCATAGATGCAGCATAGCAGTAAATTTTGAATGAATGCATGCCTTATGGACATCTGTATACCTAAACACAGAAGGTACAGAGAATATAGAAAAACTGAATTTTAAGTATAAAAATGAGAAGATGAGAAAGTCTACATAGAACGCATTAGGTGACGTAAGAATTAAAGAAAATAGCAGGGACTTAAAAGGGGCTAAAATTTGGGAGCTATGGTGGCACTTATTTGTTCATTCCATGGCTCACATGTTTTCATGATTGTCAACTCAGGAAAATTAGGATTTCATAGATTTATTCTGAGTATTAGTATTGTAACCAGCAGTATTTATTAATATTATCAGGTGGGAGAGGAGGAAGCAATAAGAGAGACTGGGGAGGGATAGCTAGAGTGGTAGGAGAACTGGGAGAGTGTGTGTCCCAGCTCCAGCAGGGAAGTGTTTCAGGAGAGAAGAGAGGCGCTGTAAGAGGACAGAGAACTGTGTGTTAGATTTAGCAGCTGGAGGTTATTGGTGACTGTGTTGAGGGTCCCCAAGACTATCCTCAGGTTTGATGATTTGCAAAAAGGACTCACAGGACTCAAGAAAGCTATTCTTTTTTTTTTTTTTGCGGTACGCGGGCCTCTCACTGTTGTGGCTTCTCCCATCGCGGAGCACAGGCTCCGGACGCGCAGACTCAGCGGCCATGGCTCACGGGCCCAGCCGCTCCGCGGCGTGTGGGATCTTCCCAGACCGGGGCACGAGCCTGTGACCCCTGCATCGGCAGGCGGACTCCCAGCCACTGCACCACCAGGGAAGCCCAAGAAAGCTATTCTTTATGTTCAGGATTATGGTTTATTAGAGTGAAAGGATATAGATTACAATCAGCAAAGGAAAAAGACACACCGGGCAGAGTTCAGGAGAGACCAAGTACAAGCTTCTAGTTGTCTTCTTCCAGTGCAGTTGTACACATGGGGCTCGATTCTCCTGGCAACGATGTGTGACAACACATCTGAAGTATGTGAACCTCAAGGGAGGCTCACTCGAGTCTTGGCATCCAGGGTTTTTATTGGGGGTCAGTCACCTAGGCGTTGAGTGCCCCTGTGACTGACCTTAACTACTCAGACCTCAGCCCCCACCCAAGGTCAAACTGATGCATTGTGGCCCAGGGTCTCAGGTGAACAAAACAGGTATTCACCAGAAAATACACTGTTAGCATAAACCAAGGTCCCAGATGTACAAAGATACTTTATCAGGCAGGATATTCCAAGGGCTTGAAGGTTATCTCTCAGGAGCTGGTCAAGACTAGTCCTGTCTTTAGAATGTGCAGGGTTCAAACACCCCAGTCCTGTTGAGTTAACCTCTTCCTGCCCAATGAGCTTCTTCAGAGCAGCTTCAGTGAGTAGTGGGATGAAGGCGGTTTGGAAAGGATTGAGTAGTGAATGAGAGGTGAAGAGTGAGGGTAGCCAACTTTTGGGAAGTGTTGATGTGAGGAAGAGAAGAGAGTAGGTGGTTGACAGAGGAGGATCTGGACTTAGGAAGATTCTTTTTTAAAGATGGGAGATATAGAGCAGGTTTATGTGTTGATGGAAATGATTCTATAAGGAAGGAAGAACTGATGGTGCAGAGCAAAGAAAGAAGAAGTGCAGGATGGAAGTTCTTGAGAAGGTGAGAGAAGAAGAGGTCCAGTGCACAAGTAGAGGGAGTAGCCTGAAGTAGGAACAGGAGCAGGTAAGGTGGTAGGTTTGATGGTGGGATAGGGAAGTCCTGTCTGATGGTTGTTTCTCCTTTTCCAATAATATACAAGATGTGGTCAGCACTTGGAAGTGAGGAGAGGGGTGAGGATGTGGGAGGTTTAAGAGAGGTATGAGGTGTGGGTTCATCTTAAAAGTGAACTTATAAGCGGAATGGAGGAGGATAACTGGACAGGGTGAGGAAAAACTTAAAGTGCAAAACGATAGGTCAGACTGTATGATTTTCATCAACAACTCTCAGCTGTTCCATTCTGATTTTGGACATGGTTCAGCCAGGAGTGGGTTCTTTTCCAGGTGAACATGGTAGGGGAGAGAGGGAAGGGCAAGGGAGCTGACGACATTTGGGAGGGGAATGATTATAATGCTGGATCTCAGAATTTAAAGGAGGTAGAAGGAAAGACAAGAGAAAGGGATCATTTGTTTGGTGGTCATAGAGGAAGATTGGTCGTCCAGGTTGTTGCAGATTATGGCAAGAACAAGTGAACTGGGAGGATTGGACGTAGTGGTTTGTGTTGGTGCTTGAAATCATTTTCGAAAATGGTGTAGTCAAAATGCTTGGGTCTAATACACTGCCAAATGTAGAATAGATAGCTAGTGGGAAGCAGCTGCATAGCACGGGGAGATCAGCTCGGTGCTTTGTGTCCACCTAGAGGGGTGGGTTAGGGAGGGTGGGAGGAAGGCACAAGAGGGAGGAGATATGGGGATATATGTATATGTATAGCTGATTCACTTTGTTATACAGCAGAAGCTAATACAACATTGTAAAGCAATTATGCTCCAATAAATACGTTAAAAAAAAATGCTTGCGTCTAGAGTGGGACTGAGGATGAGTGATGGGGGTGGATTATTGTTAGATAGAGCATCCATGTGAATGTCAAGAGCTCCAGAAATGACAAGGGGAACAGGGCAGAGAAAAAGACTAGTGCTGAGCCTTCAGTGAGTGGGGGTCGATAATGGGATGTCAGTACTTGAAAAAGAGTTTTGGGAAATTTAGCAGGATGGCTGGAGTTCTTGAAGGAGGAAGGTTAAGACTCATTTGTAAACAGCAGTGAGAAGCAAAGTTCTGGCCCTGATGTATGAGTGAAAAAAGTAGCTGCCACTTGAGAGAGCTACAGAGGTTGAGTATATATGGGAGTTTGCTGATTATAATTCAGGAATCCCACATGGCACAGTAGGAGGGCTTTGGGGGGGCTAGAGAAAGTAGATCAGAGGTTCAGAACAGAATGGGGTGACAGTTTAAGAGATAATGGACAGCTAAGAGAACCTTAGGTTTCTGATTAGTTTAAGTACAGAGAGGGGGGCAGTGAGCGCAGAGTGAAAACTTTAATGAATGAGGGGAAGGTCTGTTGACAGCAAAGAGTATGTCAGGAGGCAAACAGGGATGTGAAATTTGATGTGATTAGTCCTACTGGTCTCTTAGAAGAGGGTGTTTCAAGCTGTGGTCCTGATCCTTTCTGCAGCTCCTGCCCCTTTGGTGTGTTTGGCTGGGAAATTGAGGCCAGATAAAGAGCCATTTAATATTTTATTTTTCATTACTGGCAGTCCTTTGTAGAACCAGTATAATCTGAATTTCAGTCACATCTTATTTGGCTTCTATGTTGAGTCATAGCTTAAAACTAAAGTTTCACTTAGATATTCTAAAAGTGGAAAGGACTGTTATTAGAATATTCATCTCTTTACAACGTATATGTTTATTCGTCATAACAAGAAGTACAATTCAAAGCACCGTTTCTTGTATCAGTAATGGAGTTTGAATTATTGTAGATTACGAAAAGAAAGAGATGAAGAACGTATTAAAAAATTTGTACAAGAAGAGGCTGTCAGATTCCTTTGGAACCAGGTAAGCTCCCTCCTGCTGAATTACCTACTGTGTGAACAAAGAAAAATTCTAGATTTCCTGAGATAATCATAGAGTAGTTACAGGTAAAAAGTAAGCACCCTTTCTCAAGGTTAAGGATGTGGTTTGTGTTCCTTGCCACTAACTCTGAACTAGGGCAGTGAATTTTGTTACATTTTATTTAGTCTGAAGAAAAATATTTTCATAATTTTGACCAGAGAGATAAAGAACTATAACACTGAAGGAAAGTACTAAATTGAGGGATATTGTTATAATTTTCTAGTAGAAATAAAAAGCCCAATTTGAAGTTTCATGTAACTATCTTGTTTTATCTTTTGAGACTATTTGAATGAAAAGTGATTGAAATAGTGTGTGATGGCTGTAATATGCATGTCCTAAAAGGTACACATGACTTCCAGGGAGAGAGTTTGAATCCTGTAGTAGCACACTTTAGGGACAGTTCCCTAAAACATTGGTTTTACTATTATTGTATCCCAACAAATACTTCTTGATAGTAATCCCTTGGAAGTATTTTTATAAACAAATTTGTTATAATAGGATTTTACCTATATTATATTTGAAAATACATAGTAAAAGGTCTGGAAGGCTACATATTAACCTGCTATCAGTGATTACCTTGGAGGATGGTCAAAGGGAAACTAAAAAATTCTTATATTGCTTTCTTGTTGCAGATTTTACAGTAAAATTCTGAGATTTTAATTATACTTTAAAAGTGTAAAAGCATATTATCAAGAACTTGGGGTATTTTTAGGTATTTTAGAGTTGTATATACTATATTGTTAGTTTTTAAAAACTCTTATCCCAAATGGGTATCTAAAATGAGACTTCTATTTTAGTGAATCTACTCATATTAATAGGCTCTAGTCTGTCTTATTTGATAGACTTAAGTGTATCTTATCGAGTACCTTATTTACCCCTTAGTCAGCTATACATGTGCTATTGTGCTTCTGATTATTTTTCCAGTAGTAGGAAGAGAATTGCTTTGGCCCATCCCTGCTCTGCTGGTAAGGACCTTTTATTACCAAGGACGTGAACCACTTGTGCCAGCCAGGTCTAGGCTGGGGGTGCTATGGAAAGGATAAGGGGAGTCAGGTCGTTTCTAACTCCAGTTATGCCATCTGCCATTTACCAACTTCATGAGTGTTGGGGAAGAAAGCTCAAAGGACAGTTGTAAAACATGCATGATTTATATTTTGTAGTAAAACTATATCCTTTGGTTTATAGGTAAGGTCTCTACAAGCTTGGCAGCAGACGGTGGACCAGCATCTAAGTTCCTGCCGTCCTGATGTTCCTCCCATATCAAGTACTCTGGTGCCATCTAACCCTCCATTATTCACCCAAAGTCAGGAGCCCTCTTCTGATCAAAACTCTGATTGGTTCATTGCTCCTGATGAAGCTTCTCAAGAGAAATCCTTACCAGAATTCCCAGACTCTGGTTTTCATTCCTCCTTAACAGAACAAGTTCACTGTTTACAGGATCCTTTGGATTTTGAAAAAAGTTCCACAGAAGGTAGTGAAAGTTCCATAATGGGGAATTCCATTGACACAGTCAAATATGGCAAAGAGTCAGATATAGGGGATGTTAGTGAAGAGCATGGTGAATGGAGTAAGGAAAGCTCAAACAATGAGCAGGATAATAGTCTGCTTGAACAGTATCTAACTTCAGTTCAACAGCTAGATGATGCTGATGAGAGGACACATTTTGATGAAGGGACAGGAGATAGTAAGCTTCACATAGCTCGTTCCCCTGAAAAGTTAGATGTCTTGTCTGACAGTGCTTCTGTAGATGACACTCATGGCATATCTCCTACTTTGCAAGATGAAATCAATCAGACACCAGAGAATTGTGAATTAAATGCAGAAGTTCAAGGGCAGCAGTCAGAATGTAATTCTACATTTCAGGTATTACACGTTGGTATTATTGTGTAGCATGTCTTGTTGTTTGGGAAGCAGAAGTCCACTTAATTTAAGAATATTTTCAGTTGGCTTTTTTTGGGAAAGAAGAATATTTCTCCCAATTTTGTTACTATTTATATGGAATTTATATTCTTGTCTCACATTTTCCACATCTTAGGTACTAAGCTGAATCTTCATTTTGACTTAGTTAGCTTTTTACTTAAGCTGTAATGTATCAAACAATATTCATATTGAAAGCCACATGCACTTTATTAACAACTAAATTGAATCAACAGTGTTCCTGTGTTTTTATGTATTCATTTCCTTTCAAAAATAAACTAGACCCAATAAAGATGTTAAAAAATAAATAAATAAATAAACTAGAATACCTTAAAGAAGATAGAAAATTTTACCTTAAAGATATAAATAAGAGAATTTTAATTCTTCTGTATGTGAGGAAATTAATTATGTAGTGAGGAATGCAGTTGGTTACAGTGAACATAAATGACAAATGTAAGGATTGTGAACTACTGAAATTTGCCATCCTCCTTGGAGTAAGAACATGTGTTTTTAAGCCTTTTTCCTCCCTTATGAGTCAAGAGAAGCCTTCTTGTAAGAGAATAGGGAGAAGAGGTAAGATTATATGATTTTTCAGTGGGAATGATTAGATTGTCTCACGGAAAACTTTAGTTAATGCCATGTATCAGTTTTAACATATGAAGCAAAGTGTTCCATCCAGAATTAAAGTCAAGCTTATTTAAAGAGGCAACACAAGACTATTTCTCTTAGGTATAGGCTCCATTCACTTGGAATAATGTCACAGCAAACATTCATTATCTTTTCATTTAGTGATTTTTTTTACCCCTTAGATAAGCACTTATGTGCCAATATATTGCCAGAAATTAATGTTCGTTTTCTTTGTTCCTGCTTTATATTTGCTTATGTTTTTCAGCAGAGACCCATGATCATTTACTTCACTCTTGATCTCTGCCTCATAGAAAAGAACATTTAAAATAATACCAATGGTAGAATATGAAAGACATTTTTTTAAGGACTATTTTCTATCTAAATCTCTGAAAAAGTGCCACATTCAGAAGACAGTTTAATGGTGGTAAAGAAAAAATAAACCTCATTTATTTCTTTACTTATTAAAAGAATATATGTCTGTAACTCCAGGAAGAAATGATAATATTGTGTTTGAATATTATAGATAGATGCATTCGCAAATCAAGGATAATTTTTGGAAGCTTGATGTTTTAATCTTTGAGAATGTTCTGATATCATTGAACAACACATATCTGACTTCCCCCCAATCTATGGACGTACAGTGATTTAAAACTATGGCAATACTTAACTGTTCTCTAAATTTAGGTGCTAAATATGTATTCATTATTCAGTTACAGTCACTAGGTCCCCTTCTTTGAAGTTATATAAAATAAAAGCTGGTCCTTCCAAGAATAAAGTCAGGGATCACATGTTGTACTTTGTTGATGGTTAGAAACATTTCTCCAGTATGGGTAAGATGCATTTTTCTCAGTTTATAAATATGTAGCACTCAGGTTGAGAAGACTTGGATTTCATTCTCAGAAATCCAGAATCTCTTGCAAAGGAAATATTTTCTGTCTCATAAACAAAATAGCAGTCTTACATTCAAAGAATTTTCCCTAGCAAAGCATGTATAACATTGAACGCATGTTAAATAAAAGTAGAATTTTAAACTTTTTGAATAATGCTAATTACCTTTTATGAATGGTTTTGAATTTTCTTCTTAAATCTACCCTATTTTTCTATTTTACAGTTAAGTGCCTCATTTGCTGCCCATAGTTAGACAAAGGAAAACCAACTTGCACTGCACTAGTACCAAAGTGCTGCTTCATGGTACATTAATTTCTCATAAAAGCTTCTGAAATGTCGTGGTTCAGTATTACCTAAGTAGGTTTCTCCTGACATCTCCTCCCTCTTCTCTTTTTTTGAGAAATGGCAAAACACAGCTGAATTCATTTGAACATCAGCATTTGTCAGCAAGATTTTCTTTTTTACCTTTGTGTTATTTTTCTAGCCCATAAATGGTATTCAACATACTTTTATTTTGAAATTGACAGAATATGATAATGACTAATACTCTGCTGTATTTAACTTCACTGGTTTTGAAGTGCAAGAATATTAAGTAGCCCCCCAACCTTAACTGTACAGATTATCTTGAATGTAAATAGGATGAAAATAATGTAAACTATACCCCCAACCTAGACCTGGCTGGCACACTGTAATTAAAATAATTTATTTAACTAAGATATTTGGTCTTAACTCTGGGCTATTCATTGGTGTGGCTGAAGAGGGAATGGGCCTAGTAAGGTTTGAGAAGTTGAGCTTTAACACAGTCTTTGTGTTTTTTTCTAATAGGAGAGGTTTAGTTCAGCTGTGCTATTTTAGTTCAGTTCTCTTGATTTTTGGACATTCAATATATCAATTAAATATTCCTTCAGAATCATACCATGTGAGAATTGTAAGGAACCTTAGGGATTGTCTATTCTAATCTCTTTGTTTTAAAGATGAAACTAAAGCACAGAGAACTTCGATGACTTTTCTGAGGTTATAGCTAGTTTATAGAAAAAAAACTGTGGAAACTTAAACGTTATTGTATTCCAAAATTTTATTATATACTTTCTATTATTCTTTACATTTAGTAAGTGAGTAAGAAAGTCTCTACATATTTTTCATTCTCTTTGAAAGACAAAAAATACTTCTAAGAGAGCTAGAACTCTACCACTCAAGGCAGAGTTGCTTGTAGAAAACAACTGATTCATTCAGAACCCTAAGTGAATTTTCTCCAAGAAATGTGATTTGATTAAAATGGTTCTTAAAGAGTAACGCAGTAGAAACTAACATTTTGAAAGAATAACTGCATCTTGGAGTCTATTTTTTGATGACAAGAAGTATAACAGATTGCTGAGATATATAAAATTTTCTAGTGAAAAGCTAGTTTGATTATATTTCATCTTCAGTTTTACAGAATAACAGATTTAAAGTTTTAACTCTCCTGGTGTGCAGAAAGCTTCAATCATGACAGTTGATATATAAACAATACAGTTTGGTTTTTATAAATTCAATTATAAAAGGCCTTATAATATGCATGTTTTTAGGAAAATATTTAGCCACACAGTTATTAATATGTATGCAGAATACTTTATTCTTGAATTCTTGAGTGTGGATTTTTCTTTTCTTTTGTTTTAGATTATTTTAAATATACAAATACCATAATAGTGTATTTTTCTGTTATCTACTTAAGACAGATCTATTTCCACTTTTAATAAGTATTTTCAGAAACAACATGGACTGAAGATATCATACTATCTCCCTTGGTCGTTTTTTGGGCATCAATTCTTAGAGTTGGATTTATAACAATAACATAAAATATAAAAAAAATTTTTTTCTGGACAATTAAGACATAAAAAGGGAAAATATAAAATAAGTCTGATCAATTTCCCACTTGTAAATGAAAAGTAATTGTTTAATATATGTTTTTATTTTGCCACATACCTTATTGAGGAATATTTATTATATTTTAACTTTTAAATATGTGACCCCCTCATTTATGAAATAAAGCAGAAAAGGTCTGTAAGGAATATTCTAAACATTTTTAGTGATACTGTTTTCATTGATCAAACCTGTTGTGCCATATTAAATGTAAAAGTCAAGTAAACAGAGTAGTTCTCACAGCCTTGGAGAGAAACAGATAATTAACTGTCTTTTAAAAATAAAGTGCTTTTAATTTGTGTATGAGTAGAAATCATACTATAATTTAATTCCTTAGTTCATTTTAGTGGATAGCAGGAATCACTCTATAGTGGCTTTGTTCATTTTCTAATTAAATTTCTTTGAATGTTTTGTAATAATTTTAATGTTGACAGTATGAGTTTAAAAATAATATGATTTTTCACTATTTTTAGATTTCTCTTTAATTTTATTGTAGAAATAGTAGATGATTTAAAGTGGTTGTGGATTGTTTTATGAAGGCTTAATTTATATTATACTTATTTAATTTGTGTTTGAGTCTCTAATTCTAAATAAAAAGTTTGTACATTTGTTTGAGTGATTCATCTGTTTATTATAGTGATTAGTAGTAATGGTTGTTATTCATTGTGCTTGTAATTATTGGGTAATTAAATAAAATTCAGAACATATTGCAGATAGATTTTTTTTTTTTTTTTTTTTTGGCTGTACTGCGTGGCATGTGGGATCTTAGTTCCCTGACCAGGGATTGAACCCGTGCCCCTTGCAGTGGAAGCGTGGAGTCATAACCACTGGACAGCTAGATACAAATTCTAAGGAAGGTCCAGAGTATTGTTATATAAGTGAATTTACCGTAAAACAATCCTAGCCGTATGAAAGGAATGCTAATTTAGTTTGGTATAAATTTCATTATTTCCAGGATACTTACTGGAATTCTCTGGGTAGAGAAGAGCAGATATCCCTCAAAGAGCATAGGTGACACTGCCAGTTGCTGTTGAAACAGTGGGTGCTGAAAGTGTTAGGGAGGGAGGGAGTAAATATAGCAGAAGCCTTCTCATTTGACACAGTTAGGACTGTAGTTGGTTGGTGTTATGGACTGAATTGTATCCCCCCGCCCCAAATTCATATGTTGAAGCCCTAACCCCCAAAGTGATTGCATTTGGAGGTAAGGACTTTAAAGGGGTAATTAAGGTTAAATGAGGTCATAAGGATGGGGCCGTAATCCAATAGGACTGGTATCCCTGTAAGAAGAGGAAGAGGCACAAGAAATTGTCTGGGCATCATGCCTAGAAGAAAGGGCATTGGAGGACACAGCAAGAAGGCAGCTATCTGCAAGCCAGGAAGAGAGGTCTCATCAGACACCAAACCTGCTGGCACCTTGATCTTGGACTCCAGCCTCCAGAAATACGAGAAAACAAATTTATGTTGTTTTAAGTCACTCAATCAGTGGAATTTTTTTTTTTTTTTTTTAAGCGGTACGCGGGCCTCTCACTGTTGTGGCCTCTCCCATTGCGGAGCACAGGCTCCGGACGTGCAGGCTCAGCGTCCATGGCTCACGGGCCCAGCCGCTCTGTAGCATGTGGGATCTTCCCGAGCCGGGGCACGAACCCACGCCCCCTGCATTGGCAGGCGGACTCTCAACCACTGTGCTACCAGGGAAGCCCAATCAGTGGAATTTTATTATGGCATCCTAAGCACAATAATACAGTTGTTTAGTTAAAAATTGATTAGAGCAGGAAATAAAAGATGATATATATACCTTAAAATTTAAAAAAATTCTTTATTGAAATATAATTGACATAAACTGAACTGCATATATTTAAAGTGGACACTGATACATTTGACACATGCCCATAACACCATCACAACAGTCAAGAAAATGAACATATTTATCACCCCTGAAAGATAAATCATTTCATAACCCTTCCTTCTGCTTTGGTTTCTTTTACTCAGCATAATTATTTAGCGATTACCTGATAGTTTATTCTTTTTTATTGTTGAGTCGTATTCCATTGTATGTATTTGCTATGATGTGTTTTTGAGTTTTTTTCCAACTTTATTAAAATTTTTCTTCTAGTTTTATTGAGAAATACTTGACATACAACATTGTGTAAGTTTAAGGTGTACAATGTTTATCACAATAAGGTTAGCTAACATATCCATTATCTCACAGTTACAATTTTGTGTGTGTGTGTATGTGTTGAGAACTTCTAAGATCTATTCTCTTAGCAATTGTCAAAGAGTTTTATGGTATCATGTCTTATGTTTAAATCTCATTTTGAGTTAATTTTTGTGAGTGGCATAAGATAGGGGTCTGGTTTCATTCTTTGGCATATGGATATCCAGTTTTCCCAACATCATTTATTGAAGAGACTATCCTTTCCCAATTGAGTATTCTTGGATCTTGTCAAATATTAGTTGACTGTATATGCAAAGGTTTATTTCTGGGCTCTCAGTTCTGTTCCATTGGTCTATGTGTCTGTTTTTATGCCAGTGCCATACTGTTTTGATTACTATCGCTTTGTAATCAGGAAGTGTGATGCCTCCTACTTTGTTCTTTTTTCTCAGTTTTGGCTTTTTGGGTTCTTTTCTCATTCCATATGACTTTTAGGATTGTTTTTTCTACTTCTGTAAAATGATGCCATTGGAATCTCGTTAGGGATTGCAATCTATAGATGGCTCTGGGTAATTTAGATGTTTAACAATATTAACCTTCTAATCTATGAACACAGGATATCTTTCCATTTATTTGTGTCTTCCTCAAGTTCTTTCATCAATGTCTTACAGTTTCTTTTTTTTTAAATTTTTTAAATTTCTGGCTGCATTGGGTCTTTGTTGCTGCGCATGGGCTTTCTCTAGTTGCGGCGAGTGGAAGCTACTCTTCATTGCGGTGCATAGGCTTCTCATTATGGTGGCTTCTCTTGTTGTGGAGCACAGGCTCTAGGCACACAGGCTTCAGTAGTTGTGGCATGTGGGCTTAGTAGTTGTGGCTCACAGGCTCTAGAGTGCAGGCTCAGTAGTTGTGGCACACAGGCTTAGTTGCTCCACGGCATGTGGGATCTTCCCAGACCAGGGCTTGAACCTGTGTCCCCTGCATTGGCAGGCAGATTCTTAACCACTGTGCCACCAGGGAAGTCCTTACAGTTTCCAGTGTAAAGAAGTTCACCTCCTTGGTTAAATTTATTCCAAAGTGTATGTATGTGTGTAGTTGATTCACTTTGCTTTACAGCAAAAACTAACACACCATCGTATTATTTTTTTTTTTTTTTTTTTTGCGGTATGCAGGCCTCTCACTGTTGTGGCCTCTCCCGTTGCAGAGCACAGGCTCCAGCCATGGCTCACGGGCCCAGCTGCTCTGTGGCACGCGGGATCCTCCCGGACCGGGGCACGAACCCGTGTCCCCTGCATCGGCAGGCAGACTCCCAACCACTGCGCCACCAGGGGAGCCCCATTGTATTGTTTTTGATGCTATTGTGATGGGATTGTTTTTTTCTTTTTCAGAGAGTTTGTTATTAGTGTATAGAAATGCAGCTGATTTTTGTATATTGATTTTGTATCCTGCAACTTTTCACTTGTATTCATTGATTAGTTCTAATGGCTTTTTGGTAGCATCTTTAGGGTTTTTTTTTTTTTTTGTATAGGATAATGTCATCTGCAAACAGACTGTTTTACTTTTTCCTGATTTGGATACTTTTTTTTTCCTTTTTCTTGCATGATTGCGTTGGCTAGGACTTCAGTATTATGTTGAATAGGAGTGGTGAGAGTGGGCACCCTTATTCCTGATGTTAGAGGAAAAGCTTTGAGCTTTTCACTATTGAGTATGATGTTGGATATGGGCTTGTCATACGTAGCATTTATTATGTTGAGGTATGTTCCTTTTTTTAAAAATAAATTTATTAATTTATTTAATTTTTGGCTGCATTGGGTCTTCCTTGCTGCACGTGGGCTTTCTTCAGTTGCGGTGAGCATGGGCTAATCTTTGTTGCAATGCGTGGGCTTCTCATCATGGTGGCTTCTCTTGTTGTGGAGCACAGGCTCTAGGCATGCAGCCTTCAGTAGTTGCAGCACGTGGGCTCAGTAGTTGTGGCTCACGGGCTCTAGAGAGCAGGCTCAGTAGTTGTGGTGCACGGGCTTAGTTGCTCTGGCATGTGGGATCTTCCAGGACCAGAGCTCAAGCCCGAGTCCCTTTCATTGGCAGGCAGATTCTTAACCACTGCCCCACCAGGGAAGTCCTGAGGTATATTCCTTTTATACTCAGTTGGTTGAGAGTTTTTTGTCATGAATAGATGTTGATTTTGTCAACTGCTTTTTCTGCTTAAATGATCATCTGATTTTTGTCTATCATTCTATTAATGTGATGTATCACATTTATATTTTAAATTATATATTATATATGTTTATATATATAATATATATTTGTATATATTTATATATAATTATTATGTATATCATATGTAATATATAATTATTATATACAGTTGACACTTGAACAACACAGGAGTTAGAGGTGCCAACCCCCCTGCAACGGCAAAAATCCTGGTATAACTTTACAGTCAGCCCTTTGTATCCACAGTTCCACCTCGGAGGGTTCAACTAACTGAGGATTGCGTAATACTGCAGTATGTATTTATTGTAAAAATCCTGTGTATAAGTGGACGGACGTATGCAGTCTAAACCCGTGTTGTTCAAGGGTCAACTGTATATATAAATGTGAAGTATCATATTTGTATTTTATTCTATTCTATTTTTATTTTTTTGGCCACGGTGTGCAGCATGCAGGATCTTAGTTCCCCGACCAGTGGTCAAACCCATGCCCCCTGCAGTGGAAGTGCAGAGTCTTAACCACTGGACCACCAGGGAAATCTCTTATATTTGTATTTTAAATTATATAGTATATATAAATTATGTATTTGCATATATCATGTAATTATATATTATACATTATATAATACATATAATTATTTAATAATATATAATTATAATAATGTCAGGTATATATACATACATATTATATATTTGTATGTTATATAATTATATTTATGTAATATATAAATAAATATCTATTATATATAAATTATATATATTTGTGTTTGTTGAAAGATCATCCTTGCATGGTGTATGATCCTCTTATTGTACTTTTGAATTCAGTTTGCTGGTATTTTGTTGAGGAAATTTTCACCTATATTCATTAGGGATATTGGCCTGTAGTTTTCTTTGCTTGTATTCTTATCTGGATTTGGTATCAGCACAAAGCTGGCTTCATAAAGTGAGCTTAGGAGTGTCTTCTCTTCTTCAACGTTTTGGAAGAGTTTGAGAAGGATTGGAATTAATTATTTAAATGTTTGATAGAATTCACCAGTGAAACCATCTGGTCCTAGACTTTTCTTTGTTGGGAGGTTTTTGATTACTGATTCAATCTCCTTACTCATTTTTGGTCTTCTCAGATGTCTTCTTAATTCACTCCTGCTAGATTTTATGTTTCTAGGAATTTCTCCATTTCTTCTAGGTTGTCTGATTTGTTGGTGTATAATTGTTCATTTTAGTCTCTATGATCCTTTGTATTTGTGTGGTATCAGTTGTAATAAGTTTTGGTATTTTGCCTTTTCATTTTCATTTGTCTCAAGATATTTTTTAATGTACCTTTTCAGGAGTGTGTTGTTTAATTTCTATATATTTGTGAATTTTCCAGCTTTACTCCTGTGCTTGATTTCTAGTTTCATTTCACTGTGGTTGGAAAAAATACTTGATATAATTTCTATCTTATTTAATTTGTTGAGAATTGTTTTGTGACCTAACGTACGATCTATCCTAGAAAATGTTCCATGTGCACTTGAGAAGAACGTGTGTTCTGTCACTGTTGGATGGAATGTTCTCTATGTCTGTTAGATCTATTTGGTCTATAGTGTTGTTCAAATCTGCTGTTTCCTTATTGATTCTTTCCATGGATGATTTATCCATTGTTCAGAGTAGAGTATTAAAATTTCCAACTATTATTGTACTATTCTTTATTTCTCTTTTTAGTTCTGTTTGTATTTGCTTTATATATTTAGGTACCACGAAGTTAGATGCATAAATATTAATTACAGTTATGTCTTGGTGATGAATTGACCCCTTTATCATCATATAATGAACTTCTTTGTCTCTTTTGACCATTTTTATCTTAAAGTCTATTTTGTCTTAAGTATAGCTACTTGTGCTTTCTTTTGGTTACCATTTGCTTGAAATATCTTTTTCCATTCCTTCACACTGTGTGTGTCCTCAAAACTAAAGTGAGTCTCTTGTAGGCAGCATGTCATTGAATCTTGTTTTTTAATCCATTCAGCCATTCTTGGTCTTTTTTTTTTGGCTGCACCTCGTGGCACATGGAACTTCCCCGACCAGAGATTGAACCTGTGCCCCCTGCAGTGGAAGCGTGGAGTCTTAACCACTGGACCACCAGGGAAACCCCATTCTCTGTCTTTTGATTAGAGAATTAAACCATTTATATTTAAAGTTATTATTGATAGGTAAGGACTTATTATTGCCATTTTATTAATTGTTTTCTAACTGTTTTGTAGATTCTTTTTTCCTTGCTTCGTCTTTCTATCTTCCTTTGTGATTTGATGACTTTTTTTGTGGTGGTGTGCTTTAACTCCTTTATTGTAATCTTTTTTGTGTTTACTACAGTTTTTCTTTTGTGTGTGATTACTATGAAGCTTACATAAAGTGTCTTATATTTTTAACATTCTGTTGTAAGCTGATAATCATTTTGATAGCATATAGAAACTTTATACTTTTAGTATACTTTTAGGTAACCTCACATTTAGGTTATTGATGATACATTTTTAACATTGTATATCCAATAAGAAATTTTGGTAGTTACGGTTTTTGTATTTTTTTTTTTGTTACAAAGCATTTAATTTCTGGCACATTGTAAGAATTGACATTTAAAAATGAAATTATTATAACATTTTTCTAAATGTCTCATGAGAAATCAAATGCTATAATTTTATAACTACCATAATCCATTTAAAATACATTAATACACTCTTTCATAAGAATTAGAAAATTTCCATTGTTCCTTTTTTATTAACTCATATTTCTATTCCACTATACTCCCAAAGATATTTATTCTAGAATAATATATTTTGTGTTTGAAAATATTTTGTTGATCATCATATCATGCTTATCTGTAACAATATATGCATATAAGTTTAAATTTTAATTTTTAATTTTCTCTAACCATGAGAATTTAAATATTCTGAATTTTTTTCTGGATTAAGTTACCATTATCATTTTTAGTAATGCATTCTTTTTCATTTATTTATTTTTAAAATTTACTTAATTTTTTATTGATGTATAGTTGATATACAATATTATATAAGTTGCAGGTGTACAATATAGTGATTCATAATTTTTAAAGGTTATATTTCATTTATAGTTATTATAAAATATTTGCTATATTCCCCATGTTGTACAGTATCCTGTGGCTTATTTTATACCTAATAGTTTGTACCTCTTAATCCCCTACCCCTATATTGCCCCTCCCACCTTCCCTCTCCCCACTGGGAGCCACTAGTTTGTTCTCTGTGAATCTGCTTCTTTTTTGTTATATTCACTTAGTTTGTTGTATTTTTTAGATTCCATATATAAGCGATATCATACAGTATATATCTTTCTTTGTCTGACTTATTTCACTTAACATAATGCCCTCCAAGTCCATCCATGTTGCTGTAAATGGCAAAATTTCATTTTTTATGGCTAAGTATTCCAGTGTGTGTGTGTGTGTGTGTGTGTGTGTGTGTGTGTTTATGTATGTATATATAAACTTCTTCTTTATCCATTTATCTGTTGATGGACACTTAGGTTGCTTCTGTATCTTTGCAATTGTAAATAATGCTGCTATGAACATTGGGGTGCATGTATCTTTTCGAATTAGTGTTTTTGTTTTTTTCAGATATATACCCAGGAGTGGAATTGCTGGGTCATATGGTTGTTCTATTTTTAGTGTTTTGAGAAACCTCCGTACTGTTTTCCACAGTGGCTGCACCAATTTACATTCTCACCAACAGTGTAGGAGGGTTCCCTTTTCTCCATATCCTCACTAACGTTTGTTGTTTGTGTTCTTTTTGATGATACCCATTCTGACAGCTGAGAGGTGATAATCTCATTGTGGTTTTATTTCTCTGATGATTAGTGACCTTGAGTATCTTTTTATATGCCTGTTGGCCATCTGCATCTCCTCTTTGGAAAAATGTCTATTCAGTTCTTCTGCCCATGTTTTAATTGGTTTGTTTGTTTGTTTTTTGATGTTGATATTAATTATTATTAATCCCTTATTGGTCATATCATTTGCAAATATTTTCTCCCATTCAGTGGATTGTCTTTTTGTTTTGTCATTATGGTCATTTTTAGTACATTTCCTTTTTCACTTTTTTTTTTTTTGGCTGTACCACTCAACTTGTGGGATCTTATTTCCCTGACCAGGGATTGAACCCAGGCCATGGCAGTGAATGTGCTGAGTCCTAAACACTGGACCACCAGGGAATTCCCTCCTTTTTTAACTTTTAAACTACAGTTGTAAGTAAATTACACAACAACATTGAAATATTAGAGAATCTTATTTTGACTATAGCATTACCAGTGAGTTTTACACATTCATATTTTTACGATGTCAGCATCTTTTTGTTTCTGCTTGAAGAATACCCTTTACTATTTCTGGTAAGGCAGGTCTCGTGGGGATGAACTCACACACCTTTTGTTTGTCTGGAAAAATTTTTTTCCCAGTTCTATTGAAATATAATTGACATATAACACTGTATAAGTTTAAGGTATACAGCATAAGAATTTGACTTAACATTTATCGTGAAATGATTGTCACAATAAGTTTGGTGAACATCCATATAGATACAAACTTCAAGAAAAAAATTTTTTCCTTGTGATAAGAACTCAAGATTTACTCCTTTAACCACTTCCGTACATAACATACAGCTGTGTTCACATTACCTCCCTGGTACTTATTTATTTTATAACTAGACCATCTTTATCCAACACCCCCTCCCCTGACCTCCCACCTCTGGTAACTGCAAATCTGATCTCCTTTTCCATGAGTTTGTTTTTAAAATATAACTAGATTCTATTCTGTTCCATTATTTATTTGTTTATATCAGTACTACACTATATTGATTACTATAGCTTTACACTAAGTCTTGAAACCAGGTTATTTATTTATTTATTGCCATCAGAATAAAGCTCTTTATTCATCTTCCTTGTTTCAAAGAGTCATGGTAGTTCTTACAGTACAGACATCATTTCTGGCACATGGTAGCACAGAGCCAAGGCACGCTCAAACACGCTGAGCCCCAGCATCTCCCTGGAGGCGGTCAGTTACAGAAAATCCAAACAGGGACAGAGGGGAAATGCCAGTGAAATGAGAACCCTAGGTCAAGGCTTGGCTTTAGACTTGGGCTGTGATCCTGGGACATCCAGGCAGGACCAAGCTCAAGCCAGAGAGCAGCTCATTCCCAGGAAGTACTGTGACTGGCCTGGATACAGGCCCCCACAGAGAAGACTCATTTAGGAGTATTCAGCAGGCTGAGAGTGCAAGCCACAGAGGGACACAACTTGCTTCTCCCTTGGGGAAACTTGCTCTGGCCTCTCAGCTCCAGAAGGCCAAGGGCCTTTGACTCCTTTGTTCATTCAGCATAACTTTACTGCTGTCTACTCTGTGCCAGGCCCTGTGCCGGGTGCAGTGGACAAAGAGAGGAATCGGACACAGTCCTTACTTGCAGGAAATTCAGAATATAATAGAAAAATATATTTATAAATAAGTTGTCATGATTCAAGGTAAAAAGGATGCAGAAAGGAGTCAGACAAACTTGGCCCTCAAGGAGTTCACAGCCTAGCAGAGGCCTAGGCTAGGTCAGAACATGGACAATGACACAGGACAGCCTGTGATAAGGACCAAAGAGAGGCTCAGGCCATGTGCTCTGGCAGCACAGGGAAGGATGACACAACAGCCACTGGATGACGCAGTGGGGAAAATTCACAGTTTATCAGAGAAGGCTGAGCAGCCTAATCTGGCCAAAGTGGAAGTAATGAATCCTACTGCCTTGGGGAGGGGATTGTGCAGCCTCAGGCTGACCTCTGTGCATCCCTTGGGCTACCCAACAGGCAGGGTGCAAGGTCTCTTATCTATGGATGCAGCTGCATGATATCCTGTGGATATCTGAGGGGAGACTGGTGACCAGGGGGAACAGGTCCAGATAACAAGGGCCCATGGTAAAAGTTAGGAGCCTAGGAATGAGTGAACCAGGAGGGCCTCGGGGGTCAGAGGACCGCAGCCTACACAGATCCCACATGTCATGGAGCAACTAAGTCCGTGCGCCACAACTACTGAACCTGTGCACCACAACTACTGAAGCTCATGAGCCCTAGAGCCCGTGCACTGAAACTACTGAGCCCACACGCTGCAACTGCTGAAGCCCACGTGTCTAGAGCCTGTGCTCCGCAACAAGAGAAGCCACCACAATGAGAAGCCCACGCACTGCAACAAAGAGTAGCCCCCGCTCACTATAACTAGAGAAAGCCCACATGCAGCAACGAACAACCAGCACAGCCAGAGAAAAAAAAGAAAACAGAGGGGATTGAAAGCAAGTCAGCAGAATAACACGGCTTTCTGTGTACTTTCTCTTTTGTCTTTGAAGGAAAAGAAAATCTTTTTGCACCTCAAAAAAGATTCTTCTAGGGGCTTCCCTGGTGGTCCAGCGGTTAAGACTCCACACTTCAACTGCAGGGGGCACAGGTTCGATCTCTGGTTGGGGAACCAAGATCCTGCATGCCACATGGTGCGGCCAAAAAAAAAGATTCTTCCAAATTTAGATAATTTAACATACAGAGCTGAGAGAAGAGTCCTTTTAAAATGCCGTAAATTGAAGCTGACTCCCAATTTGGTGATTAGGTGGATATTGGTAATTGTTTTAGATATATCTGAATCAGCAAGAGTAATCGTTTCCAAACTTTTTGCTAATCAAAATATTGGGAGTACATATTGCATAATTCCATTTATATGACATTCTGGAAAAAGGCAACACTATAGGGAGAGAAAACAGGATTAGTGGTAGCTAAGAGTTGAGGGCAGGTGAGGCTGCTCGTGGGAATTTTTAGGTGATGAAACTATTCTATACAGTACTGTGGCTGTGGATACATGATTCTAGATATTTGTCAAAACCTATGCAACAGTACACAAAGACTGAAGTTTTACTATATGCAAATTTTATCCCCCATCTTAACTAGGATATCAGGGGATCTCAAGATGGAATGAGGACTATGACAATGAATTTTTTTTTTTTTTTGCGGTACACGGTCCTCTCACTGTTGTGGCCTCTCCCGTTGCGGAGCACAGGCTCCGGACGCACAGGCTCAGCGGCCATGGCTCATGGGCCCAGCCGCTCCGCGGCATGTAGGATCTTCCCGGACCGGGGCACGAACCCGTGTCCCCTGCATCGGCAGGCGGACTCTCAACCACGGCGCCACCAGGGAAGCCCCAAATGAATATGTTTTACAGATGTATGACATAAACTCACTGAAGGGGATAGGAAAAAGGGAGATGACCTAAATAACTTTGGAAAATTGTTTTGACTGTATACTGTAAGTTGTCAGTCCGTTTGGGCTGCTATAACAGGATACCATAGACTGGGTGGCTTATAAACAAGAGAAATTTATTTTTCACAGTTCTGAAGGCTGGAAATCCAAGAACAAGGCATTCAGTGTCTGGTAAGGGCCAGCTTCCTATTTCATAGATGGCCATTTTCTCACTGTGTCATCATATGGTGGAAGGGGTGAAGGAACCCTCTGGGGAGAGTGGAGCAAAGGAATACGCATTAAGTCTGAAACAGGGAAAAATATTCCCAAACAAGGCAACAAGCTCAGCACAAGCCACAGGCTTTTATCTCTTGGTCAGGAAGTGTTCCAAGCCAAAGCCTCATGCCTGAAAGACTGCATTTCCCAACAAGAGGCAATTAAGGTTAAATGAGATCATAAGGCTGTGGCCCTAACCTGATGAGAATGGTGTCTTTATAAGAGGAGGCAGAGACACCAGAGAGTTCTCATTCTCTCTGCCATGTAAGGACACATTGAGAAGGCTTATCTACAAGCCAGGAAGGGAACTCTCACCAGGAACTGAATCAGCTGGCATCTTGAACTGGGGCTTCCAGCCTCCAGAACTGTGAGAAAATAAATTTCTGTTGTTTAAGCCACTCAGCTCATGGCACCCTGAGCAGACTAATACAGGCACCAAATACCTCTTCTAGTCTCCACCCTTGGCAGCATCCTCTCACTGTCTGTGGTGTTTTGGAATAAGGTGGTTGGTATCCAATGTGACAGCAGTCACTTATTTTGAACAATGGCTTGATGGTTCTTCTGGCCCAAATTTCAGTCACTTGTTCAAAAAGAGGAAGCAAAGGAACTGAATCAGGAGCTGACATGGACTCAGGAGTGCTTATGCAGCAAGCTTCTGCCATCAGAGATGGAGCCAGACTTGCTGGTGAATACCCCTCAAGTTAGCTGCATCATAAACAAGCTTAATTTGCTTTTGTTTATCTAAACTTAGGATCCATTCTTTGTTTTACTTAGAGAAATAAAATTTAGTAACATTAGCATCTAAACCATTTCTGCAGACAGGTCAGAAATGACCAGTTCCTTTGGTTTCATAACAAAATATACAAACCTATGTTCTCATTTTTTTCTCCCAGCTCAAAATTAGGTTATCATAAATGCAACATTTAGAAATTCCTTATGCTATGTCATGACCTGAGATAGGGAATTCAACAGGAAGAGATTTGGGACACTCCTTTAGGTACTTTTCATTTGTCTTCTCACTTATTCCTAAGTGCAGGTGGTGTTGCCCCTAATTTACAGTTGAGGAAATGAACTCAGAGAAGTTAAGTACTTTGTTTGGGATGGCACTGCTAATAAGAGACAAAGCTGTGAATTAGACCGAGTAAGGCTAGGATCCAAAGTGCATGTTTTTCTTTGTACAGTAGTACTCTCCACTGGGAGTGTGGTGACTTTGCAGTCAGAGATCTTTTAAGAATCTAGTAGTGATGGACAGGCATCTCTGGTCCCTGCCACTCTTGTTTGTGTCTGTAATAACTGTAAAATATAAGATCACTAAAATGCCTGAGGGTTCCGAGTGCCTGTGTGAATGGGGGTTAATAAGGCTCACCAATGGTCCCAAATCATGACTAGGAGCCAGCATGTCCTATTTAAGTATTAGCCACTTGCCAGACAGCCAGACTGTGAAAGACTGGTGGCAGGGAGTCCACCTACTGGAAGATGGGACTTAGAGCAGAAGCCTATTATATGGGGCTGTTGATCATTAGGCACAGAGGCAATGGAAACCACCTTTTATGAGTCCAAAAGGCTGATCCTCGAGAAAGAAGAATGAAATGATTACTCCAGAAGAGACTGCCCCACGTAGAACCTTTTATTCCAGTCATATGGGTTACCCATGCATGCAGGTCTGACATGAAAACTTCTGAATGAGCACATAGAGTCCGTTGTGGTCAGTAAATGTCAAATATTTTGACCTTGGAACAATAGTCTTGGGCAGTCTACTTTTGTTTTTTTTTTTGTTGTTTGTCTTTTTGGCTGTGTTGGGTCTTCATTGCTGTGAGCAGGCTTTCTCTAGTTGCAGCGAGCGGGGGCTACTCTTCGTTGTGGTGTCCGGTTTCTTGCTGTGGTGCCTTCTCTTGTTGTGGACCATTGGCTAGGGCCAGGGCTTCAGTAGTTGCAGCACACCTGCTCAGCAGTTGGCAAGGGAGGGCCCTAGAGCGCATGGGTGGGCAGTCTACTTTTAGAGGCTGCGTTTTGCTGGGATAAACTGGGGTTAATCCCACTGTGTTCCCAGCCCTGAGGAACACAGAGCACCCCTGCCATCTCTTCCGGTTTCCTGAGCAAGTGCTTCTGTCTTCGAAGGACTCTCAGTTCCTGAATTTCACATAGTTGCTACAGATGTTTCACTGCTTAGAAGAAAGTCCAAAAAGGATTACCTAGAATTCGGGTGTGTGTGGGGTGAGTATTCAGGTCTTTTTGCTGGAAGACCCATGTCACGTACAGGGCGAGTAAAAGCAAAAGGGTTGTTTTAAGGGCTAACAGAATACGTCCACTAATTTCAAGCAAGGAAAGATTCAAGGACCCAATGGCTCTCTGCTGGAGCTTGGCAAATCTTTTTTTTTAATTAATTAATTTTGGCTGCCTGGGGTCTTCATTGCGGTGCGCAGGCTTCTCATTGCAGTGGCTTCTCTTTGTTGTGGAGCATGGGCTCTAGGCACGCAGGCTTCAGTAGTTGCAGCACGTGGGCTCAGTAGTTGTGGCTCACAGGCTCTAGAGCGCAGGCTCAATAGTTGGGGTGCACGGGCTTAGTTGCTCTGCAGCATGTGGGATCTTCCCGGACCAGGGCTGGAACCGTTGTCCCCTGCATTGGCAGGTGGATTCTTAACCACTGCGCCACCAGGGAAGCCCCAGCTTGGCAAATCTTATTTCTCTGGTGCAGGGAACAAAACATTGCGCCACTGAGCGGAAACACGGCCCAAGTAGGGGCATCTGGGGTTTGGTCACTTAGGCAGAGAAGACAAAAGCTTCGAAATGGATGCTCCCTGGGGAAACCCTGATGTCTGAGGGCGACAGAAGCTGGGGTCCTGATAGGGGCCAGAGCTCAGACCACAGGGCGACAGCAGCAGGACACCCTCGCGCGTGAGCCCAGTGGTGCGGAGCTCGACAGGCGCCAACTCTGCGTTCTTGCTCCGGGGGACGCTTGCGCTCCAAGCCCGCGGCTGTCAGTCAGCGCCGTCGGTCCGCCCCTCCCAGAGCTTAACCAATCGCAGCCGGGGGTCGGGGGTGAGGCGACACAGCTGGTCCCGGAAGCCGGGGCCGGGCGGCCTGGTGCAGCTGCGGCGGGCGTTGGGGTACCCGGCAGCCGGAGAGCGCACGTCGGGAGGCCAGAGCGGAGGTGAGTGCCAGCTTGCGGCTTGTGCTCCAGGGCCGGGCCGGGCCGAGCCTCTGCCGCCCGAGCGAACCATTGCCTGGCTCCTCCCGGGCGCCTCTCGGCTGCTAAGCCCCTTCCTCCGCGCTTTGGCTCTCTAGCTCCCGGCCCGGTGCAGAGGAGCTGCAGCCCCGGGGTCATGGCTGGGGCATCTGAACCTGGAACGGGAGGCTCCGGCCCAAGGCGGGGCAGAGTTAAAGCCACCGGCTGCCGCAGCCTTGGTCCGGAGTAGCCCGAGCTGTAGCCGGTCCCTGGGCGGGGCTGGGCGCGAGCATCTCCATCCTCAGCTTTCTCGACTTGCTGCAACACCCGCAGGAGCAGCCGCAGCGCGGCGGAGCCCAGACTTCCGGGCCGCTAAAGACCCCTTCCCCTAACCCCTTTTCTAAGCGAGTGCGGGGCACTTGGAGACGCCTCCCTCCTCTGCCCGCATCTCCAGTCTCATCGCTGCTCCGAGACCCAGCTGCCTCTTGGCTGGCGGTCCTCTAATGCGTTGGACTATTCTGGTTTTACTGAGCTGCCGTTTTGGGACATCAGATTGAGGTCACTTGGGTAAAGTGTGATTCTACAAGGTGTGATGTGGAGACTCTGCCTGGCCTGTCGCTCATCTCCACTTGATCAAAGACCACTAGTGTGGTGGTAAGAGGGATTCACAGGATTTATACAAAATTTGTAATTGTCCGTAAAATTTTCCTTGCTTTCATTATTTATTCTAAAGGAGGATTGTTGCCACGTTTTCTAAAGAATAAAGGATCTCGCTGCTCTGATGGATCTCTCCCCTTCTCACTGTGGTTAATTATCATTTGGAACATCAGTGTGCTCTTGAAGCTGGCGGCACTCCCAGACCCTGGTAACTGTCTCAGTCCATGCAGTAGAACAGCACACTGTTCCTCCATAGTGTTTGGGCTTCGCTTTCCTTTGACTGTGTTTAACATCTTCTGTGTCTTTCATCCTCACAATCTCTCTGGGCCTGATACAGTGCAGTTATTTGTTATTGAGAAAGGAAACGAAGGGATAGATCCCTGAAGTAGGGTTGGCTATCCCCATTGACCCAGAATCGGATTGTCCTGGAGGGACAATGTAAGTTACAATTCAAGCATCATTTCTGAAAGGCCATCCCTGAGCAATTTGTACAAATAAGACCCTCTGGCCACTCTATACCATTGGTTCTCCTACCTGGCAGTGTATTATAATTATCTGCAGACCTTAAATAAAAACTGTTTCTCGGACCCTACTCCTATGGATTCTGACCCAGTTGGTTGAGTGGAATGCAGGCATTGGTATTTTTATAAGCTTCTGGGATGATAATTAATGGGCATGCAAGGTTAAAGACCACCGCCTATCAACATGCCCTATTTTTTTCTTATAGCACTTATTGCTTTGTGACTTATTTAACTGATTTGTTTACTTCTCTACCCTACTGCCCCCGGGTATTATGAAAGCATTGGGGTGCTGCTTTGAAAGAAGAGCAGGCCTAGGTGAGTCAGCATTTTGGGCATGTGAGATGGGGGTACATGAAAGAGAAATGGAATGGAATATGGGGAAACAAGTCTTGTAGACTTCTGTCCCTGTGTAGACTCCTGTCCCTGCTTCATTTTTATCCAAGGATTGATCTTATTTGGTTGACCCATCATCACCATGGTCTTGGATGAGTCTCCAGTTCTTTCTCTAGACGTTCCCCTGTTAAGTTTCAAGGTTTTACTCAGCACCCTATGAAATACAGCTGATCTTTGGAAAGTTCGAGATATGAACATTTAAGTTGGGATATATTCCATGTAAATCTGTGCTTTTGTCTTTTATGTGTGGGGTCCTTGTATTCTGAATTAAAATTCCAGATACTTGCTCTGACAAGTACATCTATGTGGCTGGCAGGTCAGAGTATTTAGGATGGGGACTATTCCAGAAACCGGGTGTGTGGTTGTTCAGTAATGTATTGTTTTTGTGTAGTGCTTGTCTAAGAACGTTAGCACCCCCGGAGGGTGGGGTTGCTGCCTAATTTTTATTTATTTATTTTTGGCTGCGTTGGGTCTGTGTTGCTGAGCGCGGGCTTTCTCTAGTTGCGGCGAGCAGGCTTCAGTAGTTTAGCACGCGGGCTCTAGAGCGCAGGCTCAGTAATTGTGGCACACGGGCTTCATTGCTCCGTGGCATGTGGGATCTTCCCGGACCAGGGCTGGAACCCGTGTCCCCTGCATTGGCAGGCGGATTCTTAGCCACTGCGCCACGTGGGAAGCCCCTAATTTTCTTTTTAGTACTGAACTCAAGTATTTCATTTGTGTTACTGACAATTGTAATTCCAAGTGATATAAGCAATCACTTTGTAATTCTCTTGTGAGATGGGGGTAGGAGGTCAGGTACCTAATGGCAGTATAGGGTTGTTGCCACAGGCCATAAAGAATTTAGATTGGCTGGTAAATAGTCTTAATCAAAATTTGGCAAAACAGACCCAGCAGACCATGGATTTTACTTTTTGCTTGTCATTTGAACATAAATATGAAGCATGAATAAGTGGTGCTCTAACATTTCAGAAAGATTTGAAAACAAGACTGCTCAAGTTGAGATTCCTCATGGAGTGATCACAACTTTTAGATGTGTCCAGATACTTCTTGTTTTCTCTAGTGGTAGGATGGGTCATTGAACTACATGATTATTCTAGTCTATAAGAAAATAAGGACCTACTGTATAGCACAGGGAACTCTACTCAGTACTCTGTAATGGCCTATATGGGAAAAGAATCTAAAAAGGAGTGGATATATGTATATGTATAATTGATTCACTTTGCTGTACCCCTGAAATCAGCACAGCATTGTAAATCAACTATACTCCAATAAAAATTAAAAAAAAAAAAGAAAAATAACATATGGAGCTTTTATCTGTGGTTTATATTTTTTCCAGTTATGTTGCTATTTATAAGGTTTTGACCTTTAGCTCAGATCTGAGAATAATTTGCCCTATGTAAGTTCATGAATATAAATAGCCACTTATTGTTGGTTTTTTTTTCTATTTATTACTAGGAAAGGAAATGTTCCTATCCTTATTCCGCCCACTACTTTGTACTGAAATCTATGTACATCTCTTTGCTATAAAATTGTATTCTTGATTTCAAATATATTTTCCTTTGCTTCATTTTCAGTATCTTTAACCTGTATTTCATGTGCTTATCTCTGTTGCAGCAGGAAGAATGGTATAAAAATGAAAAACTTCAACATGTGCTTCGAATGTGACAAGAAAAGAATAAGGGCTCTCACGATTGCTTGAGTTCAGATTTTACACTGGAAGGAAAGTTAGATGTAAACCCTAATTTCTTAGTTCTAATAAGTATCTCTTCTTGGGAACTGGAAATTTCCAAAAAAAAAAAAAGGTAAATTAAATTCAATTATATTTTTTTATTTTTTGGTTGATCTAGGAAACTTTTTTTTTAGAGTCATTCCTATCTAGCACTGTTGTTCTTACTCAATTCTAAGGCAATTTGAGATACCAAATGATATTTTCCTGCTCTCTTTGCAAATACATTTCTTGCTATAATGCCTAGGTTTTATACTTGTAGGAAAAACCCAGAAATCTGTTACAGATTTCTTTTTTCACTTTGGAATCTTTCATTTTAAATTTGTTTTCTCATATCTGATTTAATGCCTTGTTTCTCCTTATAAGCTCATCTTTAATTATTACTTTTAGAAACCAGCTTTTTTCTTTATATTTGTGAGTTTTATTTCCTGGTGAAGATGAAGGAGAAAAACAAAAACCACCCAGAGGTGACAACCATCAACATTTTAGTATGTGTCTTTTCAAAGAGAGGTCTGTCTAGTACACCTCATCTAGTAGTACACCTGTATCTATTTAGGTGTACAGATGGATCTCTCAATCTCAGTGTTCCACCTACTTGTAGCAGGAAGTCAGATCTTTTCCTGGCATGACCTTCCATAATGATTTTTATAAGAAGTCCCTGGCTGTGAGGGGCTTCTTGCATGTTTGCATTGCTGCCTATAAGGCCTTTCGTTCCTTTAGCTCTGAAGTCTGCTGCCCTTGGGCCGTCCTTCTGCGCCACTGACCATTGCTGTGCTGCTGCTGAACAGCTCTGAACCACACTGACGTCCTCTGAGCTGCTGGCCTTTCCACAGTACGTAGACCACGGCTACCGTGGTGCAGTGGAGTATTATCTTTGGTATATCATGTAAAGAGCTAAGTACTGGGAAGGAATCAAAAAGTATGATACGTTGTTATCCTTAAGTTGCTTTTCTCTGATTTATAGTTTCTGTTTTTTTTTTTTTTTTTTAAATATAGTCTTAATTGGTATAGAGTAGTTGGGGAGATGAGAAATGCATAGAAGTACAGAGATCAGCTGAGAAGTGAAAAACGTAAGTGTTGTGGGAATTCTGAGGATGGAAAGCATACTGGAATAGCTTAGCCTTGTCTCCTTTATGAAACTGGGGTGAGGAAGTGTTGTTGTATGTCCTTGTGGTATGGGACTTGTGGTATGGGAACGTATTAGACCAAAAGAGTGGAGGAGTGAGGGAAGAGGGGGCTTGCCAGGTCCAACACAAAACTGTAGGAGTATTGGTGCAGCTGAGGGAGTCTGAGGTCCTCTGCACCGTGGTTATGCACCCTTTTCACCTTTACCTCTCTATCCTGCCTTGCATGGAAAGCCTCACTGGGAACTAAACACTAACATTTTCACTGCTTACCTATATCATAAAAGCAGCTGGGGAGAGCATTTTAAAATAATTACGTGGAAGAACAGTTAGGAGCCACATACTCTCAAGACTTCTGCCTCTAGCAGGTGTGATGGATTTCGGTGAGCTGTTACTCCTGAAGCTTAGCTTTCCTCTCCTACATCTTCAGGGCAGGTGTCTTTCCTCCTGTGCCTTGTTACTCAGCTGAGGGACCATCAGAACCGCATGTGTGGTGAGGGAGCCAGAAACCCAAAGGGTGTTTCCTGTCTCCTGCCATACAGAGGGATGGCATCCCTGTTTTCCAGAGGTTATCAGAATGGTTTGCACCTAATCCCAGATCTTCTCATAAAATCACAGGTTTTCTTCTTACTGCTCTTTAAATATAATTACTCTAGTAATGTAATAAAACTTAAACTGTAAGGGAAGGGAAGTGGTTTTATTTACTTAGACCTCTTTAGAAAATTAACACTTGAATTTTGTAATTTCTAAGGGTTTGAAGATATTCTTCTTTGCTCTCTTAAAAGTTAAAACCTAAATAGGTAGTAGGACAAATATCTCTGTATTTACACAGAAGCCTGGAGCTGGGTTTAAGTAAATTGTCCGGATATGGAATAGATGTTACTGTGCTCTGTTTCTTTGCTTTCTCTTATGACTTTGGGTCTTCAGTAAGGTTAAGGAAGAGGAAATATGGGGTCTTTGCTTTTACTCCACTCTAAGCTGTTGTAATTGGTAATCTGTTTTCTCATCTCCCCTCTTCGAAGGAGTCCTTTGGAGAAAAATGTGCTTCTTAAATCAACCTCAGTTGCTCTTTTATACAAAGAACTCGTAAGTAAACTAGCAGAAAAGAAGCGAGTCAAACTGAAAGCTCATCTGCAGCTCAGAAAAACAAAGACATGGCGTTTTAAGGACTGAAGGGAGCATGGTGTCGGCCATGGGTGATCAAGACACAGCCAGACAATGTGGATCAGTTTCTTCAAACTACGTTTTTTCTGCTGTCTGCTTGCAGTATTGATGGTGGTAGTGCTGGTCATCAATGTCACTCAGGTGGAGGTGAGTACTCAGCATGCTGCTTCATAACTAAGGGAACCAAGTCGAGGGATTTGGGGCTACCTAGCCTGGAAAATGTTGATCATCCGGAAACTTATCTCAGTCACAGTTCCTGTTTTCATTCATTCAATAAGTGTTTGAGTGCCTTCAATGGTTATATACTGTGCTAGTCACCAAAGGTGCAGTAGTTTCTTCACTATGGAGCTCGTATTCTAAATGTGCATGGGAGAAAATAAGAGTAATAAGTAATCATAGAATATAATAATAAATGATAATTAGAAATTGTGAGAAGTACTGTAGAGAAAAGAAAGTGGGTTCTCTAGAGTAGCTTTAGAGTGATGAAAGAAAGTCTTTTCAAGGAGGGGACCTTTTAGCCGACTCCTGGCAGAAAGCTGGAGTATTTCAGGGGAGGGAGATGATGATGTCTGTTTGTTTTTAAATTTATTTATTTTTGGCTGCTTTGGGTCTTTGTTGCTGCGTGCAGGCTTTCTCTAGTTATGGCGAGCAGGGGCTACGCTTCCTTGCGGTATGCGGGCTTCTCATTGCGACGGCTTCTCTTGTTGCGGAGCATGGGCTCTAGGCGTGCGGGCTTCAGTAGTTGTGGCATGCAGGCTCAGTAGCTGTGGCTCACAGGCTCTAGAGTGCAGGCTCAATAGTGTGGCGCACGGGCTTAGTTGCCCTGTGGCATGTGGGATCTTCCCAGACGAGCCCTTCCCAGACAGGGCTCGAACCTGTGTCCCCTGCACTGGCAGGTGAATTCTTAACCACTGCACCAGCAGGGAAGTCTGATGAGTCTGTTTTGAAGACTGGGTGTGGTGCTCAGGACAGGGACGATGTCATATTGAACCCTCACAAGTGCCTGGCACCGAGAAGGTACTTAGTAGTAGTCGCCTCTCCCCCTCTCTTCCATTCCCTTCATGAACTCACATATCACCAAAATTTGTGGAGTATTTTTTATCTAAACTGATGCTGTACTTTTAATTTTGTTGGCTTGTGGTACTTCTCAGGTTATAGGTCGAACTTAATTACGGTATTTTTTTGGTTTTTGGATTTTGCTGTAGACTGAATGTTTGTGTCTCTCAAACATCCCGGCCCTGTGGGAGCTCAGGTTACTGTTTTCTCTCATGGTTTCGTGTGGTTCTTTCCCCAGCCTCCAGGAGTTTCCTTACACACATGTGCTCTTCAGTACTCTGCTGAATACTTAATTAGGACTCTCTGTAGATCTCCTGAGTTCTGTGTGCAGCTGTCTCCTACTGTTACTGTCCTGTGGATTCTAATCAGCTTGGTCTTTTAAGACTCTCAGCTCATCTCAATTTAGGGGGTTCTCCAGGCTCCACCTGCGTTCCCCTCTTGCTGCTGCAGCCTGGAGGTGCTCTCAAGGCTGTAAGCAAAGGGCAATCAGTCATAGGGATCACTTCCTGTATTTCCCATCTTTCAGGCATCATGTCTTTTGTCGTCTGATGTGCAGTGTCTGGAAAACCACTGTTTCAGGTGGAGGAGTGGATCTCACTGTTTCTGTATCTTGGCTGCAAGTGGAAGTCTGAGGGACTTGCATTTGAGGGGAAAGAGTTCATAGAGGAGCTGGAGAGAAGGGTTAATGGACCAAGGGGAGGAGGAGAGGATGGGACCTAGAGTACAGATGGAACAATAACTATGTAGAATGAGGGACATGGTACATTGTGAGTGTTCTTGTTATCATTTTATTATTAATTATGTAGGAGGAGCCATGCTCCTTCCTCTGACCTAAGAGGGAAAAATGTCGTAATGGTTGGCAATGTAGATACATTTGCTGCTGGAAGGTAAGACATTGAGGGAGTTCTTGCCTAGACAGGAGGCGGAAGGTGGAAGGAGGGTGGAGCCCAGGAGGTTGGTACGTAGGGGCTTGAAAGAATGGGGGTGGAAGATGGAGCTGACCCTGCACGATGATAGAGGGGCAATAACTTTCAAGATCATATGTGTGCATGGCGCTTACTTGCATTGGTTTTGTGAGTGTGTGTTTTGTTTTACCACGTTCAACAGCCTGGGTGTAAGAAAAGAGAGGATAGTTGTGTAGGTCTAGGATGGCCGAGGAGGTACGAGAAAGAGAGACTTGAGAGGTTAGGCCATAGTCCCACATCGTCATTATACTCAGGAAGAAATGTTAGGAATTATTGTTAGGAATTCCCCTAATAGCCCTGCTGTAGTTCTTGGAAACTTCTGGAGAATGTCCGCTAACAGCTGTAGTTATCTGCATGAACACAAACTGAACAATAATGGAGAAGGGAGGTGCCAGTAATATAAATGATGTAGGACAATTTTAATATTGAAAATATAAATAGATCTTTTAGTGGAGTGTGGTGAGACACTTCCCCTCGTCTAAAGAGGTTATCTTGTCCAGGCTGAGAGTACTGTAATGACTTTTAAACTGTTCAATTTATTACTATGATGATAATTGTTAAAGAAGCTTGGGGTGGGGAGTGGGGAGTGGGAAAGGCTCTGAACCTTGGCCGTCTCCCGTCCCTTAATCCCTGGTCTGTCCTAGGCTTCTGATCCTGATTGTACTCTCCTTGCAATTACAGTATCTGTGTATTTTCTAAAAAGCACAGATTCAATTTTAATTAAAAATATCACATAAGAAAATTAACCATCACAGGTGGTAAGGGGAGAAAAAGCATTTTCAAATATGCCAAATTCAGAGTTGGTTAAGATAAACAAACAACACTAAATGCAGCAAATATTCTTTCCATTGGTAACAGGTCTCTTTCATGTTTTTGTTTCCTCATCTCATGCTCAAGTTAGTCTCCCTTATATTGTATATGCGGAGTTTTTAGAAATTTAAGAAAGGAATATTTCCTTTGTCACGACTATTACATTTTTACTTAGTTTTCCAACATAAAATGTGGTTAGATACTTTAAATTCTTCAGCTTCTGAAACATTAATAAAGATTTATTGAATGAAAGTTGAATAAATTTGAAATAATTCATGGGTGTTTAAAAAATACAAATCCTGGGGCATCCCGTCTGCTCCATCTCAGATGTATCACACCAAAATCCCCACATTTCCTAAGATTTGGCCAAATTCAGTTAAACAAATAGAGGAACAAATAAGATCCACAAACTAGCAAAACCTCTCTAGTTAGGTGATTGTGAGTAGAGCAACTACTATAGTGAATTCACAGATTTCTGAATTTCTAGACGTCTCTGAATGTAAAGGACTTATTATCATGTTGGTATATACGGTAGGCTGAATAAAGCCCCCAAAGACGTCAGTGTTTGAATTCTCAGAACCTGTGAATATGTTATCTGATAAAAGAGACTTTGCAGACAAGTTTAAGTTAAGAATCTTGAGATAAGGATATTATTCAGGATTATTTGGGTGGGCCCAATATAATCACATGGGCCTTTATAGAGAGTGGCCAGAAGGTGGAGGTGATATGATGATGGAAGTGGAGATTAGAATGATGCAGGTAGAAACCATGGGAGAAAAAATATCACATATGAGAAGGAGATGTATATCAATATCTAGCAAAAGTTTGTAGGGAGAATTCTCTGTTAGTTCTCTGTTAACCTCTCATTGAGCATGGCCTATATTTATTTGTTTTTTCCTTATTCATTGATATTTTAAATATATATGTTTTCTGATTATGAAAACAATACTAGTGTATTAGGGCTTTTGGCTGCAAATAAAGCTGATTCCATCTGGCTTTAATATTAAGGAATAATATTCATTTAGAGTAGGAGTCAGGAGGTATAGTTGGGCATAATTCATTTTGCTACGTTGAGCATAGTTCAGGCTCCATTTCTCTGTAAGTCTCTCAGCTGTGCCCTCTGTGCATTAGCTTTGTCTATGGCATCCTCTTTCATGGTTGGATTTTAGGTTGCTGCCACAGCGACCGGAGGTTGCTTTCTTGTACATGTCCAGCTTGAGATACAATTTTTTCCCCAAAAATATTCTCAAGAGTTACTTGCATTTTTTTCATTGGCAAGTAAAATTCAGAGAGCTGTTCCCAGAGTACTGGTGGTGTCTGGATTCGGGTGCATGAATCCATCAGAAACATGCAGCAGCTTTTCATAGAACAGAATTGGGTCACAGGCCCATTCCTGAATCAGTCACTTGGGATTATTCTTTGATCAGTCAGGCCCGCCCCTGCGCTGACAGGTCAGTAAACAGCAGTGTTGTGTTTCAGTAGACAGGAGTAAAACAGGCCTGTGGGACAGGCAAGCATAGTGTTCATTCCAGTCCACACCTTACAGTGGCTCCAGGAGTGACCATTAGTGTTTCCTCTTGGCTCTGAATCTAAAAAAGATGGCAGACCTTGAAGCTGCCCTTGTTACTGGCCTAGAATAGGGTTATCATTTGGGAAAATTAAGTAAATTGACATTTTTGCATTCTTTTTCATTTTTTAAGTAAAATTCAGGTGACTTAGCACCAAGCATCTGGTGATTCTTGGATTGGGCTGTATGGGTCAGTTTGCTGGCCTTGAGTTGGTAGCTGGTGGCTACCCAAGGAACAAGAGTGACCATGGGAGAGGAAGAGAGGAAAAAGAAAGGAGAAGGAGGCATGCTGTGAGCACACAGTGCATGGTTTGGTCCTTAGTGGTTTGTCATAGCCTCACAACAACTAAAAATGAGAGGGAGGCTGGAATATTTCCTAAAACGTAATCAGTAGGTAAGGGAAATTTTTCTGTTTTTAAAAAATTGAGATATAATTTACATATAACGTTGTGTAAGTTTAAGGTGTATGATGTGTTGATTTGATACATTTATATATTGTAATATGATTACCACTATAGTGTTAGCTAGCACTTCTGTCATGTCACATAATTATCATTTCTTTTTATGGTGAGAACAATTAAGATCTTGTTTGTTAGCAACTTTGAAGTTTGTTACATAAACTTATTATATTTATATTAATACAATAATACACTATTGTTGACTACAGTCACTATGCTATGCGTTTGATCTCTAGGACTTATTTATCTACTAGTTGCAAGCTTGTACCCTTAAACAATATCTCCCTAATTCCCCAATCCCCTAGCCCCTGGTAATCATTTTATTCTTTGTTTTCACGAGTTCAGCTTTTTTTTTTTTTAACACTTTATTCCTTTTTTTTTTTTGGCCGCACCACGTGGCTTGTGGGATCTTAGTTCCCCAACCAGGGATTGAACCCGGGCCCTTGGCAGTGAAAGCATGGAGTCCTAACCACCGGACTGCCAGGGAATTGCGGAGTTCAGTTTGTTTAGATTTCACATATAAGTGATATGGGGTATTTGTCTTTCTCTGTCTGACTCATCTCACTTAGCATAATATTCCATTGTGTGTGTGTGTGTGTATATATATATATATACACACACACTGCATTTTCTTTATTCATCCATCAGTGGACTTAGGTTCTTTCCATATCTTGGCTATTGTGAATAATGCTACAGTAAACATGGGTGTGCAGATATCTTTTTTATACCTTTTTTCATTTCCTTAGGATATACACCCAGAAATGGGATTGCTGGATCATATGATAGTTCAATTTTTAATTTTTTGAGGAACCTTCATGCTGTTTTCTGTAGCAGCTGAACTAATTTACATTCCCAACAACAGTGTATAAGGGTTCCCTTCTCTCCCTATCTTCTTTATCTTCCTTATGGTAGCCATTCTAATAGGTGTGATGTGATATCTTATCATGGTATTGATTTGCATTTCCCTGATGATTAGTGATGTTGATCATCTTTTCATGTACCTGTTCACCATTTGGATGTCTTCTTTGGAAAAAATGTCTATTTAGTTCCTCTGCCCGTTTATTTATTTATGTATTTTTGGCTGTGTTGGGTTTTTGTTGCTGTGCACAGGCTTTCTCTAGTTGTGGCAAGTGGGGGCTACTCTTTGTTGCAGTGCATGGGCTTCTCATTGTGGTGGCTTCTCTTGTTGCGGAGCATGGGCTCTAGGCACGCGGGCTCAGTAGTTGTGGCTCGTGGGCTCTAGAGCGCAGGCTCAGTAGTTGTGGTGCATGGGCTTAGTTGCTCCACGGCATGTGGAATCTTCCCAGACCAGGGCTTGAACCTGTGTCCCCTGCATTGGCAGGCGGATTCTTAACCACTGTGCCACCAGGGAAGTCACCCTCTGCCCATCTTTAAAATTGGATTTTGTTGTTATTCTTATTGAGTTGTATGAGTTCTCTATATATTTTAGATAGTCACCCTTTATCTGATATATAGGTTGCAAATATTTCTCCCATTCCATAGGTTATCTTTTCATTTTATTGGAGCTATCTATTGCAGTGCAGAAGCTTTCTAGTTTGATATAATACACCTTGTTGATTTTTGCTTTTGTTGCTTGTGCTTTTGGTGTCATATCTAAAAAAATCATTGCCAAGACCGATGCCAAGACACTTCTTCTTCTAGTATTTTACAGTATCAGATCTTATGTTTGTTTTTAATCCATTTTGAGTTCATTTTTGTGAGTGTTTGTAAGATAGGGGTTCAATTTCATTTGTTTATTTGTGGTTAACCAGTCTTCCCAGCACCATTTTTGAAGAGACTATGCTTTCCTCATTGAGTATTTGTTTGCTCCCTTATCAAATATTAGTTGACTGTTTATGTGGAGGTTTATTTCTGAACTCTTGATTGTATTCCATTGGTCTATATGTCTGTATTTATGCCAGTACCATACTGTTTTGATTACTATAGCTTTGTAGTGCAGTTTGAAATCAGGACGTGTGATACCTTTAGATTTGTTCTTTTTTCTCAGGATTGCTTTGGCTATTTGGGATCTTTTGTTGTTCCACATAAATTTTAGGATTGTTTTTTCTATTACTGTGGAAAATGCCATTGGAATTTTGATAGGGTTTTCACTGGATCTATAGATGACTCTGTTAGTATAGGTGTTTTAACAATATTAATTCTTCCAATCTATGAACATGGGCTCTCTCTCCATTTGTTTATGTCTACTTCAGTTTCTTTCATCAAAGTTTTCATTGTATAGATCTTTCACTTCCTTGGTTAAATTTATTCCTAATTATTTTACTGTTTTTGATGCTACTATGAATGGGATAGTTTTCTTTATTTTTTTCCAGATGTTTTGTTGTTAGTGTATAGAAATGCAATTTATTTCTGTATGTTGATTTTATATCCTGCAGCTTTACTGAATTTGTTGATTAGTTCCAACAGGTTTTTGATTGAGTCTTTAGGATTTTCTAAATACAGGTGACCCTTGAACAAGATGGGTTTAAACTGTATGGGTTCACTTATACATGGATTTTTTTCAGTAGTAAATACTACAGTAGTACATACTACATACTACCTACAGTAGTAAATACTACATAATCCACAGTTGGCTGAATCTATGGATGTGGAACTGCAGATATGGAGACATTGTGTCTAAGGAGGGCTGACTATAAGTTATATGCAGATTTTCGACTGTGTGGAGGGTAAGTGCCCCTAACCTCTGCATTGTTCAAGGGTCAACTGTATGAGATGATATCATCTTCAAATAATGACAATTTTACTTCTTCATTTCTGATTTGGTTGCCTTTTATTTCTTTGTCTTGCCTAATTACTCTAGCTGACACTTATAGTACTATGTTGAATCAGAGTGGTGACTGTGGACATCCTTGTCTTGTTCTTGATTTTAGAATAAAAGCTTTTAATCTTTCACCATTGAGTGTGATATTAGCTGTGGGTTTGTTGTAAATAGCCTTTATTAAATTTACCTTCTATACCCAGTTTGTTGTGATGTTTTTATCACGAAAGGATGTTGTATTTTATCTAATACATTTTCATTCTATTAATATGGTGTATCACATGTATTGTTTTGTGTATGCTGAATCATACTTGCCTCCCAGGGATAAATCCCACTTGGCCATTCTACTTCCCTGAGGTGTAAAGTTAGGTTGCATGAGATAGATCTGTTTTCTTAATATATACATTTGTTGCTATGAACATCCCTCTCAGAACTGCTTTTGTGGTAGGTTTTCCATAGGTTTTAGTATGTTATTTCCAGCTTCATTTGTTTTGAGATATTTAAAAATATTCTTTTTCAACTTATTCTTTGATCTATTGGTTGTTCAGGAGTATGTTGTTTAATTTCTACATATTTGTAGATTTTCCAGCTTTCCTCTTGTTGTTGATGTCTAGTTTCATACCACTGTGGTCAAAAAGGATAGTTGGTATGATTTCATTCTTCTTAAATTTGCTAAGACTTGCTTTGTGGCCTATCATGTGATCTAAAGTGGGGCATGTTCCATGTGCACTTGAGAAGAATGTGTATTCTACTGCTGTGATTGAATGTTCTATAAACGTCTCTTAGGTTCATTTGATCTAATATATGGTTCCAGTCCAATGCTTCTTTATTATCTGTCTGGGGGATCCATCCATTGCTGAAACTGGGGTATTGAAACCCCCTACTATTACTATATTGATGTGTATTTTTCCCTTCAGTTTTGTTGGTATTTGTGTAATAGATTTAGGTGTTTTGACATTGGGTAGGTATAGATTTATGATTGTTATATTTTCTTGATGTATTGACCCATTTATCATCATGTAATGATCTTCTTTATCTCTTGTTACTGGTTTTGGTTTAAAGCCTATTTTGTCTCATATAAGTATAGATAACCCCCTTTCTTTTGGTTTCTATTTGCATGTAATGTCTTTTTCCATCCCTTCATGTTGAGTCTTTTTGTGTCATGAAATCTAAAGTGAATCTAGGCTTCATGTAGTTGGGTCTTATTTTTTTATTCATCCAGCCACTCTGTGCCTTTTGGTGAATTCAATCCACTTACATTTAGAGTATTTATTGATACATAAGGACTTATTAATGCTATCTTATTAATTGCTTTCTATTTGTTTTGCATTTTCATTGTTTCTTTTCCCCTCTGTTTGTGCCTTCCTTTTTTTGTAAATTAGTGATTTTCCATGGTGGTATGCTCTGTTTTCATTTCTTTCGCTTTTGTGAATTTTCTTTATGTTTTTGTTTCGTGGTTACATAAAACATTTCATAGATAAAGCAGACCATTTTAGGCTGATAACAGCATAACTTCAATTGCACACAAAGCTCCACCTTTTTATTCCCTCCCTTTTATATTTTTGATGTCACAGTTTACCTCTTTTTGTACTGTGTATTTGTTAACAAGTTATAGTAGCTGTAGTTATTTTCTTTAACCTTTATACTATAGTTAAGTGGTTAACACACCATCCTATTACAGAATTAGAGTTTTCTAAATCTGTATATTTATCTTCACCAGTGTGTTGTATACTTTTGTATGTTTTCATATCACTAGCATCTTTTCATTTCAGCTTGAAGAACTCCTTTCAGCATTTCTTGCAAGGCAGGTCTAGTGGTGATGAACTCCCTCAGCTTTTGTCTGTCAAGGAAAGTCTTTATTTTTCCTTCACATCTGAAGGATAACTTTTCTGGGTATTCTTGGCTGGCAGTTTTTTTCTTTCAACACTTTGGATATGTCATCCACTCTCTCCTGGCCTGTAGGTTTTCTGCTTAGAAATCTGCTGAGAGCTGAATGGGCATTCTTTTGTAGATTACAATAATTTTTCCTTTGGCTGCGTTTAGGATTCTCTCTTTACGCTTGTTTTTTGACAGTTTCATTATAATGTGTCTTGGAGAAGGTCTTTTTGCATAGAGATAATAGGGTGATCTCTTAGCTTCTTGAACTTGGTTGTCCAAGTATATCCCTAGGTTTGGGAAGTTCTCAGCTATTATTTCTTGAAATAAACTCTGCCCCCTTTTCCCTCTCTCCTCTCTCTCAAACCCTGATTATTCTAATATTTGTACACTTGGTGGCATCGCACAGACCATGTAAGCTTTCTATGCTCTTTTTCATTCTTTTTTTCCTGCGTTCTCTTCTGATTGGTTTATTTCAAAGTTCCTGTCCTCTAGCTCCCTTATTCAGTCTTCCATTTGATCTCCTTTGCTATAGATGCTCTCTATTGCATTTTTTTCATTTTATTCATGGAATTTGTCAGCTCCAAAATTTCCATTTGCCTCTTCTTTATGATTTCTATCTCTTGGTAAGTTTCTGATCTTGTTCATGTATATTTTGACTTGTTTGTCTCTGTTTTATTGTTGCTCATTGAGTTTCCTCAAACAGCTATTTTGAATTCTTTATCTTCTAGGTTGTTAATTCTGTGCCTTTGAGCTTGGTTATTGGAGGATTATTGTTGTCTTTTGGTGATGACATGTTTCCTTGATTCTTTATAGTTCCTTGTACATTTGCATTGCTGCTTTCACACTTGAAATAGCAGATACCTCCTCCCGTCTTACTAGTTGCCTTTGGATGGGATAAAATGTTCATTAGTCCTGTTTTATCTGTGGTTTTTTCTGCCCTTGTACGGGTACACTTGCTTCCCATGTCTTGCTTCTTCTTGTGGCGCAGTTCTTAACCTTTTCTTACAATCCACCAGGCTAGCTGCTGTTAAGCTTTTGTTTTCCAGAAGGAGGCACTATGGCTTAAGTTTGTATTTCTCCCTTGTCCACAGAGACTGATAGTGTCCTGTTTAGCAGAGTCTCACTTACTGCCTCATTTGGGAGCATGCACAGGAGCTGCTGGTTCCAGAGTGTGGGGAGGTGTGGGTTTAGCACTCAGGGCATTGGGAGTGCCCGTGGGCTCTGTGGAAAGATTGTCGGGTGAGGGTCTCCCATGGGCTCGTGGGCGGACTCCCTGCTAAAGTCCTGAGCACAGTTAGCAGGAACTGCATCCCTTCAGTGCCCTTTGGTATTCTTATCTGCCTCTTTCCTGATCCCTTCCCTCCCTCCAGTCATGGAGATCCCACCTCAGTACTTGGGGTGCTGCTGAGTTAAGTGGGTTTCTCTCACAGTGGGGGTAGCTGGGCACTAACTTGCCACTCTCCTTTTCCCTCTTGGAAGAGAGCGCTCCTGGGTTGTTCAGCCCTGGGCTTGTTATGTGTGGGGAGGGGCAGTGCTGGCAAAGTTCCTCGTACCCTCTTAGTCACATCCAAACTTGTATTTTTTTTCTTTCTGGGATTTCCCCTTGGGAAGTCTGGATTTCTACAAATCCGTTCTCATCTGTTGGTATCTGCCTGGGTCAGCACGCTCCAGGTTTTCCCTGACTATGGCCAAGAGGGATTGGGACAAGTTCACTGGCTATGCTGTCTTCACTGAGGTTTATCTGCCTATTACCAGATACACATGTGGTCGAGACTCCTCCTAGGTCCCTTGGCATGTGGTACTGGATCCCACAATTCCCACAGAGGCACTTTTGTTTTTGGATGGGTGCCTAATTTGTTGTTAAAAAGGGGGACAAAAAAGGAGGAATGTCTTATGCCACGTCATGGTGCTGATGTCAACTCTGCCAGGGAAAAATTTTCAAAGTCATTATTACCCTTTTTAATGAACAAATAATACTGTGTGTTCCTTTAAAATGAAGGAGCCCAATGAAATTCTTCCATTTGAGAGTGTCTGGATACAAGTGTAAAATGAAAGGGAAAAAATACAAAATCTAAGATCATTAAAAATCCTTTTGTATTTTGGGATTATTTTTACCTTGTTTGGCATTACGTTTACCTCGAATAGGATTTTTTTTTTTTTACATCTTTATTGGAGTATAATTGCTTTTCAATGGTGTGTTAGTTTCTGCTTCATAACAAAGTGAATCAGTTATACACATACATATGTTCCCATATCTCTTCCCTCTTGCGTCTCCCTCCCTCCCACCCACCCCTCCAGGCGGTCATGGGGAGCCTGAGGCTTGTTTAAGTGGTTTATAACAGGTAATACTAGCTATTGAGGAGAGTGATTTTCAGTTTTGCTTTGCTGTTGTTGTTTTCCCTTGCAACTTATCTAACTTATTGCATAATGTCAGATTCAGTTCCCTGGGTTAGGTACTAAAAAGGTCCTACACCCAATTTCCAATGTGGGTAGGGGGGATTTTTCCATACCACCAGGCAATTCTTGGACACCAGCATGGTGACCTACAGTTCAAATCAATTCTGACACTGTAACTGAGCCAGGACCCTATGGGCCCTTCCTGGACAGACCCCCTGCCCCAGGTCCTCTGCCTGCCTCTCCTTTGTAGAAAAGCTGTAGTTTCTCAGGCCTCCCGAGAGTCACAAAAGCCTGGCCCAAGAATTAATGATTGAAAGGACAATATAGTGACAAAAGTAGCAGTTGGGCCAGGAGAACTGGTAACAATTGAAACAGTAAATCAGCCACATGGCAGTCACAGTATCCATAGTTCCTCCCTGAAATACATAGATAACAGTATCTGATCCACATTCCTGAGTTGTTTTACAGATGCTAAAACCCCCACCAAATGGAAGAAGTTAACTATTGATGATCATGAGCACATAGCCCCCAGACCATCTGGAACCTGAAGATTGGTAACGTTAACCCCTGTGACACCGCCTTGCTACCACACCATCAGCCAGTCAGAGAACTGTGCACGAGCTGATCATATACTCTGTGACTCCCCTCCCTCACCTTTCCTTTAAAAATGCTTCCCTGAAACCCATTCGGGAGTTGGGGTGTTTCTGAGCACTAGCTGCCCTGGACTCCTAGTTGGGCGCTTTACGATAAACGCTGCACTTTACTTCCCCACAACCTGGTGTCAGTAGATTGGCTTTACTGTGAGCAGGCGAGTGGACCCAAGTTTGGTTTGGTAACAACACTGTCTGTCTGGAGATGGCATCAAATCCCACAGGTTAAGGGCTCAGTCCTATAAGACTCTCCCCCAAGCCCAACTTCAGATGCCAGTCACAAGTCCAGGTTGTCACCTGTGCTTCTGACTGACTGTAGATCAGAAGTTCCAACGGTCTCTGCCTTGGCTTCAGTTGATTTGCTAGAGCAGCTCACAGAAATCAGAGAAACATTTTACTTACAAGATTACTGGTTTATTATAACCAATTATAAGTCAGGAACAGCCAGAAGGAGGAGATGCATAGGGCAAGGTATATGGGAAGGACATAGAGCTTCCATGCTCTGAGTGCACCATTCTCCTTGAATCTCCACGTGTTCACCAACCCGGAAGCTCTCCAAACCCCATCCTTTTGGGTTTTTATGGAGGCTTTATTCCATAGGTGTTATTGATTCAGCCTCCAGGGGTGGAGGTCCAGGATGGGACTGAAGGTTCCAACCCTCTAATCATGGTTGGTTCTCCTGACAACCCAACCAGCCCCCATCCTCAGGTGCTTTCCAAAAGCCACCAAAGTAACATACACCCTGCTGTGGTGGAAAGGGGCTTGTAACGAAGAACAAGGCACCCGTTTCCCCTTTATGACTCTGAAGTGTTTTCAGGAACTGAGGACACGAAACCAAATATTACAGCAAAAGATGCTCCCATTGCTCTTATCGCTGCCAAGGATTTTGGGAGCTGTGAGCCAGGAACTGTGGATGAAGACCAAATGTATATTTCTTACAAATCACAGTATTGCAGGTACATAGCTATTTTTCCCATCCATGTGTTCATCTGTCCTTCTGTCTGTTAAGAAAATAATTAATGAAAAGTATAAAACACTTGAAAGAATAGAGAGTGGTATTAAGTACATAATTGAATTCCCTCCCCAGTCGTTGTTTCTTGGATGTAACTGCTTGTTTTTAATTATTTGCTTAGTTAGTGCTAATTACACATTACACAGTTATATCTTGTTTTGTCAGCTTTACACTGTACCTTCTGACCATCAGGCAGTACAGCATGGATGGTTAAGTTAAAACACAGACCGAACTCAGACTGCTTGGGTTCTAGTCCAGGTTTGCTGCTTCTAACCTATGTGACCTTGGGCAAATTATCAAGCCATTCATTGCCTCAGTTTCCCTGTCTATCATATGGCATAATAATAGGACTTATCTCATGGGATAATTTAAACATTGTATTAAAAGGTTTATGTAAAGTCTTCAAAAGAGTGTCTGGCACATAGGTGCTTAGTACATGTTGGTTGATACTGCTGTTCCTGTTAAGATAATGAAAGGTGAGGTCTTCTGCTGACTCACACTTTCTGTCACTCTCTTTCTAAACTTTATAAAATTATTTTTATTTCTGTGCATTAGAATAATGTATTTAGACCTTTTCTTTCCCTAATAGCATTAGATAGCACATTTTAACTCCCTCCTGTAAGTGAGGAAGAAAATCACTTCTGCATTATTTTACATTTGACTTCCGTTAGCTAGCATATAACTTTTGCATCATCAGGCTTTATAACCTTTAGTTTTGTTGCTCTAACTATAATTAAGGCTAACGTGTAGCCTTAATTATATCAATCTTTATGGATTGATTCTTTTTCTTTTTAAATTTATTTAATTAATTTATTTATTTTTGGCTGCATTGGGTCTTTGTTGCTGCACACGGGCTTTCTCTAGTTGCGGCTAGCGGGGGCTACTCTTTGTTGCGATGCGCGGGCTTCTCATTATGGTGGCTTCTCTCGTTGTGGAGCACGGGCTCTAGGCACGCGGGCTTCAGTAGTTGTGGCACGCAGGCTCAGTAGCTGTGGTTCACGGGCTCTGGAGCACAGGCTCAGTAGTTGTGGCACACAGGCTTAGTTGCTCTGTGGCATGTGGGATCTTCCCAGACCAGGGATTGAACCTGTGTCCCCTGCATTGGCAGACAGATTCTCAACCACTGCACCACCAGGGAAGCCCTGAATTGATTCTTATACTTAAAAAAAATAACATTATGATAATCATGTAAATGTTAGTCAATATAGAACATGATCCTTTGAAACCAAATCTATATCTCTTGGTGGAGAATTTCCCAAACATCAAGGTCAAATGGATCTTTTTTATACACTACCTCAGTGGCTTAATCATGCTGCATTTTAATTTGCTTCATATTTTAATGATGACTTTCTTATAGCTCTTCTTGTTTTTTTTTTTTTCTGGAGTGCTAATTGCTTTTTTTTCTGATGAGAGAGAATACCACCTTCTGTAACATGTCATGAGGATTTTCCTTCATATGATTTGTTGAATTGAATCCACTTGCTTCTTCTCCTTTTTTTTTTGGCGGTACACTGGCCTCTCACTGTTGTGGCCTCTCCCGTTGCAGAGCACAGGCTCCGGACGCGCAGGCTCAGCGGCCATGGCTCACGGGCCTAGCCGCTCCGCGCCATGTGGGATCTTCCCGGACCGGGGCAGGAACCCGCGTCCCCCGCATCGGCAGGCGGACTCTCAAACACTGCGCCACCAGGGAAGCCCCTGATGTGGACCATTTTTAAAGTCTTTATTGAATTTGCTACAATATTGCTTCTGTTTCATGTTTTGGTTTTTTGGCCGTGAGGCATGTGGGATCCCAGTTCCCTGACCAGGGATCAAACCCACACCCCCTGTATTGGAAGGCGAAGTCTTAACCACTGCACTGCCAGGGAAGTCCCTCCACTTGCTTCTTCAAGGCATTTTGGTTCTTTTTCCTCAGAGCCCTCTATCTTCCTGTTTCAGTGTTCACTGATTATTGTCTTGACATGTTGCCCAGCTGTTATTCTGAGTTTGCTTTTCATTGAATTCCTGGGTTGGTTTCACTCTTGCTCATGTCTTTCACTTCCTTGGATTTTTCTTTCCGTTTTACTGGGTTAAATCTTCAAATAATGTTTTTCTGAAAGGGCACATGGGAACAAAGCTTACATGTCTGAAACTGTCTTTATTTTGCCCTCATGTATGATTTGTATTTAGAATGCTGTATTCAAAATCCTTTTCCCTCAGAACCTTACAACTTTGCTCTACTGTCTTCTAGTGTCCAGTGTAGCAAAAGACAAGGCTAATGCGAATCTAATTCTTGTTTTTTTATTGGTAACATTGTTCTCCTTTCTGGAAGCTATTAGGACCTTTTCTTTACCTGTGAAATTTTACAAGGCTCTAAGGTGAGGTTTTTTTTTTTTTTTTGGTAGAAAACTTTATTGTCAAACAGGCAGATCTGCTCACTAATAAGAAAAGAGCTTAAACATCTGAAATTTAGAGATAGAGTATAAAATTTTGAGATACAAAATATTAGAAAGCCATTGTGTTGTACGATATATAGAGCAAAATGCCACAATATAAATAGCAATTAATGTCCAAACTAGAAAAGACTGAAGTCCTTATAAGGTTGTCTTCTAAGCAGAAAGGCCAAAGTGAAGATTAAGGACCAGTTCTAAGAGGGTGTAAGACATGGTCTTTGGGAAGCACTGGAGTTCTATTAAGGCACTTTCTTGCATACCTGGGATAAATCTCACTTGGTCATGGTGTATAATTCTTTTTACACATTGTTGGATTTGATTTGTTAATATTTTGTTGATGATTTTACATCTGTGTTTATGAGGGAAATTTGTAGTTTTCTTGTAATGTCGTCTAGTTTTGGTATTAGGGTAATGCTGGCTTTATAGAAAGAGTTGAAGTATTCCCTCTGCTTCTATATTCTGACAGAGAGTGTAGAGAATTGATACAATTTCTTCCTTAAATATTTGGTAGAATTCATCAATGAATCCCACCTGGACCTGGTGGTGTCCGTTTTGAAAGGTCATTAATTATTGATCCAGATTCTTTACTAGAGATTATAAGCCTATTCAGATGATCTGTTTCTTCTTGCATGAGTTTTGGCAGAGTGTATCTTTCAAGGAATTGGTGCATTTCATCTCAGTTATCAAATTTGTGGGTATAAAGTTGTTCGTGGTATTCCTTGATTACCTTTTTTAAAAAATTAATTTATTTATTTACCTATTTATTTTTGGCCGTGTTGGGTCTTTGTTGCTGCGCACGGGCTTTCTCTAGTTGTAGTGAGCGGGGACGACTCTTGGTTGCGGTGCCCGGGCTTCTCATTGCGGTGGCTTCTCTTGTTGCGAAGCATGGGCTCTAGACATGCAAGCTTCAGTAGTTGTGGCTCGCGGGCTCTAGAGCGCAGGCTCAGTAGTTGTGGCGCATGGGCTTAGTTGCTCCACAGCATGTGGGATCTTCTCTGACCAGGGCTTGAACCCATGTCCCCTGCATTGGGAGGCAGATTCTTAACTACTGCACCACCAGGGAAGTCCCTTGATTATCCTTTTAATGTCTATGGGATCTATAGTGATGTCTCTTCTTTCATTTCTGATAATGGTAATTTGTGTCCTGTTTTCCATAGTTAGCCTTGCTGCAGGCTTATTGATTTTATTGATATTTTCAAAGAACCAGCTTTTGGCCTCATTGTCTTTCCTCTATTGATTTCCTGTTTTCAGTTTCATTGATTTCTGCTCTAATTTCTAATTTCTTTTCTTCTCTTTACTTTGGAGTTGATTTGCTTTTCTTTTTCTAGTTTCCTAGGGTTGGAGTTTAGATGATTGATTTTAGATCTTCCTCTTTTCTAATAATGTGCATTCAGTGCTGTAAATTTCTCTCTACGACCTACTTTTATGGCATCCCATAAATTTTGATAAGTTGTGTTTTCATTTTCATTTAACTAAAAAGATTTAAATTTTCTATTGATATTTCTTCTTTGACCCTTGTTTTATTTAGAAGTGTGTTGTTTAGTTTGTTTTATTATTTATTTATTTATTTATTGGGCACCCCTCGTGGCTTGTGGGGTTTTTTAAGTTCCCCAACCAGAGATTGAACCTGGGCCCTCATCAGTGAGAGCGTGGAGTATTAAGCACTGGACCGCCAGGGAATTCCCAGAAGCGTGTTGTTTAATCTCCAGGTATTTTGGGATTTCCTAGCTATCGTTCTGTTATTAATTTCTCCTTTAATGCCATTGTAGTCTGAGAGCAGACATTGTATGGTTTCTGTTCTTTTCAATTTTTTATGGCCCAGAATATGATCTGTTTTTTTGCATCTTTCATGTGAGCTTGAGAAGAATGTGTATTCTGCTGTTGCTAGGTAAGTAGTTTATAGATGTCCATCATATCTAGTTGATTGGTGGTGCTGTTGAGTTCAACTGTGTCCTCACTGACTTTCTGCTTGCTGGATCCATCCATTTCTGATAGTGGGGTATTGAAGTCTTTAACTACAATAGTGAATTTATCTATTTTTTCTTGCAGTTCTATCAGGGTTTGCCTCACATATTTGACTTTCTGTTGTTAGGCACATACATGTTAAAGATTGTTAGGTCTTCTTGGAGAATTGTTATGTCTTCTTGGAGATAAAGAAGTCCTTCTTTATCTCTGATGACTTTCCTCGCTCTGAAGTCTACTCTGTCTGAAGTTAATATAACTATTCCTGCTTTCTTTTGATTAGTGCTAGCCTGGTATATCTTTCTCCATCCACTTACTTTTGATCTATATAAGTCTTTATATTTAAAGTAAGTTTCTTAGAGACACCATATAATTGAGTCTGACAACGTCTGTCTTCTAACTGGCGTCTTTAGTCCATTGGTGTTCAAGGTGATTATTGATATAGTTGGATTAATATCTACCATAGTTGTTACTGTTTTCTATTCATTGTCCTTGTTCTTTGTTCCTATTTTTGTCTTCTGCTCTTCTTCTGACTCTTGTGGTTTTAATTGAGCATTTAAAAAAATACTTATTTTATTTATTTATTTTTATTTTTGGTTGCATGGGGTCTTAGTTGTGGCATGAGGGATCTTTCGTTGCTGCACGCAGGCTCTTCTTGCAGCATGAGGGCTACTCTCTAGTTGTGGTGTGCGGGCTACTCTCTTGTGGCGTGCGTGCGGGCTTCTCTCTTGTTGTGGTGCACGGGCTTCTCTCTAGTTGTGGTGCGCAGGGTCCAGAGCGCGTGGGCTCTGTAGTTGTGGCCTGCGGGCTCTCTAGTTGAGGTGCTTGGGCTCAGTAGTTGTGGCTGTGGGCTTAGTTGCCCCGCAGCATGTGGGATCTTAGTTCCCCGACCGGGGATGGAACCTGTGTCCCCTGCATTGGAAGGTGGAATCTTAACCACTGGACCACCAGGGAAGTCCCTAATTGAACATTTTATAGATTTCATTTTGTCTCCTTTCTTAGTGTATCAGTTATACTTCTCATTTTGCTTTAAGTGGTTGCCCTAGAGTTTTCAGTATGCATTTACAAGCAACTCAAGTCCACTATCAAATAATACCATACTGCTTCATGGGTAGTGCAGGTACATTACTAATAACAAAATATTCCTAATTCCTCCCTCCTGTCCCTTGATAATTGCTGTATTTTTTTCCTTTTAGTATGTCTTGTAGTTTTTGTTGAAAGCTGGACATGATGTACTGGGTAAAACGAACTCCAATAAATAGGCTTTTAGTGGTGTGGGGGTGAGGTGTAAGGGAGGTGAAACATTTTATAGTCCTATGATCCTCAGTCCTTTAGTGAGTCTGTGAACTTCAGAATTGTTTTTTAGTCTTACCCCCAACCTTTAAATTGGATAGAATGGTTAGAGTGGGCTGGAGCTGGGTATGTTCCTTACCTCAGTTTGGTTAGGCTCTGATAAAACCTCAGTAGGTTAGGCTCTGGTAAAACCTCAGTAGGTTAGGCTCTGGTAAAATAGTTTGGCTTGAGGGCAGGCCTTGTTAAGAAGAGTGGAATACTCTGGTATTCAGTACTCCCTCCATCCACTGTCTTGCTTTCTGTGGTGTCATTTACCCATGGTCAACCATGATCTGAAAATATTATATGGAAAATTCCAGAAATAAACAACTTACCAGTTTGAAGTTGTGCATTGTTCTGAGTAGCGTGATGAGATCTTGTGCCATCCTGCTGTTTCCCACCCAGGATCCTCAACCACTGACATCACTGTAGCTCAATCCACGATCACCTGACACAGATGATCCTTCTTCTGACGTGTTGTCAGAAGGTCAGTAGTAGCCTAACACTACGTCACAATGCCTACATCATTCACCTCACTTCATCTCATCACGTAGGCCTTTTATCCTTTTACATCATCACAAGAAGAAGAAGGACAGTACACCAATAAGATATTTTGAGAGAGGGACTTCCCTGGTGGTCCAGTGGCTAAGACTCTGTGCTCTGAATGCAGGGGGCCCGGGTTCGATCCCTGGTTGGGGAGCTAGATCCCACATGCATGCTGCAACGAAGACTGCCTGTGCTGTAACTAAGAGTTTACATGCTGCAACTGAAAAATCCTGCACACGGCAATGAGGACCCTGCACGCGGCAACAAAGATCCTGCATGCCGCAACTAAGACCCAGCGCTGCCAAATAAATTTAAAAAAAAAGATATTTTGAGAGAGATCTCATTCACATAACTTTTATTCTGGTATATTATTATAATTGTTCTATTTTATTATTATTGTTAATTTCTTACTGTGCCTAATTTATAAATTAAACTTTATCATAGGTATATATAGGAAAAAGCAGTATATATAGGGTTTGATGTGATGCAGTTTCAGGCATCCACTGGGGGTCTTGGAAATATCTCCTGTGGATAAAGGGGGACTACTGTCCTTCAAAATGATTCCTTTTCCCTTTCTCCTTCTGGAAGCACCAAAGGGATTTTTCTCTGATATTTGCTGTGGGAATCTGTAAAACTGGTGAGCTGTGGTTTTTGAAACAATGTCATCTCAAGTAAGTTTTATTAAAATTTAAGCTGAAGCAGGGATTTATTTGTTGACTATAAGGAGATTTATTGTAGCTGTGGTTTCTGTTGTTTGTGTCTTTCTCTTCAGTACTTGGACCATGAGACTGCATCAGACACATTCATCGACAGTGGTGGACAGTTTGTTTTCTCCCAGGTGACAGGAATTAGCCGGAATCCTTACTGTGGCTATGAGCACCAGACTCTGTCCAGCCGGGAGCGCCTGGAGGAGGACTCCTTGTTGGCCGCCTTACAGTGGCAGGTGCCTGATGTGGGCCCAGTCCCCTTTTTGAAGAGCACTGACCCTTCTTCCAGCTACTTTGTCATCTTGAACTCTGCAGCCTTCTTCAGGGTGGGAAGCCAGCTAGAGGTGCTGGTTCATGTACAGGATTTTCAAGGAAAGCCCAAGAAGTATGGTGGAGACTACCTGCAGGCCAGAATCCACTCCCCTAAGCTGCAGGCAGGGGCCGTGGGTAGAGTGGTGGACTACCAGAATGGGTTTTACAAGGTCTTTTTTACTCTGCTCTGGCCAGGCAGAGTTAAAGTGTCCATATCTCTGGTCCACCCCAGTGAAGGGATCAGAGTTCTTCAGAATCTACAGGAAGAGAAACCAGACAGGGTCTATTTCAAGAGCCTCTTCCGTTCAGGAAGAATTTCTGAAACTACAGAGTGTAATGTGTGTCTTCCTGGGAGTCTTCCCCTGTGCAACTTTACAGATCTCTATACTGGAGAACCCTGGTTCTGCTTCAAACCAAAGAAGCTCCCTTGCAGTAGCAGAATTAACCATTTCAAGGGCGGATACCTGAAGGGCCTCCTAACTGCTGCAGAGAATGCTTTCTTCCAGAGGTACGTGCTCCTTGCTCTAGGGGGTAATTTAAGAGGTCCCTTTTCATTGTCTTTGTCCTACTTAGGAGACTTTCTTGTTTTGGTTATGTGCTTCTTATATCTTTCTGAACTTGGCCCAATTCAAGAGAGGTGGTAAGAAAATAAATATATTTTGTGGTTAGTGTGCTTATTTCAGTTCAAATTAATGACCTTAAATTTTTGTTCTTTTACCCTAATATCTTTAACTTCAGAATTGCATAGTATATCTGTATAAGCAAGATAACTTATTCACAGAACAGATAAAAAAAATCATCCAAGAACAGGGCTGCTAGAGGAGGTCTTATAGTCAGGGTAGTGTTTTAGCTTCATGTCTAATAAACTGAAAAAAGTTTTAAGTGACATATTATTAGTTGTTAAAATCATATAAACATTTATTGATAGGAAAAAGGCTATGAATATGGTAACATTGCTGGACTGATATAATGATAAGCATGGGAAGCCAGGAATACCACAGCAAACTGTATTTTTGAAGGTTAATAGTTGTTGAAATTATTGCATTCCATATAGTTCTGAAATAAAATAACATTCTTAAGGAATAAAAAGAAAAATAACATAGAAAGTACAATTACTTGAGAGAATATAAAACATTTTTTATTTTTAAATGAAATCTATACTTTACAAATATTCCCTTGGGCTTCCCCGGTGGCGCAGTGGTTAAGAATCTGCCTGCCAGTGCAGGGGACACAGGTTCGAGCCCTGGTCCTGGGAAGATCCCACATGCCACGGAGAAACTAAGCCCGTGCACCACAACTACTGAGCCTGCGCTCTAGAGCCCATGCTGCACAAAAGAAGCCACCGCAAAGAGAAGCCGGCGCACTGCAACAAAGAGTAGCCCTCGCTTGCTGCAAGTAGAGAAAGCCCGCACGCAGCAGCAAAGACCTGACGCAGCCAAAAATAAAATAAAAATAAAAATTAAATAAATTTATATAAAAAAATATTCCCTTGTAGAGAGGGATCACATAAGATGTATGGTCTGTATGAGCTTCTAAAATAAAACTCTGATTTTTTACTTCCTGAGTCAGCTTTTGGTGGTAACAGTTTTAAGTACATATTTGATGCCATGCTTTCAGAAGGCCAGCAGAGGGAGCACTACTCCCAGTGTATTCACTGTACTCTTGAGGGGACTGCCTAGTTTTTTGTGGCTCAGTACAAAAGGACTTTAGGTTTATTCTTGGGTTCAGATCTTAGACACATTATTTATCAATGACTATGAGCAGATGATTTTATTTCTGTGTACTTTTTGCCTATGTATGAAGACTTTTCAGTTACCCCCTTTTATTTTATTTTAAATAACTTTTTTTTAAAGTTTTTTTTTTTTTATGTGGACCATTTTTTAAAGTCTTACTCCCTTTTAGAGTTGTGTTGTCAGTCTACTTAGTGGCTTAGCAAAGAGGAGGAAGCATAGCATGTAATTTACTGAAATTCCACGTGGAAAAAAGTGGGAAAAAGGTTAGAGAATTAAGTTCGTGTAAAATTTAAAATGTTCCTAACACTAAATCCTACCATTAAAACCAAAGAACACCTGTGAATCCAGAAGGATAAAATAATGTCTGCCCCTGCCTTTACTTGCATATCCTGGATGAGGCTGGCTGAGGGTACTTTGTAGTAGAATCATTAAAAAAGGTTCTACTTACCTGGAAGTTTTCCGGAAAAGCATTTGAGGTGGCATAAGTTTTTGGAAACCAAACATTTGACAGAGTCCTGATACAGATTTTTTTTTGCATTGTTTGCTCTGTTAAAAATCTGAAATTTTGCATTAGGCTAACTGAAAAGAAAAAGAGAAAGATTGAAATTGATCATTTGAGGGATCTTTGAGTGCAGTATTTTGAGCTCATGACCTGAATATGTTAAGCTACGCTCATTTTTACCTCTCTTCCTTGGTGGCTCGTAATCTTGTTTAATTCAGAAAGGATTAAGAAGCTTAGCCTTGGTCTTTGGTTCCCAAATGATAATTGGACAATTAAGGTGATCTAATCTTTCAAGGAAAAAAAAAAAGTGTTGGTTTTAGAAAGAACCATAATACTTTGCTCAAAAGATTCTGATAATAAGAGGACGTCTTTTGAAAGAATGAGCTTATCACATTAAAAGCTTCCCTTTTATTTTAGCATGATTTATACTTTTTTTTTCTTTCTAACTTTGTATTAAAAATGTTCAAATCTGTAGAAACCCTGCAGGAATAACAACAGTGAGCACCCATATACCTTTAACTTAGACTCACCATTGTTATGTTTTGCCGCATTTGCTTTCTCTCTTTCTGTGTGTTTATATGTGTGTATTTGTGTATAATTCTTTCCCCTCAGATCATTTGAGAGTAAGGTGCAGACATCATGGCACTGCACCCCAGGCGTATGCATCTCCTAGGACCTTCTCCAACGTATAACCATGACACAGTGATCACACTTGGGCCTTTTATCATTGACACAACATTGTTATTTAATATGCAGTCTATATTCAAGTTTATCCAGTTGTCCCAATAATATCCTTTATTGCTGTCTCTTTTATTTTAACTGCGTCTCTGATCACACACAGTCTTTTTAGTTGTCTCTTTAATCTTTTAGTCCAGAAGAGTTCTCTAACTTGTTTTGGTTTTTACGACATTGACAATTTTGATGTTGCTGTTTTTGTAGAATATTGCTTAAATTGGATTTGCTGCTTTATTGTTTCTGCGTGATTAGATTGAGAGTAAACATTTTTACAAGCAAATTACAGTGGTGAAGGTTTCTTCTTTTCCTTACCTTAAAGCTTTAAACTCATGAAAGTAGTTTATATGTGCTCTCTTAAAGTCACGTATATTGTCTCTTTAATAATCTATGAAATGCTGTTATTCTCTAACATAGCCCCCTATAATTCCTTCCTTCCTTGTTGTCTGTCTCCCTCATTCATTAGAATGTCAGTGCCATGAAGGAGGAGATGCTGTTTTTTTTTTTTTGTTTGGCTGTGCCACTTGGCTTGTGGGATCTTAGTTCACCAACCAGGGATCGAACTTGGGCCCTCGGCAGTGAAAGCCTAGAGTCCTAACCACTGGACCTCCAGGGAATTCCCGATGCTGTGTGTTTTGTTTACTGTTATATCCCTAGTAGCTAGGATAGTGCCTGGCACATAGTAGAAGCTTAAGAATTATTTAAGAACAAACGTGTTTTGAATTATTTTTGATGAAATGAAATATCGTGACTGCAAGTTCCCATATCGAGTTTGGAAAGTTAACATTTTATTGTTTTGTTTGTTTTTGGTCTAAGTGCAAGAGGCCTAATTATTATGAGCCAGTTTCTGGAATAGTTACACCATGTTTTCAGTATACTTCTCCTGGACTCCACTGTCCCCCACCTTTTCACACAGCCCTCTATCAGATATTTTCTGAGCATGGACTCTAGTCCAGGGCCTGTGCTAAGTACTGAAGATGAAAGATGAATGGGACGTAATCCATGTCTTTGAGGAGTACATGTTTTATTAAGGGGAACAGACACTACAGAGCCATAGTAATGATGAACAGAGTACATGCATGAGCACGTATCTGGGGACACATGTCCCCGGGTAGGACTCAGCTCTGGGCAAGGCCTAAGGAATCTGACGTATGACTTAATGCTCCGTAGTCTTGCAGCCTGAAAACTAAGTAGTGACAAAATAGACATTCTCATCAGTGTGAGCCATTCTCTGAGTCCAAGGGAAGTAAGTAATTCAAACAGAATTTGTCATTTTGGAGTTTGCACTCTAAGGGTGAAGCAGTGAAAAATTAAAAACTTGTTTAATTCTTATTCAGTTTATGTATCCATATAACCTGCTTATTATAATATACCTAGTTTATTAATTATCAATTTTATTGAGTAACATTTATAAAAATATTTCATCTTAGTAAAGCTTTGTGAAATCCTGTCCATTTAAAAATTTGAAAATAGAGATACATATTAGAAAATAAAGGTTCCTGAATCTAAGTTTGTACTCTTTTTATTCCTCTTTCAAGTGGTGTCAATATCAAAATGCCAATCAACTCCAGTGGACCTGATTGGGTGACTGTGATTCCCAGCAGTATAAAAGGTAAAAAGGAATGAGCTTGATGATGTGTTGTTTTTCCTGCTAAGTGTGTTGAGGCTCTGTAGTTACACTGATGTTACAAAGCCCTTTTTTTTTTCCTTTTTTAATATGTCCCGGTTACTGCTGGGCACGGTTTTAACTGTGTTTTAACAAACGTTCCAGGTGATTCTGATCCATTGTATAGGATACTATTAAGAGTAAAAGAATGAAATTTAGAAGAGTAAATGTATGTGTCTTGTTTTTGCATAATAGGTATAATGAGCTGTAGTGACTTGTAGAAAGAAAGGATGAACATTATTAAGGAGGTTATGCAGATGGAAGGTGATCACTCCTTGGCCTTTTGGCTAAGATCAAGTGCAGATGGCAGACGAGGTCCTTTTAGCTGTTGAAAGCATGTATGTAGTATCCTACAGAGCAGATAGTGCCAACACCAACGCCACAGGGATGAGGTATATAACACATATGAACCCACCAGTGTGGGTATTGACCCACACTGGAACTGCAGAGCAAGGACCATCTAAAGGGGGAACTGCAGAGCAAGGACCATCTAAAGGGGGAACTGCAGAGCAAGGACCATCTAAAGGGGGTGTCCCCTCAGTTCCTATGTTGCTATGCAAACATTGTTGCTATGCAAAAATGTAGACCCAGCATAGCCAGATCTATAGATTTTTTTTCCATGAAAAACAAGAAATCAATTTTTGAATGTTAATATCTCCAGATTTCAAAACATTGGCATCCAGTTAAAAACTTTAAAACTATTGTGTGGGCTAAATAAAATTTGAGGCCCAGATGCAGGCAGGACACTGTCAGCCTGTATCTCTGGTGTTCACTGTCATGTGCCACAAGAAATCCTGATCTTTTCCTAGTGAAGAGCTGTATTTGATTTACTTGAACCCAGTGAGTTACTAATTTTAGAGGGTACATATGCGAAACATCGTTAATAGAAATTGCTTACCTTTTATCTGCCTGGCCCTCAACCCCACAGCCGAGATATCAGTAAACATGGGATCACCCAAGTAGTGCTCAACCCTTCATATCCTCACATCTGACACCTCCGGAGGCCCCGTCCCACTACCAGATCTATCCCCCTCTTCCACAGCCCTGGTTGTCTGGCTCACCCACCTTGTGATTCCCTGGCTGTCCAGTGGGAGGAGCTTTGGATGGTTTACTTGCACCTGACAGGTCTTGGGATTCAGCCAGGAAGTGGTTGTGGGTTTGTGATGTACATTCTGTTTAGAGAGAAGAAAGATTCAGTAACTAGTGGGGCTTTTGATGGATTTTTAGAGGAAGAAAAAAACCATGAATCAGTAGGAGCAGGGTAGCCTGGCTTTGATAAAACTGTCTCAGAGCAGGTAAATAATTGGAAAGAAAAGAGAAGGACAATTACTTTATAAATCAACGAAGTCCGGCTTGGGGGAACTTCACCTAAATTCACCTTAGTGACCAGCAGGGGGCACTCAAAGATGCTAAACGAAGGGCTCACATTCTTCCTTCTTTAATTCCTTCCTTCTTCCCTCTCTCCCTGCCTTCCTCTCTTAATTCCTTCATTCCCTTTGTTCTCTTTTTAAAATCTTTTGTTTTCAGATAATTTTAGACTTAAGGAAGAGTTGTGGAAATAGTACAAAGTGCCCATATAGCCTTCACCAAGTTTCCCTTATGCTAATTTCTGATTAATCGATTAATTGCTTGGCTGTGCTGGGTCTTCATTGTGGCATGCGGGCTCTCTAGTTGAGGTATGTGGGATCTTAGTTCCTGACCAGGGATCGAACCCAGGCCCCCTGCACTGGGAGTGTGGAGTCTTAACCACTGGACCACCAGGGAAGTCCCCCCTTATGCTAACTTCTTAAGAAATCACAGAACACTTATCAAAACCAAGAATTTAACATCCATATAATGTTATTAACTAAACTATAGAGTTTATTTGGATTTCATCAGTTTTTCCACTAATGTCCTTTTTTGTTTCAGAATCCAGTGCAGATCTCACATTGCATTTAGTTGCATGTTTCCTCAGTCTTTCCTCTGTGACAGATCCTCAGGCTCTTATTGTCTTCCATGACTTTGACACTTTTGAAGAGCATTGGTCAGATAGTTTTTAGAATCTCTCTAAACTTGGGTTTGTCTAGTGTTTTCTTTTGATTGGAATGAGGTTATGCATTTTTGGAAAGAATAGGACAGAAATGATGTTGTATCCTTTTGAGGGGGTACATGATGTTGATATGTATTGCTAACAATGTTAACCTTGATCACTTGGTTAAAGTGGTGTCTACCTCGGTTTTCCACTGTAAACTAATTAGTTTTCTTTCTTTCTTTCTTTCCTTTTTTTTTTTTTTTTTTGACTGTGCCTGTCGGCTTGTGGGATCTTAGTTCCCTGATGAGGGATCGAACCCAGGCCCTCAGCAGTGATAGCATGGAGTCCTAACCACTGGACTGCCAGGGAATTCCCTAAACTAATTATTTTTATCTTTGTATTTACTCAGTATTCTGGGGAGGTACTTTGAGACTGTGGTAGGCTGAATAATGGCCCCTAAATATATCCAGATCCTAATCCGTTGAATTTGTGAATGTTACCTTATATGGCAAAAGAAACTTTACAGATGTGATTAAGTTAAGAGTTTTGAGCTGTGGGGGAGATTATCTGGATTATCTGAGTGGGCACTAAATGCAATCACAAGTGTCCTTTTAGGAGGGAGGCAGAGGGAGATTTCATACAGAAGACAGAAAGCCATGTGAAGACGGAAGCAGAGAGAGATTTGAGGATGCCATGACATTGGCTTTAGAAATGGAGAAAGGGGCCATGAGCCAAAGAATATAGCTCTAGAAAAGGCAAGGGAACAAATTCTTCCCTAGATCCTCCAGAGAGAGCGTGACTCTCCTAACACCTTGGTGTTGGCCCAGCGATACTGATTTTGGACTCCTGGCCTCAGAACTGTAAGAGAATAAAGTTGTGTTGTTTTAAGCCACTAAATTTGTGGTAATTTGTTACAGCAGCTACAGGAAAGGAATACAGAGACTATGTAAACATTCTGTTTCTGCTTAACCTTTCACCTACTAATTTTAGCATTCATCATTCGATCTTCCCTGCAGCAGTTATTTCTGTGGTGTTCTAATGGTGACTTGCTCTGTCTCTCATTTTTAAGACATTTATTAATTGAAATTTTTCTGTAAGAAAGAGTTGTCCCTTCTTCACCATTAATTTAATTTTATCAGCATAGACTCCTGACTATTTCATTCTTTGGATTATAATCCAATTCAGTTGTTCAAATTGTTCCACTTTTGGTAGTTGAGAACTTTTTTAGTTTGGCTTCTGTGCCCTTTTGACATGCTCTCATTCTTTTTTTTTTTTTTTTCCATTCACGTATGTTTTAATTCAATGCAAATAACTCACATTTATCTATCACTTATAATTTTATTTTCAATGTGATAAGTAGGACAGGGATTGTTATTTCCATTTTATTTTATTTTATTTTTACATCTTTATTGGGGTATAATTGCTTTACAATGGTGTGTTAGTTTCTGCTTTATAACAAAGTGAATCAGTTATACATATACATATGTTCCCATATCTCTTCCCTCTTGCGTCTCCCTCCCTCCCACCCTCCCTATCCCACCCCTCCAGGTGGTCACAAAGCACCGAGCAGATATCCCTGTGCCATGCGGCTGCGTCCCACTAGCTATCTACCTTACGTTTGGTAGTGTATATATGTCCATGCCTCTCTCTCGCTTTGTCACAGCTCACCCTTCCCCCTCCCCATGACATGCTCTCATTCTTTTAATTAATTAACTTATTTTTTTTGAGCACTTCCTTACTTTATGGTACCACAGGATATTTCAGGTCCATCTTATATTTTCTTTGCCCAGGCCTTGGAAGTGTTCATAATATTTACACTTATATTATTTCACTTATGAATCCTATATTTTGAAGGTTTTATTTTCCCTATGACACTTCATAATTTATATATTAGTTAATTGATTTTTGTACAAGGTAAAACTCTTCTCAGGTGCATGTTTAGAGTCTGGTGGATTGCTTGAGGCTGCCAGTGCTACCCCCATGCACACATAATTCCAGTCAAAAGCAAAGAAACACAGCTTTCAATTAGACTAGACTATCTTATCAAGGGCAAGCATCTGGTTTCTGACAGGCTTTTCCAGTGTCAGAATTACTACTGAATTTTCATAAGCATCTGCACTGTGGTCCTCAGACCATTATAGCCTAATGGTGTGGGACCTTGATGGCTTCTAACCTCATCAGCAACTAAACTAGAGCTCATATTTTTGGGGGAGTTTACTGAAAGTTTAGGATAGGACTAGATTTAATAGCAATAGGATAAATATCAACATCTTTATAGCTTTTTACTATTTTCTCTGTTTATTGAAATTTATCTCATATGCAATAGAGCACACAGATCATAAGCATACAGTACGACGGAGTTTTACATGTGTACATATCTTTGTAGGGTGAATTCTAAGATGACTCCCAATGATCCATGCCCTTATATAAACCCGTCCCTTCAATTATATGACAAAGTTGACTTTAAAAAAAGATAGATTGGGCTTCCCTGGTGGCGCAGTGGTTGAGAGTCCGCCTGCCGATGCAGGGGACGCGGGTTCGTGCCCCGGTCCGGGAGGATCCCACATGCTGTGGAGCGGCTGGGCCCGTGAGCCATGGCCGCTGAGCCTGCGCGTCCGGAGTCTGAGCTCCTTAACGGGAGAGGCCACAACAGTGAGAGGCCCGCGTACCACAAAAAAAAAAAAAAAAAAAAAAGATTTTCGTGGGTGGATCTGACCTAACCAGATAAGTCCTTAACAGGGACCAGGTTCTTCCAGAAGAAAGAGATTGAAAGTGTGAAAAGGATTCCATGTGAGGGAGATACTTCATTGCTGGCTTTCAAGATGAAGGAGGCCATGGGGCAGGGAATGTAGGCAGCTTCTAGGAGCTGAAGGGCATTCCCTGGCTGACGACCAGCAAGGAAATGAGAAACTCAATCTTATAACCACAAGGAACTGAATTTGGCTAACAACTTGAACAAACTTGGAAGCAGATTTTTCTCCAGAGCCTTCAGAAAGGAACACAGCCCTGCTAACATCCTGATTTCCACCTGTGAGATCCTGAGCAGAGAACCTAGCCATACCACGTGCAGATTCCTGACGTGCAGAACTGTGGGAAAATAAATGCCCCTTGTTTTTAAGCCGTTAAGTTTGTGGTGATTTGTTACACAGCAATAGAAAACTAATTAACTACCACCCAGATCAAGATATAGAATGTTTACAGTGTATAGAATATTTCCAGCGTTCCGGTATGGCCCCTTATTGTGACAGCTGCACTTTCACACTATTACAGTATCGAATTTTCACAACAGCCCTTCAGAATAACTAGTAGTTTGTCCGTTTTACAGATAATGAAACCAAAGTCCAGGTCCAGTTAACTTAGGAAATCAAAGGACTCACATCCTACACATAACATCCAGCAAACTGATATCATTTGGGGAAAGGAAGCTCACAGCCCTTTCAATAATAAATGTAGGTCTCTGTAAATGGTCCCATCTCTGCTACCTCCTGTCTCTTCAACTCTGAGAAACGTTGGCAAGTCACTCTGACTTGCTTTCTTTACCTCTAAAAGATATTTGGACTAGCTATTCTCTGAGGTCCCTTTCAACATTCTCTGAATCTACAGGTATTTCTACCTCACATAGCATTTTTATCTTTCCTTTGTAAAATGCATAGTTTTAGGGGACTAAAACAGAATGGAAAAAAATCAATTTCCCAAGGTTTTGTGGGGGGAAACTCAAGCCAGTATGGTGGCTGAGTAGCTAGGACCTCCTCACGTTCCCAGCACTGGACGGGGCATGCCCAGAGCTTGGCACGCTATCCTCACTCCTTACCTCCCCGAGGTGGTGCCCGGGCACTCCTGTGCTCATGGTCCCTGGTCAGGGAATTGTTTGCCTCGATTTCTTCTCTGACTTGTCTTTCCTTCCCCTCATGAACCACGTTCTCCCTTTGGTCAGCCTTTCACTGTTCTTACCTCTAACTCCATGCCAGAAAATTAAGGGACCTGTGTTCACACCTCCAACCCTTAATTCACACAGTATCCCTCTCGTCCAGCTCTTTCTAGATCATTTAGGAAAATTTATCTCTGCCTTTTTCTCTCTCGTTTTGTCACATTTGTGGTCCAAATAGCCCTTATTATGGCTAATGAATGATATGGGATGATGCCCTTTGGAGGAAAATGTAAGCCGTCGGCTTTTAAAGAGAAGCCAGGACATTTTATTTTATTTTATTTATGTATTTATTTTTTAAGCCAGGACATTTTAGAGAAGCAGGGACCTTACTTGCAAATAATTAAAACTGTTCCTCCTGATTTTGCATAAAGATCTTTATATCTGCTCTTACAATCGCCTGCCTGTAAACTTCCTTCACCATCAATATTCAAGACAACCATAAAATTGAGTAATAACTCATTTTTTTAAATTATTTTCATTCCACTTGTACAGTACATTAAGAATTATATTATTGATTTAAGGGGCTTTCATATCTCAGATATCTTATGTGAAAATGCATTCTGAGCTCCAACCAACACTGTTTTTAAACAAGTTTTTTTTAAAAAACTTTAAAAACTTTAAAAACAAGTTTTTAAACAACTTCAGACTGCTTGAAATCATATTAGTCAGGAAATGTTTTTGTCCCAGTTGACCATAAGAGGGCAATGTAGGTAAACACATTTCACTTTAAAAATATGTTCTGTTATCTAGCGCTGCATGTTTAAAGAACTAATGTCGGGTTCAGTAATTGATTTGCTTTGCTCGACTTAACTCTGATAGTAAATATAATTAACATTTGAATGGAAATGGTAATTGTTTCCTGTATGATATACCCGTTTCTTTATGACCCTTATTTGACAGTAGACTCAGCTACTGAGTCTACAGACTTAACTGTGGTAAATATTGTGACTTCAAAATCACTTTTAATTCCCATTCCAGTAAATGTTTTCTTTATGCCCCAGGTGTCTGCTCAGGAGCTCTCTGGCCTGTGCAGCCTTGATGTGATGATACAGTGAGGAGCTTTGGGCAAGGTGTGGTGACATGGTAAAGCCACACTTGGTAGCATGTTGAGAAATTGCTTTTGAATAAGCCAAGCGAGTGTTTACCCTAACCCTCATTTTTCTTTGATAATCACATTGGCCAAAAGAGCATTTACAATTCTGTGTACTGTTCAATTTAGACCCTGAACCTGCAAAGCATTAGCAGATACCTAAGAAAAAAGAGTAAGTATGCACTGTCAAATAGGGCATCTTTGAAGGGAGTAAAACCAAAATAATTTTTTTTCTTTTTTTTTCTTTTTTAACACCTTTATTGGATTATAATTGCTTTACAACGGTGTGTTAGTTTCTGCTTTATAACAAAGTGAATTACCTAAACATATACATATATCCGCATATCTCCTCCCTCTGGCATCTCCCTCCCACCCTCCCTATCCACCCCTCTAGGAGGTCACAAAGCACCGAGCTGATCTCCCTATTTCCCAATAGCTATCTGTTTTACATTTGGTAGTGTATATAAGTCCATGCCACTCTCTCACTTTGTCTCAGCTTACTCTTCCCCTTCCCAGTGTCCGCAAGGCCATTCTCTGCGTCTGTGTCTTTATTCCTGTCCTGCCCCTACGTTCTTCAGAACCTTTATTTTTAGAATCCATATATATCTGTTATATATGCGGTATTTGTTTTTCTCTTTCTGACTTAATTCACTATGTACGACAGACTCTAGGCCCATCCACCTCACTACACATAACTCAATTTTGTTTCTTTATATGGCTGAGTAATACTCCATTGTATATATGTGCCACATCTTTCTTATCCATTCATCTGTCGATGGACACTTAGGTTGCTTCCGTGTCCTGGCTATTGTAAATAGAGCTGCAATGAACATTGTGGTACATGACTCTTTGAATTATGGTTTTCTCAGGGTATATGCCCAGTAGTGGGATTGCTGGTTCATATGGTAGTTCAATTTTAGTTTTTTAAGGAACCTCCCTACTGTTCTCTTTAGTGGCTGTATCAATTTACATTCCCACCAACAGTGCAAGAGGGTCCCCTTTTCTCCACACCCTCTCCAGCATTTATTGTTTGTAGATTTTTTGATGATGGCCATTCTCACTGGTGTGAGGTGATACCTCCTTGCAGTTTTGATTTGCATTTTTCTAATGATTAGTGATGTTGAGCATTCTTTCATGTGTTTGTTGGCAATCTGTATACCTTCTTTGGAAAAATGTCTATTTAGGTCTTCTGACAAATTTTTGATTGGGTTTTTTGTTTTTTTAATATTGAGCTGCATGAGCTGTTTATATATTTTGGAGATTAATCCTTTGTCAGTTGTTTCATTTGCAAATATTTTCTCCCATTCAGAGGGTTGTCTTTTCGTCTTGTTTATAGTTTCCTTTGCTGTGCAAAATCTTTTAAGTTTCATTAGGTCCCACTTGTTTATTTTTGATTTTATTTCCATTTCTCTAGGAGGTGGGTCAAAACGGATTTTGCTGTGATTTATGTCATAGAGTCTTCTGCCTATGTTTTCCTCTAAGAGTTTTATAGTGTCTGGCCTACATTTAGGTCTTTAATACATTTTGAGTTTATTTTTGTGTATGGTGTTAGGGAGTGTTCTAGTTTCATTCTTTTACATATAGCTGTCCAGTTTTCCCAGCACCACTTATTGAAGAGGCTGTCTTTTCTCCTTTGTATATTTTTGCCTCATTTATCAAAAATAAGGTGACCATATGTGCATGGGTTTATTTCTGCGCTTTCTATCCTGTCCCATTGATCTATATTTCTGTTTCTGTGCCAGTATCATACTGTCTAGATTATTGTAGCTTTGTAGTATAGTCTGAAGTCCAGGAGCCTGATTCCTCCAGCTCCATTTTTCTTTGTCAAGATTGCTTTGGCTATTTGGGGTCTTTTGTGTTTCCATACAAATTGTGAAATTTGTTGTTCTAGTTCTGTGAAAAATGCCAATGGTAGTTTGATAGGGATTGCATTGAATCTGTAGATTGCTTTGGGTAGTAGAGTCATTTTCAAAATGTTGATTCTTCCAATCCAAGAACATGGTATATCTCTCCATCTATTTGTATCATCTTTAATTTCTTTCCTTAGTGTCTTATAGTTTTCTGCATACAGGTCTTGTCTCCTTAGGTAGGTTTATTCCTAAGTATTTTATTCTTTTTGTTGCAGTGGTAAATGGGAATGTTTCCTTAATTTCTCTGTCAGATTTTTCATCCTTAGTATATAGGAATGCAAGAGATTTCTGTACATTACTTTTGTATCCTGCTGCTTTACCAAATTCATTGATTAGCTCTAGTAGTTTTCTGGTAGCATCTTTAGGATTCTCTATGAATAGTATCATGTCATCTGCAAATAGGGACAACTTTACTTCTTCTTTTCCGATTTGGATTCCTTTTATTTCTTTTTCTTCTCTGATTGATGTGGCTAAAACTTCCAAAACTATGTTGAATAACAGTGGTGCGAGTGGACAGCCTTGTCTTGTTCCTGATCTTAGAGGAAATGGTTTCAGCTTTTCACCATTGAGAACAACGTTAGCTGTGGGTTCGTCATATATAGCCTTTATTATGTTGAGGTAAGTTCTCTCTATGCCTACTTTCTGGAGGGTTTTTATCGTAAATGTGTGTTGACTTTTTTTTTTTTTTTTTAAGATGTTGGGGGAAGGAGTTTAGTAATTTATTTATTTATTTTTTTGCTGTGTTGGGTCTTCGTTTCTGTGTGAGGGCTTTCTCTAATTGTGGCAAGTGGGGGCCACTCTTCATCTTGGTGCGCGGGCCTCTCACTGTCGCAGCCTCTCTTGTTGTGGAGCACAGGCTCCAGATGCGCAGGCTCAGTAGTTGTGACACACGGGCCTAGTTGCTCCGCGGCATGTGGGATCCTCCCAGACCAGGGCTCAAACCTGTGTCCCCTGCATTATCAGGCAGATTCTCAACCACTGCGCCACCAGGGAAGCCCATGGGTGTTGAATTTTGTCCAAAGCTTTTTCTGCATCTGTTGAGATGATCATGTGGTTTTTCTCCTTCAATTTGTTAATATGGTTTATCTCATTGATTGATTGATTGATTGATTGATTTTGGCTGCGTTGGATTTTCATTGCTGGGCATGGGCTTTCTCTAGTTGTGGTGAGCGGGGGTTACTCTTTGTTGTGGTGCACAGGCTTCTCATTGCAGCATTGGCTTCTCTTGTTGCAGAGCATGGGCTCTAGGTGTGTGGGCTTCAGTAGTTGTGGCACGCGGGCTCAGTAGTTGTGGCTCGCGGGCTCTAGAGTGCAGGCTCAGCAGTTGTGATGCACGGGCTTAGTTGCACCGCGGCAAGTGGGATCTTCCTGGACCAGAGCTCAAACCTGTGTCCCCTGCATTGGCAGGCAGATTCTTAACCACTGCACCACCAGGAAAGTCCCTATCACATTGACTGATTTGCATATATTGAAGAATCCTTGCATTCCTGGGATAAACCCCACTTAGTCATGGTGTGTGATCCTTTTAATGTGCTGTTGGGTTCTGTTTGCTAGTATTTTGTTGAGGAGTTTTGCATCTATGTTCATCAGTGATATTGGCCTGTAGTTTTCTTACTTTGTGACATCTTTGTTTGGTTTTGGTATCAGGGTGATGGTGGCCTCATAGAATGAGTTTGGGAGTGTTCCTCCCTGTGCTATATTTTGGAAGAGTTTGAGAAGGACAGGTGTTAGCTCTTTTCTAAATATTTGATAGAATTTGCCTGTGTAGCCATCTCATCATGGGCTTTTGTTTGTTGGAAGATTTTAACCACAGTCTCAATTTCAGTGCTTGTGATTGGTCTGTTTATATTTTCTATTTCTTCCTGGTTCAGTCTCAGAAGGTTGTGCTTTTTTAAGAATTTGTCCATTTCTTCCAGGTTATCCATTTTATTGGCATGTAGTTGCTTGTAGTTATCTCTCATGATCCTTTGTATTTCTGCAGTGTCAGTTGTTACTTCTCCTTTTTCAATCCTAATTCTGTTGCTTTGAGTCTTCTCCCTTTTTTTCTTGATGAGTCTGGCTAATGGTTTATCAATTTTGTTTATCTTCTCAAAGAACCAGCTTTTACTTTTACTGATCTTTGCTATTCTTTCCTTCATATCTTTTTCATTTTTTTCTGATCTGACCTTTATGATTTCTTTCCTTCTGCTAACTTGGGTTTTTTGTTGTTGTTGTTGTTCTGCTTTCTCTAATTGCTTTACGTGTAAAGTTAGGTTGTTTACTTGAGATGTTTCTTGTTTCTTGAGGTAGGATTGTATTGCTATAAACTTCCCTCTTAGAACTGCTTTTGCTGCATCCCATAGGTTTTGGGTCGTCATGTTTTGTCATTTGTTTCTAGGTATTTTTTGATTTCCTCTTTGATTTCTTCAGTGATCTCTTGGTTATTAAGTTGTGTACTGTTTAGGCTCCATGTGTTTGTACTTTTTACAGATTTTTTCCTGTAATTGATATGTAGTGTGATAGTGTTGTGGTCAGAAAAGATACTTGGTACAATTTCAATTTTCTTAAATTTACCAAGGCTTGATTTGTGAGCCAGGATAGGATATGTCCTGGAGAATGTTCCATTAGCACTTGAAAAGAAAGTGTATTCTGTTGTTTTTGGATGGAATGTCCTCAAAATATCAATTAAGTCCCTCTTGTTTAATGTATCATTTAAAGCTTGTGTTTCCTTATTTATTTTCATTTTGCATAATCTGTCCATTCGTGAAAGTGGAGTGTTAAACTCCCCTAGTATGATTGTGTTACTGTCGCTTTCCCCTTTTATGGCTGTTAGCATTTGCCTTATGTATTGAGGTGCTCCTATGTTGGGTGCATGCATATTTACAATTGTTATATCTTCTTCTTGGATTCATCTCTTGATCATTATGTAGTGTCCTTCTTTGTCCTTTGTAATAGTCTTTATTTTAAAGTCTCTTTTGTCTGATATGAGAATTGCTACTCCAACTTTCTTTTTATTTCCATTTACATGGAATATCTTTTTCCATCCCCTCACTTTCATTCTGTATGTGTCCCTAGGTCTGAAGTGAGTCTCTTGTAGACAGCATATGTATGGGTCTTGTTTCTGTATCCATTCAGCCACTTCTATGTGTTTTGCTTGGAATATTTAATCCATTTACATTTAAGGTAATTATCGATATATATATTCCTATTACCATTGTCTTAATTGTTTTGGGTTTGTTATTGTAGGTCTTTTCCTTCTCTTGTGTTTCCTGCCTAGAGAAGTTCCTTTAGCATTTGTTGTAAAGCTGGTTTGGCGGTGCTGAATTTTCTTAGCTTTTGCTTGTTTGTAAAGGTTTTAATTTCTCTGTCGAATCTGAATGAGATCCTTGCTGGGTAGAGTACTCTTGGTTGTAGGTTTTTCCCTTACATCACTTTAAGTATGTCCTGCCACTCCCTTCTGCCTTGTAGAGTTTCAGCTGAAAGATCAGCTGTTAACCTTATGGGGATTCCCTTGTATGTTATTTGTTGTTTTTCCCTTGCTGCTTTTAATATTTTTTCTTTGTATTTAATTTTTGATAGTTTGATTAATATGTATCTTGGCATGTTTCTCCTTGGATTTATCCTGTATGGGACTCTCTATGCTTCCTGGAGTTGATCAACTATTTCCTTTCCCATATTAGGGAAGTTTTTAACTATAATCTCTTCAAATATTTTCTCAGTCCCTTTCTTTTTCTCTTCTTCTTCTGGGACCCCTATATTTCGAATGTTGGTGCGTTTACTGTTGTCCCAGAGGTCTCTAAAACTGTCCTCAATTCTTTTCATTGTTTTTTCTTTATTCTGCTCTGCAGTAGTTATTTACACTATTTTATCTTCCAGGTCACTTATCTGTTCTCCTGTGTCAGTTATTCTGCTGTTGATTCCTTCTAGAGAATTTTTAATTTCATTTATTGTGTTGTTCATCATTGTTTTTTTGCTCTTTAGTTCTTCTAGGTCCTTGTTAAACTTTTCTTGAATTTTCTCCATTCTATTTCCAAGACTTTGGATCATCTTTACTATCATTACTCTCAATTCTTTTTCAGGTAGACTGACTATTTCCTCTTCGTTTGTTTGGTCTGATGTGTTTTTAGCTTGCTCCTTCATCTGCTGTGTGTTTGTCTGTCTTCTCATTTTGCCTAACTTACTCTGTTTGGGGTCTCTTTTTCACAGGCTGTAAGTTCGTAGTTCCCGTTGTTTTTTTTGTTGGCCTGCCGTGGGTAAGATTGGTTCAGTACATTGTGTAGGATTCCTGGTGGAGGGGACTAGTGCCTGTGTTCTGGTGGTTGAAGCTGGATCTTGTCTTTCTCATGGGCAGGACTGTGTCCGGTGGTGTGTTTTGGGGTGTCTGTGACCTTATTATGATTTTAGGCAGCCTCTCTGCTAATGGGTGGGGTTGTGTTCCTGTCTTGCTTGTTGTTTGGCATAGGGTGTCCAGCACTGTAGCTTGCTGGTCGTTGAGTGGAGCTGGGTCTTAGCGTTGAGATGGAGATCTCTGGGAGAGCTCTCAGTGACTGATGATATTACGTGGGGCTGGGTGGTCTCTGGTGGACCAATGTCGTGAACTCGACTCTCCCACCTCAGAGGCTCAGGCCTGACACCCAGCCGGAGCACTGAGAACTTGTGAGCTCCACGGCTCAGAAGAAAAGGGAGAAAGAAAGAAAGAGAGAGAGAGAGAGAGAGGGAAAGGAAGGATGGATGGAAGAAAAAAGGAAGGAAGGAAGGAAGGGAGGAAGGAAGGGAGGAAGGAAGGAAGGAATGAAGAATTAAAATAAAAAATTAAAAAGTAATTATTAAAAATAAAAAAATTAAAAAGTAATAAAAAAAACGAAAGAAAGAAGGGAGCAACCAAACCAAAAAACAAATCCACCAATGATGATAAGTGCTAAAAATTATACTAAAAACAAAAACAACAGAAAAATGGACAGAACTCTAGGACAAATGGTAAAAGCAAAGCTATACAGGCAGAATCACACAAAGAAGCATACACATACACACTCACAAAAAGAGAAAAAGGAAAAAAATATATATATATATATATTAAAAAAAAAAGAGGAAGAGAGCAATCAAATCAATCAATAAATCTACCAATAATAATAATCTCTAAATACTAAACTAAGATAAACATAAAGCCAGAAACAAATTAGATGCAGAAAGCAAACCCCTAGTCTACAGTTGCTCCCGGAGTCCACCACCTCAATTTTGGGATGAATTGTTGTCTGTTCAGGTATTCCAGAGATGCAGGGTACATCACGTTGATTGTGGAGATTTAATCCGCTGCTCCTGAGGCTGCTGGGAGAGATTTCCGTTTCTCTTCTTTGTACACACAGCTCCTGGGGTCCAGCTTTGGATTTGGCTCCACCTGTGCGTGTACGTCACCTGAGGGCGTCTGTTCTTCATTCAGACAGGACAGAGTTAAAGGAGCAGCTGATTAGGGGGCTCTGGCTCACTCAGGCCGGGGGGAGGGAGGGGTACAGAATGCGGGGTGAACCTGCGGCGGCAGAGGCTGGCGTGACATTGCACCAGCCGGAGGTGTGCCGTGCGTTCTCCCGGGGGAGTTGTCCCTGGATCACGGGACCCTGGCAGTGATGGGCTGCACAGGCTTCCCGGAGGGAGGTGTGGATAGTGACCTGTGTTCACACACAGGCTTCTTGGTGGCGGCAGCAGCAGCCTTAGCGTCTCCTGCCCGTCTCTGGGGTCCGCGCTGAGAACCGTGGCTCACGGCCATCTCTGGAGCTCGTTTAGGTGGTCCTCTGAATCCCCTCTCCTCGCGCACCCCAAACAATGGTCTCTTGCCCCTTAGGCAGTTCTAGACTTTTTCCTGGACTCCCTCCCAGCTAGCTGGGGTGCAGTAGGTCCCTTCAGGCTGTCTTCACGCAGCCAACCCCAGCCCTCTCCCTGGGATCCGACCTCCGAAACCCGAGCCTCAGCTCCCAGCCCCTGCCCGCCGCGGTGGGGGAGCAGACAAGCCTCTCGGGCTGGTGAGTGCCGGTTGGCACTGATCCACTGTGCGGGAATCTCTCCGCTTTGCCTTCCGCACCCCTGTTGCTGCGCTCTCCTCCGCGGTTCCATAGCTCCCCCCTCCGCCTCCCGCAATCTCCGCCCGCGAAGGGCCTTCCTAGTGTGTGGAAACCTTGCCTCCTTCACAGCTCCCTCCCACTGGTGCAGGTCCCGTCCCTGTTCTTTTGCCTCTGTTTTTTATTTTTTCTTTTGCCCTACCCAGGTACGTGGGGAGTTTCTTGCCTTTTGGGAGGTCTGAGGTCTTCTGCCAGCCTTCAGTAGGTGTTCTGTAGGAGTGGTTCCACACGTAGATGTATTTCTGATGTATTTGTGGGGAGGAAGGTGATTTAAATTTAAATTTGTGGGGAGGAAGGTGATTTAAATTTAAATTTAAATCTCTACGTCTTACTCCTCCGCCATCTTGAAGGTCTCCTTCCAAAATAATTTTTAGTATAGAGATAATATAGTCAAAGAAGTCAAAGAAGCTGAAAATAGTCACAAATAGGAGACTCACTTAAATTTAAATTTCTGAGTCATATTTAAATTTAAATTTCTGAGCATTTGGATTTTAAATCGTGGTTTAACAGGTGAGGCTTTAAAATTACTGGAATATGATCAAGATTTCAACTTTGGGCTGTGTAGGGAGTGATATAAAATGTTTGGTGGTTATTTGAAGATTGCAGGTTTGAATAATAAATGTTAGAAATGAATAAATGTACTCTTTCAGGAAAAAAGCCCAAAAGAAAGATATCTATTAACATCTCTTTTTGAGAGGCGATGTAACACAGTGGTTAAGAGCATGGGCTTGGGGGCTCACCGGCTTGGATTAGATCCTGGCTTTGCTACATACTATCTCTGGATCAAGTTGCTTAAATGTTTTGAAAGGTAGGGATAATAGGACCTACCTTAAAGGGTTATTGTGAGCATCCCATGAGATAATAAATTTAATTGCTCAGAACAGTGTCTGGTGCAGAGTAAACCTGCAAGAAATATTAGGCATCCCTGCTGAAGCACGTAAAGCGTGCCATTTTTGCAGTGGCATTTTCTGAGGGAGGTGTTAGGGCAGAAAGGTGTTGAGTTTCTCTGTGAAAGGTATCCCGGCACTTGTGTTATCATGTGTAGCTAGGCTACAACCATGAGTACACACTGCTGATACAATTTTAATATTGTTCATTGTGCATAAAGACTTCTGAACCTTTTGTGTTGTGGGCAGTAAATCTTTAGAATGTGTGTCATTAGTTTGTTTTCTGTATTCAGTGGTGGTTTTCCGAGTTAATATTTGATTGTAGGACCCATGGATTCAAACATTTCTTTTTAATGGGCTGAGAAACAGTGTGGACTAATATTATTATGCATATGTAAAATATGAATTTAAATTTTTACTTGCCTCACAGGCATTTGGATGAGAAGTTCTTCTCCTGTTCTGGGATAATGCTGGACAATGCTTACATCTACACATTTCCTTGGTTTTGGCCTGCCTTTATTTTTGGCTTTGAGAAAAACATGCGTAATCAGAGGGAATGATCAACGTCCCCTTTCCCCTTTGAGCGTGTCCACAAACACCCTCACACCCACTTCAGATCTTCCTATTTTTGTGCAAAGGAGAACTTTTTGTAGGAGGGGGGAAGTCTGGGATTTCTTTGAGATGTGATGGCAGGAAATGTTATCTGTAGCCAGCAAGCTAACAAACATAGGGGCATAATTGTGTTTCTTGGAACATTTTTTAGGTATGGTTTGTTGGAGGAGAATTTCAGAATATCTTTTTTTTTTTTTTTTTTCCAGAAACCAACAACCTAGAACTATCTCAAGGCTTAGGAACTTTTCCTTCTGGCTATTATTACAAAAATCAGTGGAGGCCCAGAAAGTTTAAGATGCGCCAGTTTAATGACCCTGACAACATTACAGAATGCTTACAGAGAAAAGTGGTGTATTTATTTGGTGACTCGACAATCAGGCAATGGTTTGAATACCTCACTACATTTGTTCCAGGTTGGTACTTTGCTTTTTGTTTCATAACTCTTTCCCACACATACAAAATTCAGCTTTGAAATAAGCAGACCCAGTCCGGTGCCTGAAGAAAGGCATCAGGTGAGGAAGCAGTTATTTCTCTGTAGGACTGAAGAGGTGTCCTAACCTTGGAGAGATGAGTGATAGTTTCTGATCAATGGTGGGGCTGTGACGCATCGATGAAAGCACTGGCTGCTTGTTGAAGTTCATACCACTCATGAGCTGTGTGACCCTGGACGAGTCATCTACTTCTCAGGGCTTCACTTCTCCAAGTGTGAGCTGAGGCAGCAGGACACTATCACCTAACAGGTGTCTTTCACTTCTAGCATTCTGGGCTGTGAGATAGAAGTGAACATTTCCAGTTGTTTCTCTTCTAGTTCTGTTTGGTCCAACTCCAAGTCTATCATAGATTTAAGTGGAAGGAGGCAGCGAAACTGTCGCGCATTTTAATGCATTCATGCGGCAGAGCCATCCCTGCTCACCCCTTGGGCCGTCCATTGGTGTGACTCTGAGGTGGAGCTGCCTCCCAGCAAGGGAGATTCTGGTCAGTCCTAGTCTTCTTAGCTTCTTGGTCTCCCTGCTGGGCTCTGGGGAAGCTCTCCAGACTTGGAATAAAACCCCACTCATGGGAGGGCCATCCCTTATTCACAGTGGGCCTTTTCCTCTTCCTGGAAGTGGTGTGGGTGGAGTGAGGAGGGATGGATTTGGGGCAGCAGGACTAAAGGCCCCACTTAGAGTTTAGAGAGCTGATGAATAGTTCTGTGGGAACTGGGTTTTTTTGTTTGTTTGTGTGTTTAAAATTTTTTTTTAAACTTTTTATTTTTGGAGTATAGCCGATTAACAATGTTGTGATAGTTTCAGGTGTACCGCAAAGTGACTCTGCCATACATATACATGTATCCATTCTCCCCCAAACTCCCTTCCCATCCAGGCTGCCACATAACATTGAGCAGAGGGAACTGTTTCTGATGGCTGTTTATGGACAGGGCTTTTCATAAAGCAACTTCCCACAGTTGGGAGTGGTTGTGTGTGATGTTTTTCTTTTTTCTCTTTTATTTATTACATCAACTTAGTTTCAAATTTAATTTTTAGAAGGAAGGAAAGGAGGAAGTAGATATGACCCCCCAAAATAGAAAGTTAATTCCGGTTTTGATTTGCTTGCTTTTTTTTTATTGAAACAGACATAGCAGAGTTCTAGTTGATGAAGCGTAAGTTCAAAAGCAGGAGAAGGGAAATCATCTGTATGACATGATGCTAGGCACAGTTCGGTGTTGACCAGGCAGGACCCTCCAGGAGCCTGCAGTTGCTTGATTCTTTTCTTTTTTTTAAATAGATTTATTTAATTTATTTTTTTTGGGTGCGTTGGGTCTTCCGTTGCTGCGTGTGGGCTTCCTTTAGTTGCGGTGAGTGGGGACTACTCTTTGTTGCGGTGCGAGGGCTTCTCATTGCGGTGGCTTCTCTTGTTGCAGAGCACAGGCTCTAGGCACACGGGCTTCAGTAGTTGTGGCACATGGGCTTCGGTAGTTGTGCTCGTGGGCTCTAGAGCGCAGGCTTAGTAGTTGTGGCGCACAGGCTTAGTTGCTCTGTGGCATGTGGGATCTTCCCGGACCAGGGCTCGAACCCGTGTCCCCTGCATTGGCAGGTGGATTCTTAACCACTCTGCCACCAGGGAAGCCCCAGTTGCTTGATTCTTAAGTTCTAATGACGTAACTTGGTATTTCCTTTCATAGCAATGATCACATTGCGTGTCTTGAGCATTTTCCACCCTACCCTTTGCAGACAGATCTTTACCCGATAAAGCCTTGTGTTGGGCTTGATCTTAATCAAAAGAAAGAATGGTTAATTGAGCTTCTGTTCAATTTAAGTGGGGCCACATGCTAAGTAGTAATGAATTAGGTATGAGAATTTAGAAGAGGAGCCTGGGAACTCATGGAGAAAAAAGTGAAACCTTGACTTTAACCCTTAAGAGTAAATAATATGGGACAATTATAGTTTGATGGTACTTCTTCAGAATTGACTATAAACTCCTTGAGGGCAAGGACTGTGACTTACCCATCTGAGCATTGCTGGCTTTTTTTTTTAAAGCTGGGAAACTATTTTAATTTATTTTATTATTTTTTTATTCTATTTTTTTTTCTTTTTGGCCGTGCCATGAGGGATCTTAATTCCCTGACCAGGGATTGAACCCATGCCCCCTGCAGTGGAAGTGTGGAGTCTTAACCACTGGACCGCCAGCAAAGTCCTGCATTGCTGGCTTATAGCACAATAGTGCTGGCACGGAAGAGGTGCTTAGGAAATGTGAATTCAGTTTGGCTGCCAAGGGTTACTTAATCTGGTCTGTGTAAGGCACTTATAGGAATATTTAGGGATATGACACAGACCCTCTTTCCTCATGGGGTGAATGTTCAGTGATGAATTGTACAGCCTTTTTGAGGAGTAATAAGGGAGAATAATCATTGATTCCTGGGATCTTCAGAGGAGCAGGACTTGGAAACACAACCTAGATAAAGTAGAGGGAGAGAAGGGAATTCTAACTTGTGCTGCTGTGTTTGTTATGACAGAGAGAGAGAAGTTTTCTAAGACATAAACAGGGTTTTCCATCCATAGGGTGAAATTGAAAGTCAAAAGAAGCGTGGTTGCTTCTTTCTTTTGCTTATTTCAAAAAGAGGTATTTGGTTACTATTGTGTGTTTGTAAAAAAGCAGAAGTTATATAGTTCTTGACCTGGAAGAAATAATTTTGATCTGTTAGAACAGTAATGTGTAAATGCCAAATCGTTGTTTAGATATTCAACAGTCAGTGCAAACAGGAAGATTTCTTGGCCTAATAATTAGAGGTAAGCAGGTTATTTTGCTTCTCAGGTCTAGAATCAATTGCTGATGGTATTACTTGTAATGTCATGCTTATGGAGTGATTTAAGTAATAAATATGTTAAAATATAAAGGTCCATTGAAGCCAAGGGGGCCACAGTGACGTGCAATAGGTGTTTCCTTTACATTTGTATTGTACCTTTTTGTTGTTTTATTTTAAAAAATTGTTCTTTGAAGCCACTAACTAAAGAATAATCAAAATATATCGCTTGGTTTAAACATTCTTATGAATCTGAGTTTCCCTTGTTTCAGATTTAGTGGAGTTTAACTTGGGTAGCCCGAAGAATGTGGGTCCCTTCCTTGCGGTGGACCAGAAGCACAACATCCTGCTCAAATACCGCTGCCACGGTCCACCAATCCGCTTCACGACCGTCTTTAGCAATGACCTCCGTTATGTGGCGAATGAGCTGAATGGCATCGTGGGAGGGAAGAACACAGTCGTTGCCATAGCTGTGTGGTCTCATTTCAGCACCTTCCCCTTGGAAGTGTATATCCGGCGGCTCAGGAACATCCGTCGAGCTGTGGTCCAGCTCTTGGATCGAAGCCCTAAGACTGTGGTAGTCATCCGGACAGCCAACGCCCAAGAGCTGGGACCTGAAGTGAGCCTTTTCAACAGCGACTGGTATAACTTTCAGCTGGACACCATCCTTCGGAAGATGTTCTCAGGAGTTGGGGTATATCTCGTTGATGCCTGGGAGATGACCCTGGCCCATTATCTGCCCCACAAGCTACATCCGGATGAAGTTATTGTGAAGAACCAGCTGGACATGTTCTTGTCCTTTGTGTGCCCCTTGGAGAGCTAGTCTGCCCTGCAGGAGACTGGAGAAATCACATTCAGTGACCTTCTCTATCACCTGCACTACGGAAAGTTTATGGGTGGCCCTATAGAGAGATGGCTGCCATTGATATGTATTTAAAATTTTAAAAAAAGAGATGGACTTTATATAATGACTTGTAAGGAGCTTAGAAAATGCAGATTACATTTATACCTACCTATAGGATTTTTTCCCATCTTGACTTATCTATGGGGGAATGATTATTAACAGCATTTACACACTATATTGCCCTCGTAACCAAAGATACTAATGAGTGTGTTTGAACTAGCTTCTCCTGGGAGGGGAGGGGATACTGTGCTAAAAAGTGTGAAAAATGTTGTGACCTAAGTGGAAGGGACAAGTTTGGTTGGCAGTGGAGTGTTTGTATCTTGTCTGGTAAAGGAAATTGAGCACATCTACATGAATAGCATAATTGGTACATCTTCAGTGGGAAGTGAATTAACTCCAAGGCTTTTAGTCAGTGGCTCCCGTAACACACTGAAGACTGCTGTGTCTTAGAAGTTTATCTTCATGATCCAGTTTTTTCTGGATTACTTGAAAAGGCCAGTGTCCTTGGTCAGAACTTTCTAATGAGAATATTTACAGTGTCTGGCTTTTATCTAGAAAAGAAGCAAAAGGGAAATATGAAAGCAGTATATATAAAATCTGTGCATTGAATTGATATTTGCATTGGGTAATTGCTACTTATCTGATTCAGCTAAATTTTACAGGATGAATACTTATTCTAAAATAACCACTTTTGGAGCTGGAAGGGGAAAATCTATAAAGGAAAATTTATTTTTGTGTTCTGAAGTTTGAGGGTTTTAAGAATTGACTTTTATGTAAAGATTGGTATTGTTTGTTATAAAGTTGTAGAAATTATTTCCATCAATTTTGAGTATTTCTTTTTTGTTTGTTATTTTGAATTGCATACCCAAATTAGAAATTAAAATCTAATTAAAAATTAAATTTAGATATTGAAATCTGTGATGGGTTGATTTGGGCATAAGGTACACACATTCTGTCATCATGCTTGGAAGTAAAAGGTGCTGTTCCTATTGGTTCTCTTAAAATAATTGAATTATCAATTTTACTTGACTGTCTTTACCTTATTAATTTTAAATAAGTTTAAATTAATTTGTGCCATTTTAGTAAGTACTCTTTTCTTTTTGAGCTACAATATAGTTTTGTTTACCCCTAAGTGAACATGTGAAGAAACTGGGGAGGCTTTAGAGATGAAGACAGATGCCTAAAGCATGGAAAAATACACCCTTAGAAGAATGGGTCAAAGAATCTGGGTTTTGGGCTTCTCTGGTGGCGCAGTGGTTGGGAGTCTGCCTGCCGATGCAGGGGACGCGGGTTCGTGCCCCAGTCCAGGAAGATCCCACATGCCGCAGAGTGGCTGGGCCCGTGAGCCGTGGCCGCTGAGCCTGCGCATCCGGAGCCTGTGCTCTGCAGCGGGAGAGGCCACAACAGTGAGAAGCCCGCGTACCGCAAAAAACCAAACAAACAAACAAAAAAAGAATCTGCGTTTTTAACTTAAAACAGAGAGTTTAAGATCTTTCTTTCCTAGCCTTGAGGGCCACCTTCAAGTTTATAAAATAAATATGATTTTAAATTATTTTCTGAGTCTGAAGTGGAGCAGGTAGTTAAATATATTAAGATGGCTTAATTTTAATGGCCTTTAACCTTTAGAATGTCTAAGGATCACTCTGAATATTTTTTTTTTGTTTGTTTTTGTTTTTGTTTTTGTTTTTTTGTTTTTGCGGTATGCGGGCCTCTCACTGTTGTGGCCTCTCCCGTTGCGGAGCACAGGCTCCGGATGCGTAGGCTCAGCGGCCATGGATTATGGGCCCAGCCACTCCGCGGCATGTGGGATCTTCCCGGACCGGGGCACGAACCCATGTCCCCTGCATCGGCAGGCGGACTCTCAACCACTGCGCCACCAGGGAAGCCCCTGAATATTTTTTTTTAAGTTTTTTTTTAAATTAGTTTTTTTTTGGCTGCGTAGGGCCTTCATTGCCGTGTGTGAGTTTTCTCTCGTTGCGGTGAGCGGTGGCTACTCTTTGTTGCGGTGCACGGGCTTCTCACTGTGGTGGCTTCTCTTGTTGCTCAGCGTAGGCTCTGGGCGTGTGGGCTTCATTAGTTGTGGCACATAGGCTCAGTAGTTGTGGCTTGCGGGCTCTAGAGCGCAGGCTTTGTAGTTGTGGCGCATGGGCTTAGTTGCTCTGTGACACATGGGATCTTCCTGGACCAGGGCTCGAACCCGTGTCCCCTGCACTGACAGGCGGATTCTTAACCACTGCGCCACTAGGGAAGTCCCTCACTTGGAATATTTGATAAAAATGCAGAATTAGGGGCTATGCCTCTGGGAATTGTGGAATCAACCTTAGTGACAAATGCCCAGGAGTTCTGATGCAATGGTGGTGTTCTATGTTTTGAGAAACACAGAGGGAAGATAGAACTAAGGAAATAATATTTTTTGTCTATTATTTTAGGAGCTTCTCCCATAACATTTAATTCTGATCATGGTCTAATAGTGCAGATAATAGTTCCATTTTATAGATGAGGAACTTGAGTTTAGATTTGAACTAAGGTATGTGAGAGTCTATAGCCCTTTTCAACTAGAATTTTTTGGATTTTGTAAAGAGGTTTTATTTTTTATGAAAGAACTTTTGAGCATTTACTCAAGGATCATTGGAGGAGGCTGAGTCATGTCTTCCCAGGAGAGTTTCAATTTCTACTGCCTCCCCAGAGCTTCGGAGTGGTACTACTTGTTTGTGCAAATGATTTCTCATGATCTCATCCCGTTAATTTTTTTTTTTTTTTTTTTTTTTTGCGGTACACGGGCCTCTCACTGTCGTGGCCTCTCCCGTTGCGGAGCACAGGCTCTGGACGCACAGGCTCAGCGACCATGGCTCACGGACCCGGCCGCTCCGCGGCATGTGGAATCTTCCCAGACCGGGGCACGAACCCGTGTCCCCTGCATCAGCAGGCAGACTCTTAACCACTGCGCCACCAGGGAAGCCCCATCCCGTTAATTTTTGATTTAGTGACATGTCCTAAAGATCTGATGACACAGTTTCTTAAAGTATTCTCATTCACTCTGTCCTTCTAATGTGTCTTTCTATGCTCGTGTGGAAGTTAAAAAAAAAGCCTAAGTGTAGAGTTTGGAATATTACCTAAATCATTCTCAGAACAATTTTAATTTCTTCTGAAAAGTTTATTTTAAGCCAATACCACAGAGTTGTGTTTTCATTATAAATGTAAAGGATATTAAATAAACATATTGTAAAATCTAGAAAAAGAAAATCTATGGATAGAATCCATAATTCTATCATCTGCGATGAGCATTAGCAGTTTGGTTTATTTTCTTCTAGGTTTTTTAAATCACACAGCTGTAATCACAGAGAACATGTAATTTTTATCTGTGTTTTTAAATTTAACATACAAATATTTTTCTATGTTTTCATGACTTAATTATAAAAGTCTGCCTAACAGTTTAGCTAAATGATATCATTATTTACATAGGTTGGCCATTTAGATTTATAATAAAATATTAAAATGGTGATTAATATATAATTTCATTGGGTTAAAATATCGATTTTTATTTTGGAATGACAGCATTAACTTCATTTAGTGAATCTCCTCATATTCTAGAACTCAAATGATTGATTTGATGCTACTTATGAAAGGGAGAATCCATAATAAGGCTCTTCTGTGAAAATTATATTTTATAAAAGTTAAGAGTAACTTTTCTTTAGCAAATATAAGTTTGTTGTTCCAAATGATCCATTTTACCTTTCTGAACAACCATCATTTTGTTAAATACCAACTGACTGATACTTCCCAGCTTCAGGTATTAAGTTTCAGATTGATCCATCTGGGTACTTGCCAAGAATGTGTATGGTAAGCCTTTATATCCGTGTGTTGCAAGCCAGAGGTGAGTCTGCTTCTGGGCCCTATTAAAGGAAATAACAGTTACCCAGAAAGTACTAGGAAATAAATCTCCAAGGGAAACAACAGAAATAAGACCTCCCCACTCCGTTCCCACCCCCCTCCCTTCCCCCCCGAAAAAAAAGGTGCTCAGCATTATCTTTGTAGATCTGGGTAAATTCAGCTTTTAAAGATTAGCTAGTCGCTCATGCCAGAAATCCAAGTGTATTCATTCTCTAGTGTTAAACATTATTCTCTCCAGGTTTTATGTCTTCAGTGGAGTGCATTTGCCTGACTCCTCAGTGTGCAATAAATAAATAAGTTCTGGAAAGTGTTCTTTTCCTCTTTGAAAGTGAGACCACAGTCCCAGAGTGCTAGGGGCGCCTAGGAATCCTGGGGGAGGACGGGGGTGAGGGTGGAAAATCAGAGGGTTGTTGAGGGCATCAGTTTATAGGACGCAGGAGGTAGAAGGGCACAAAATGCACTTCAAGTTCACTTTGTCTCAGAAGTGCACTTACAGCTTTTTAGAAAACGTGTGAACTTAAGTGTGTTACATTTTGCTTTTCAGTATTCTGCGTGAAATGAAAGGAAGTCAGGCTTCTTATAAGAAGGACGGTCTGCTGTCTTAAAGTTTTAAGGATCTTCTGGTGTTTAGGTCTAGATGCCCATTCCTATTGGAGAAGCAGATATTTCCTGTCTAATTCTAAAGCTGGATTGTAAGACTGCCTTGGGGGGGGGGGGGGGGGGGGGGGGGGGGGGGGCGGGAAGCAGTACAGAGATGACAGTCGAAAGTGTCCTAAAAGAAAAAGAAGCCACAGTGAAACCTAATGTCGTAGAAGATATCCTTTCACTGTTGCGCAATGGTTCATTCTCTGTTTAAATTCACCCCACATGAAAATAATGTAATCTTCATGTTACGGGACCACTGCTTTACTTACATCGCAGATTCCTTGTCCTTTAGTTTGTCAGTGAAGGCACACGATGGGGACACTACTTTCTGATTGCCATATTTGAAAAGCCTTGCTGTAGAAAGCGTCCCCCTCCTCAGCCCCCGCACTTAAAGGCTGTACAGAAAAAGCGAAAGAAGCAGAGAAGGTGAATCTAAGGAGGGGGCAAGGCCAATGCAGGCAGTAAGTTCACTGAGACGTTTAAAAAAGGCATCCCTAAAAAAAAAAAGTTTTGCTTACAGATTTGCTTCTGATTCCTCTGCGCGGTTCCAGTCCAGGTCTTGGAGCCGACCCTTGAGGGGAATGTCCGGGACTAGGGTCGGTACCTTTCTGGCCTGGGAATTTCCAGGGTGCAGAAAAAAAAGTCCACGAACAAAGTCCTTGCTGCTCCCTTCCCGCCGTCTCCGCCCCTCCTCTGTGCCCACGCAGCCCCTTTCGAATGAGAGTTGGACCGTATTCTGTATTTTAGGAAACAGGTCCTTAGCGTCCCCCGCCCCCATCCCTTTCTAGAGCGGTGAGCAGCAAGCGAACGCTATAAAGGGGGCCAGGGAGAGGGCCTGGCCTTCTCTTGCCAAGAGGTCAGACGCCGGCGAGTTCTTAGAGAAAAAGGCTGCTTAACTGTCGCTGCTGCTTATCATGTAACCTCAAAAGGAAACTGATCATCTTTCTCGTTCTCTCACGTACTTGGGTTATTATCGCTGATTACAGCTGGAAACAGTTGATTTGCCTTTACGTATTTGTATGACTTGACTCTTCAAACACAAAGGTATATTTTTATTATTTTATATTTAGTATGAAAAAGTATCTTAAAAGCTTTTTTTTCCTTTTCCCATATTCAGATTCTTTACTTTGGAGTCACTTTCTGATATTTGGGTGATCATACTTGTTTTGGGGCAAAATATTAGGGGGCAGTATTTTGGGGAAGGAAAATTTGGGATGTTTTTATAGTTTGGTAATGACTATGAATTGTTTCTGTTCGCCTTGAAGGCCCAGGAAAGACTAAGATGCTGATGGAAGAGGTTGGTAGGATGGGTGATGAAAGTATCATAAATCTAATGTAAAAACTTTTATTTAGCCAGTGAAGTAGCCTTTGATACCCCTAGTTAGAAATCTCCCAGGAAGTTTGAGTGTGGGCTTAGAGGTATACTTTCTCACCAAGGGTAGGCATAGAACTATATCTTTATGGAAAAATATATCTGAGTAGATCAAAATGTTGTATAGCATGTAGTTCTCATATTACCTTTGTAAAATGAAAGACATGTATTACAAGACCATTGTATGAACAAAGGAAATCTTGAAGTTTGATGACTTGGCTGAACCCCCAGATCTATTACAATCTGGGATTTTGTGTGAATAAAAGTGCATTTCTAGGTAGGATGGATTGAGATTGTCTCCAGGAGGATTAGGGAACTGATGTATGGGGGTGGAGGTGTCTCAGAGGATGACATTTATTATGTAAATTTTAAGCACTTTGTAATATATATTCCCTCACTTTAAATCTGGCATCTAAAGAAACACATTATTGATCAGGTGGAATAATTTTGTTTTTTTTGGCCTCTCCTGTCAGTAGGTTGTTTAGACAATAAAAGAAGAGAAAAATTTCAAAGGCTTATTCATTCCCCTCAACAATCCCTGATAGAGATCAACCACACAGATCACCTAAACATTCAGATAACCCTAAAGTCCTTTTATTTGGCTTCAGAGTACAATGTATGATCTACCACCTCTCTTCATTATAACATCAATTTGCTTTGGTTAAAGACACAGTTGGATAGGGTACAGAGGCTATAAGAGAGACAGTCTGGGAAGAGTTAGCACAAGAGCTGGGTGCACGGAAGTCCCCTGGTAGCCTAGTGGTTAGGATTCCAGGCTTTTAATGCTGGGGTCTGGGTTCAATCCCTGGTCGGGGAACTGAAATCCGGCAAGGCATGCAGCATGGCCAAAAAAAAAAAAAAAAGTGGGCGCACAACAAACCTCGTGTTAAACGTTTAGCGCTGTCCTTCCCAGCATGGAGGTGATGACCCTGCTCAGTATAATTTAGTTGTCCAGCTACAGACTTTTCCTCATTGAGGAAGTTGAGGCAAACCTCTCTCATTTCTACTTTGTCCTGAAAGAAGTCGGGAACCAAAGGAAACCCTCTCAGAAGTTAAAGAGCTGTGGAGAGCACTACTGAGAGGGAAGATTTTCTAATTATTCTGAGATGCACAGTGAACTGCTCCTGAGAAAACCATTTACTTTTGGCTCTTAGCTGACGTTGATCTGGTGGCCTCTTGATTTTCCCCCCCAGGTTAATAGGAAGATCAGGAGGCTGACTTCACCTTTTGGCTTTCTTGGCCTGATGCTGAACTCCTGATGGTGTGAAAGGTGGATATTCCTAATTCCAGATGTTGCCTGGGCCTTGACTGATGTAGTCAAAGTGGGCAGTGGGATGTTTCTAAAATTTCTATGGTTCTTGGATCCCTTAATCAAATTTTGAAGTTGCCTCAAAGTTACTATGAACTTTGTAGGCATTGTACTGTGATTTCTTGTGAACTAAGATTTTTTTGATGGTTTAGCATCTTTTTAACCATTTTGAATTTCCACTATTTTCCATGAGAAGAGGACGCGTGCATACATCTAAGAGGGGAATTCAGCTCTCTGCTGACTGGCAGTTTCGGGGTTATGTAATCTCTAACAGGCTCAGAGAGCATCATGCTCTCTACGGTTTTGGTGAAGCCCGTCATTAAAGCTTGCATACGTGGTTTCTGATTAAAGCACTTCCTGTTCCTTTAATTTGGGACTGTCTGTGAGGTAAAACAATTTCTTTCCAAACTAAGTGGATGAAAATACGCTACTGCTTCCTGGGGGAGTTAGTGGATAGGGAATTAACATTTATTAAACACTTGTTTTGCGAGTTGACCAGCAAGATCTCATTCAGCCCTCATAATGGCATCGGAGGCAGGCATAATTAGTCTTATTTTATAGGTGAGGAAATTGAGGCTCAGAGGGATTGACAGCTGGTTCAAGATCCCCCAGATCGTAAGTGGCAGAGCTTGGATTTGAATCTGAGGGGCCGTGTCCCCATAGCCAGTGCCCTTGCCACCAGGCCACTGGGATATTAGCGGAGGTACAATGGGGAGAGGTCAACCTCTTTCCAGGGCTCTGATTTCCCTAGGGTCCTTCCTTTTCCCTAGCTCACACTTGGCTACCATCTACTCCCTGTTCAGTTTTAACTGGTAGTTAGGGTAGTTAATAACCACCATAACCCTTCATATTTTAAGAAGACCACAGGGAAAATCTTTCAGACCAAAGAGTGAAGCTATATGGTGGAATTAATGGGAGTGGTTGGGCTAATGTTTGGGGAGAGGCAGCCTCTTAGTTATTGAGTCAGTTTTGGACACAACAGCTGGGATTATAAAGAAAGGGGAATCCTGCTGCTTGCTCACATTACTCCTCGCAGGATGTTTTCTTCCATGCTGAAAAGCTAAGGCTTGAAAGAGCATTCCTAATCACACCTCTGGTGAAGGGCCATCTGCTGCTGCTTCTGAAGAGAGGAGCTGCGGGCATCTGGCAAACCCGTTCACCTGCTCTCAACCATCCCTGCTATTTTTTTTTTTTTTTTTTTTTGCAGTACGCGGGCCTCTCACTGTTGTGGCCTCTCCCATTGCGGAGCACAGGCTCCGGACGCGCAGGCTCAGCGGCCATGGCTCACGGGCCCAGCCGCTCTGCGGCATGTGGGCTCTTCCCGGACCGGGGTACGAACCCATGTCCCCTGCGTCGGCAGGTGGACTCTCAACCACTGCGCCACTAGGGAAGCCCCATCCCTGCTATTGCAGAGTGAGTTAACTACCTGAACTAACTTCTTTGAGGGGATAGGCCCCAGCATAGAAATTTGCGTGTTTTGTATCTGGTGATTTTTAAAAATTTTTGCATGATTCTTTTCCAGTTTACACTTCCTAAAGGCTCCGTAGTATAGGATGAGTGGAGTAATAAATAAATCTACTTGGATGGTATTTGTCTTTTAAGGCAGTGTTTCTCAAACTTTAATGTGCATAAGAATTACCTGGCGATCTCATTGAACTACAGATTCTGTTTCAGTCAATCTAGGGTGGAGCTTGTAATTCTGCATTTATTTATTTATTTTTTTTGTGGTACACGGGCCTCTCACTGTTGTGGCCTCTCCCGTTGCGGAGCTCAGGCTCCGGACGTGCAGGCTCAGCGGCCATGGCTCACGGGCCTAGCCACTCCGCGGCATGTGGGATCTTCCCGGACCGGGGCACGAACCCGCGTCCCCTGCATCGGCAAGTGGACTCTCAAACACTGCGCCACCAGGGAAGCCCTAATTCTGCACTTTTAATAAACTTCCATGTGATGCTGATGTTGCAAGTTCCACACTCTGAGTAGCAAAATCATAAGGCTCCTTAAATTCCAGGTAATAAGAAAAATTATGGAGTTTTTCTATAAAATCTGCATATGTCATTTTACCAGGTAGAAAAATAAACTATGTCATGGTTATGTTACCATTACAATGGTAATGCTACATTCTCTATACATGATATCAAATATCTGAATTAAACTTCTCAAAAACCTGTTAATCAATTAGATATTATATCATCTCTACAATGGCATTTTCTGGATACTTGGAGACACTAAAAATGGATTTCTTACTTTTTGTTCAGATGTTTAGTAGTGTGCAGATACTTTTAACATTGGCGATAGACTTTTGGACACATTTTAGTGTTGGTTAGTATGTGTGCATTCCCAGCTCTCTATTTCAGTCAGATTTGCTATTTGTCATGCCACCCATTTTTTAGAGTGGCTAATACTGCAAGTCATGCCTTCTCAGAGAGGGTGATATTGCATACAAGAGGGCAAAATTGGTTCTTGGGGGGCAATATCTCAGATATCACAATGGTTTGTGGTCCTCTAAAGGACCATTGTACATAAACAGATATATAGTGTATCTGTGGTTTTATTTATTTATTTTTTTGGCTGCGTTGTGTCTTCGTTGCTGCGCGTGGGCTTTCTCTAGTGGCTGTGAGTGGGGGCTACTCTTGGTTTTGGTGTGCGGCCTTCTCATTGCAGTGGCTTCTCTTGCTGTGGAACACGGGCTCTAGGGGCATGGGCTTCAGTAGTTGGGGCACGCGGGATCAGTAGTTGTGGCTCACAGGCTCTAGAGTGAAGGCTCAGTAGTTGTGGTGCACGGGCTTTGTTGCTCCGCGGCATGTGGGATCTTCCCGGACCAGGGATCGAACCCGTGTCCCCTGCATTGGCAGGCGGATTCTTAAGGACTGCGCTACCAGGGAAGTCCCTAGCTGTGGTTTTAAACTTTCATCAGGAGACAATTAGGGAAAAAAATATCTACAAACTTCCTTAGTGGGTATGATAATGAAAGAAAGGTTGAAACACACAGCTGTGAATGCTCTTACACATACTTATTCAATTGAGGTCAAAAAGATTTTCCCCTGGCCTTTTGTCTCTTTGTGTTTTGCTTTGTGTCTGCATCATTGCCATGGATTTTTAAAGCACCTGCTTCTAGAAGAGGGATGATTCCTTTTTTTTCATATTTCTTTATTTCAGGAACATTTTCTTCTATTATATCCTTAAATGTTTTTAATATTTTAAGAAATTGTGATAAAGTATACATAACATGAAATTTACCATCTTAACCATTTTTTATTTTTGCGGTACACGGGCCTCTCACTGTTGTGGCTTCTCCCGCTGCGGAGCATAGGTTCTGGACGCACAGGCTCCGCGGCCATGACTCACGGGCCTAGCCGCTCCGTGGCATGTGGGATCTTCCCGGACCGAGGCACGAACCCGTGTCCCCTGCATCGGTAGGCGGACTCTCAACCACTGCGCCACCAGGGAAGCCCCATCTTAACCATTTTTAAGTATACAGTTCAATGGCATTAAGTACATTCACATTGTTGTGCAATCATCATTACTATTCATCTTTAGACATTTTTCATCTTCTCAAACTGAAGCTTCACATCCATCGAAAAATGACTCTCCATTCATCCCTTCCCCGGCCCTTGGCAACCACTGTTCTACTTTCTGTCTCTGTGAAGTTGACAACTCTACATACTTTATATAAGTGGAATCATATAATATTTGTCCTTTTGTGACTTGCTAATTTCACTTAGCATAATATCCTCAGGTTTCATCCAAGTTGTAGCATGTGTCAGAAATTCCTTCTAAGGCTGAATGATGTTCCATTTTATGTACATACCCTGTTCTGTGTATCCATTCTTCCCTCGATGGACACTTGGGTTGCTTCCACCTTTTGGCTACTGTGAATAATGCTGCAGTGAACATAGGTGTATAAATAATCTGTTTTTAGTCTCTGCTTTCAATTCTTTTGGGTGTATACCCAGAAGTGGAGTTAGATCATCTGGTAATTCGATGTTTAATATTACCATTTTCTATAGCAGCAGTACCAGGTTGATTTCTTTTTAATACATTTTGTGCAGTGTTTGGCCGAGTGCAGTGAATATATGACAGAAAGTGATATGAAGTTCAGGGTAAATAATCTGCTGAATGATTCAGCACCATGACTATTAAATCAGCCTCTCCTACACACTCACCCTTGCATACCCACGTATTACAATGTATGCACTTTTCAAACAAGTTCATGGCTGGGAATTTAGAAAATATGGGTCAGATCCTTTTGAAAATGTGGACTATTTACCATGGAATCCCACATTTAAAAGAAACCTAGAAAGGCTTGTGGGAGATTTAAAGGGGTCAGAGCTACAAAGGTGATCCACAGATGTGAATGAAGATTAACCGAACCGAGAACATGTTGAGGGTAGGAATTGCAGGAGTTTGGATTTTCATCCTCCTTTCCTTTCCTCCATCTCTTTCCCTCACCTCTGCAGTGTATGTGCATGGTCACTCCATGAATTTTGGTTGAATAAATAACCCAGAGTGGAAAAAAGAAGTGAAAGAATTGTTTGTTTTCTAATCTGTGAAAAGCTATTTTGAAGACTGTAAGAAATTTCTATTTTATACCTCTGTCCAGGGTAAAGGAGGTGGGTTTGATTAGTGGTGGAAGACAAGGTTTGGAGAGATGGAAAACGAGCACTGGGCAAGGCTGCTGAATTTACCCTTGGCATCTCTGGTGTCAGGGTAGAAGAACTGGAACTATCTGAAGGATGGCTGATGCTGATGTATCATGGACCTTCCCAGCCCTGCTGTTCTGTGCTGATGTGTCTCAGCTTTTAAACAGCCAACGAAAACAATTTTGTTTTTTTTTGCAGTGTTGAACAGCATCCAGCATTAAGATAAGAAAGTGGTTCTTAAACACAACACTAATGTCAAAATCTAGGGATGGCACCAGATTGCAGCCAAAGTGTTCGTAGCAGCAGGAGGTGGAATGTGTAATGGTAACATTTGGTAAAGGACATGCTGTCTCTATCCCATACCTCACTTATGTTTGTCAATTATCCACGTTTCTTGTTGTTCATCTTTGGAGCAGGGGCTTTCTTAAAATGAAGATTAGCCCTTAAGAAAGGTTACAGTTTATATCTTTGTGTAAATTAATTTTGAAATCCCTTCTTGCAGTTTTACTGGAAAAGAAGGGCACCTGATCAGACTGCAGATATGGGGTGAGATGCAGTGGCAGGAGCAGCACAGGGAATGAAATGTGAGGGTTAAAATCAAGCTTGATGCCTCCCCTGTGCTCCTGCATCTTCACCCAGCCCCCATGTTTCTGTTCATGGTGCTAGCACTCAAGCAATCTCAAGGCCTTCCTTGGGGAGACCTCTGACTCTGTCCTCCCTTTCAGTGTTCAGTCTTGTAGACTACATGTCTGAAATATTTCTCTAAACAATTCTCCCCTCTTTACGCTCCTATAAGCACCACTCAAGTTTAGTTCTTTATGACCTGTCACCTCTAGTATTGCATGGTGTCTGTCCTGATCATCTACACGCAGCTGTCACTTTATCCTTCCTAAAGCATGGCTTTGATCATGCTTTTCCTTGGTTCAAAAACCCTGACTGGCTCCCCGTGGCTTATCACATTAACTCCAATGTTCTCAGGTGGCATCAGGCCCTGTAGGGTAGGGCTCCAAGCTTCTCTCCATGATTCTCCTCTTCTATATTCTCTTCAGGTTGGGCTGGTGGTCCAAAGAGGCCAGAATGCTTAACAATCTGGTATTAAATGGAGCTTTGAAAAATGAATATCAACTACAACTATCACCATTGAATGTATGCTGTGTACCAGGTGTTGTGTTGGGCATGTCATGTACACTACCTCATTTAACCTACATATTGACTGAATTTGAATTCAGTGATGTACCCATTTTATGGATGAGAAAACAGAGTCTTAGAGAAGTTAATTAAAGCCACATGGCTGTTAAGTGAATGAAGCTGGGATTTGAATCTAGTTTGTTTGACTTCAAAACGCTGTGCTTTTAAGAAGGGATGAAGAATATTACAGGCAAGAGTTCTAGCTTGGATAGAAGTTTGGGACAAGAACTAGTGTAGTGTTTTCCAGGATCGTTTGTAAGACTGCATGTTGAGTAGTAGATAGAACTATGAAGGGATAGTGCATTAGTCTGCTAGGGCTGCCATGACAATATTACAGACTGGGTGGCTTAAATAACAGAAATTTGTTTTCTCACAGTTCTGGAGGCTGGAAGTCCAAGATCAAAGGGCCAGCAGGTTTCTCCTGAAGCCTCTCTCCTTAGCAGATGGCTGCCTTCCCACGTGTGCACATACGGCCTTTCCTCTGCACATATGTCCCTGGTGTCTCTCTTTTAATAAGGACATAAGTCAGATTGGATTATGGCACATCCTAATGGCCTCATTTTAACTTAATTATTTCTTTAAAGGCCCTTATCTCCAAATACAATCACACTCTGAGATACTGGGGACCAGGGCTTCAACATATGAATTTTGGGGGTACACAATTCAGCCCATAACACATCTGAGGCAGCTGGATTTTGAAGGGTATGAAAACGAGGCATAGAGATTTAGTTTTGATATGGGAGGTCATAGGGTCCAATTGTGGTCGAGCAGGGCTTTCCCAAACAAACTTCCAGCTGTTCTTAAATGTGATGCTTTTGAGAATGAGGACTACAAGATGTGTGGAAAGCATTTTGGAGAAGGAAATTTTAGTACTTTTTTTTTTTTTTACAGTGGAATAAAGGAGCAGAAAGAGACAAAACATTAAGTCCTCTAGACAGTTCTAGAAAAATGAAGATAGTCTTTTGGTGGGGGGTAAAGGAGCCAAGGGGGAGCTAGTTTGGTTTTAGTTCTGTCTATTATACTCTTGGCATCATGGAATTAGAACTCAGAGGAAAGGTCAGAGCTGGAGATAGGGATTTGGAGTTTTTAATACAGGTCAGAGTTGAACCTGTGGGAGTGGGGAAGCTTGCTCAGAGTTCAAAACAGACAGGAGACAAGAACTCTCAGGTCTCAAACTGCTTTGCCATCACATAGGTTTGGAAGATAATACAGAAGTTTTCCAGGACCTCTTTGGCTAAAATAGAATCTCTGGCTGTCTCCCTTTGCCTTGCTATGTTTTTCTTCACAGCACATTATCACAACCTGGCTTTATACATATTTTTTTAAATTTTAAATGTTCTTTTTCTTTATTTTGTTTTTGGCCGTGCCATGTGGCTTGTGGGATCTTAGTTCCCTGACCAGAGATAGAACCCTGGCCACTGGCAGTGGAAGCGTGGAGTCCTAACCACTGGACCACCAGGGAATTCCCGTTTATATTTGTATAGCTATTTTATTATTGTCTGTCTTTCCAAGTAGAATGTAAGCTCCATGAGGGCATAGACTGTTTTTGTTCAATAGTTGTGGCACATGGGCTTAGTTGCACTGTGGCATGTGGGTTCTTCTTGGAACAGGGCTCAAACCCGTGTCCCCTGCATTTGCAGGCAGATTCTTAACCACTGTGCCACCAGGGAAGCGCTGTCCAATAGAATTTAAACTGATGATAGATTGCTGGATATTGCATTTTTATCTTCTCTTATAATAAATTTTTTTTCCTTAACAAATATCTTTAGATAAATGAACACACAGACGCATGTATTTGAGACTCTTGAAATATACAGGCTAAAAACTTAGTTTTGTTTCTGTTTTTCCTTAAATTCTGCTTTCCACAAATCATGATCACATAGTCCCTTCTCTGCAGTAGAATCTCGTTATGAGAAAGTAGGTGTGACTTTCTTTAAAAATCCAGGTGTTTTAGCAATCTGGTTACTCTTATCGGATTATCTGTTTGCATCTACTCTTTTTGTTGTAATTTTCATTAAGGTTACTTGTCGAGTCCTTGGTTTCTGTCAGATCTCTCTTCCTTTTCCTCATCACACCTGTATTTAAAAATTCACCTCTCATTGTACCTATGTGGGTGCTAACAGTCCATTCAAACGTAAGCCTATCACCTTTCTCTATAATTTTCTCCAGGAGGGCTGCTGGTTATGGTATGGTGTCTCATAAAATACAACTATAGGTAGGCTAGGCATTGAAACCAAATCCACCCTCCTTCTATTTTCTAATGAATCATAATCAAAGGTAAACCTGAATCTGCTTGTATTTCATACAGGCGAAGACTCTTGTTAGATCTAGTCCCTCTTTTTCAAGTAGTCTGAGTGGTATAAATGGCATTAGAATTTTTTTTTAAACACCTTTATTGGAGTATAATTGCTTTACAATGGTGTGTTAGTTTCTGCTTTATAACAAAGTGAATCAGTTATACATATACATATGTCCCCATATCTCTTCACTCTTTTTTTTTTTTAAATTATTTATTTTTGTCTGCATTGGGTCTTCGTTGCTGTGTGTGGGCTTTCTCTAGTTGCAGTGAGCAGGGGCTACTCTTTGTTGCACAGGCTTCTTATTGTGGTGGCTTCTTGTGGCGGAGCATGGGCTTTAGGCACACAGGGTTCAGTAGTTCTGGCTCGTGGGCTCAGTAGTTGTGGCACGTGGGCTGTAGAGTGCAGGCTCAGTCGTTGTGGCACATGGGTGTAGTTGCTCTGTGGCATGTGGGATCTTCCCAGACCAAGGCTCGAACCCCTGTCCCCTGCATTGGCAGGCAGGTTCTTAACCACTGGGCCACCAGGGTAGCCCTCTCTTCCCTCTTGCGTCTCCCTCCCTCCCACCCTCCCTATCCCACCCTTCTAGGTGGTCACAAACCACTGAGCTGATCTCCCTGTGCTATGCGGCTACTTCCCACTAGCTATCTGTTTTATGTTTGGTAGTGTATATATGTTCATGCCACTCTCTCACTTCGTCCCAGCTTACCCTTCCCCCTCCCCGTATCCTCAAGTCCATTCTCTAGTAGGTCTGTGTCTTTATTCCCGTCTTGCCCCTAGGTTCTTCATGACCACTTTTTTTTTTTTTAGATTCCATATATATGTGTTAGCATATGGTTTTTGTTTTTCTCTTTCTGACTTACTTCACTCTGTATGACAGACTCTAGGTCCATCCACGTCACTACAAATAACTCAATTTCGTTTCATTTTATGGCTGAATAATATTCCATTGTATATATGTGCCACATCTTCTTTATCCATTCATCTGTTAATGGACACTTAGGTTGCTTCCATGTCCTGGCTATTGTAAATAGAGCTGCAATGAATATTGTGGTACATGACTCTTTTTGAATTATGGTTTTCTCAGGGTATATGCCCAGTAGTGGGATTGCTGGGTCGTATGGTAGTTGTATTTTTAGTTTTTTAAGGAACCTCCATACTGTTCTCCACAGTGGCTGTATCAATTTACATTCCCACCAACAGTGCAAGAGGGTTCCCTTTTCTCCACACCCTCTCCAGCATTTAGTGTTTGTAGATATTTTGATGATGGCCATTTTGACTGGTGTGAGATGATATCTCATTGTAGTTTTGACTTACATTTCTCTAATGATTAGCGATGTTGAGCATCCTTTCATGTGTTTGTTGGCAATCTGTATATCTTCTTTGAAGAAATGTCTATTTAGGTCTTCTGCCCATTTTTGGATTGGGTTTCTTATTTTTTTGATATTGAGCTGCGTGAGCTGCTTGTAAATTTTGGAGATTAATCCTTTGTCAGTTGCTCCATTTGCAAATATTTTCTCCCATTCTGAGGGTTGTCTTTTGGTCTTGTTTATGGTTTCCTTTGCTGTGCAAAAGCTTTTTAAGTTTCATTAGGTCCCATTTGTTTGCTTTTATTTCCATTTCTCTAGAAGGTGGGTCAAAAATGATCCTGCTGTGATTTATGTCATAGAGTGTTCTATGGCACTAGAATTATTGGGTAAAGTAATTTAAAGCAATAGTTGTCCAACAGATCCGGAATTCCTCCTTAATGGTCTATCACAATCACTGGGGAGGTGTTTTCAAGGGCCATACAACCCCATTTTGAAGATCGTAGTGGCCAGAGAAAACCTTACTGGTGGGAGTGTATCATACCTCTCAGGTGTGCTGGGGGAAGAAAGGGGTTGAGAATCACTGGTCAAAGATTCTGAGAGTTAGAACAGAACACATGAAACTAAAAGATGACTTTGTTTCTATCTATTCTCTACTCTTTATCACAGGTTGGTCTTTTGGTCCCCTAGACCCTGTTTGCTAGCATTTATGGAACGTTTAAACTGTATAGGATGATGTAGGCTGATGGGAAGAGGAAACTCTGCAGGGCAACATGTAATCCAGAATGAGGTTAAGAGATGAAATTTGAGCATGGTTGTTGGAAATAGAGAAAAGTGGAAGGATGTTAACAGGAGAATCTGTCTACTGAACCTCATGTCTAATTTAGTGCATCTTTGTTCATTATAATAGTTTTCTGACCTACAACTTCTACAGTTATGATTTAAAAAAAAATACATTGAGTTTCTTCCTAACAGTTGGATTGCACAAGTGGGAAAGTGCTCTGGGGGGAAATGCTATGCAGACAAAAGGTATGAAAAGTTTTTGTTCAATATGTAATCTATTCTCCCTGCTTCTCTCAGCCACACACATACAAGTAGGTTGGAGATTCACTCAATGGTCAAAATAATTTATGGGAACTGGAAGGGAACTAACATGAAGTGTCTAGGATGTGTCAGATACTTTACACACGTTGTACATTACCTCATGTGGTCTTAGCAATTTGATTTAGATACTAATAGTCCACTTTATATGTGAGTAAACTGAGGCTCAGAGATGAAGGACTTGCCCCAAAACACATAGCTGGTCAGTGCTAGAGCTGAGTTTGCAGGCTTCAAAGCCATGACATTGCAGTGCTTCTGAGCACTTTTGCTTAAAGCAAGGGTTCGTAAACTTTTTCTGTAATGAGCCAAATAGTAAATATTTTAGGTTTTGTGGACTAAGAGACAATATAGAGGATATTATGTAAGCACTTATATAACCATTTAAAATGTAACTTTTAAAAAATGTAGAAACCATTCTTAAGAGACAGGCTGTGCAATAGGCCAGATTTGTCCTGCAGGCCATAGTAGTAAGCAAAATCAATTTTGGGGGAGGTGAGGTGATTGTTTGAATGAATAATTGTCATTAATGTTATATGAAATTTGCATAGTCTTTTAGTAACTGAGAGTTCAGATTTCCTCATTAATGAATTCCAATGTTAAATTCTCCTTTCAATTCACAACAATCCATGTTTGACCTAAGTGCCCATCATCGGATGAATGGATAAAGAAGATGTGGCACATATATACAATGGAATATTACTCAGCCATAAAAAGAAACGAAATTGAGCTATTTGTAATGAGGTGGATAGACCTAGAGTCTGTCATACAGAGTGAAGTAAGTCAGAAAGAGAAAGACAAATACCGTATGCTAACACATATATATGGAATTTAAGAAAAAAAAATGTCATGAAGAACCTAGGGGTAAGACAGGAATAAAGACATAGACCTACTGGAGAACAGACTTGAGGATATGGGGAGGGGGAAGGGTGAGCTGTGACAGGGCGAGAGAGAGGCATGGACATATATACACTACCAAACGTAAAATAGCTAGCTAGTGGGAAGCAGCCGCATAGCACAGGGAGATCAGCTCGGTGCTTTGTGACCACCTGGAGGGGTGGGATAGGGAGGGTGGGAGGGAGGGAGACGCAAGAGGGAAGAGATATGGGAACATATGTATACGTATAACTGATTCACTTTGTTTTAAAGCAGAAACTAACACACCATTGTAAAGCAATTATATCCCAATAAAGATGTTAAAACAAACAAACAAACAAACAAAAAAACAAGTGATGACCCACTGCATTCATATGTGAGCTCCAGCTATGGGATCCTGGACAAGTGGTGCTTATCTGTTTTAGTTTTCATATCTTCACCTATCAAATGTAGGGAACAATTCCCACATCATAGAATCATGGTGAGAATGAAATGAAATAAATGATTTGCATGTGTTAAAAAAAAAAAAACCCCAAAACTGACAAATACCCAAATCTGAATAACCAGTTTGTCAGTCAAGTAAAATTGGTATTCCATAAAAAATAGAGACTAGTTCAGCTCACAACTCAAACAGTATTTGATTAGAACAAATGGCATTGTCATATCATATCATTCAACCTAGTAGACCAAATGCCTTTCCAGACAATTGTCATAAAATATTAAAGATATATATATTTCAAGGGTCAAGTCTTAATAAAGTTAGTAATTATTACTGTTTCATCTATGACTTTCTTAAGTGAAACTGGCTTCTCTCTCTTTTTTTTCCTTTTTTCTGCAAATGGGTAGTGGTAAAGAATACAATGATGACTAGTTCATTTTGTTGCCATTGCCTTCACTTGTTGTAAGGCACCAGCAATTTTACCCACCATTGCTTTAGTACCATCAGTGCAAATGTCAACACAACTGTTCCAGGATAAATGATGAGATTCAAAAAAATTATTGTATACTTCAAATGATTCAGCACCTCTTTTTTAAAAAATGTATTTTATTTTATTTATTTTTGGCTGCGTTGGGTCTTTGTAGCTGCAAGCGGGCTTTCTCTAGTTGCAGCGAGCAGGGGCTACTCTTTGTTGTGGTGCGCGGGCTTCTCATTGCTGTGGCTTCTCGTTGCGGAGCACGGGCTTTAGGTGCACAGGCTTCAGTAGTTGTGGCTCGCGGGCTCTAGAGCGTGGGCTCAGTAGTTGTGGCACACAGGCTTAGATGCTCCGCGGCATGTGGGATCTTCCCGGACCAGGGCTCGAACCCGTGTCCCCTGCATCGGCAGGCGGACTCTCAACCACTGCAACACCAGGGAAGCCCAAGAATTAATTTTGTAAAAAAAAATATTGGCCGTGAATTTATTTGGATGGCCATTTAAGGCCTTTATTATACATAAAATGTTAGTGGGAAGGAAAAAAAATCCAAATAGATTTTATTGAGAAAGCCTATTATCTCATTTGGAGTATCTTTTAAGCCATTTTGGTTTCTGAGGAACTGCAATTACTGGAGCCTTGTTTTCTGCAGATACATCAAGGGAGCTGTTTTCTTTTTATTTTTAAAAAAATTTACCAAAACTCAAACACTGGCAGGAGGGAAAGGCAGCAAGAAGTTCCTGGGGCAATACAACATTTGTGAGAAACAAGGAAATATTTACTTTAGCACCTGCACCAGGGTCTTGTACCACCTATCAATACTGAATAACAATTCAAGCTCTTTGTCTCCCTCCTCCCCTGCCTCCCTCATTTCTTCCTCTTGGGACCCTAACAGTCTACTTTCCCTGATTTCCCTGTGATCTGAAGTTGGCATCCCTATTCACATGGTCATCCAGCCCCAAACCATAGCCTGGTTGGGGACCCCTTCATTGCTGCCCACCTCCAACCCGGTGCGACCTGCGCATTCTGCTTTAGCAATGCTGCGCAGGCCTGTTTTCTTTCTGCTTACTTTCTTCTTTCCCACTGCCTCTGCCCCAGGGTCACGTCAGTTCTCTCTTGGGCCATTACAGTGGTTTCTCTCCTCCTTTGAGCTGCTTCCGGATTAATTTTGCCTGCCCCAAATTCTTTCATGTTCACTCAATGTTTATTAAAGACCAGTGTGTCAGCCTGTTACTGGAGGTGCTCCACCCAAAAACACCAAGTTACCTTTCACATTTAATGTTATGGTCTTCCCTTGACTATCCTAGAAGGGACTGTAAGCTTTTATCTGACACCTTTTCTTTAATTCTTTGCTCATTGTTGTTCCCTCTTCCTATAAATGCTGTGGATTGAAACCTCATCCATTCTTTGGGGCCAACCTCAGATGTCACCTTCTTTGCAAAGATTTTCCTCATGACCTCATCTTGCCCTTCACTAGACGTTCTTTTTAGGACACCCACTGAACTTTGTATCCCTCCTGATATTTAATCATAATTGGTTTCTTTTAATATAGCATGTGGGTACTTACCTTATCATTCTTAAAAGATTATAATGTACTTGAAAGGACAGACATAATCATTCATCTTTAGTTCCTGCTAACTCCTAGCCACGGTTTTAGCAAGTAATTGGACTTCACTACAAAAATTGTGTAACTCCATTAAAGTATTTAAGATAGGAAAGAGCAAAATTCCTGTGCTTATCCGACACAATGGACAGCTGTGCAGCATAAAGAAATTACATATATGTAAATAAGCACATACATGTATGTATACTTGTCATTTTGCTAAGACGTATTTGTTTCAGTATGGAAGTTTACAGGACACCAATTTTTATTCCTGGGCTGCATCCAAAAAAAAAAAAAATTGTTGCCCGGATTATAATTTGAGGACAGAAAAAAATGACTTCAACATCTCTTTCAGTTTGGGATTTGGCCAAAAGGTACGTTGGCAAACGCTTACTAAACTGAGAGGAGACGGGCCTTTAAGAACCTCCCGGAGACTCCTTGGCTGGGAGACGCTTTGGCTGGGGCTGGCGAGACGCTCGGCGCAGGGCGGCGGGAGGGCTGCGCGGCGCGCACCTTCCAGCACTTTCCTACGCCACGGAACCAGGGCAACCTGTTCCCACCGCCGCCTCCCGCCTCCTCGCCGCCCAATGAGGGCGAGGCCCACGCCACGCGCCCTCTTCCCGGGCGCCTAAGCCAGGCTGGGAGCGCGCCGAGGCTGCGCCGGCCCCAACATCCGTCGGCTGGCGGCCGGGTCGGGGGTCCGAGGGCCAGGAGGCCGCGTTCCATCGGGGTTTCTAGGTGAAGGGCAGGAAAACAACCGGTCGGTCTGGGCGGGGCCGGGAGGGCGGAGCGAGGGCGGAGGGCACATTGCCTCATCCTGTACATTTTACTGGAAACGGAGCGCATCCGGAGGAGGGGCCGGGAGGCTATCCCGACGCCGCCAATGGCCCGGCCGGGCGCGGGGGAGGCTGGCAAGGCGGTGGCCTGTTTTCTCCGCCCCTGGTCTCGAAGGCCGGTTAAATAGTCGGGCAGCCCGGGGCCACGCCCGTGCCCGCGCAGTCCTCCAGCCGATAAGTCCGCGAACCCATCACAGCCACAGCCGCAGTCGGGAGGCAGCCGCGCGCAGCGAACCGGTGGCGCAGGTGTCTGGGGTTCCCGAGCACCGATCCCGGGAGTATGATCGTGGACAAGCTGCTGGACGACAGCCGCGGCGGAGAGGGGTTGCTGGACGCGGCCGGCGACTGCCGCCTTATGACCAGCCCACTCAACCTGGCCTACTTCTACGGCGCGTCGCCACCCGCCGCCGCCCCCGGCGCCTGCGACGCCGGCTGCTCGTCGTCTGGGCCCTCGGCGCCCGGCTCGCCGGGCTCCGACTCGTCCGACTTCTCTTCTGCCTCGTCCGTGTCCTCCTGCGGGGCGGTAGAGTCCCGGCCGAGAGGCGGCGCCCGTGCCGAGCGGCTGCAAGGTACCCAACGGCCCCGGCGGGGCGGCCCCAGGACCCCTGTTTGCGGGCGGCCCACCCGCGGGGAGGGGGGGTCTGGGCCGCCCAGAAGCGAAGTACCTTGGCAGGTGTTAGGTGGCCTCGGCGCCTGCTTTAGAGGAGGTACATAATCACACTGGCCGTTATTATTAGGCCACTACTGGATGCCTTGCCCCGTGCTGGGCGTTGAATATCACTCGATGCCCTTTGACCGTCTGTGAAATCTGGGCGCCTTCTAGCTGTCCTGGTAACTTGAAACACAGAGCTCTGACTTCGGGTGGGGGGAATGGACCACGTTGGGTTTTCTCTTTTTTTTAAAAAAAACTTTTCTTAAGGTATAATTCACATGCTATGGCGAGATTTTGGATCTGATGTAGGTGTACCTTTTTCTTGTGGCTGTTTTAGTGAAAGGCTGTAGCCGGCGATAAGGGTTTGGGTACTGGGTTGAAGGTCGTGATTTATTTCTTTCTAAGTACGTATTTGTGGAAATTTTCAGTAAAAGGACTTTATAAAGAAAAGAAACCGATATTATTAAGATGTAAGGTGAAGCTGGACTGAAAACCGGTTTATACCTTGAGTCTGTGATTTTCCGAAGTCTGCCCAGAATTTCTTCGGTTTTTGTTTTGTGTGCTTTAGAATGGTTGAACCGTCTGTAGCAGAGAAAGGCGTAACGTTTCCGTTCTGCGGCTGTGAATTGTTAGCTTCTTTTCTTAATGAACGGAGTTGCATAATTTGGGGGAAAACAGGATGTCGCTGTAGGTGAACCAAAGAACGTCTAGATAATCTCAAATTTTGGAAAATCTATTCAGCATGATTTTAAAGAGCGTTCTCTTTCAGGTATTCCCCACGGCTGGCCACTCCTGTTTTTTGCATGTGTTTTAGTTTAAAATGTGATTTGTCATTTTTATTTAAAAAAGTGATTTAAACCACTCGGTTGTATAACATGCTCCCTGTATGTTAAGTGTGTAGCAAATGCCAAAGTTGTGTGTGTATTTAGACCCTTTTTCTCCTCCACATTTGGCCTTCATCTGGCTGAAACTATTTTGTTAGTTCTTTGGTTTACCATAGGGGATTTCTGAAACTGAATTTTTCTCCCTGTGACGCTGAGTTATTAACTACTGTCATTCCAGAGAAATGCCGTGTTAGATTCTGGCAAGATATTCTTAGACTTAAACATAAAACTAACTAGTGTTTAGTTTGTTCTATCATTGAGTTGTTTCTCTCATGTATTTGATTATATATATGTGTGTGTATATATCTATATATTTAAAATTATGCCTTGTTTTTTGTCCCATCTTATTTTTTTCCATTCTCAATGGGGTTGCTGAATTATTCATTTCCTGACTCTTTGTGTGTGTACTTTGTGTTCAGCTCATCCCAAGAGGTTGTGACATAGTGGTGGTCAGAGTAGAATGCTGTACTCATGTACTGCATTTTTTTTTTTTTTTTTTTGTGGTACGCGGGCCTCTCACTGTTGTGGCCTCTCCCATTGCGGAGCACAGGCTCCGGACGCGCAGACTCAGCGGCCATGGCTCATGGGCCCAGCTGCTCCGTGGCATGTGGGGTCCTCCCAGACCGGGGCACGAACCCGTGTACCCTGCATCGGCAGGCGGACTCTCAACCACTGCACCACCAGGGAAGCCCTCATGTACTGCATTTTAAAGTGTATTTTAAAGCTTAAATATGAAATGAGATTATTTCCTTTCTACTTAGAAGGCCTATGTGATCAAAAACAGTCGGTGAGGGGAAATCCTGTGTGCATATGTGGAAATGCGTTTAAGCTCAGTGAATTTAGGTAGCTTTCTTGGCGTAGCTGAACAAAGGGAAATAATAAACTGAGACATTGTTAAATGTTAGGCTTTGGTACATTGAGATCTTTGGGAGAAGTTTGTTTTGTACCTTCTTAGGTGAGTGGAATTGATAGACTTTAAAATTTCTATGTGGACATAAAGCCTTTGGTTTGAAAAGCTAAAAATTCATCATTTATTCCTTGCTCCCCCAAGGTTTTTCAAAAGTCTAGAATAATTACAGATTTATGAGAGTCAGGGTGGCAAAATCTGTGATCCTGTCTCATGCGTGGATAGGGCTGAGAGACAGAGAATTAATTTGGGTTTATCTCTCGGCTCTGGGGTTCCCTGAAACAATATTTTTATGAGCTTTAATTCATTAGGCTTCCTGGTGGGGAAAGGTATGAGGCAAGCGAGTTGAAGAGGCTTTGCGGTCTGTTAGTTGGGAACTTTATCACGTTGGATAGCTTTTGAGATTATTAATATTCATGTCTGTGAAGACACTTAATTGGGATATGTTTTGTTTTGTTTTGTTTTTTGAACAGTTGAGCCCCATATGGGGGTTGGAAGGCAGCAGAGAGGACCCTTTCAAGGTGTTCGCGTGAAGAACTCGGTGAAGGAACTCCTGTTGCACATCCGAAGTCATAAACAGAAGGCTTCCGGACAAGCCGTCGATGATTTTAAGGTGGCACCTAATTTATTTGTTTTGGGTTGGGGGATAGGGAGGTTAGCCTGTCAGTGTTATTACTCTCTGCTAACCTAGGTTGGGCAAGTCTTTTGTAGACCACGAAGTCCATAGTACAGAGAACATATTTGTCCTGCTGTCTGCTATATTGCTGTCACTTGGCCCACTGCTAGGTGCTTGGCAGGTGTGCAAGAGAAACTTAATGAATAAATAAATGAAGGCAAGTTGGGGGCAAGGAAATTAATGTGGTTCAGTTAAAATGGAACATTTTGCCTAGAAAGGGAAAACTCAAGTGGCCTTATTAATTTTATCTTAACCTGAGTTGAACTAAGGTGAAAGTGCAAATGGGGGAAGTTGCAAGATAGGATGGAAATTAACATAGAAAATAAATATTGCTAGAATAGCTATGTCAAAGGTTTATGGTGAACTGTAAAGAGGGGTAGAGATAAGTCTGTTTGTTGATGTATGTTAATCAGGAAACCATTTATCACACACTAAATTGGAAACTTTTTTTCCTTATAGACACAAGGTGTGAACAGAGAGCAATTCACAGGTAAGAGTTACCTCTATTTATAATATCATGGGGGCTGTAGGGTAAAACAGTGTAGTGTAATTATGGGTAAAAATTTGTGAAATAAAATTATCACAGATTCCATATTCCTTTCTTGGGTATAGAATTGAAGAACACAGTATCATATAGTGGGAAAAGGAAAGGCCCTGATTTATCATCTGATGGACCAGCTTGCAAAAGACCAGCTTTGTTACATACCCAGTTTTTGGTACGTATCTCACTATTTTCCTCTGAATACCCATTGGAAATTATTCCTGGAATAATTTTGGAAGGAAGTGCGCAACTTATTTTTTCTCCCTTTCCAGACGCCACCTCAAACACCCACACCCGCGGAAAGCATGGAAGATGTCCATCACAATGAATCCAAACAGGACAGCAGTGCTGATCTGCTTCAGAGCATTATCAACATTAAGAATGAATGCAGCCTGGTTTCCCTGAACACTGTCCAAGTTAGCTGGATGCGCCCTGGGGTCCCTCCAAGCTCCCCCCACGAGCAGTGTCAGGACTTCCACGGAGGGCAGGTCTTCTCTCCACCTCAGAAATACCAACCCTTCCAAGTCAGCAGCTCCCCACACGTGATGGATCAGGCTTCCACGTACCAGTATTCTTCACAGAACCAGAACGTGCAGCAGCTGCCGCCACAGCACTACACCCACAACCCAGCTCTGGAATACAGTCCTTATTCCAGGACTTCCCAGTCCCCCAGCTATGAACCAAACATCTTTGATGGTCAAGAACCACAGTTCTGCCTGAACCAAAGTTTTGCATCCCTTCTAAGTGGTCCCAGGGAATCTGAGAATATTGCTGTTCCCCCACAGACTGCCCCCAGCGTTCAGCAGCAAAATGATGCCCACGTGCAGGACTTCAACATGATGTCACACAGTGCCTGTGAGGCCCTGGCGAGGCATGATGCAGGCTCTGCCCCTTTAAACACACCACTGCCCTTCCCGAACATCGTCGGAAATCCAATGAACACCACACAGTTAGGGAAGTCATTTTTTCAGTGGCAAGTAGAGCAGGAAGAAAGCAAATTGGCACATATCTCCCAAGACCAGTTTCTTTCAAAGGATGCAGATGGTGACACGTGAGTATGTCCCTTTATCTCATTGAGCTGATTTGGTAAGCCATGCTTGCTGGACATAGTGGGCAGAGAATTTCTCTAAGGGATGCCAGCTTAGATCTGAGTAAGTGATTGGCTAAACAAGATGACTAGTGGGGTAGAACGATAGCTCATATTTCAAGCGAGAGTTTTCCTTTCTTTTTTTTTCTGGCTGAACAAATTACCTGTTCTAAATTAATAAAAATGTACATGTCTTTGAATAATTGGTTTTGAAAGATTAGCATAGATTGTGTCTGTAGAGCAAAATCAGATCATGGTTAGTTGGTCATGATCAACTGTGAGTTGATTTGTAGATTGAATACTGATCTGTCCTGACATCTTTGTGGTGTTGGGCAAGTTGTTTTTGTTTTTGTATTTGTTTTTGTTTTTTGCGGTACGCGGGCCTCTCACTGTTGTGGCCTCTCCCGTTGCGGAGCACAGGCTCTGACCATGCAGGCTCAGCGGCCATGGCTCACGGGCCCAGCCGCTCTGCGGCATGTGGGATCGTCCCGGACCGGGGCACGACCCTGTGTCCCCTGCATCGGCAGGCAGACTCTCAACCACTGCGCCACCAGGGAAGCCCTGGGCAAGTTGTTTAACCTCTCTATGCCTCAGTTTCTGGGCATGTAAAATGATAATACCTCCCTCAGTGGGTTTTTATGAACATTAAGAATAATGGATTTAAAGCAATCAGCATGGTGCCTGGCATACTTATTTTTTCTGGTAACCTAATTCATCTTGTTGCAACTCAGATGTATTGTCAGCATAGCAGAAAAGACAAATTATGCTCTGTACTGTTTGATTTGAGTACACCAACATATCAAGAAAGGGGCTAAAGGAAGAATTTTTTTAAAAAAAGGATGAACTTAGTGAAATAAATAATTCACTTCTTTTCTTTTCCTTTTGTTTTTCCCCAGGTTCCTCCATATTGCTGTTGCCCAGGGGAGAAGGGCACTTTCCTATGTCCTTGCAAGAAAGATGAATGCGCTTCACATGCTGGATATTAAAGAGCACAATGGACAGGTGAGGATCTTGACAGAGGGAAATGGCAAAGTGTGGTCATGGGGACAAGATGACGGCTGGTCTCATATTTATGTGTAGATCATTTCAGAGTTCCAGACCAAGAGAGTTTAGTTAATATTAACTTCTGGATGTTGACTCTTTGTCACTGCCAACCTTGAAGTTATTAACTTTAACTTTGTAGTTATTTGACCAAAGACTAACTGGGTATAATAAAGCTGCACCCTAAGCTTATTTTAGTTTCCTTGTGTTACAGTATCTTATTGCTTATTAACAGGATTTATCCTCTCTATGTGGGGTTTTCTCCCCTCAGTCTTAGTTTAGGTTCATATTCTTTGTTACTATAGTGTTATGGGTTTTAAAAAATATTTTTTTCCTCTGAATGTCCACAGAGTGCCTTTCAGGTGGCAGTGGCTGCCAATCAGCACCTCATCGTGCAGGATCTGGTGAACCTCGGGGCCCAGGTGAATACGACTGACTGCTGGGGAAGAACCCCCCTGCATGTTTGTGCTGAGAAGGGCCACTCCCAGGTGCTTCAGGTAAGAGGCAGCGAGCCAGGCTCCCATTACCATAGGGCCAAAGGGGTACAGCTTGGATATTAGGAGTTGGATGTAGATTGCCTGTTGCAATGCTCTCTTTTGAGTTGACTTACTCCTTTCTTGGAACACTAGTAGATAAATATTTGTGTAGTTTGTCTTTTGCTGATAGATGTCTGTTTTTAAATTCTGCAGGCAATTCAGAAGGGAGCAGCGGGGAGCAATCAGTTTGTGGATCTGGAGTCAACTAACTATGATGGTAAGTGATTGATGCATTATTGGGTGAAGAAACGTTCAGAGAGAGGGGCCCATTAATTCTAAGGGTATTAAGTTCAATACCAATAAGGAAGGGAGGTAATTAAAGCTAAAATATTCTATAGATAAAATTAGCACTAAGACCCAATGGAGGGATTACTCAGATTACCTTACTAGTTCTTGTGGAGCCCATATGTAGGTCATGTGAGAGGCCACCCTCAAGGCTTGTAATTATAGAACAACTAAAAGAATTGATGGGATGCTTGACCACTGCTTTCTTATGCTTTTTTCTAGGCCTGACCCCTCTACACTGTGCAGTTGTGGCCCACAATGCTGTGGTTCACGAACTCCAGAGAAATCAACAGCCCCATTCACCTGAAGTTCAGGAGCTTTTGCTGAAGAATAAGAGTCTAGTTGATACAATTAAGTGTCTGATTCAAATGGGAGCCGCAGTGGAAGCTAAGGTAAAATTCACAGTAGAGTTTGGAAATGGGATGTGGGAGAGACGTGGTTATAGCCGAAGACCTTCTTCCCAAGTGTAGATGAAAACTTCTCCCCCTTTTTATTTTATTTCTGCCATCTTTTTAAATTAAGGGAGTAGCAATGTATGGATAGTTAAGCTTAGATTTTAAAAGATCACCTCATCTGCTTTCTTGATTTGCTTTTAATCTATGGATTATTATTCAAAAGATCATTTAGCTGTGAAACGAATGTCTTTATTTGAAAGGAAAAGAAAACGCTTGAAATTGATATTTTCATTTTGCTTCCATTGTTATACACAGATACTAAAGGTAGTGCATTTTGTAAGGGTTTCTTCATTGTTGTTGGATCTGGACTTAATCTTCTGTTTTTTAAACTGGAAAATATTTTATTATCTTTAAATTTGAGGTTTATTTGCTGAGTATTTGCTGTGTACAAGGCTGAGGTACTGAGTTAGGGGCGCTAGGGGAAAATACCTAAATCATAAGCCACTTGGGTCCTTGGGAAGCTTACTGTCTAGTAGAAATGGTGACAGATATAGCTAATTTTAAGTCTACAGGGTGGCCACCAAGTCTGGAAACATAGGCGAATACACAGTAAATGATTTCTTATATTACAGCACATGATAAAACAGCATAGTCTATGTTTCTATATTTTATGGCCACCCGGTATACAAGGGTAGATGTGATAAAAGGGAATTAGGAGGAATGAGAGATTCCATGGAGCTTGGGTAGCAGTAAGGGTTTGTGGAGAAGGGGGCACTCCGAGTGAGTCTCCAAGGGTGAACCAGACATATGAGAGACTGGGTGAGAAGCATATCCAGGGCATGGTTTCTGGATGTTCATTTTTTTCCCCCTCTTGCCTTTGACAAGGATCGTAAAAGTGGCCGCACAGCCCTGCATTTGGCAGCTGAAGAAGCAAATCTGGAACTCATTCGCCTCTTTTTGGAACTGCCCAGTTGCCTGTCTTTTGTGAATGCAAAGGTACTTTTAGAAGTGTTCAAGAACTGCACAAGATTTGGAATAACCTTCTTTATACCTTCTTCAAGCTTTTGAGCTGCTTTCATGAAAGTCTCCCTTCCTGATGGGTGTGGTTTTGTCTCTTTGTCTTTAGGCTTACAATGGAAACACCGCCCTCCATGTTGCTGCCAGCCTGCAATATCGGGTGACACAGTTGGATGCAGTCCGCCTGTTGATGAGGAAGGGAGCAGACCCAAGTACTCGGAACTTGGAGAATGAACAGCCAGTACATTTGGTTCCTGATGGCCCTGTGGGAGAACAGGTGAGGGCCACAGAAGGGAGAAGAAATACTTTGAGGCATTGTTCCGAAACATAAGGGGCAGGGGCCAGCTGGCACTCTCCAGGTGGGCTTTATCAACATCTGTGTCTCAACAGTGGTCACTGTAGCCCTTTAGAGTCAGTTGCTTTGTCTCCAAAGGAAAAGTAAGAAATTTGAGGGTTTATGCATGGACCCCAAATGGTCAGAAGTCAGGTAGTCTTTCTTTTTCTTCCAAGACACAAACTTGGGTTTGGGCTAAGTCAGAATGGTTTGACATTTGGAAGTTGATGAAAGAGGAGGAACCAAGGTTCCTGCACACACTAAAGAAAGAGAATCTTAGTTTTGTGAGTAAGTGATGATCCGTCAAATATTGTGCATATTAAATGAGTCAGTATTTATAGAGTATTCAGAATAGTCCCAGGCACATAGTGGGTGCTGCTCAGTAAACATTAGCTGTTAACAATGATTTCTGTCTACTAACTGATCCTAAATAAAAAATGGGAAGGTTATTTATATAATTTAGAACCTAGAAATATTTTATACTTTAAATAAAATTATGCTTTTCTCATCATATGGTTCTACTGGATTGGCCAGAAAGTTCGTTCAGTTTTCGCTGTAAGCTGTTATGAAAAAGTTGAATGAACTTTTTGGCCAACCCAATATATTATATTTGGGGATTGAACAGTTTCATGTGACTAAACTTTTCTTGATAACAAGAACTGACTCTTTTTAAGAACTTATATATTTTTAATTTATTTTTTTAAGCAGCAGGTTCTTATTAGTTATCCATTTTATGCTTATTAGTGTATATATGTCAATCCCGATCTCCTAATTCATCCCACCACCACCAACCCCCCACCGCCAGTTTCCCCCTTGGTGTCCGTACGTTTGGAAGAACTTAAAATATTTTTGATGAAACTCTTTTCCTGGAGGAAACGAGATTGTGGCTGTGGGTTGTTACATACTTTAATAATCACAAAATAAAATATATGGAATGCAATTTAGCCTTGCCTTTGATTTACAGCCCTCGCTATGACCATAATATTATAGTAACTCATATTTGTGGAGCTCTTTATAGCTTAAAACGAATCACTTGATGATTTGTAGAGTTTTCCTGTATATTATACCACTTAATAGTTAGGAAAACTTTGCAGGGTGAAGGTTCACCTGGGAAGACTGAGCCTCAGAGGGGGTCCAGCCATAGGGACCATCATTAAATAGTAAATGGCAGAGTCCTAAGCGCACTGTTCACTTCTGGTTTGCTGTTTGTGGTGTGCAGTCATAGAGTGATGTTCTCAGGGAGTATTGAGCATGGAGAGCTGCTTGACTCTTTGCTAAATGTTCTTGGATTACTCTCCTTCCTGCTTTTGTATTTTTTGTGTCTCTGTGTGTGGAGGGAGGGTCTTTTCCTTTGCTTTTATTGTCAGACCGTGGTCATTGTGTCTCCTAGCAGCTGTCAATTTCATCCCCTACTCCAGTCTTCTTTCTTCTAATTTTTTGCTTCTTATCTGCTGTGGGCTGAGAGACAGATCATAAAATTTGTCAGGCTGGGGTATAAAATCAATTACTAGACTCTGAATGAGCCTGGGGGTTTCCTGTGATCCATATAGTCATGCACAGATGCTTTAATTCTTGGATGTCACAGCTATCTTGACTCGAAGGGCATTATAATTTACTTGTGTGTGTAACGTGGGCTCTCGGTTCTTGGTTGAGGCTGACATCAAGGTAGGTGAGATATTATAATAACCATGATTACTGCATTATATTAAATGTTCTCACAAATAACAGGAGTAAAGATTAGGAAAAGAATATAGGTCTTAGTTAAACTTTTGGAGATTTTCAACCTCAGATTATTTTTTTGCCGTACGCGGGCCTTTCACTGTTGTGGCCTCTCCGTTGTGGAGCACAGGCTCCGGACGCGCAGGCTCAGTGGCCATGGCTCACGGGCCTAGCCGCTCCGCGGCATGTGGGATCTTCCCGGACCGGGGCACGAACCCGTGTCCCCTGCATCTGCATCGGCAGGTGGACTCTCAACCACTGCGCCACCAGGGAAGCCCGGCCTCAGATAATTTTTAATGGAGATGCTTTACTTTCTTGTACTCAAAAATCATTATAGCAGGTCTGTAGTAAACTTTAAAAGGAGTTGTAGTATTTTTATTTGTCCCATTAAAATCTTGACACATACTGTTGCATATTTCTTCATATACTTACTTACAAAGAAACTGAAGGAGATGTGGTACTTTGATCGTAGAAAAAAAAAAAAACCCTTACAAATCCTATTGGTTTCCTTTCCAGATCCGACGTATCCTGAAGGGAAAGTCCATTCAGCAGAGAGCTCCACCGTATTAGCTCCATTGGCTGGGAGCCTGGTCAGCAATACTCACTGTCAGTTAGGCAGTCCTAATGTATCTGTACATAGACCATTTGCTCTGTATTGGCAAATGTAAGTTGTTTCTATGAAACAAACATATTTAGTTCACTATTATATAGTGGGTTATGTTAAAAGAAAAGAAGAAAAATATCTAATTCCTCTTGGCAGATTTTAATATTTCATACCCAGGTATCTGGGATCTAGACATCTGAATTTAATCTGAGTGGTAAAATTGACTTCAATTTAACAGTAGCTTTTGGGTAGGAGAAGGCTTTGATTTGTGGCATAAGGCATTGCTTATGTAGCTATTGCCAGTTTAAAAGGAGGTGAATTGTAAACTTTTTCTTTAAAGAAAAATGAAAGCATTTGGAAGTTAAAAAAAAAATCTGGACGTAGTGTTGAGGCTTCGTTTGGCCTGATGCAGTACCTGATAGTTATTGGTGTTGGAAAGTCTCTAGTCGTTGGACTAGACGGAGGGTACCATGGTTAAAGTTTGATCTTTGCAAACTGTATATAATTGTTATTTTTGTCTTTTAAAATATTTATACAAATATTTGTACATTGGTCATTAACATGGCCACATTTGAAATGTGTAAATCAATAAACTAGAAAAGAACAAGTGGATTTTCACTATTTTTAAAAATCATATGCATTCAGAGGAGCTGTGTAATCACCATCTCTGTAGATGAAACAGATGGAGAGTTGTTCCTTTAGTGGCTGGCAGAGCTCTGTTTGAACTGTAAATATGCTTTGAGATGAGATACATTATTTGTAGGGAATTGCATGCTGTTAAAGAGAACACCTTTTTATGACTCACTTTCTAGAGTTTATGATTTACTTGCTCTGTTGGAATGTTTGTTTTACCTTTATAAGAACAACAAAAAGTCAATATTGAAACATGTTTTACTGGTTTTCTGTTGTCAAATAATGATAACGTACCATGATGTTTCATATTACCATTCAGGAAAAAAATGCCTAATTTTTTAGTAACTTTAATTCTAATAATATTATTTTGCTTATTTCTGGCATACCCCGAGGAATGTATTTGGCTTTGATTGTACATTAATTCTTTGTAATAAATTTGATTCATGAAAAACCCTTCTTTATTTCTTTTCTTTAAAAAAATTTTTTTAACATCTTTATTGGAGCATAATTGCTTTACAATGGTGTGTTAATTTCTGCTTTATAACAAAGTGAATCAGTTATACATATACATATGTTCCCATATCTCTTCCCTCTTGTGTCTCCCTCCCACCCTCCCTATCCCACCCCTATAGATGGTCACAAACCACTGAGCTGATCTCCCTGTGCTATGTGGCTGCTTCCCACTAGCTATCTATTTTACGTTTGGTAGTGTATATATGACCATGCCACTCTCTCACTTTGTCACAGCTTACCCTTCCCCCTCCCCATATCCTCAAGTCCATTCTCTAGTAGGTCTGTGTCTTTATTCCCATCTTGACCCTAGGTTCTTCACGATCATTTTTTTTTTTTTTTTTAGATTCCATATATATGTGTTAGCATACGTTATTTGTTTTTCTCTTTCTGACTTACTTCACTCTGTATGACAGACTCTAGGTCCATCCACATCACTACAAATAACTCAATTTCATTACTTTTTATGGCAGAGTAATATTCCATTGTATATATGTGCCACATCTTCTTTATCCATTCATCCGTTGATGGACACTTAGGTTGCTTCCATGTCCTGGCTCTTGTAAATAGAGCTGCAATGAACATTTTGGTACATGACTCTTTTTGAATTATGGTTTTCTCAGGGTATATGCCCAGTAGTGGGATTGCTGGGTCATATGGTAGTTGTATTTTTAGTTTTTTAAGGAATCTCCATACTGTTCTCCATAGTGGCTATACCAATTCACATTCCCACCAGCAGTGCAAGAGTGTTCCCTTTTCTTCACAACCTCTCCAGCATTTATTGTTTCTAGATTTTTTTTTTAACATCTTTATTGGGGTATAATTGCTTTACAATGGTGTGTTACTTTCTGCTTTATAACAAAGTGAATCACCCATACATATACATATATTCCCATATCTCCTCCCTCCTGCATCTCCCTCCCTCCCACCCTCCCTATCCCACCCCTCCAGGTGGTCACAAAGCACCGAGCTGATATCCCTGTGCTATGCGGCTGCTTCCCACTAGCTATCTACCTTACGTTTGGTAGTGTATATATGTCCATGACTCTCCCTCGCTTTGTCACAGCTCACCCTTCTCCCTCCCCATATCCTCAGGTCCGTTCTCCAGTAGGTCTGTGTCTTTATTCCTATCTTACCGCTAGGTTCTTCATGACATTTTTTTTCTTAAATTCCATATATATGTGTTAGCATACGGTATTTGTCTTTCTCTTTCTGACTTACTTCACTCTGTATGAGACTTTAGGTCTATCCACCTCATTACAAATAACTCAATTTCGTTTCTATTTATGGCTGAGTAATATTTCATTGTATATATGTGCCACATCTTCTTTATCCATTTATTGTTTCTAGATTTTTTGATGATGGCCATTCTGACTGGTGTGAGATGATATTTCATTGTAGTTTTGACTTGCATTTCTCTAATGATTAATGATGTTGAGCATTCTTTCATGTGTTTGTTGGCAGTCTATATCTTCTTTGGAGAAATGTCTATTTAGGTCTTCTGCCCATTTTTGGATTGGGTTGTTTGTTTCTTTGTTATTGAGGTGCATGAGCTGCTTGTAAATTTTGGAGATTAATCCTTTGTCAGTTACTTCATTTGAAAATATTTTCTCCCATTCTGAGGTTGTCTTTTGGTCTTGTTTATGGTTTCCTTTGCTGTGAAAAAGATTTAAGTTTCATTTAGTCCCATTTGTTTACTTTTGTTTTTATTTCCATTTGTCTAGGAGGTGGGTCAAAAAGGATCTTGCTGTGATTTATGTCATAGAGTGTTCTGCCTATGTTTTCCTCTAAGAGTTTGATAGTGTCTGGCCTTACATTTAGGTCTTTAATCCATTTTGAGTCTATTTTTGTGTATGGTGTTAGGGAGTGTTCTAATTTCATACTTTTACATGTACCTGTCCAGTTTCCCCAGCACCACTTATTGAAGAGGCTGTCTTTTCTCCACTGTATATTCTTGCCTCCTTTATCAAAGATAAGGTGACCATATGTGTGTGGGTTTATCTCTGGGGTTTCTTTCCTGTTCCATTGATCTATATTTCTGCTTTTGTGCCAGTACCATACTGTCTTGATTACTGTAGCTTTGTAGTAGAGTCTGAAGACAGGGAGCCTGATACCTCCAGCTCCATTTTTCGTTCTCAAGCTTGCTTTGGCTATTCGGGGTCTTTTGTGTTTCCATACAAATTGTGAAATTTGTTGTTCTAGTTCTGTGAAAAATGCCCTTGGTAGTTTGATAGGGATTTCATTGAATCTGTAGATTGCTTTGGGTAGTAGAGTCATTTTCACAATGTTGATTCTTCCAATCCAAGAATATGGTATATGTCTCCCATCTATCTGTATCATCTTTAATTTCTTTCATCAGTGTCTTATAATTTTCTGCATACAGGTCTTTTGTCTCCTTAGGTAGGTTTATTCCTAGATATTTTATTCTTTTTGTTGCAATGGTAAATGGGAGTGTTTTCTTAATTTCACTTTCAGATTTTTCATCATTAGTGTATAAGAATACCAGAGATTTCTGTGCATTAATTTTGTATCCTGCTACTTTACCAAATTCATTGATTAGCTCTAGTAGTTTTCTGGTAGCATCTTTAGGATTCTATATGTAGAATATCATGTCATCTGCACACAGTGACAGCTTTACTTCTTCTTTTCCGATCTGGATTCCTTTTATTTCTTTTTCTTCTCTGATTGAACTCACCTGTGAAGCCATCTGGTCCTGGGCTTTTGTTTGTTGGAAGATTTTTAATCACAGTTTCAATTTCAGTGCTTGTGATTGGTCGGTTCATATATTCTATTTCTTCCCCATTCAGTCTCAGCAGGTTGTGCATTTCTAAGAATTTGTCCATTTTTTCCAGGTTGTCCATTTTATTGGCATAGAGTTGCTTGTAGTAATCTCTCATGTTCCCTTGTATTTCTGCAGTGTCAGTTGTTACTTCTCCTTTTTCATTTCTAATTCTATTGATTTTAGTTTTCTTCCTTTTTTTCTTGATGAGTCTGGCTAATGGTTTATCAATTTTGTTTATCTTCTCAAAGAACCAGCTTTTAGTTTTATTGATCTTTGCTATCATTTCCTTCATTTCTTTTTCATTTATTTCTGATCTGATCTTTATGATTTCTTTCCTTCTGCTAACTTTGGGGATTTTTGGTTCTTATTTCTCTCATTGCTTTAGGTGCAAGGTTAGGTTGTTTATTTGAAATGTGTCCTGTTTCTTAAGGTATGATTGTATTGCTATAAACTTCCCTCTTAGAACTGCTTTTGCTGCATCCCATAGGTTTTGGGTCATCGTGTCCCCATTGTCATTTGTTTTTAGGCATTTTTTGATTTCCTCTTTGATTTCTTCAGTGATCATTTGGTTATTAAGTAGTGTATTGTTTAGCCTCCATGTGTTTGTATTTTTTACAGATCTTTTCCTATAATTGGTATCTAGTCTCATAGCGTTGTGGTCGGAAAAGATACTTGATACGATTTCAATTTTCTTAAATTTACCAAGGCTTGATTTGTGAGCCAAGATAGGATACGTCCTGGAGAATGTTCCATGAGCACTTGAGAAGAAAGTATATTCTGTTGTTTTTGGATGGAATGTCCTATAAATATCAATTAAGTCCATCTTGTTTAAGGTATCATTTAAAGCTTGTGTTTCCTTATTTATTTTCATTTTGGATGATCTGTCCATTGGTGAAAGTGGGGTGTTAAAGTTGCGTACTATGATTGTGTTACTGTCGATTTCCCTTTTTATGACTGTTAGCATTTGCCTTATGTATTGAGGTGCTCCTATGTTGGGTGCATAAATATTTACAATTGTTATATCTTCTTCTTGGGTTGATCCCTTGATCATTATGTAGTGTCCTTCTTTGTCTCTTGTAATAGTCTTTATTTTAAAGTCTATTGTGTCTTATATGAGAATTGCTACTCCAGCTTTCTTTTGATTTTCATTTGCATCGAATATCTTTTTCCATCCCCTCACTTTCAGTCTGTATGTGTCCCTAGGGCTGAAGTGGGTCTCTTGTAGATAGCATATATGTGGGTCTTGTTTTTGTATCCATTCAGCCAGTCTGTGTCTTTTGGTGGGAGCATTTAATCCATTTACATTTAAGATAGTTATCAATATGTATGTTCCTATTTCCATTTTCTTAATTGTTTTGGGTTTGTTATTGTAGATCTTTTCCTTCTCTTGTGTTTCTTGCCTAGAGAATTTCCTTTAGCATTTGTTGTAAAGCTGGCTTGGTGGTGCTGAACTCTCTCAGCTTTTGCCTGTCTGTAAAAGTTTTAATTTCTTTATTAAATCTGAATGAGATCTTTGCTGGGTAAAGTAATCTTGGTTGTAGGTGTTTCTCCTTTATCACTTTAAATATGTCCTGCCACTCCCTTCTGGCTTGCAGAGTTTCTGCTGAAAGATCAGCTGTTAACCTTATGGGGATTCCCTTGTGTGTTATTTGTTGTTTTTCCCTTGCTGCTTTTAATATGTTTTCTTTGTATTTAATTTTTGACAGTTTGATTAATATGTATCATGGTGTGTTTCTCCTTGGATTTATCCTGTATGGGACTCTCTGTGCTTCCTGGACTTGATTAACTATTTCCTTTCCCATATTAGGGAAGTTTTCAACTATAATCTCTTCAAATATTTTCTCAGTCCTTTTCTTTTTCTCTTCTTCTGGGACCCCTATACTTCGAATGTTGGTGTGTTTTATGTTGTCCCAGAGGTCTCTGAGACTGTCCTCAGTTCTTTTCATTCTTTTTTCTTTAGTTTGCTCTGTGGTAGTTATTTCCACTATTTTATCTTCCAGGTCACTTCTCCATTCTTCTGCCTCAGTTATACTGCTATTGATCCCTTCTAGAGTATTTTTAATTTCATTTATTGTGTTGTTCATCGTTGCTTGTTTCCTCTTTAGCTCTTCTAGGTCCTTGTTAAATGTTTCTTGCATTTTATGTATTCTATTTCCAAGATTTTGGATCATCTTTACTATCATTATTCTGAATTCTTTTTCAGGTAGACTGCTTATTTCCTCTTCATTTGTTAGGTCTGGTGGGTGTTACCTTGCTCCTTCATCTGCTGTGTGTTTTTCTGTCTTCTCAGTTTGCTTATCTTACTGTGTTTGGGGTCTCCTTTTTGCAGGCTGCAAGTTCATAGTTTCTGTTGTTTTTGGTGTCTGTCCCCAGTGGCTAAGGTTGGTTCAGTGGGTTGTGTAGGTTTTCTGGTGGAGGGGACTAGTGCCTGTGTTCTGGTGCATGAGGCTGGATCTTGTCTTTCTGGTGGGCAGGTCCATGTCTGGTGGTGTGTTTTGGGGTGTCTGTGGCCTTCTTATGATTTTAGGCAGCCTCTCTGCTAATGGGTGGGTTGTGTTCCTGTCTTACTAGTGGCATAGGGTGTCCAGCACTATAGCTTGCTGGTCGTTGATTGAAGCTGGGTGCTGGTGTTGAGATGGAGATCTCTGGGAGATTTTTGCTGTTTGATATTATGTGGAGTGGGGAGGTCTCTTGTGGAACAGTGTCCTGAAGTTGGCTCTCCCACCTCAGAGGCACAGCACTGAGTCCTGGCTGGAGCACCAAGAGTCTTTCATCCACACGGCTCAGAATAAAAGGGAAAAAATATAGAAGGAAAGAAACAAAGAAGATAAAATAAAATAAAGATAAAATAAAATAGTTATTTAAATAAAAAAATAATTATTAAGAAAAACGTTTTTTTAAAAGTAAAAAAAAGAACAAAAACAAATTGGACGGACAGAACCCTAGGACAAATGGTGAAAGCAAAGCTATACAGACAAAAATCTCACACAGAATCATACACATACACACTCACAAAAAGAGGAAAAGGGGAAAAATAATATATCTTGCTCCCAAAGTCCACCTCCTCAATTTGGGATGATTCGTTGTCTATTCATGTATTCCACCGATGCAGGGTACATCAAGTTGACTGTGGAGATTTAATCCGCTGCTCCTGAGGCTGCTGGGAGAGATTTCCCTTTCTCTTCTTTGTTCGCAGAGCTCCTGGGGTTCAGCTTTGGATCTGGCCCCGCCTTTGTGTGTAAGTCGCCTGAGGGCGTCTGTTCTTCGCTCAGACAGGACAGGGTTAAACGAGCAGCTGATTCGGGGGCTCTGGCTCACTCAGGCCCGGGTTAGGGAGGGGCACGGTTGCGTGGCGAGCCTGTGGCGGCAGAGGCCGGCGTGACGTTGCACCAGCCTGAGGCGCACCGTGTGTTCTCCGGAGGAAGTTGTCCCTGGATCACGGGACCCTGGCAGTGGCGGGCTGCACAGGCTCCCCGGAAGGTGGGTGTGTATAGTGACCTGTGCTCGCACACGGGCTTCTTGGTGGCGGCAGCAGCAGCCTTAGCGTCTCCTGCCCGTCTCTGGCGTCCGCGCTGTTAGCCGCGGCTGGCGCCTGTCTCTGGAGCTCCTTTAAGCAGCGCTCTTAATCCCCTCTCCTCGCGCACCAGGAAACAGAGGCAGGAAAAAGTCTCTTGCCTCTTCGGCAGCTCCAGACCTTTTCCCCAGACTCCCTCCCGGCTAACTGTAGCGCACTAACCCCTTCAGGCTGTGTTCACGCCGCCAACCCCAGTCCTCTGCCTGCGCTCCGACCAAAGCCCGAGCCTCAGCTCGCAGCCCCGCCCGCCCCGGCGGGTGAGCAGACAAGCCTCTCGGGCTGGTGAGTGCTGGCAGCACCGATCCTCTGTGTGGGAATCTCTCCGCTTTGACCCCCGCACCCCTGTTGCTGCGCTCTCCTCCGTGGCTCAGAAGCTTCCCCCTTCAGCCACCCGCAGTCTCCGCCTGCGAAGGGGCTTCTAGTGTGTGGAAACCTTTCCTCCTTCACAGCTCCCTCCCTCTGGTGCAGGTCCCGTCGCTATTCTTTTGTCTCTGCTTTTTCTTTTTTCTTTTGCCCTACCCAGGTACGTGCGGGGGGCGGGGGGGAAGTTTCTTGCCTTTTGGGAGGTCTGAGGTCTTCTGCCAGGTTCAGTAGGTATTCTGTAGGAGTTGTTCCACGTGTAGATGTATTTCTGGTGTATCTGTGGGGAGGAAGGTGATCTCCGCGTCTTACTCTTCTGCCATCTTCCTCAACCTTCCTTTTTTTCTTTTAAATGAGAAGTCTCATAAGCAATTTACTGACTAATCATCTTTGTAGCTAAGTGCTTAAATCCTTTGAAAAAAAGATAACCTTTGGACCGATCACATTGTTTGACCCAGTATGTCTTGTGGACAAAAGTTAGTTATAGTTATTTGGTATCTGAAAGTATGGGTGTGATGTGAATCTGTCCATTCACACTCATGGAAAAATTCATGCATGGCTTTAAATAAACATTAATTCAGTAATACTGTTCTTAAAGATATGCATTTTCTTTTCCTAGTCCCTTATTTATGTTTCCCAAGGTTGAAAAGTGCTATTAATTACTAATCTAAATCCTTTAAATTAGCCAATATATATTAATTTGGGTTTTTTTGAGAATGAGTTTCCTGAAGTTATATAAGATTTAACATGAAAAAACTCTTTGCCAAGTTCTTTAGTAGAAATTTACTAGGTTCTGAAAATATCATGGAAGATTAAAAGCTATTGTTGATCTATAGAAGTTTATGTGCTAAAAAAGATGTCTTTATGTTTATGACTGTATTTTTCATACTTTATTTTGTGGGAGCAGTGAACTTAGAAAAAACGATTTAGAGATTACCAGGATCATTCCGAGAGATGTAAACCTGGGAAGAGCAGTAAATGGGGTCCCTCCATTTCCCAACATCCCATTTTGACAAGTGAGAATAAACACGTCAACATCTGTCAACATCAGTCAATCACTGCACATGTATTCTAGTTCCTGTAAACTCTTTTGAGAATCTGGTGTGCGTATACGCACAAATGCTGTTTACGATATCGGGGTTTCACAACCACCAGGGGCCCATGACTCACAGGTTGAGAATGTACTGTAGGGCTTCCCTGGTGGCACAGGGGTTAAGAATCAGCCTGCCAGTGCAGGGGACACGGGTTCGAGCCCTGGTCCGCGAAGATCCCACATGCTGCAGAGCAACTAAGCCTGTGCGCCACAACTACTGAAGCCTGCATGCCTAGAACCTGTGCTCCGCAACAAGAGAAGCCACCACAGTGAGAAGCCCGCGCACCACAACAAAGAGTAGACCCTGCTTGCCGCAACTAGAGAAAGCCCGTATGCAGCAACGGAGACCCAGTGCAACCAAAAATAAATAAAATAAATAAATTTATTAAATAAAAGAGAATGTACTGTAGTTGTATTTCTGTACATCAAGTATAATTTTTCTTCTCTCATATAAGTGAAATCTCAAGAGCAGTTTGTATTGCAAATGCAACCTGATTACCAGAACAGTGGAAATGATATACCTCCATTGAACATAGATATACTGTGAGCTTTCTCCCAAGTGAGCTTATATGTTCTCTCTTAATCTCAAATTCTCTCATAATTAATTAACTGAACCAGTGCTTAGCAAGTATGTGATTGTGTGTGTGTGTGTGTGTGTGTGTGTGTGCACGTGCGCACGTGCATGCAAAGCTGTCTGATAGATAGTATGAGGTATTCGAAGACATAAAAGGCATATTTCTCATCCTTAAGATACATATGTGGGAGACATAGCATGTACTACATTAGAAAAAAAGAGGGAGAAATATAAAGATTCTAAAGAGGAAGACTTTATATCTGAAAGGGGAGCACTAGGGAGACTTCAAGGTAGAGCATTTGAGCTGTATCTTCAGAAGAGTCAATTTGAATGTTCATACAAGTGGAGAGGGAGGTGAATGAAACAGAAAACGACATGAACCAAGGCAATAGTATTCTGGGAGAAACCACAAGTGATTCATTGTAGCTTGGTTAGCATTTGGATGGCCAGTAAGTTTCATCTTGTGTTCTACCTCTAACTGGTAATATTCTCGTGAGTAGCACGTTGAGAAAGATCTTCAGGCAGTCTAGGGGTTTGGCAGGAGAGGGTACTGTAATTGATTAGCGAATATCTGCTGTGTGGGTATAGAGGGTGGTTCTTGATGGAATGTTCCTTAAAGAATGATCCCCATAGGGCTTCCCTGGTGGTGCAGTGGTTGAGAACCCGCCTGCCAATGCAGGGGACACAGGTTCGAGCCCTGGTCTGGGAAGATCCCACATGCCATGGAGCAACTAAGCCCGTGTGCCACAACTAGTGAGCCTGCGCTCTAGAGCCCACGAGCCATAACTACTGAGCCTGCGTGCCACAACTACTGAAGCTGCGCACCTAGAGACTGTGCTCCGCAACAAGAGAAGCCACCACAATGAGAAGCCTGTGCACCGTATCGAAGAGTAGCCCCCGTTCACCACAACTAGAGAAAGCCGTGCACAGCAACAAAGAACCAAAGCAGCCAAAAGTAAATAAATAAAATAAATACATTTATTAAAAAAAAGAAAAAAAAATGACCCTCATAGAAGCCAAGACTACAAGCTCATTGCTGCAACATCAGTGCCTAGCAGAGTGCCTAGCATAGAGTAGGAACTTATAAAATACTGGTTAAATGAGTGAATGAATGTATGCCAATCCTGGTTGGGATCATTGGTTTTGGGGGAAGTGGTGTTTCAAGCCAGAGATATACTATAAAGTACTAATGAGTTAATGACTATCATGGTTCTAACTTAGCCATATAAGAATGATATCAATGATATGTTAATGAAAAGTGGCATAGCTGGCACTCTTTTTTAAAAAAAATCAGGTAGTCCTTCTGTGCAAAGGATTAATTCTAATAATGTAGTTTGGTGTTTCACTAAGGAATTCCCTCAAGTGTCAGAGACCAAATCTTCAGCTCTATTTGTTAATCAAATCAGTCACATTTAATATCCTTTCTATATTCTTACTTAATCAGGAGTGGAGAATTTCCTCAAATTCCTCTAACCTTTAGTAAATGTCAACTTCTTAAACTCAGTACCACCGACTTTCATTTTCTGATAACATCAGTTCTGTATTGAACACGACTCCATGAAGAAATCAACTTCAATGACTAAGTTCTTGTTTGTCTCTCTGAGATCAGGCCTGGGTACAAGGCTTTACATTAGTTAGAACCAGACTACTGGGTTTTTGGTTTTCCTGCTAGTGCCCTGGACTTGTCCTTGAGAGGAGGCGAATGGCCGTCTTATTCATCAGAGGCTCCGCACCTAGCACAGTATCTGACACATAGGAGATGTTCAATAAACACTTCTTAAATTGAATTTAATTTCATGACTTCCTTTTTAATTTATATTTTCACAGTATATTTTATACCTCAATGTATACACACTTTATCATTCACATGGAGTTTATGATTTAATCCCAGAAGACTTATCTTCAGCTATACACCGAGTCTGGTTTCACTTTATCTTCTCAGTCCCCTCACTCTACCTTTGCCGACTCAGAAACATTGCATGGGTGGCACATTTCCAGGAGGACTAAGTGGAGATTTCTCTCAGTGTGTCTAGCTTTCCTATGTGTGTCCTTTTTCCTCCAACCCCTTGCCCCCTGCTCCCTCGATCACACTATTCCCCTTGCCTATCAGCCCAAGAAGATTTTGGGGTAGAGTAGCTAGACAGCTAGTCCAAGATTCTGTGCAGCTTGTTAATTATGCGAATGCCTTGGCTCCACCCCAGATGCCCTGAATCAGAATCTCCAGGGTTTTTAGGGCTTCCAACAGGTACATGTGAAGATGATTCTAGTGCACAGTTTAGTCTAAATTAGTTAGGAAATGCAGACTTTGGAGAGTACCTGTGGCTGGGCGGTAGCTGTATGGTGGTAACAGAATGGGTTGCTGAAATGCCCATGGGGATGAGGCGGCAAACTGATGAATGCCTGCTACGTGCCAGACATGTTTGATCCTGTGTTATAGAAACTAGCTGTGAAGGAGAGATCATGAGTCACCTAAGCTGTTTTTTTTTTTTTTTCTCTCAGTAAACACTTTTCTAAGGTCATCTGGCTTTTAATCCACAGGTTTTAGTCCTGGGACTATGTAACAAATTACCACAAACTTGGTGGCCTAAAACAGAGAAATTTATTCTCTTAACAGTTCTGGAGGCCAGCCATCTGAAATCAAGGTGTGTCAGAACCGTGCTGTCTCCAAATGCTATAGGGGAGAATCCTTCTTTGCCTCTTTCAGTTTCTGGCAGCCCCAGGCATCCCTTGGCTTGTAGCATTATAACTCCAATCTCTGTCTCCATTTTCATATGGCCTTCTCCTCCTCTCCCTGTTTTTTCCACTGTGTGTCTCTTTTTTTCTCTTTTAGTCTGCACCGTGCAGCATGTGCGATGGAACCTGCGCCCTGGAAGTGGAAGCCCTGAGTCTTAACCACTGGACCACCGGGGAAGTCCCTCCACTGTAGTGTCTCTTATAAGGACACTTGTCATTGGACTTAGGGCCCACCTAGATAATCCACGATGACCTCATTTTGAGATTCTTAATTACATGTACTAAGACCCTTTTTCCAACTGAGATCACATTGACAGGTTCTGAGGATTAGGACATGACCATATCTTTTTTTGGGGGGGTACCATTTAACCCCTAGGGAAAGAGCCTTTATAATCTTTTCTGCTACTATTATTTCTCTCAAAGTGATTAAGATGACTACTTCTTTTTGAGCAATCCTGTAGTGTGTCTTCAGAATCTATGAGTATCTCTTATACATAATTTTTGATTTAATGTATGATATGTCATCTCCATTTCATTTATTACCTGTAACACCTGGCATTGACCAGGAGACTCATTTACCATTGATAAACTTTAATAGAAACAATAAAATAATTATTGAGATAAAATTTTAAAAATTACCATAATGATTTAAAGAGCTTTAATTGTTTGAAACTTATAACAAATCTTTGATGATCATTAGTCATTTTACTCTCTGGCACACATATGAATAAACCTGCTACTCTTCACCTTGGATCACACTATCTAGAGTTGTCCATGTGGGAAGCAACATGATCACAGATGAAACGCCTACATTTTAGACCATCTGACCCTGTAATGATAACACCAGAGTAAGCACTTACTGGAAACTGCAGAAGCTTGGAAGTGAAAAGTATCAAGGAAATCCACGGTTTCAGACAATAAATATTGATCCATCTTGCCAAATTCCATTAAAATATACTTTTTTAGGCCTAGATATTACTTTTCTAAGTGAAAAGGATTCTGCCTATTAATCTGAATAAAGATTTCAGTAGTTCTGTGGACGTGGTAATTAGATCCAGCATGTACTTCCTTTTGCAACAGCTTAGTATCTTTGGGCTTGACAATAGGGACACATTTCAGACTGTGAAATACTACTAGATTCCTTAGCTTAATTGATTTGGGGCTCAAGCTTGAAATTGCTGTTTATTTTCTCAGTTCATGGTATCTTAATTCACATGTCCTTCTCTCTGTATTTGCAGCCAATATCTCTCAGGCAGGATTTTAGTTTCAAGTACTTGTATGAGAGTGTGGAGTCCCTCCTGACTGGCTTTCCTGGAAGTCTCTGGGGACTCACCACTCTGCAAGTGAACTGCTCCTCTCTCTGTGGATTTAAGTTTCTTTAGTTTGGGCAGTCATCTCAGTGGGATCCTCCCCAAGAGACCTGTCTCTTTCCAAATTGGCTCTCTTTCCAAATCGGCTCCAAATGTTTTTTACATTAGATATCACTTTCATTCATTTTTTAAAAAGTCTCTCCCTTTCTGCTCCTAAGAAGCATTCCTTCCAGAATTACTTTAAAATTGTCAAAAAATTATCCTTGTTAGGCTCTTGCATATATGGAAATGAGAATTATTAATCTTCAGGATAGCAATTTTGTCTGGCGTAACTTCTTATGTCTATCTAAAAAAATTTAAAATATATCACTTGGGAAAACAAGCAAGGATTTGAACCTTTTGGGTGCTTCTACGCAAATCTTTCCAGGTTCCTGGAAAATTTTTATTTTTTATTTATTTATTTTTAAAATTAATTAATTAATTAATTAGACTACGCCAGGTCTTAGTCGCAGCATGTGGGATCTTTGTTGCTGCGTATGGGATCTTTGTTGTGGCGTGTGGGATCTTTAGTTGTGGCATGAGAACTCTTAGTTGCGGCATGTGGGATCTAGTTCCCTGACCAGGGATCAAACCCAGGCCCCCTGCATTGGGAGTGCAGAGTCTTAGCGACTGGACCACCAGGGAAGTCCTTGGAAAACTTTTTTTTTTTTTTTTTTTTGTTTTGCGGTACGCGGGCCTCTCACTGTTGTGGCCTCTCCCGTTGCGGAGCACAGGCTCCGGACGCGCAGGCTCAGCGGCCATGGCTCACGGGCCCAGCCGCTTCGCGGCATATGGGATCTTCCCGGACCGGGGCACGAACCCATGTCCCCTGAACTGGCAGGCAGACTCGCAACCACTGCGCCAGCAGGGAAGCCCTGGAAAACTTTTTAAAAAGGTAAATTCCTGAGCTCAAATTGTAGAAAATTGAAAAATAATATACATTACCTTAAGAATAAAAATAAATGAATGAGACACACCTAGGGTCCCACAAAATGATTTTTTGTATAGAGCAAATGGGGCTATATTAGATAGGTAGATTTTTCCAAACAGACCCTCTAAATTTGATGAAAATCTGTCCAGTTTTTTCATGTGGTGCACTAGACAGAGTAAGAGATCCATAGACAGAAATTTAACTTACATAGTTTATTAATTTCCATACACATTCCAATCATACAGTCCAATGAGGTACATTGTTTAAAGTTCAGGAATTTATAGACAGTTGACACGTTCTCTTTTATGACATTATTCTATTTCCAAGGCTATAGAAATCAGTCAGTTTTGTTTCTTCCCTCAGCTGAAGTTGTTATATCAAATCTGTTATCAAGGTCAAATGTATGCTGAATTAGTCAGTCTTTTTTTTTCTTTCTATTTTTCCTGTCACCACCCATGTCTAGGTTTTCCCAGATTACTACAATTGGCTTTTAAAAAACCCCATTTTATTATGGAAAAATTCAAACATACTCAAAAGTAGAGAGAATATTATACTGAATGCTCATGTACCTGGCATAAAGCTTCAACAATTATAAACATTTTGCCATTCTTCCCCCTTATTTTCTCTCTGCAATATGTTAAAGCCCAACCCACTCATCATAGAATGTCAGTGTGTGTCTCTAATAGGTAAGAAATTTGTGTCCCCCATAGCTTTCTAATTATTCTTTCTGTAATCTCATTTTTCTCACCAATCCAAAAATTTCCAACCATTTAGCATACTCCTACAGAAACCTAAAAGGGTTTTCAAAGGCTCAGTATTTCTCGTTGAATCAAGTGCACACTCTTGTCCTGGTTCACAAAGCCATCTTACTTTAGCTTCCCTCAGCTGTTTAACCTTACCTTCCGTTATTCCCCAACAAGCTATCAGGTGGGTCTCCTCACTGCTCAATAGATGCACTTTTTATTCCTGTCTCTAGTCATGCTCTTGCCTCCCCAAATTATATGCATTCTTGAAAGCTCTGCTTGGCTGCCACTTCCTTTATGAAGTTTTCCCCAGTTCATACTGACTTCTCTCTTCTCTGAACTCTTGGAATTTAAACTCAGTTCCTATAACTTTAAATATGATATTTTTATGGTATCCCAGTCTTAATTACTGTAACCTGGAAAGTGAACTCGGAATCACTGACTAGCAGCATTTGTTTTTAAAGACAACTTTACAATGTTTGGGTGAATAGTATCACTAGGGATACAATGAAGGTCAGTGGTGCTGGACAGATGAAGCATCAGTATGGTAGACAGAATTCTAGATGCCCATGACCTCTGCCCCTGGTGTTACTCCTGTGATTATATTATGTTACGTGGCAAAAGTAATTTTTCAGTTGTAATTAAGATTGCTAGTCAGTTGACCTTAAGCTAAGGAGACTATCCAGGTGCACCTGATCTAATCACCTGAGCCCTATAAAAGCAGGGAGTTTTCTTTGACTGGTCATAGACGAGGGAATCAGAGAGATTCTAGGTCTAAGAAGGATTCAACCCACAATTATTGGCTTTGAAGATGGAGGAAGGCGCCCATAGGCCAAGAAATCCAGGTAGTTTCTAGATAGCCAGAAAGAAAATGGGATCTCAGTTCTACATGCCCAAGGACATGAATTCTGCCAACAACCTGAATAAGCTTGGAAGCAGCTCTTCCCCAGAGCCTCAGATAAGAGCTCATCCCAGTCGACACTTGCGTTTGTCTTTGTGATACTCCATGCAGAGAACACAGCCAAGCCCACCCAGACATCTGACCTGTGGAACGGTGAGATAATAAATGGGGGGTGGTATAAGCTTCTAAGTTTGTGGTAATTTGTTACGCAGCAATAGAAAACGAATACAGTAGGTAACACAGGGTTTGAGCTTGTAGTGAAATTTTACACATTTCCTGCTATTCTTTCTTTTTTGGTTTTAGTTTTATTGGGGTATAATTGGTATACAGCACTATATAAGTTTAAAGTGTACAGTATACTGACTAAGACGTACATATATTGGGAAATGATTATCAGAATAAGATTAGTTGACATCCATCACCTCATATAGTGATAAAAATTTTTTGGTTTCCCTTGAGATAAGAACTTTTGAGATCTACGCTCTTAGCAGCTTTAAAATATATCATACAGCAGTGTTAACTATAGTCATCATGTTGTACATTGCATCCTTAGTACTTATTTATCTTATAACTGGAAGTTTGTAACTTTTGACCACCTTCACCCAATTCTCTTACCTCCCACCACTTTGCCTCTGGTAAACACAAATCTGTTCTCTTTTTCCATGAGTTTGGGCTTTTTTTTTAGCCTTCATATATAAAAATATGGAACACTACATGTATTTGTGCGTCATCCTGGTGCGGGGGCCGTGCGAATCTTCTCCGTATTGTTCCAACTTTAGTATATGTGCTGCTGAAGTGAGCATCCTGCTCTTTTTATTAAGGGTTCAAATCAGTAAGAGAGGTTTTCCAGTAAACTGAGGCACTTGTCTTAACACACATGGTCACTGCACAGGCTAGCAGTGCCCTTAGTTTATGAAACCTCTCTCTTGTCCCTCAATTTCCCACTACAAATAGGAAAATTTCAAGAAAAGGAAAGTCCAGCTTCCCTATTGCCTATGTTTTCAAAAAAGTGTATAAGAAGGTCCTTGTGCAAAAAATTCTATAAGAGGGTCCTATATCCTATAAGAGGGTCCTTGAGGAGGGTGATTAGGACAGCCTATCTGACCAGCAGTAGAACTGGTTCACTATGCAGACTCTGACTATTTACCTCTGTTATGAGACTGGCGCAGATTTTGTAGGAAATGTTCCCCTAGATTCTGCAGCAGCCAAGATTTCAGATGGTGGAACTTGTTTATAAAATAAATCCAGACACTCACTTTAGGAACCGGTCAACAAACAGTTACTGAGGATGCTTAGAAAGATGAGTACTGAGGTTACAGTTTCTTCTGCAGCTTAGAATCAGAGATGATGGGCAGGAGCTTCCTTAGTTTTACGGGCTTCCGTTTCTCCAGCCACACACATTTAACAAAAATGAATGGTTAGACATTCATTTGGGGTGCTTGTGTATGATTCAAAAAGAACTTGTTCCTTATAAAATTTATTGTTAAATGACTCACTACAGGATGATGATGAAAATAAGCCTTCTAATTTAAAGAGTTATGCAAATATTCTTTTAAAAGTCAACCTTGTGAGGTATAATTTACATATAATAAAATACATATATTTCAAGTGTACCATTCAATAAATGTATACACTCACATCACCATCATCATAGTCAAGATATAGCACATTTCCTCACACCAGAAAGCTCCCTCATGTACATCCTTTGCAGTCAGTCTCTGCTTCCAACTACTGCCCCAGGCAAAAATTGATCTCATTTTTATCACTATAGATTAGTTTTTCCTCTTCTAGTATTCATGTAAATGGAATCAGACAGTATGCATATTTTTTGTGTTGAGTTCCTTTCACTCAGCATGAGGTTTTTGAGACTCATCCACATTGTTGCCTTTATCAGTAATTTATATTTTTATTGCCGAATAGTATTTAACTGTGTTAATAACACAATTTGTTAGCCTATTGGTGGATACTTGGGTTGTCCCAGTTTTGGGCTATTATGAACAAAGTTGCTATGAACAGTCTTTGGGTGGATATATGTTCTTTTTTCATTTTGGTAAATACCTGGGAGTGGAGCAGCTGATTCATATGATAAGTATGTTTAACTTTAAAAGAAACTGTCAAACCGTTTTCCAAAGTGGTTGTACTATTTTCCACCCTCAATAGCAAGATAACTAACTGTTCTCAATCTTCTTCAATACTTGGTATTGTCAGCCTTTTAAAAGGATGTGGAGTGGTATCTATCTAGTGAATATGTAGTGGTATCTGATCTTAGCTTTGATTTGCAATTTCCTTATAACTATGATGTTTAACATGTCTTCTTGTGCTTATTAGCCACGCATGTATCTTCTTTGGTGAAGTGTCTGTTCAAGTCTTCTGCCCATCAAAAAACAATTAGATTGTATTATTATTATTGAGTTGTAAAAATTTTAAACTATATTCTGGCTATAAGCCCAGTGTCATATACGTATTGATATTACACAAACTTCTCTCAGTCTGTAGCTTGCCATTTTGTCATTTCTTAAAAAAAGTCTATTTTGCCCTACTTCTCACCTCCTTCTCCTTCAGGTCTCTAATTACATATATTTAGGCCATTTTCTGCTGTCCTACAGGTCTCTAAGGATATGTTTTTTTTCCTTCAATCTATTTTCTCTCTATTCATTAGCTTGGATAATTGCTATAGATTTGCCTTCTTATGTTCAAATTCACCAGTGACTTTTTCCCTCTCATCTCTGATCTACTGCTATTTTTTTTTGTCATGGTAATTTTTCAGTTCTAAATTTTCCATTTAGCTCTTTTTTATTGTTTACATTTCTATGCTGAGAGTCCCTACTTTTTAACTCATGATGTCCCTATTTTCTTAATTCTTTGAACATATTTATAGTAGCTGCTTTAAAGCCCATATCTTCTAAATCCATCACCTCAGTAATGTTGGGACTGGTGTTTTTCCCTTAACTATGGGTCATTTTGCCTTTTTTTGTTTTTGTTTTGTGCATGTCTAATAATTTTTTTTAACATCTTTATTGGAGATATATATAATTATATCTATATCTATCTATATCTATATCTATAATTATATTATATATATATAATTATATTATATATATATAATATAATTATAATTGCTTTACAATGGTGTGTTAGTTTCTGCTTTATAACAAAGTGAATCAGCTATACATATACATATGTCCCCATGTCTCCTCCCTCTTGCGTCTCCCTCCCTCCCACCGTCCGTATCCCACCCCTCTAGGTGGTCACAAAGTACCGAGCTGATCTCCCTGTGCTATGCAGCTGCTTCCCACTAGCTATTGGTTTTACATTTGGTAATGTATATATGTCCATGCCACTCTCTCATTTTGTCCCAGCTTACCCTTCCCCCTGCCCGTGTCCTCAAGTCCATTCTCTAGTAGGTCTGCGTCTTTATTCCCATCCTGCCCCTAGGTCTGCGTCTTTATTCCCATCCTGCCCCTAGGTTCTTCATGACCACTTTTTTTTTTTTTTAGATTCCGTATATATGTGTTAGCATACGGTATTTGCTTTTCTCATTCTGACTTATTTCACTCTGTATGACAGACTCTAGGTCCATCCACCTCACTACAAATAACTCAATTTCGTTTCTTTTTATGGCTGAGTAATATTCCATTGTATATATGTGCCACATCTTCTTTATCCATTCATCTGTTGATGGACATTTAGGTTGCTTCCATGTTCTGGCTATTGTAAATAGAGCTGCAGTGAACATTGTGGTACATGACTCTTTTTTATGTCTAGTAATTTTTAAAATTGTGTACTGCATGTTGTTGGTGGTGCATTGTATAGGCTCTGTACTTTTGTTGTCTTCCTTTGAGAAGTGTTACCATTTCTTCTATTAGGCAGCTCATTTACTGGTTGATTACCTTGCACTCTGTAGGCTTGTCTTTATGCTTTGCTAGGGAACACCTATTGGAAAACTCAGCATGTTTCCCAAGGCCTTCTACCTTTGCAGGTCTCAACCTCTAAATTCAGCTTTCACTGAAGATCTTTTAAAGGCTTGGTTTTAGACCTTGTTAGGGTGGGCATGGAGTGGACCTTACCCTAAAGCATGTTTCTAGTCTTCTCTGGTGTCCTAGATACATGCCTTTTGTGTTAATAAATGGATAACAAGGTCTTGCCACTCTGGCTTGGCCAGAACCTCCATGTCTTCTAGCACTGTTTTGTATCTAGTATCTTTATTCTGTTCTTGTCTCTATGGTGACTGTTCTGTATAGTTACTACAAGCCTCAGGTACTCTTGCCACGGACATGTGCATCTTAGGATTCACAGAGAACCTCCTGCACAACTTCTGGGTTTCTCACTTCTCTCTAGCCCCTACATACCTGCTTTACTTTCTGATGCTTTGCCCTGCAGATTCTGATTGCTTCAGCTTTCCTGGACTCTGACCTCTGCCTCTTCAGCTCAGCGGGATCATTGTGCTCCGCTTGGATTCTAGCTTGCTATGTCATGGTTGGATAAGTGTGCCCAGGTAGAGATCCAGGGAAATCATGGGGCTCACTTTATGAATTTCTCCTCTCTCAAGGGTCACAACATTGTGTTTCCTATTGTCCAATGTTTAAAAACAATTGCCTCATGCACTATCTCTAATTTTATTGTTTATAATAGAAGGGTTAGTCCAATACCAGTTGCTCCACATCTGGAAGTGAAAGGTTACAAGATGTGCTCTTAAGGATTCAGTTAGGTAAAGACGAATGGATTTATCCCCAAAGGGACCCCAAAGCTTCTGTTTGGACTGAAAAAGCATTTTTAATAGTCATGAGCCCCGTCATATAGCTCAGGACCCTGGCCCTATTCATAGGAAGTTAGTATGGTGGGGTCAAGTATAGTTTCTCTATGTTGTTTCCAAAAATTGAGTCTAAGAGCCATCTATTCTCTCTAAGAAATTGAAAGAGGGTCTCTAAAAATAATTGTGTAGTAGTAGTTTTGGTAATAATAAATTACTATTATCGAGTACTTAATGTTCTAGGTGTTGTTCTTTTTTTATTAAAAAAATCTTTTATGATGTGGACCATTTTTAAAGTCTTTATTGAATTTGTTACAATATTGTTTCTCTTTTATGTTTTGGTTTTTTGGCTGAGAGGCATGTGGGATCTTAACTCCCCGACAGAAGATCGAACCTGCCCCCCCTGCATTGGAAGGTGAAGTCTTAACCACTGGACCACCAGGGAAGTCCCTAAATGTTGTTCTTAAGGATTTATTTTTATTAACCAATTTATTCTTTGTAATAACCCAATCTTCAAGTACTAATTACTACCTGAATATTATAATTATTAATTAATAATCTTGTTTGGAGATTAGAAAATTGAAGTACTAATAGGTTAAAAAACTTTCCTGAGGTGACACATCTGGTAAGTGGTAGATATGGGAGGTCTATAGAAAGCCTTTGCCAGTTTCTATCATAGAAATGTTACACAGCATATAGGATCTTAGAAACACTGTGTCTTTTCTTTCTTTTTTAACATCTTTATTGGAGTATAATTGCTTTACATTGTTGTGTTATTTGCTGCTGTATAACAAAGTGAATCAGCTATACGTATATATATATCCCCATATCCCCTCTGTCTTGCGTCTCCCTCCCACCTTCCCTATCCCACCCCTCTAGATGGTCACAAAGCACAGAGCTGATCTCCCTGTGCTATGCAGCTGCTTCCCACTAGCTATCTATTTTACATTTGGTAGTGTATATATGTCCATGCCACTCTCACTTCGTCTCAGCTTACCCTTCCCCCTCCCCATGTCCTCAAGTCCATTTTCTACATCTGTATCTTTATTCCTGTCTTGTCCCTAGGTTCTTCAGGACCTTTTTTTTTTTTTTTTTTAAGATTCCATATATATGTGTTAGCATATGGTATTTGTTTTTCTCTTTCTGACTTACTTCACTCTGTATGACAGACTCTAAGTCCATCCACCTCACTACAAACAACTCAATTTCATAGAAACACCAAGTGTCTTAATGTGTAAATGAATAGGTGAGTTTGTGAGGGTGTTTGTGAGCACGTATGAGCATGTGAGAGTGTGTGTGGGTATGTAAGGGCTCCTATCTCAGGGTCTTCCAAAATGCTGTTCTTTCCCTTGACTACCCCTCTTCACCTTCAGCCAACTCAATCTTATCCTTCAGGGTTTAACTTCAATATCACTGCTTCAAGGATGATTTGTTACATGCTTTCATAATATGTTATTCTTTATTTCTTCCTATCACTATTGTAATTGAATTTACAGAAATATATATTTAATAGGTGTCTTTTCCACTAGACTGTAGGCTGCATGGGGCCTATTTCCCACCATGTCTCCAACACGTAGCATGGTTTCTGTCATGGAGTATGTGCTCAATGTGTATTTGTTGAATCAATGAATGAGTGTCCAAGAGTAAGTAAGTTTCCCTTCTCATGTTGTTATAAACTGATTTATCTTTGAGAATTGCATAATTTTTTTGCCTTTCCCTCCAATTAAAAAAAGTTACATATAGTAAAATTTATTCTTTTTGGTATATAGGTCTATGAGTTTTTACAAAAGTAAAGAGCCAGGTGCAACTGACACGGGCTTAATTTCCAAAATATCCAAACAGCTCATACAACTCAGTAACAAAAAAGTCAACCCAACCAAAAAATGGGCAGAAGGCCTAAATAGACAGTCCTCCAAAAGAGACATACAGATGGCCAATAGGCACATAAAAAGATGCTCACCATCACTAATTATTGGAGAAATGCAAGTCAAAAATACAGTGAGGTATCACCTCACACTGGTCAGAATGGCCATCATTAAAAAGTCTACAAATAACAAATGCTGGAGAAGGTGTGGAGAAAAGGGAACCCTCCTGCACTGTGGGTGGGAATGTAAATTGGTGCAGCCACTATGGAAAACAGTATGAAGGTTTCTTAAAAAACTAAAAATAGAGTTGCCGTATGATCCAGCAATCCCACTCCTGGGCATACATCCAGAGAAAACTCTAATTCAAAAAGATACATTCACCCAAATGTTCATAGCAGCACTATTTACAATAGCCAAGACATGGAAGCAACCTAAATGTCCTTTGGTAGAGGAATAGATAAAGCAGATGTGGTACATATATACAATGGAATATTACTCAGCCTTAATAAAGAAAGAAATAATGTCATTTGCAGCAACATGGATGGACCTAGAGATTTTCATACTAAGTGAAATAAGTCAGACAGGGAAAGACAAATACCATATGATATCACTTATATGTGGAATCTAAAATATGATACAGAAGAACTTATTTACAAAACAGAAACAGACTCACAGACATAGAAAACAAACTTACAGTTACCAACAGGGAAAGGGAGTGAGGGAGAGATAAATTAGGAGTTAGGGATTAGCAGATACAAGCTACTACATATAAAATAGATAAACAAGAAGGTCCTACTGTATAGCACAGGGAACTATATTCAGTAATCTGTAACAAACTGTAATAGAAAAAAGAATACAAAAAAGAAGATATGTATGTATATTCTTGCTGAACATCAGAAACTAACACAACATTGTAAGTCAACTATACTTCAGTTAAAAACAGAGTCATGTAGCTACCATAATAGTCAAGGTGTAGAACAATTCATCCCTCTCCCCACAAAAAACTCCCTCTTGATAAGCCTTTGTAGTCACTCTACCCCCAACTTTTACTCTTGGGCAACCGCTGAAGATTGCTTATTTTACATTACCCTGGCTCTTTTCTTTTCCATCCTGCCTTATCTAAGTTCAGCTATCTTACTGCTCCTTAGCACTCCTGAATACTTTATCAGAGAAATGAAATTGCATCTGGACAGTTGCCTTACCCATTTATGTCCCACATGGAGTCATTTAAGCAAATAACTTGACTACCTGGAAGGGTAAGAAGAGGGACACTAGGCTACTTGATTTTTTGTCAGTGGCCTGTTACTCTCTTAACGGCTCCAGCAACTGTATGCATCCTTATTTCACTATCCCTGCCTTAATTCAGGCTTCTTGATCTCGTCCAGATCATTGCAATAGCCTTCATATTAGTTTCCATGCCTCCAGTACTTCTTTGCTTATGTTTAATCGCTACGTTTCCCCCAGAGAGACCTTTCTGAGACTCTAAGACCTCAGACTCTTCGTTGGCACCTTATTGAGCCTCAGCACCTCAGCATATCATTCAGGCTCCTCGTGGTCCCCTGCCTGCTTCTGCAGAATCATCCTTATTGGGTCTTTTTCCTTGTATTCTGTGATGTTCCCGTTGTCCCAAATGATTTGCCATTTTCCAAATATGCCATGGGTTTTATGTCTTTATGCTTCTGTTCACGCTGCCCCAAAAGGCTTTCCTTGCTGCGTCTCCTCCATGAACACCCCTTCCTTATGGAAGACTCAACACAGGCCAGCTCTTGCATTCTTCTCAAAGACCACTTAACGATTCCCTCTTTTGTGCCCATGGTCACCTGTCCACCCGCTTTGCCACAACACCCATTATTCCTTATTGTAAGCCCATGCTCACATATTTGTCTCCCGTTTCCTAGAAACAAAGCCCTTTGAGGTCAAGTCTGTGTGTCTCTTATTCCCTTTGAATCCTGAGTGCCTAGTGCTGTGTCTGCCATATAGTGGGTGCTCAATACACATCTGCTGAATGCAATAATGGATAGAGTTATTACTGTAGTATTAGCGGGCTGGCCAAAAATTTCGTTTGGGTTTGGCTGCAAACTGTTATGGCCAAACCCGAACGAAATTTTTGACCAACCCAATACATTTACACTTTAATAACTTCTATAAACCTGTTTTTTTTTAAACATCTTTATTGGAGTATAATTGCTTTACAATGGTGTCTTAGTTTCTGCTTTAAAACAAAGTGAATCAGTTATACGTATACATATGTTCCCATATCTCTTCCCTCTTGCGTCTCCCTCCCTCCCACCCTCCCTATCCCACCCCTCCAGGAGATCACAAAGCACCGAGCTGATCTCCCTGTGCTATGCAGCTGCTTCCCACTAGCTATCTATTTTACGTTTGGTAGTGTATATATGTCCATGCCACTCTCTTGCTTTGTCACAGCTTACCCTTCCCCCTCCCCATATCCTCAAGTCCATTCTCTAGTGGGTCTGTGTCTTTATTCCTGTCTTACCCCTAGGTTCTTCATGACATATTTTTCCCCTTAAATTCCATATATATGTGTTAGCATACGGTATTTGTCTCTCTCTTTCTGACTTACTTCACTCTGTATGACAGACTCTAGGTCTATCCACCTCATTACAAATAGCTCAATTTCATTTCTTTTTATGGCTGAATAATATTCCATTGTATATATGTGCCACATCTTCTTTATCCATTCATCCGATGATGGACACTTAGGTTGTTTCCATCTCTGGGCTATTGTAAATAGAGCTGCAATGAACATTTTGGTACATGACTTTTTTTGAATTATGGTTTTCTCAGGGGGAGATTGCTGGGTCATATGGTAGTTCTATTTGTAGCATAAACCTGTTTTAAATTATCTAGTTTTTGATGTTTGGGAAAATTTTTGGCCAAGTACTCTCCCATTTCATGAGAAGCTGCTGAACCTATTTGTGTGGCCGTGTGAAGTTCTCTACAGCTTTTGTTCAGTCACTATGTGTCTATTTCAGTGTGACCTAGTCAGTTGGCATTATTTCAACTGGACTTATCCATGGCTGTCTGCTTGTGTATAGAAACTCCACTTGCAACTGTGGCAGTAAAAAAAGGGAAAAACAGGGGATGTCGAAAGTGATCATGAATTTCCCATTAGTGGCTAACTGCCTTTGAACTTCCTCTCCATGGAGGCTCAGAGTAAAGTGTAAGCTATCACTGAGCTCAGGTCTGGACTGCCTACAGGTCATGCTGTTACTCAGCTCCTTATCTGTTGTGTTCAGTGTCATATTAACTTTATGAACTTCTACCCCAGGGATCTTAGTCTCAGGATATTTGGGTTCAACATATTTGCCATTGAAGTGGAGATCTTGTCCTTCCTTTAACGAAGACGTTAAATCCTCTAAAAATATTCTGTCCAACCGATCTTGTCATTTCATTGTGAAAAAAACCAAACACTGACATAGAATATGATTCTTACTAATAAGGCCTCCACATTTATAACTAGCTAGCTCTTGGTCAGGAGGGAGGACAGGTGAGAGAAGGGAGGAATATTCTATATCTTCATCTCAATATGACCAGGGTTAGGGTCTAAGTGGGTATCTGCTTCCTCCCAGTTGCATGCCCACTAGTGTAAGCTTGGAGCTCTCTGGAAACTGTCACCTCTTAGGACAATTGCATAGTCTAGGAAAAATTCGAGTTGTAAGGAAGGTGTTTAGCACTATGGTTTCAAATTTTCATCTTACCAATTTAGGCCACAGCAGTGTTTCTCAAATTTGCATTTTCACTAGGATCAACTAGGCAGCTTGTGAGAAAGATATCTCTGGTTTCTACCCCTGGAGATTCTGGTTCAGGAGGCTTGGAGAGAACCTTTGGAAGCTATATTTTAAATAATCTCTCTGGATGATTCTGATGCACAAAGATGAAAAACTCTGTCTTTTCTTGGATTGTTGGAGCTGAACAGGGCAACATGGTGTTTCTGAAGGCATCCTTAGCATTCCGAGTTTGTTGACAGACCAATGTACATTTATTAAAACAGGTTCTAAAAAACTGGGACTTTAGGTCCCAAACCTCACCTGTTTTCAATGTCTGGAAGTCCACTTGATCTTGCGGAAAACACCCTCAAGTAGAAAGCAAAGATGGCACCCAAGAAGGATTCAGGCTGCGGAGAAGCATTAGGAGTGACCCAGAAAACCTACACTTGAATTCTCCTGGGTTAAGAATCCTCTGAGAAGGGTTTGTGGAGCATCACAACTGCACTGCTGATGCACTGTGGAGTGAATTGAGTTTGCATCATTGTACCCTCCTGCTATGACTTACCTCATGGTGATCAGGGTAGTGCCAACCTAAAGTTTGGAAATGTTTGACATGGCGGTTGCACAAAAGGAATTGGGGCAGAGCAGTGATAAAAGATGCACAACTGCCTGCAGAGGTGAACAGATATGTGGATGTGCTGTCTCTTAACCTGCTTTCTGTTATGAGTTGAATTCCAAAATGTTGGTTGAGTTTGCTAGGTTTGGTTCAGGTCTCCAAAAGGTAGGCTTGGTCCCCATGTGTGTGGCATCATTCTATATAAGCTCGAGAATTAGGGGTGTGTAGTGGAGAAGTGGAGGAGTGGTGGTAGCTGAGGATTTTCACTTAGGTTTCACTGAATAATAAATAACATGTACTATGCCTGAGAAGCAAGAAGTTTTCACAGAGACTTGTTAAGCCACCTCTTTCCAGTGTTGTTTTGATCTTGGGAAATCAGGGTGTGGGGACAGCACACCCAAACCTTGTGGCAGACAGTAGAAACCCTTTGGCATGTCTCAGAAACCTGACTGTTACCTGTCACGAGGACAGGGGATTGCTGTGGTTTCTTTTTGAAGAAAAGATTTCATGAAACGGATGAGGAATTTTTAATCTACTATATTCTCATTTGTGGGACTGAAGGAATTAGTAGAAATTGTACTGTTCTTAAAATAATGAGACGATTATCTTTAACTTTGGAAAATTAGAAAAGGACACTAAAATCAGGGACTTCTTATAAGAAGGAAGGAACCTTAAAGGTATCAGGTTCAACCCCATGGAATCACCTTTATCCTTCTCTTTCAAATGCTTGACCGGTTTCATACTGATAGAACAGGATAATCCAGTGCTACTTTCCCTAATAAGTCACTGAAGTTCAAATGTAAAAGGGGTGGGTGAGGACCTCTGACCTGCCTGTCTCTCTTGAGTGTAGTACACCAACGCCTGCTATCAACAAGCCCAAAAAGTTTACTAAAGTTTTTGGCCAAGGAACCAACTTGGGTAGGACAGAAAGTCCTGCACAGCTCTCTTGTCTGCCAAACAGCATTGGCATTGGAGCCATTCCCAGTAGAGTGAGAATTTATAGAAGGTATACAATAGAGGTAATAAATTATATACCTTTGCTTGGGCAAATAACATTTTTTTATGATGACCTTAAATTACTTTGTGTTACTGATTACATGCCTCCAAAGTAGGACAGACATGAGTCTAGATTTAACAGGGGACACTGAGAAGGAAAAACAAATCGAATTCGGAGGAGTAGGTAAGTGTGAGTCTGTCAAAAGCAAACAACCCGAGGTACCTCTCTTCATAGACAGCATCCTGTCTGTTTGTACTTTGGCAAAAGCATGTGTGGGCAAACACTATTTTATTTGACATTGTCCTAAAAGGGCCAAGCTCCAATGACAATGCTTGCATCTTTGGCAAACACTCTCCAAAGGATGAGTTCATTTAAACGTGCAGACACACATCTTTATGTTTTGTGCAAATTAATTTTTAGTAACTACATTTTACTGGCTTTGTTTCCTTCACACAACCCTTTGGTGGGCCGACATTATTGTCTCCCTAGCGCTCTTTTCCCAAGTCTAACTTTCACCTTCCCTTTCTGGTCCCAGTCCTTTCCACAACTTGGCAGGTGCCTCCCTTGCTCTCTCCAGCTCCCAACCTCCTGCCCTATGAATGTTTTGTGGGAAGAGTTGGTAACTTCTTAGCATAATCATAACAGCAGAACAGATAAACTACTTTACAAGCCGATTTTGTAGGCACGGTGTGGTTTACCTAATAATCCTGTGTAGCAGTTTATCTCAATTCTGAGAATGAAGAAATTGAGGTCAGGAGAGATGGCAGAGCAAACCATATCAGATCTTGACATGGTTCATCTTATCTTTTATTAATCCTCTGCTTTATCTATCATACCATATTGCCTCCTTTTCAGAGAAAAATCTTGAATTGACTGGTAATCTGCATCCTAAAAGTCTTGATTCTAGGCATTGTTTTAATTAGGACAGTATTTATGGAGTCTCTTGTATTGTTATATGTATGTCTGTGTTAGGATGGTCAGAAAAGGGAAATTGTCTTGGTAGTTAAGAAATTGCTGAGTATCAAAAAAAAGGAGAAGGAAATATATTATTTAATACAAAAAAAGAACATTGGAGTTACTAAAACAAAAGATGATTTGAATAACTACAAGTCTACAGTCCACATAAGTCTATAATCTTGCTAGAGAGATTCCCCAAAGTCTATTCTATAAACTTGCTGCACAACTAGTGGAAAAAAAAATTGTTGACAAAACAAAGGCTATTCTACCAGTTCCTTGTTGTGGTTGTGAGACGAATTTATGTAATAAAGTCCTATTTAAAGTATGAGCTATAGTTTTATGCAGCTGATTTTACTTAATTCTAAAAAAGCTCGTTGAACACTGTGGCTGAACCTGGTGGAGCTGGATCTTTAGCCACATGAATTATTGAAATTCCACAGCATTCCTGAAAGATTGGTAAATATTTTTCTCTTTTTGTCACAGAGGAGGCCCAGATGATAATAATAATAATAAAAAACTATGGTACTGTATTTATAAAATTTTTACTTCCTCCCCATAGTATTTGTTACAATTGAAAATCATTCTTGGGCTTCCCTGGTGGCGCCGTGGTTAAGAATCTGCCTGCCAATGCAGGGGACATGGGTTTGAGCCCTGGTCTGGGAAGATCCCACATGCTGCAGAGCAACTAAGCCCATGCACCGTAACTACTGAGGCTGCGCTCTAGAGCCTGCGAGCCACAACTACTGAAGACTGCGTGCCTAGAGGCCGTGCTCCGCAACAAGAGAAGCCACCGCAATGAGAAGCCCGTACACCACAACAAAGAGTAGCCCCCACTCGCCGCCACAAGAGAAAGCCTGCACGCAGCAACAAAGACCCAATGCAGCCAAAAGAATTAAAAACAAAAAATTAAAAAAAGAAAATCATTCTTTATATTAATAGGATTGGGAGGTATTGAGGGAAAAGGCGGGTACTGTTGTGCTTCATGATTATTATTATTATTTAAAGGAATTCCTTTATTTTTATTATCATTATTTATTTATTTATTTTATTTTATTTTTGGCTGTGTTGGGTCTTCGTTTCTGTGCAAGGGCTTTCTCTAGTTGCAGCAAGCTGGGGCCACTCTTCATCGCGGTACACGGGCCTCTCACTATTGCGGCCTCTCTTGTTGCGGAGCACAGGCTCCAGACGCGCAGCTCAGTAGTTGTGGCTCACGGGTCTAGTTGCTCCGCGGCATGTGGGATCCTCCCAGACCAGGGCTCGAACCCATGTCCCCTGCATTGGCAGGCAGATTCTCAACCACTGGGCCACCAGGGAAGCCCTTCATGATTATTTTGCAAGTTAAATCATTGCTCTGCTTTTGGTTGTTGACTGAATGACAAATACCCTTTTATCTGAAGAGTAAGAGGCTATGGGTGTCAACTGAGAGCAATGAAAGCTCTAATACTCAATGTATTGTTTTTCCATTCTTTTATTCTCTTATTTCTATCTGACATATATATGTCTTTCTTCACAGATCATACACACTTTATATATACCCATCATTGATGCTAAAGTATATGACTTTTTTTTTAATTTAAGAAAGTTTTTGGTAAATTTTAACACAGTTAGGTACAATATAATCATTTCAACATAAAAATTATTGAGATACTGTAATTTTTAAACTAAGACTTCAAAATTCAGTGTGTATTTTACTTACAAGTCAATTTGAACTAGCCATATTTCAGGTGAACGACAGCCGCATGAGTCTAGTGACCACAGTATTGGGTCTGCGTGGTGGGATAGAATAGTAAACAACACAGGCATGGCCACTATCTGTAATATGACTTTCTTTTTTGGCAAACATACCTGAATTTATATATCCAAATGCAGCCCATTTCCTTCAGAATGAAAGCATATTTCTGCATTATTGACATTTTCAAGATTTTGGAATTTCACTTTTTTGGAACTTTTTTTTTAATACCACCAAGGGTGTTAAGTTTTGCTCTTTAGAGTGGGGTTGATTTTTGGTAAGGCTGAAAGTCATTTGAAGCCAACTGAGGTAGATGAATGGGCTGAGTAACGTAAATTGTGGTAAAACATGAGCCAAGAATATGAGCAACCCTGCCTGAGAAGCTCCCATCTCTTGTTTCTTGTTTCATAAAGAACATTTTTAAACAAAAAGTGATTTTCTGATCCCAATGGCTGCCTTTTGCAGAGTCAAAATGTCAAGGCCCTGCCTGATTGAGCTCCATCTAACTTTACAGGTGCACTTGCCATGCTACTGCCATGAACTCTGGTTACATGAACTACATGACCTTCCCTCCATCCTTAGCAACTCTGTGCTTTTGCCTATGTTGTTCCTATTCTCATTGACTTGTATATATTACCCTTCATTCCAGAAACGTTTAAATGTGGCCGTCTTTATTCCTGCTGAATTCTACTCATCTTTAAGGATTTATCAGTTCCCATATCTTTCCAGTAGGAAATGAATCTCTGAGCTTCCCTAGTATTCTACGTTGCCTTCTATTTTGTAGTATAGCTCTTAGATTCTAAGCTTTTTGCTTATATGCCTTCAGTTTTGTAGGATTAGCATCTAGCCCAGTTTCTTCTCCTATTAAATGGAATAAATCAGACCTGTTTTCTTGCTTTTTCCCCACTCCTTGCAATTCATTTGCTTATTCACTTATTTAAGAATGATTTATAGATCAACAACAATGCACTGTGCAAGCAATGAGTATATAAAGATCTATTTGATTACTTTCTTCTTCTTGTGGAGTTCATAGCTTACTAGGGGAGCCAGTGACATAATGAAGTAATTGCAAAACAATACAATAAGTGCTATTGCAGAAATAAGTGCCGGATTAAGTTGTGACCCAGCAGAGAGAGTAATCAATTCTGTCTTTGGGCGGTGGAGGATGGCTCCATAGAACAGAAGACACTAGGTCTGTTTCTAAAAGGACAAATAGGTGTCACCAAATAAACAAAGATAAAAAAGACATTCCAGAGAGGAAAAACTATATGAAGCCATCAGTATACAAGAAAATATTATGGGACTTCCCTGGTGGTCCAGTGATAAAGAATCCGCCTTCCAATGCAGGGGACGCGGGTTAGATCCCTGGTCGTGGAACTAAGGTCCCACATGCCGCGGGGTAACAAAGCCCGTGCGCCACAGCTACTGAGCCCTGCGCCTCAACTAGAGAGCCTGCGTGCTGCAAACTACAGAGCCCATGAGCTCTGGAACCCGTGCGCCACAACTAGAGAAAAGCCCACGTGTCACAACTAGAGAGAAGCACATGTGCTGCAAAGAAGAGCCTGCATGCCACAACAAAGACCCCACGCAGCCAAAAAAAAAAAAAAAAAAATATATATATATATATATTTAACAAAAAAAGAAAATATTATATCTTCAGTCAATTGCAAAACATTTGAGATTTGGAGGGTAAGAAATGGGATTAGAGAGGGAAGAGGGGCAGATTTTAGAGAGCCTTGTGTACTATGCAAAGAGGCTTGGACTTTGTGTAGTTGAAAGGGAACCTCCAAAGTAATTAAATCACAGAGGTTACAGGACTGGGTTATAATTTAGAAAGGTCTGGAGCAGGGGAGAATGAACTTTAGAGGTGGGTGGTGGAGAGGGAGGAAATAGAATTCAGGCTGTCTGTCTGTCTGGTTAGGATGCTAATATAAAAGTTCAGCTGAGGACTGATCAAGGCCTGAACTAAGGCAGAGGCAGAAGGGAAAGGGAGGGATGGGTCAGGTCTGAGAGATATTTAGGGGACAGAATAGACAGGATTTGTGGCTATGCTTTTGGACTGATGCAAGGATAAAATGTAGTAATATATGCTCAAGAACCAAATATGAGGCACTCTAGAAAGGTGAAGAATTATCAAATAACTGGTGATGGGATTGGTAATATAAAACACTTACATATTACCTAAAAGAAAATGTATTAAAAATGTCTGCCAGATAAAGCTATGTATTTTCTCTAGTGTATTTAAAAACATTTGTGACTTGAATGGAAATATTTGAAGAAATGAAAACTCAAACTAACTTGATTATTTTCTGCTAAATCTTTAATTCAGGTCCAATGACCATGAAATGCTAAACGTGGTAGAAATTGTGGTGGTGAGATGAAGAGAAGTGGGAAGAAAGACAGAGAGAAAGGGGGTAATCTTAGTGTAGGACTCTCACAGCTCCATGTCCTATGCTCTGCAAGTGTCTTCAATAGAGTGTGGGCCTTTGCTCCCTAGAACTTCCTGGAAAGAGGGTAATCTTTTCTCTCCCCTCAGGGGCACTAAGGAAAAGCACTGCTTTAAGTTTCCCTCTATCATCTTCCTTCGGGGCAAAAGACGGCCAAAGGCAGTGGCTTGGAGAAAGGCATTGCTTTGCTAATTCCCCACAAAAAGTGAGATCTGGAGAAGGCTACGTGCATTGTTTGCATAAGACAACATCAAAATTGGTAAGAACCTGCCAGTTCCTCCTGGCTTCATTCACGTACTGCCCCAGGGAACTGGCATTGCTTTAACTCAGGAAAAACCCGGGGCTGACCATGCTTTTAGACGTGGGATCATCAGGTGGTCAAACATTGGAAAGAGAGAAAGATACACAAAAAAGGCAGAGATATGACACAGAATTTTGTGTTGACCTATTTGCAAGAGTCTGAGACCTGGAATGGGGAGAAATGAGACTGGAGAATGAGGCAAGGGCTGGGTCTTGGAGGGCCTTGGATTCTGTTAAAGGAGTGGGTGTAGGAGCGAGGGACCCCCAGAAATAACTTAGTCAAGGAAGAACCGGGATCAGGTGGTAATTTAGAAAGACCTGAAGGCTGTGTGGAGGATGGGCTGTGGCACACAGCAAGCCCAGGGAGGGTAAGATTTAAAGTTCCTGTTTGCCCAGCAAGAGCACATGGGATCTGATGAGGGTGTTTGCCTTTTGCCGCTGTCCAGATCCAGGAGAACGTAACTTAGGGACCCAGTGTAAGCCGGGTGTCAGGTCTTTATTGCCCTGTCATCTTTCATCACACATAAGCCTCCTTCATACCGGCCTCTCAGCTCTAGCCTGAGAATCATTGGTTCTTGCCCCAGGTGGGAGGCAGAGTAGAGAAGAGGAGGTTTCAGAGGCTCCGTGAATCACCAAGGAGAGGCAGCTGGCTATAAAACCCACACAGAATGTGAGCTGGTTAATTTGAAAAGTGTGGCTGAAACCCAACAAACACCTCACTCTAATTTGCCCTCCCTACCCTTGGGTGAAAATGAGTCAAACAAGGGAGTACCCAGGCAGAATGCTGGGGCAGTATGGTTCTTTACGAAGAAGGAGGCCTCATGATCATTATTAAGGAAAAAGGAAGATTTAGGGGGTTCTAGAATTTTCTGATTTTCCTTTTATTTTCCTATTTATTTTTCCTATTTTTACCCCTACTTAGAGGACTCCATTCTTTTGCTAACTCTCTAATCTAGTTCGTTTTTTAAAATATTTATTTATTTATTTTTGGCTGCGTTGGGTCTTCGTTGCAGTGCGTGGGCTTCTCATTGCGGTGGCTTCTCTTGTTGCGGAGCACGGGCTCTAGGTGCGTGGACTTCAGTAGTTGTGGCACGCGGGTTCAGTAGTTGTGGTGCATGGACTTAGTTGCTCCGCGGCATGTGGGATCTTCCCGGGCCAGGGATCGAACCCGTGTCCCCTGCATTGGCAGGTGGATTCTTAACCACTGTGCCACCAGGGAAGTCCCTCTAATCTAGTTCTTCAGCATAATAAATTTTCTCTCTTCTTCAGAAAACCCATCACCATGCTGAGTATTTAAGAGATCCTTAAAATTTGCCAGTGAACTTGTTTTAAAAGGTTAAATCAGAATGAGCACAACATTTAGGTATAGTAGATTTGTTGATGACTCGGGGGTGGAAAGAAATTTCAGTAATCTATATTGCTGCCATCACTGACTCTTTGTTCCAAAATACATCTTAAAGATCCAATGGCTCTAACTTGATGCCCCCTAAAACTCAATGGCAGTTACCCTGCCTGTGAAGATGTAGAGCATGGGGACCTCATTACTTTCTCAGGCAGTCCTTCTGACAGTCAGAACTGAAAACTGCTTCCCATAATGGTCACCACTCCTTGTAGTTCCACTTTCCTATGCAGTATAATTTTTACCCTTTTCTCATGGTAGAGAAGGGGGACAAAAATTATAAGCACAGCAACTTTTGCCTCCGGCAAACGCTAAGACTAGAGCTATGTATTTTGCAATAATCACCCCTTGATTGAATTCGCTGCCCTTTGCAAACAGTTATGTGCCCCTTCTGTTCCTCTTTTCCTTTCCTTTAGTCCACTCTTTCAATATGTAAAATATGAAGAATCTGATCTTTACCAACAGTAGCATAAATTCTTGGTTCTTAAGCCATTCCCAATATGGAGTACCATACACAATCCTATCTTGAGTTTTAGATCAAGGCCAGAGTTTCTATGAATTGAACTTTGGTGGATTTCTTTTCCTTTTTTCTGGTGAGACTCTGTAGCTTTGCTGAGAAGTATCTGGTGGAGAGGGAACATCCAGACCTCCTGAACAACCTGTCAACATGAAATTCCCAGAATCTTCCACAATCACTGGTTCAGACCTTTCAGACTTAGTTCTTTTGCTATTAAGATGACTGTTGAAATCATCATAAAATAACAGGTTGGTCACAATTCGAGATGCAATTTTGAAATCTTACGTCTCTTTGTGATCTCTCTTCCTCCCTCTCTAGAATAAGTGGGTGGGCGGGTAGATGTGTGTGCAGCAAAATATGGTGGCACAGGAAGAGGTGGGCTGGGTGGATGGAATTGTTTCTTACTGTGGTTGGGTCTCACAGCTTTTTATGGTTGTTTTGTTTCTACCCTTCTAGCCCCATTTTGACCAACTCCTTCCTCACCGCTTCGCCCTAAACCCCAAAAAAACCACAACTACAGTCAAATAATTAAACACACAAAACAAATAAAACTGCCTCTGTGTGAATATGCCTCTCTGGTCACGCCATCCCTGTGGGAGACACCTCCCTCATTGACAGTAACAGGCAGAATTTCTCAAGTGAGCCAGGCATGCAGCAGATTCTGCACCCTCAAGGCAGAATGGAGAGGGAAGGCCAGAGCTTCTGGAAGGGTTTGGACCTGTTGGTTCTTGGAAACTAGGGGGAGGGTGGGGCAAAGTCACGCCCAAGAATCCTGGCAGACTCAGAAGGGAGAGGAAAAAAAAATCTCTCATGTCACAGCCGCTTGTTCATTTGACAAAATCTGGGATTTTGTTGGTCCCTTGGGTTCCTGGCTGAGCGAGGGTGAGAGGAATCTCCTGGGTTTGCAGATCTGGCATGACCATGGATGAGCTGATTTCAAACAACTTTCTAATGTAAACTTAAAATTTATTCCCTCGGAATTCTAAAGCTCCACCTCAAATCTAACTAAATGGTTAAGTTCTAAAATGATATACGCATTTTGCAATTTTTCTGTCCTTATAGTCCTAGCATGGGATGACAAGTTTACTAGTGAGCACTAAACTCACCTGGGAAGCTTTTAGAAAATTGCCTGGAGCTCACCCAAGACCAATTAAATTGGAAATACGACCAGTTGGCATATTAATATCTATGTAGAAGTTTCAATAGATTTAATGAGCAACTAGGGTTGAGAGCCACTGCAATATTTGAACCAATCTGTCAACCAGTATTTCTAGAGGTTTACTCAATATTAACATTGTGCTACATCCTGGGACTACAGATAAAGTGGTGATGTGGGCGCTCAGTGAGAGGAACTGACAATAGCTATTGGAGTGTGAGGAGGGCTCAGTCTGAGGAAGGAGGAAAACCAGGAGAGAAGAGAGTCCAGGAAGGAAGACAGTATTTCAAGGAGTTCAGCCTGATCAACAGAGCTTGTGCTGCAGAGCAGTCCCTAATCAGATAATTTGAAATGTCTCAATATTGGATAACAGGAAGATCGTTGGTGACTTTGAGATCATTTGTGCTGAGATTTCAATTGGCTGAGGAGATAAGGAAACGAAGATAAATATGGACTGAAGTGTTAAGAATTCTGGTTATGAAGTGACAGTTTCAAAGGGGATATGGGGTCTAGGAATTTTTTTTCTTCTAGTTGTTTTTTTTTTCTTTTCTCTTTGTGGTACGCGGGCCTCCCACTGCCGTGGCCTCTCCTGTTGTGGAACCCAGGCTCTGGACGTGCAGGCTCAGCGGCCATGGCTCACGGGCCCAGCCTCTCTGAGGTATGTGGGATCTTCCCGGACCGGGGCTCGAACTCGTGTCCCCTGCATCAGCAGGCGGACTCTCAACCACTGCGCCACCAGGGAAGCCCCTTTTCGTCCAGTTTTATGGAGATATAATTGACATATAACATTATATTAGTTTAAGGTGTACAATATAATGCTTTGATATATATATTAACTGAGAAATGATCACCACAATAAGCTTAACATCCATCACCTCACATAGTTACAATTTTTTTCTTGCAAAAAGTCCTTTTAAGGTCTACTCTCTTAGCAACTTTCAAATATACAATACAGTATTGCCAACTACAGCCACCATGCTGTACATTACATCCCTAGAACTTATTTATCTTAAAGCTAGAAGTTTGTACCTTTTTGACTATCTTCATTCATTTCCCCCAGCTCCCACCCTTCACCTCCGGCAGCCACCAATCTCTTCCCTGTTTCTATGAGTTTGGTTTTTTAAAAAATATTCCACATATAAGTGAGATCATACAGTTTTTGTCTTTCTCTGGCTTATTTCACTTAGCATAATGTCCTCAAGTTCCATCCATGTTGCAGCAATGGTGGATTTCCTTCTTTTTTATGGCTAATATTCCATTATATATCTATCTATATCTATCTATAGATATATAAACTTGTGGTGACCATTTCACAGTTAATACGTATATCAAATCATTATGTTATACACCTTAAACTAATATAATGCTATAAGTCAATTATATCTCAATAAAACTGGAAGAGAAAAAATTCCTAGACCCTGTATCCTCATTTAAGACTGTTGTTTCATAACCATAATTCTTTTTTTTTTTTTTTTTTCATAACCATAATTCTTAACAGTTCAGTCCATATTTACCTTCATTTCCTTTTATATACCACGTTTTGAGTTTTTAAAAAGTTTGGTGAAGACGGGTTTAGATCTGAGTATATGTACATGCTAAAGGGAGGGGAGTGAATGACAATATAGGGGAGGGAATAATGGATGAAACACGATTCCTGAGAATGCAGAAGGGATGGGATCCAGAGCATGGGTCAAAGGGTTCAGCCTTGGACAGAAGGAGAATAGAGACTCTGCTGCCATTGTAATGGTGGGGAGGATGGAATTGTTGGTGTGGATGGAGACAAATGTTTAGGCACAGACGTGGGTGGCAATGTGAGACGTTTGCCTGCTGGCCTCTAATTCACTGTGATGTGGAGGTGAGGTTGGGGGCAAGGTTTCCTAGTAAGTCATTCCCCTCGGAGACTGCTGAAACTATTGAGATCGAGTGACAGCCAGAGTTGAGCACATCTCATTTCTCACTCCCCTCACCCTCTCTTGACACGTGGACTAGTGTGTGTGTGTGTGTGTGTGTGTGTGTGTGTGTTCACTGTGTCTGGAGGGTGCTGAGCTGGGGGCAGTATGGGAGACACTTTGTCCTCTCTGTGTGGCCCTCTCTATGTCTCATCACCCCTTACCTTCACCTCACCCATTCCCCCTGCCCCCTGCAGAACCATTCTGTCCTCTGTCTCTTCACTGTTCCTTCTTTCCGTCCACGGTATCAGAATATCTGTCTTCAATTAGCACCACTGCTGCTTTGGTTAAGTATCCATTTGTCTCTGTTATGAATGCTAAAAGTCTGATAGTTTATCAACATCACTAGTTCTTGTCTTTCCATAAGGCTAGCTGTTCCACACAGGGTGCTGGAAGGCATTATACACTCTTAGGAATGTTTCTAGCCTTCTAAAAAACAGAGGCCCAAATTACATGGCGAGCAGAAACAAAGCCATTATGAGGACCCAGGTTTCTGGGCCAGTGACCTTTCATCTTCATCTTAGCTTCTGTCTTCACTTCTCAAAGCTTAAGCCTGGGGAAAGAGGTGGCGAAGGCCCTGAAAAATGGGCTCAAAATATACCATGCTACAGCTTCCAAAGGGCAACTTGATAACAGCTTTCTTAATGAAACCACAGGTCTGGTCCAGTTGGTTCAACACCCTGCTTGAATTAGGCAGCCTTTGGATTCAATCTATGATTGTTTGCTGGTATGATGATTCACCTAATGGAGAAATTGATTAAGAACATTAAAAGAATTTAAAAATTGTGGTAAAATACACTTGACATAAAATTTACCATCTTAACCATTTTAAGTGTACCGTTCAGTAGTGTAAAGTGTATTCACATTGTTGTACAACCAATCTCCAGAACTTTTTCATCCTGCAAAAGTGAAACTCTATAACCGTTAAAACCAACTCCACATTCTCCCTTGCCCTAAGCTCTGGGTAAGCACCATTCTACTTTCTGTCTCTACAAATATGACTGCTCTAGGTACCTCATATTAGTGGAATTGTACAATATTTGTCTTTTGTGACTGGCTTATTTCACTTAGCGTAAAGTCCTCAGGGTTCATCCATGTTGTAACATTTGTCAGAATTCCCTTCCTTTTTAGGGCTGAGTAATATTTCATCGTAGGTGTACACAATATGTTGTCTATCCAATCATCCACTGATGGACACTTGGCTGCTACCACCTTTTGGCTGAACTGTGAATAATGCTGTTATATACACGTGTGTACAAGTATCTGTTTGAGTCCCTACTTTCTTTTGGGCACATACCCATAAATGGAAATGCTGGATCATATGGTAACTCTATTTTTAGTTTTTTGAGGACCTGTCGTACTGTCTTCCATAGAAACTGCACCATTTTATATTCCCACCAATAGTGCACAAAGGTTTCAATTTTTCCACATCCATACAAACGCTTGTTATTTTTATTTATTTATTTATTTATTTTTGCGGTACACGGGCCTCTCACTGTTGTGGCCTCTCCCATTGCGGAGCACAGGCTCCGGACGCACAGGCCCAGCAGCCACGGCTCATAGGCCTAGCTGCTCCGCGGCATGTGGGATCTTCCCGGACTGGGGCACGAACCCATGTCCCCTGCATCAGCAGGCAGACTCTCAACCACTGCGCCACCAGGGAAGCCCCTAGTTATTTATTTTTGATAGTAGCCTACCTAATGGGTGTGAGGTGGCAGCTCACTGTGGTTTTGACATGCACTTCCCTGATGATTAGTGATGTTGAACATTTTTTTCATGTGCTTATGGGCCACTTGTATGTCTTCTTTAGAGAAATGTCTAGTCAAGTCCTGTGCCCTTTATTTAATTGGGTTGTTTGTTTTTCATTGTTGTTGAGATCAAGAACATTTAAAGATTTTTGCAGTGTGTATCCAGAGCTACACTGTAGGGTTTATTTAAGTCCAAGGCTTTTAATTTTTCTCCAGTGACTCTGTCATAGTCCCTGTTGTGAAACACAATGGGCTCCTTGAGGTAAATTCCATGTTTAGGTAGCATTTAATGTGGCTTTCCCAGTTTTTAATTTTAACTTATGATAATTTGGGTCAGATTTTTTACATAAACCAGGTGCTACATCTCTTGACATAGCAAAGCGTATCTGTTATTCTCTGTGCTGATGACATGGTTCTAGGCTGAATGGTTGATTTCATCAGGAGGAACAGCTCAGTGTCAAGTATGCCATCTTTAGAATGCATTCCTGTGAGGTAGAACTACACAGCTCTGTTGAAGAGCTAAGTGTAGCTATGTTCCAGGGGTATTGGGGGTGGTGGTGTGTGTTTTGGGACCAACACCACCCCTTGGAACCTAGGAGGTTTAATTCTGCTTCAAGTTAATGGCTCCACAGGGACCCCATTGAGGTTCGTAAGTGGGAGGTACAGTTGGTTGCTAGCTTCTCTCTTAAAAATCTTTCAGGCCAAAGATATCTCTTAAGTGCTGTAGGTACAGAAATTTAGGGCTTTGCTCTACTTTTTAGTGTCTTGAGGGCAGATCCAAATGTGCTTTTTTGAGAAAAGTCTTGTGTACCTATAGATGTTCTTAGCCCACTCTGCATTAAGGCCTTACCAAAGGGCAAGAGCATAAATCGGACTCTCTGGTTTCCTAACTGTCTACATGTCTGGGGTCTAAGCATGAGAATCTCCTTTCAGTCAGCCACAGAGAATAGGTAGGGAAATTATGAAGTCATCAGTAAACTCAGTTTTGGAATTGTCTTCTATAGGTACCTTGTGAAAGCCCTGATGAGAAAAATGGTATGTGAGAAGAATAGCCAAAGAGAGATACTAAACGTTCATTTCTTTAGCTTCTCTGGGCGACTTTCTGGTATCGAGTTGCAGTACCTCAAACTTGGGTCTGCTTATATTGTTCTGGTGCCACACGGAAAGTCTGGGCCCAAACTAAAACCTAACAACATTCCTTCAACTTTTATTGAGCCCCTCTATAAGAAATAGCATGTACGGAGCATCTTGGATTCTTTTTACCTTTCTTTTCCTTTCTTTATTGGGGGTAAAACTACAATAAGCATTGTGCTGTTATTATGTATATAAAGCTATTCATAGTAAATTATTTTCAGAGCCAGAAAAAGAAAAAAGGCTGTTCCAAAAGCAGTTTTGCTTTCTTTTTTTTTTTAAAACAAAAATAAAATTATGTAATCCTGTGAATTTCTTTGCTTCTGCCTTGGCTGTCAGGAAGGTGAGTTTTAAAGTCAATTATTTTTTTTAATCGAATATTTTTTGATATCAGTATTTGCTGACCTTGCTTTTTATTTGTTTTGTGTATTCTTATTTTTTTTTAAAAGGTGCTGGCAGGGTTGATTTCTTCTGAGGTCTCTCTCCTTGGCTTGTAGATGGCTGGCTTCTCCCTGTTTCCTCACATGGCCTTTCTTTTTTTCTGAAAAAGATTTATTATTTATTTATTTATTTATTTAATTTATTTTTAGCTGCGTCAGGTCTTAGTTGCGGCATGCAGGATGTTTGCTGAAGCGTGTGGGATCTTTCATTGTGGCGTGAGGGCTCTTCGTTGTTGTGCATGGGCTTCTCTCTAGTTGTGGCACGCAGGCTCATTAGTTGTGGCATGCGGTCTGCCCATGGCATGTGAGATCTTAGTTCCCTGACCAGGGATTGAACCCGCGTCCCCTGCATTGAAAGGCGGATTCTTTATCACTGAACCACTAGGGGGAGTCCCTGGGGAGTCCCCTCACATGACCTTTCTTATGTGTTGTGTATTCTTTTTAAACAGGTTCACTGAGGTACAATTTACCATAATAACAAGCCATTTAAACTGTACAGTTCAATGATTTTTAACAAATTTATAGAGTTGTGCATCTATCATCACAACCTGATTTTAGAATATTTTCATCATCCCCAAAGATCCCTTCCCCCAGCCCCAGACAACCACTAACCTATTTTCTGCCTCTATAGATTTGCCTACTCTGGATATTCCACGTAAATGGAATCATACAATATGTGGCCTTTGTGACTGGCTCCTTTCATTGAGCATGATGTTTTCCAGGTTCATCCACACTGTAGCATATATCAGTACTTTATTCCTTTTTATTGCTGAATAATATTCCATTGTATGCATGTACCACATTTTGTTTATCTATTAGTCAGTTGATGGGCATATGTATTGTTTCCAGGTTTTGGTCATTATGAATAATGCTGCTCAGAACATTCACTTACTAGTCTTTGTATAGATGTATATTTTTATTTCTCTTTGGTAGATACCTAGGAGTAGAATTGCTGAGTCTTATGGTTAATCTATGTTTAACTTTTTAAGAAACTACCCAACTGTTTTCCAAAGTAATGGTACCATTTAACAATTCCACCAACAATGTATAAAGGTTCTAGTTTTGCCATGTCCTCACCAACACTTGATATTGTATGCCTTTTGGGTTATAGTAATTTTAGTAGATGTGAAGTAGTGTCTCACTGCAACTTTAATTTGGATTTCCCTAGTGACAGATGATGTTAAGTATCTTTTCATGTACTTATTGGTCATTCATGTATCTTCTTTAATGAAATGTTTATTTAAATCTTTTGTCTATATTTTAATTGTCTTGTCATATTTGTCGGTTGGTCTTATGTGTTGGTTGGTCTTATTTGTATATTTAATTGTCTTGTCTTGGTTATTTGTCTTTTTTTTTTTTTTTTTTGTGGTACGCGGGCCTCTCACTGTTGTGGCCTCTCCTGTTGCGGAGCACAGGCTCCGGACGCGCAGGCTCAGCGGCCATGGCTCACGGGCCCAGCCACTCCGCGGCATGTGGGATCTTCCCGGACTGGGGCACGAACCCGTGTCCCCTGCATCAGCAGGCGGACTCTCAACCACTGTGCCACCAGGGAAGCCCTGGTTATTTGTCTTATCATTAAATTGTAGGAGCTCTTTATGTATTCTGGATGTAAGTATTTTATCAGATAGATGACTTGCAAATATTATCTCCCAGTTTGCGGTTTGCCTTTTTATTTTCTTATAGTGTCTTTTTGAAGTGCCAAATTTTAAAATTTTGGTGAAGTCCAATTCATCAATTTTTTCTTTGTATATCGTGCTTTTGATATCATATCTAAGAAATCTTTGCCTAGCCCAAGGTCACAGAGATGTTCGCCTATGTTTTCTTCTAAAAGTTGTATAGTTTTAGTTCTTACGTATAGTAAAAGAAGTTAGTTAAGTCTGTTATTCATTTTTAGCTAATTTTTGTTGTATGGTGTGAAGTAAGGGTCCAAATTCATCCTTTTCCTCATGAATATCTAATGGTCCCAGCAGAATTTGTTGAAAAGATGGCTTGTGTAATTGTTGACTCTGCTTTTATTACATTTATGCCTTTCAAGAAAAGGTGAAGTAGGTAGGGCATAAAGAATTAATGTCTGTACGAAGATAAAGAGACTTCTGTGTTGGAGTTTTAAGTACTTACATGAGAGAACGAGCATCTGGCTGATGTTTTAAAGAATAAATTGAACCAAGATTTTATTTTGTTTCCTTCATCTCCCCTGTTCCCTCCCCAACCCTGCACTGAACATCTGCTTCTCTCCTGTGAGAGGAAGTGAAAGTGGCATAAACACAAATATCTTTACTGTGCGGTTCCTATTTAAGAAAAAAAAAAGTCCCACTCTGCTGCGTCAGTTTATTACTGAATTACCCTTTACCAACAATTCTATTGCAATATTTGGAAGTTGACTTTCCCCAGGAAGCAGAACTGCTATTTCTGGTTCTCGGTGTTATGTAATAAATCTAGCTGGTCACTTTTAAGGATGCTAACAGGAGCCGTGAGAGACCATCCCTCAATATCACAGAACTCTTCTTTATATTTGATTTACAGTTGAATTTCTCACAAGAAATGTCTTAGGAGATATCGCTAGAGTTGGGAACCCTCCACATCTAGATCCTACATGTATCTATGATAATGGGTAGAGGTAACCGCAAATAAGAATAGGTTCAATTGCCTTCTGGGGTTAACGGATACAAGGTAGCAAAAGCAGCATCCTTGGGGAAGTCTGTCTCTAGAAAAATACTATCCATCTGCTCTCTTAAGTCTTTACAAAGAACAGGATGATTACATCTTCCTTTATGGAAATTTACTGAGTTCCTCTGTTTTATGGTGCTGACTTAGCAGCTATAACTTGGGCCCTTTTCTACTCTGCCTTTGCCAAAGATCTGTCACAATCAGGGCTGTGGCATAATAATAAAAAAAAATAATAAGGTAATATGTATATAGATATTATTATCTACAAGATACTCGTTTTCTGCCTTACATATATTAACTCATTTAACCGTGCGTGCCCTGGGGCATACCTTAAAACTGGCACTGTTGAAGGGAGTATGTATAGAAGTAACTGAGGTGGTTATTTGGAGAATGGTAAACTCCCTCTCATCAAATAGCTTCAACCAGAGAAAAGTCTTGAAATGTTGGTTGAGGCATAAAGTTGAACAGCAGTGTCCTTTATTTTTTTTTAAGGTAGGTATTATTTTTATTATTTCCATTTTATAGATAAGGAAACTAAAGCACAGAGAGGTTAAGCTGCTTGTGCAAGCTCACACAGCTAATGATAATAACAGAGCACTTAGTATAATCACAGTTCTGAGTGCTTTATATGTAATAATACCATTTGATTCTCACCTGTGTAATAGATGATGACATGGTCCCCATTTAAAAATGGATAAACTGAGGTCCAGAAGGGTTTAGTAACTTGCCCAAGGTTACACAGCTAGTAAGTGGCAAAGCTGGGATTTGAATCTGGATAGTCTGGGTCTAGGCAGCAGTATCCTTTTTTGAGTCCCATATTTTTTCAGTTCTAGAACTCATTGGAGGGGTTCATCACCTGATTTGGTTAGACATATTCTTTTCATTTCCTTCCACAAGGATCTCCAGAATCTCCATCCTCCCACATCTCCAGGCACCTACTTTAGTAGCCTGGCACTCAAGAGCAATGCAAGTCTTGCCCTTGGCAGGCTGGGTCCCTCTTGGTACCTTCCTGCACTGTGTTCCGGTGTGGCAGCCATTTGCTGGAACAGGGCAGTTTCAGCATCTAGGGGAAGGTCCCCCAAAATTCTGACCTACTGTTGGTCAGAACTAAGAATTCCAGTTAGCTTAAGATTTAGTTAGCATACACACATTCTGGCTTCCTCTAAGCTTTTAGCCAGTTTTTTTTTTTTTTTTTTTTAATTAGTATAAGATTCAGGAGCAAGTTTTTTGGGAGGAAAGAAAAGTACAGGAGAGATTCTGAGGGCACAGGGTGTCTGAAATAGCAAGGGGAGCCAGGGAAGGGAGGAAAAGTTGGAGAGCCTTTGTCTACCTCAAAATTTTGCTGAGTGCCTCACCCTGATAGTAGGGGTGACAGATATGCAGGAAGGTCCTGCATTGCTGCCCCCAAATTAGGGGGCACACACCTTTGTTGTGTGTCACAGGAGAATGACTCAAATGGTGGAAATGTCCAAACAAATAAGAAAGGAGATAGGTTATTACACATGGGGTTTAAGAACTAGTTTTGGACAGGTGGTACCTGGTGGCACCAGGGAAAATATGCCTTTGGTGGCTTCTCTTTCACTGATGCATTAGGACTTATCTTGCTAAACTGGGAACATGACCAAAATGTCCTTAACATTCCCCTCAGGTTGACTAAAGTTTAGACAGTCTTCTTCCTGACTATAAGGTCACTGACCTCTCTTTTCTTAGAGCATTTACTTTAGAAAACTTGCAATTGTAAATTCTTTGCCCATTTGAGATGTAAATCTTTTCCTAGCCTCTTGCCTGCTTTACAATTGAAGACCATCTTTGTCAGGGACCTGGGAGACATCATGTGAAATATAATCATCAAGAAAGATGGCACCCAGATCTCCTGGTCTCTGTGGGAGGCTAGGGGCCACCTAATTTGATCAGCCTGTGTCAATTAGCAAACACAAATGGCCTAATCCCATTGACCAATCTCCCCAATAACATCCTTCAGTATCTTTCCAGTAGCTCGCTTTAGCACTTAAAAACTCTCCTGCTTTTTGTTTCTAAGGAAGTTGAGTTCAGTCTCTCTGCCCTAGTGCAAGAGAGCTGACCCCTATTGCGATATTGAATAAAATCTTCTTCTTTGCTAGTAAACTCTGTTCTCTGAAATTTTTCTTTGACATGTAGAGACTTGAACAGTATTTTATCTAAACTGATTCTCAGTGAGTTTGGAAAGCCATTAACCAAGAGGACAGGATAACTTTATCACAGTATACTATTATTTGGGCTTATTACTGGGGATCTGCTACATAAAACATTTGATGTGTTATTAGTCACTTACAGTAAACTCAAAATCAAAGCCAGAATGCTTCTCATCTTTCTTTGCCATATACATGTATGTTTGGGCTATCTTGTATGTATATGTGTATGTATACACACACAATTTCATCACACACACACTTAGTAATAGCTATCATTTTTTGTAGGCCTACTGTGTGCTAGGCACTGTGTACTTTATGTATGCAGTACTTTACAAACATTTCCTCATTAAATCCTTACAGCATTTCTATGAGCTAGGTACCATTATTTATTTCACAGATGAGAAGCTGAGGCTGAATTAAGTAACTACCTCAATTGCTCTCAGAGTGGGATTTGAACCCAATCCATCAATCTACAAATCATGGCATCAGGGTTTTAATGGCTGTCCTTCAAGGAGTCACTGAGCTACCTCATTAGGATTCTGGCCCAGAGGAAAACTCATATTTCCACAAGGGATTAAGGAAGAGCTTCTGTTAAATTGTACCTCCATCCCACCTCCCAGAGGCGTTGTAGAAGATTTTGCCATTCCTTAGAGGACCCATCTCAAAGTGTGCCCCAGCTCCCCACTTCCCCTGTATCTGTCACCTGAATTTCTGCTTTGTGGTCTGGCCCAATCTCTTGGAGCAGCCATTCTGATCTTCATTTCAAGGTTGCTCTGACAAGGATGGCTGGGGTTTCCTCTGGTGCTTCCAGCACATGCTGTGTATTCCCTCATTGGACCATGAGGATGGTAGCAATTTCCTCTCTGACTCGTGCTTAGGAGGAGGTTCCAACGTTTCCTCTGTCATTCTCTCAACACTCTGTCCTCTTGGCAGCACTTGGGTGATGAATACAACTCAAACAATGCACTGTGATATCACCAGCTCACAAGTGATGACATCAGAAGGCACACCAATAACCAGAGCACAAGGAAGCAGACAGCAATGGTTTCTATTGATACTTATTTCAAAATATCAGCAGTGCCAGAAAATAAATCCCTGTTAAGAAAACCTAAGTCTTTCTAGTTTCCAATTTTTTAATGAGATGGAAGGAAAAAGACCTTTCTAGAACTGACTAACTTCAGCACTGTTTATATTAGAGTCTGTGCTTAAAATTTCACAGACAAAATTTCAGAAGCATCACGATGCCTAGAGAAAGTATCTATGGGACAGTGAACGGCTCCATGCGCTGAGGTAGGCGGTAGGTCATGTTTTTACTGCATAGCCCACCCCTCTCATGTGGAGCACAGTGAGGTTTTATTCTGTGAACCTGTGGAAAGCACCTTGCAGGTTTATGAACCCGGGCCACTTGGATTCAGGGGAGCAGTGGTGAGGTCACAAAAATGTTTTGCCTCCAACTTTTCTCCTTCTCCCTATTGGAGGGGCTCCCTTCTCACTAGGCCTCTACTACACAGCGCTTGCTGCAGATTTAATGTAAGAATTTTATTTCTAATATTTATTACTGGTGTCACTAATAGATATTTTTCAGTGTGGATGAGATGTTTTATAGAAATCAACATATACTATCTTAGACAAGGAAAGTTAAAATGCCTTAAAATAATAACTTTCCCTAGCTGTAAGCACTTTGTGGAAAATTTGGAAAGTATAGGAAGGATAGAAATTACTCGCAATCCCATTAACCCAGAAGCAACCATTGCGAATAGTTTTTTATTTTTTCTTTCGATATTTCTTTCCGAAGCTCTGTTGTTTTCAAATATAAAGACTTGGCCCCTGCCCAGCAAGAACTTACAACATTAAGAGTAACACAAATGAGAAAAATTTAGACAAAATACTGGGTCGGCCAAAAAGTTCATTTGGTCTTAAGTAAAAAAAAAAAGACATTTTTCATTTTCACAAGGAACTTTATTGAGTAACGTGTTCACTAACCGAACGAATTTTTGGCCAACCCAGTAAGATAAAAAACCAGGTGATGTATAGAATAAGGATGATTATGATAGGAAATAGCAGCTCCAATTTTTCTGTGAACATATCTGCTTAATTTTTATATTAAAATGAGAAAATTATAAGATTCCACATAGAGCCAATTTAGGAAAATAGGTGGGTCTTTGAAGATTCCAGTGGACAAGCTACAGTTAATTAGTGGCTCTAAAACAAGTGAATGAGCATCATGAAAACAGCTAATGAATACACTGGGAATTAATCAGAAGCCTAGGAAGTCAGAAAACAAATCTAAGATATTGACTACATACTGTATATATATTTTTAACATCTTTATTGGAGTATAATTGCTTTACAATGTTGTGTTAGCTTCTGCTTTATAACAAAGTGAATCAACTATACATATACATATATCCCCATATCCCCTCCCTCTTGAGCCTCCCTCCCACCCTCCCTATCCCACCTCTCTTGGTGCTCACAAAGCACAGAGCTGATCTCCCTGTACTATGCGGCTGCTTCTCACTAGCTATCTATTTTATATTTGGGAATGAATATATGTCCATGCCACTCTCTCACTTCGTCCCAGCTTACCATTCCCCCTCCCCATGTCCTCAAGTCCATTCTCTATGTCTGCATATTTATTCCTGTCCTGCCCCTAGGTTCTTCAGAACTACTTTTTTTTTTTTTTTTTTTGTTCCATATATATGTGTTAGCATACGGTATTTGTTTTTCTCTTTCTGACTTAATTCACTCTGTATGACAGTCTATAGGTCCATCCACCTCACTACAAATAACTCAATTTCATTTCCTTTTATGGCTGAGTAATATTCCATTGTATATATCTGCCACATCTTTATTCATTCATCTGTCGATGGACACTTAGGTTGCTTCCATGTCCTGGCTATTGTAAGTAGAGCTGCAATGAATATTGTGGTACATGACTCTTTCTGAATTGTAGATTTCTTAGGGTATATGCCCAGTAGTGGGATTGCTGGGTCGTATGGTAGTTCTATTTTTAGTTTTTTAAGGAACCCCCATACTGTTCTCCATAGTGGCTGTACCAATTTACATTCCCACCAACAGTGCAAGAGGGTTCCATTTTCTCCACACCCTCTCAAGCATTTATTGTTTGTAGATTTTTTGATGATGGTCATTCTGACTGGTGTGAGGCGATACCTCATTGTAGTTTTGATTTGCATTCCTCTAATGATTAGTGATGTTGAGCATCCTTTCATGTGTTTGTTGGCAGTCTGTATATCTTCTTTGGAGAAATGTCTATTTAGGTCTTCATCCCAGTTTTGGATTGGGTTGTTTGTTTTTTTGATGTTGAGCTGCATGAGCTGCTTGTAAATTTTGGAGATTAATCCTTTGTCAGTCGCTTCATTTGCAAATATATTCTCCCATTCTTTTTTTTTTTAAACATCTTTATTGGAGTATAATTGCTTTACAATGGTATGTTAGTTTCAGCTTCACAACAAAATGAATTAGTTATATATATACACATGTTCCCATATCTCTTCCCTCTTGCGTCTCCCTCCCTCCCACCCTCCCAATCCCACCCCTCCAGGCGGTCACAAAGCACCGAGCTGATCTCCCTGTGTTATGCGGCTGCTTCCCACTAGCTATCTACCTTATGTTTGGTAGTGTATATATATATGTCCATGCCTCTCTCTCGCTTTGTCACAGCTTACCCTTCCCCCTCCCCATATCCTTAAGTCCATTCTCTAGTAGGTCTGTGTCTTTATTCCTGTCTTACCCCTAGGTTCTTCATGACATTTTTTTTTCTTAAATTCCATATATATGTGTTAGCATACAGTATTTGTTTTTCTCTTTCTGACTTACTTCACTCTGTATGACGGACTCTAGGGCTATCCACCTCATTACAAATAGCTCAATTTCGTTTCTTTTTATGGCTGAGTAATATTCCATTGTATATATGTGCCACATCTTCTTTATCCATTCATCTGATGATGGACACTTAGGTTGTTTCCATCTCTGGGCTATCGTAAATAGAGCTGCAATGCACATTTTGGTACATGATTCTTTTTGAATTATGGTTTTCTCAGGGTATATGCCCAGTAGTGGGATTGCTGGATCATATGGTAGTTCTATGTGTAGTTTTTTAAGGAATCTCCATACTGTTCTCCACAGTGGCTGTATCAATTTACATTCCCACCAACAGTGCAAGAGGGTTCCCTTTTCTCCACACCCTCTCCAGCATTTAGTGTTTGTAGATATTTTGATGATGGCCATTCTGACCAGTGAGATGGTATCTCATTGTAGTTTTGATTTGCATTTCTCTAATGATTAGTGATGTTGAGCATTCTTTCATGTGTTTGTTTGCAGTCTGTGTATCTTCTTTGGAGAAATATCTATTTAGATCTTCTGCCCATTTTTGGATTGGGTTGTTTGTTTTTTTGTAATTAAGCTGCATGAGCGGCTTATAAATTTTGGAGATTAATCGTTTGTCAGTTGCTTCATTTGCAAATATTTTCTCCCATTCTGAGGGTTGTCTTTTGGTCTTGTTTATGGTTTCCTTTGCTGTGAAAAGCTTTGAAGTTTTATTAGGTCCCATTTGTTTATTTTTGTTTTTATTTCCGAAAACAAAAAAGGACCAAAAGGACCTTGGGTCAAAAAGGACCTTGCTGTGATTTATGTCATAGAGTGTCCTGCCTATGTTTTCCTCTAAGAGTTTGATAATTTCTGGCCTTACATTTAGGTCTTTAATCCATTTTGAGTTTATTTTTGTGTATGGTGTTAGGGAGCATTCTAATTTCATTCTTTTATATGTAGCTGTCCAGTTTTCCCAGCACCACTTATTGAAGAGGCTATCTTCTCTCCATTGTATATTCTTGCCTCCTTTATCAAAGATAAGGTGACCATATGTACATGGGTTTACCTCTGGGCTCTCTATTCTGTTCCATTGATCTATATTTCTGTTTTTGTGCCAGGACCATACTGCCTTGATTACTGTAGCTTTGTAGTAGAGTTTGAAGTCTGGGAGCCTGAGTCCTCCAGCTCTGTTTTTCTTTGTCAAGATTGCTTTGGCTATTTGAGGTCTTTTGTGTTTCCATACAAATTGAAAATTTTTTGTTCTAGTTCTGTGAAAAATGCCATTGGTAGTTTGATGGGGATTGCATTGAATCTATGGATTGCTTTGGGTAGTATTGTCATTTTCACAATGTTGATTCTTCCAATCCAAAAATATGATATATCTCTCCATCTGTTTGTATCACCTTTAATTTCTTTCATCAGTGTCTTATAGTTTTCTGCATACAGGTCTTTTGCCACCTTCAGTAGGTTAATTCTTAGGTATTTTATTCTTTTTGCCACAATGGTGAATGGGAGTGTTTCCTTAATTTCTCTTTCAGATTTTTCATCATTAGTGTATAGGAATGCAGGAGATTTCTGTGCATTACTTTTGTATCCTGCTACTTTACCAGATCCATTCATTAGCTCTAGTAATTTTCTGGTAGCATCTTTAGGATTCTATATGTAGAGTATCATGTCATCTGCACACAGTGACAGTTTTACTTCTTTTCTGATTTGGATTACTTTTATTTCTTTTTCTTCTCTGATTGCTGTGGCTAAAACTTCCAAAACTATGTTGAGTAAGAGTGGTGAGAGTGGGCAACCTTGTCTTCTTCCTGATCTTAGTGTAAATGGTTTCAGTTTTTCACCATTGAGAATGATGTTGGCTGTGGGTTTGTCATATATGGCCTCTATTATGTTGAGGTAAGTTCCCTGAATGCCTACTTTCTGGAGGGTTTTTATCGTAAATGGGTGTTGAATTTTGTTGAAAGCTTTTTCTGCATCTATTGAGATGATCATATGGTTTTCTCCTTCAATTTGTTAATATGGTTTATCACATTGATTGATTTGCGTATGTATAAGAATCCTTGCATTTTAATGTGCTGTTGGATTCTGTTTGCTAGTATTTTGTTGAGGATTTTTGCATCTATGTTCATCAGTGATATTGGCCTGTAGTTTTCTTTCTTTGTGACATCTTTGTCTGGTTTTGGTATCAGGGTGATGGTGGCCTCATAGAATGAATTTGGGAGTATTCCTCCCTCTGCTATACTTTGGAAGAGTTTGAGAAGGATAGATGTTAGCTCTTCTCTAAATGTTTGATAGAATTCACCTGTGAAGCCATTTGGTCATGGGCTTTTGTTTGTGGGAAGATTTTTAATCACAGTTTCAATTTCAGTGCTTGTGATTGATCTGTTTATATTTTCTCTTTCTTCCTGGTTCAGTCTTGGAAGGTTGTATTTTTCTAAGAATTTGTCCGTTTCTTCCAGGTTGTCCATTTTATCGGTGTATAGTTGCTTGTAGTAATCTCTCATGATCCTTTGTATTTCTGCAGTGTCAGTTATTACTTCTCCTTTTTCATTTCTAATTCTATTGATTTGAGTCTTCTCCCTTTTTTCTTGATGAGTCTGGCTAAATGTTTATCAATTTTGTTTATCTTCTCAAAGATCCAGCTTTTAGTTTTATTGATCTTTGCTATCATTTGCTTCATTTTGTTTTCATTTATTTCTGAACTGATCTTTATGATTTCTTTCCTTCTGCTAACTTTGGTTTTTTTTTGTTCTTCTTTCTCAAATTGTTTTAGGTGGAATTTTAGGTTGTGTATTTGAGATGATTCTTGTTTCTTGAGGTAGGATTGTATTGCTAAATACTTCCCTCTTAAAACTGCTTTTGCTGCAACCCATAGGTTTTAGGTTGTCATGTTTTCATTGTCATTTGTTTCTAAGTATTTTGTATCTAGGTATTCTAAGATATTTTTTCTGTAATTGATATCTAGTCTCATAGCGTTGTGGTCGGAAATGATACTTGATACGATTTCAATTTTCTTCAATTTACCAAGCCTTGATTTGTGACCCAAGATATGATCTATCCTGGAGAATGTTCCATGAGCACTTGAGAGGAAAGTGTATTCTGTTGTTTTTGGATGGAATGTCCTATAAATATCAATTAAGTCCATCTTGTTTAAGGTATCATTTAAGCTTGTGTTTCCTTATTTATTTTCATTTTGGATGATCTGTCCATGGGTGAAAGTGGGGTGTTTAAGTCCCCTACTAAGATTGTGTTACCGTCAATTTCCCCTTTTGTGGCTTTTAGTATTTGCCTTATGTACCTATGTTGGGTGCATAAATATTTACAATTGTTATATCTTCTTCTTGGATTAATCCCTTGATCATTATGTCATATCCTTCTTTGTCTCTTGTAATAGTGTTTACTTTAAAGTCTATTTTGTCTGATATGAGAATTGCTACTTCAGTTTTCTTTTGATTTCCATTTGCATGGAATATCCTTTTCCATTCCCTCACTTTCATTCTGTGTGTTTCCCTAGGTCTGAAGTAGTCTCTTGTAGGCAGCATATATATGGGTGTGGTTTTTGTATCCATTCAGCCAATCTATGTTTTTTGGTGGGAGCATTTAATCCATTTATATTTAAGGTAGTTATTGATATGTATGTTCCTATTACCATTGTCTTAATTGTTTGGGGTTTGTTATTTTAGTTCTTTTCCTTCTCTTGTGTTTCTCGGCTAGAGAAGTTCCTTTAGCATTTGTTGTAAAGCTGGTTTGGTGGTGCTGAATTCTCTTACCTTTTCCTTGTCTGTAAAGGTTTTAATTTCTCTGTCGAATCTGAATGAGATCCTTGCTAGGTAGAGTAGTGTTGGTTGTAGGTTTTTCCCTTTCATCACTTAAGTATGTCCTGCCACTCCTTTCAGGCTTGCAGAGTTTCTGCTGAAAGATCAGCTGTTAACCTTATGGGGTTTCCCTTGTATGTTATTTGTTGTTTTTCCTTTGCTGCTTTTCATATTTTTTCTTTGTATTTAATTTTTGATAGTTTGATTAATATGTGTCTTGGCGTGTTTCTCCTTGGATTTATCATATATGGGACTCTCTGTGCTTCCTGGACTTAATTATTTCCTTTCCCACATTCGGGATGTTTTCAACAATAATCTCTTCAAGTATTTCCTCAGTGCCTTTTTTTTTTTCTCTTCTCCTTCTGGGACCCCTATAATTCGAATGTTGGTGTGTTTAATGTTGTCCCAGAAGTCTGTAAGAGTGTCCTCAATTCTTTTTATTCTTTTTTCTTTATTCTGCTCTGTCGTAGTTATTTCCACTGTTTTATATTCCAGGTCACTTATCCATTATTCTGCTTCAGTTATTCTGCTATTCATTCCTTCTAGAGGATTTTTAATTTCATTTACTGTGTTGTTCATCATTGTTTGTTTGCTCTTTAGTTGTTCTAGGTCCTTGTTAAACCTCTCTTGTATTTTCTCCATTCTGTTTCCAAGATTTTGGATCATATTTACTATCATTACTCTGAATTCTTTTTCAGGTAGACTGCATAGTTCCTCTTCATTTGTTAGGTCTGGTGGGTTTTTACCTTGCTCCTGCATCTGCTGTGTATTTCTCTGTCTTCTCATTTTGCTTAACTTACTGTGTTTGGGGTCTCTTTTTTGCAGGTTGCAGGTTTGTAGTTCCCATTGTTTTTGGTGTTTTCCCCCAGTGGCTAAAGTTTGTTCAGTGGGTTATGTAGGCTTCCTGGTGGAGGTGACTTGTGCCTGTGTTCTGGTGGATGAGGCTGGATCTTGTCTTTCTGGTGAGCAGGACTGCATCTGGTGGTGTGTTTTGTGGTATCTGTGACATTATGATTTTAGGCAGCCTCTCTGCTAATGGGTGGGGTTGTGTTCCTGTCTTACTAGTTGTTTGGCGTAGGTTGTCCAGTACTTTAGCTTGCTGGTCGTCGAATGGAGCTGAATCTTAGCATTGAGATGGAGATCTCTGGGAGAGCTTTCGCCATTTGATGTTATGTGGAGCCCAGAGGTCTCTGGAGGACCAATGAACTGAATGAGGCTCTCCCACCTCAGAGGCACAGGCCTGACACCCAGCCAGAGCACGAAGACCTTGTCAGCCACACAGCCAGGTTCGTTTGGAGCTTTTTGTCTTTTGTGAAGTCTGAGGTCTTCTGCCAGTGTTCAGTAAGAGTTCTGTAGGAGTTGTTCCACATGTAGATGTATTTCTGATGTTTTTGTGGGGAGGAAGGTGATCTCCACGTTTTTTTTTTTTTGCGGTACGTGGGCCTCTCACTGTTGTGGCCTCTCCCGTTGTGGAGCACAGGCTCCAGACGCGCAGGCTCAGCGGCCATGGCTCACGGGCCCAGCCGCTCCGTGGCATGTGGGATCTTCCTGGACCGGGGCACGAACCCGTGTCCCCTGCATCGGCAGGCGGACTCTCAACCACTGCGCCACCAGGGAAGCCCTCCACGTCTTTAATAATGTGAGCTGAGGATATTTGAAAAAGTCAGTGTGACGCATGCAGTGGCCGAAGATGTGGAGAAATTGAGGCTCTGGGTAACAAACATTCACATGAGAAAATTGGTGGTAGCCATCATGAGGACGCCTAAGCCGCAGAAGCAGAAGCCAATATTCACCTCGCTGCTGAAGACCAGCTCCCATACTGTACTTTTTTTTTTTTTTTTTTTTTTTTTTTTTCGGTACGTAGGCCCCTCACTGCTGTGGCCTCTCCCATTGCAGATCACAGGCTCCGGACGCGCAGGCTCAGCAGCCATGGCTCACGGGCCCAGCCGCTCCGCGGCATGTGGGATCTTCCCAGACCGGGGCACGAACCTGTGTCCCCTGCATCGGCAGGCGAACTCTCAAACACTGTGCCTCCAGGGCAGCCTCCATACTGTACTTTTGATAGGCTCTTTGATTTCTACAAAGTGTCACTGAGACACACACTGCCTGGAATCAGTCACTTCCTGCCTTGTCTGCCACTTACTGTACATTCACAGGCAAGTTACTTCTCCTCTCTAGTGTTTCCTCATTTATAAAATAGGAAAAATAAGTTGTATTAAATGAGATAATCCATATCTAATGTATTTAATACAGTCCCTGGTGCATAATATGTGATCAAGAAATGTTAAGCATTATTAAAGGCACTGTAAGGCAGTGGTTAAAAGATCAAATTCTGGTCAGATTGCCTTGTCACTTTGTGACTTTTTTTCTACTTGCTTGTAGAACCAAATCATCAACAATGATCTCTATTTAACAACCTTTTTTGTCCCAAGTGTTTGAGTATGAACCAGTTTTTTCTTTGAATTGTTTTAAGATAATCATGAATTTATCAATCAAAATGAGCATTCATGAATTGCTTCTGGGAAGTCCAGAGTTTTCTAAGGAAGACTTTTTCATCATAAAGTCTCTTATAAAGTAGCAGTTTTTTACTATTAATGAAGCCACATGCATTTTCTCCAAAATGGACCCCCCCAAATTCTTTATCTTAGAAAGAGTAATGTTGGATACATCTGAAGTTCATTACAACTTGACATTTTGTAGCCCTCAGAGCTGCCCCTATGATGAGAAGATGGAGGAAAGAGTCAGAGAGAACCTGAATACATGTTACACTCCATAAATATATGACATTTATGGAAAAGTCAAAAACTTTTACCCAGTATTCAGAGTGTTTAGCATGAGATTAGGATAATTTTTTAAACATACTTTTTACTTTATTAAAATTTTTATTTTATTTTATATTGGAGCAGAGTTGATTAACAATGTTGTGTTAGTTTCAGGTGTACAGCAGAGTAATTCAGTTATGCATATACATGTATCTATTCTTTTTAAAATTCTTTTCCCATTTAGGTTATTACAGAGTATTGAGCAGAGTGCCCTGTGCTATAAAGTAGGTCCTTATTGGTTATCTATTTTAAATATAGCAGTGTGTACATGTCAATCCCGAAGTCCCAATCCATCCCTCCCCCACTCCCCTTCCCCCTGGTAACCATAAGTTCATTCTCTAAGTCTGTGAGTCTGAAAAACATACATTTTAAAAACTAACATTTATTGTTTCATACTATAAAACTAAACGCTGTTTATTCTATAAAATTTAGAAAGCAGAACCAAGAAAAAAACACATATCTTAACATTTTAATGTACTTCCTGCCAGTTTCTGTATAGACAGTTATATCTAAATATATATTTATCATTATAATATGAATCTTTTGATTTCTAAATTCCTAAGGAACCAATAAGTCAACTAACTTACTTTGGTTTGCTGGGCATTGGCCTTTATCAAAAGACCCTGTTGTGTATGATGGAGGAGCCTAGTGGTTCAAAATTACTGTTTGATTTCTCTTGAGTTCCTGTAGCATAGGATCTGGCTACTCAAAGTGTGGTCTGGGAACCCATAGCATCAACATCAACTGGGAGCATATTAGAAACGAAGAATTTTCAGCTTCACCCCAGACCTAGTGAATCCCAACTGTATTTTAATATGACTCCTGGGTGATTTGTATGCACATTAAATTTTGAGTAACATTACTATAGAAAAAACTCGACAAAGTGTTTTTTCTCTAACAAGATAGTTTTTGAAGGCCTGGTTAGTCCCTATTCCCAGAACAACATCCTCTCCTCCCAGATGATTAGCTGCTTCCTGGGTTCTCACTTCCACAAAAGCACTGTTGGAACAAGTCTAGTTAGAGATCCACCAGACAGCCTTCAGGAAAAAGTTTTGCTCGCTTCCCCAGCCAGGAGAGGAAAGACACAGAATAAACCTGGGACGTACCAACATGCCAATAAAACTCCGTAAATTTAAAGTCTGTATTGTGCAGCATTTTATTACTTTATCAAAATGCTCTTCCTGGGCTCACTGTTGAATGACCAGGAAATGGTGTTGAACCAACTGAAAAACCCAGCAATAAAGTTCATCAATAGCATTTTCATCAGTGGAGATTTTGATGCAGGGGTCTATTGATCTGGAGAACTGAGCCTGACTTAAAGACCAAACAGAAAGAGAACACTCCAAAAAACACTACCTGTAAATTGAACAGCTTTTAAGATGGTAGTGAATGTGTGCCTTCTCATCCTCATATTCCTTATTTTCTGGAATAGAAATGTATCTACAAAGCAGGGTTGTGGCAATTTCCTGGTGAGCGCGACTAATAATAATAATAGGCTACATCTGACAGCATTTTGAGTAGCAGGTTCTTATCCTGATCTCCTTTGAGAGTCACAGAAATTCTGGGAGGTAGATAGAGCATTTATTATTTTTTTTCCTCCAAGCATTATTTTCCCTTCCTTATCAGAATATTGGCTCTATGAGGTTAAGGATTTGGGTGTGTTTGCTCATTGCTGTATCCCAAGTGCCTATAATAGTAGGCATGCAGTACATTTTTGTTGGATGAATGAATGACTGCATCTGAATTTTATAGAGGAATTTAAATAATGCTTTAATCAAAGTCACATGCTAATAAGTAGCAAAGCTGGCTTTTGAACCTAAGAAACTACTTAAATCAGAGTTTGGTACCAAATGCTTCTATTTAGTGACTTGACTTTCTTTGTTTTTGTTAATAGAAAATTTTTTTGAAGGAATATTTTAAATTGAAGTATAACAGAAGAATGGCCAAATCATGTGTATAATTGATTAATCTATGCAGAGGAACATACAGAACCACCTCTCAGACAGAGGAATTACCAGCTCCCCAGAAATGTGCCCCCTACTCCCTTCCAGCCATTGTCCTCTCCTTCAGAGGGGGATGCTATTATGACTTCTGTCACCACAGAATAATTTTGAACTTGGTAGAAGTAAAACTTTATAATATATGCTCTTTAGTATATGCTTCTTTCACTCAATATTATATTTGTGTTCTTGAATATAGCAGTAATTTACTCATTTTCATTTTATAGTATTCCATTGTGTATATTGTGCATGTTCCATGAACATACCAATATTTATCATACATTTCACTGTTGAGGGCATTAGGGTTGATTCTGGTTTTAGGCTAATATGACTAGTCTATGGATATTTTTGTACATAATTTTTGGTGAACATATGTATATCTTTCTATTGGATGTGTATTAGAAGTGCAATATTTCTGATTTGGGGTGTATTCAGTTCTTGTAGACATCACCAGATTTCAAAGTGATTGTATTAATTATTTTGTCTTTGATTTTTAAAATGTTGATTAAATTCCCTAGGTAATCATTGAAATTCTTTCACTGCAAAGAGAATTTTGAGGAATTTTATTACTGTGACTCTTGGGTCAAGATGGTGGATTGAGCACACACATTTACTTTCCTTACTCCAAACACCTCATAAAATGACAATAAATGGATTTTGGGGGAGAATGACATAAATCTAAAAGGATAAATAAAGAAAATGAGAGATGAGACAACATCAACACAATTTGGGATACTTGAGAAAGCTGAATCCTGTGGCAGCAGTAAGAAGCTGAAAACAAACCTGATTTACACACAGAATCCCTACAAGCTTTGGGAGGGAGAGGTAGTGCTAAAAAGGACAGTGTTGACTTAAAGTCTCTTTAAAAAGCAGTTAGGGGGCTTTTATGTGGTGCAGTGGATAAGAATCAGCCTGCCAATGCAGGGGACACGGGTTCAAGCCCTGGTCCGGGAAGATCCCACATGCTGCGGAGCAACTAAGGCTGTGCACCACAACTACTGAGCCTGCGCTCTAGAGCCCACGTGCCACAATTACTGAAGCCCGCAAGCCACAACTACTGAAGCCCACGTGCCTACAGCCCATGCTCCACAACAAAAGAAGCCACTGCAATGAGAGGCCCGAGCACCACAATGAAGAGCAGCCCTCACTTGCTCAACTAGAGAAAGCCCGCGTGCAGCAATGAAGACCCAACGCAGCCAAAAATAAATAAATAAAAAAAAATTAAAAAAAAAAAAGCAGTTAGATCCCCTCCCCCAATCCACAAAGTCACAGTGGTTTTCTGTCCCCAACCCACCCTGGGGAAGACTGAGGAAAATTGGAGAGTGTAAAACAGAGGGTTCCTGCACTAGAATCTGTCAGACACAGTTGAGGGTGAAAGTATACTACTGAAAACATAGGGCGTAAACAAATTTATATTCTGAATACTGAGATCCACAGTCCCACCTGGGCCTCTTCTACACGTAGCTCCCAAAGTGTTGACAAAGAGACATGTATCTTCTAGATAGGAGACTGGAAGCTCCTTCTCTTGGAACTCTACCAAACCAAGAGAAAGAAGCAATGGTACTGATATTTGAGGAGTGGGATCTCTAAGGAAATAGCCCAGCTGGATCAACAGGTACAGTGAAGCCTGTAGTAATCAATCCCCAACCACAGATTCAGAACTTCCAATCAGCTCTTTCAGGGCCACACCCTTAAATAGATGATAGGCAAGCAAGGTCACCAGGTAAATGAGGTAAGATTTTGCCATGAAACATAGAGACCAAAATAAACACACAGAAAAAAAGCAACCTAGAAGAAAAGAAAAATTTTCAGGGGAAAGACTACTTAAAAAATCATCATTAGTGTTCTCAGAGAGCTGTAAAAGGATATCACATTCCTGAAATAAGAACAGGTTGTTTTAAAAAAGGACAATTGGGAACTCTTAGAAACTAAAAATATGATAACAGAAATGAAAAGCTCAACAGCACAGTGGGGAGATAAAATTGAGAAAATCTCGAAGAAATTTGATAAAAGAGGAAAAGAGATGGAAAATAGAAAATATAATAAAATTAGAGGCCCAGATTGTGAAGTTCAAAATCTTTAAAACAGGAGTTCAAAAGGAGAAAAAGGAAAGAGGGAAAAGAGAAAAGAGGAAATTATTACCAAAATAGTCAAAGAAAAATTTCCATAAGTAAAGGTTAGAGTTTCCAGGTTGAAAGGATCCATCGATTTCCCAGCAGAGTTAAAAACACATAATTTTATACTTTCACAAGTTCTACAAATTTCCAGAAAAATGTCACATACAAAAGATAAAAAAATCAGAACACCAAGCATTTGCCAACTAGAACATGGCATCCAAATTTTTGTGGAAAAATGATTCCTTGAATTCTACACTCAGCCAAATTCATAAGCAAAGGTGAAGATGGAATAAAAAACGTTTAGATATAGTCTGAAAAAGTTAATCTCCTGTGAGCTTTTTCTCAGAGATATGATCCATTAAAATGAGGACGTAAACTAAGAAAGGGAAAGACACAGGAAATAAGAAACAGGGCATTTAATATTAGAGAGTGGAAAGGACTCTTCAGAACGAATAAAGGGAAAGCCTAAGACAATAGCTAGGCATTGGGCATAGAGAAAATAGTTAGGTGTTAATATCTAGAATTAAGTGAATCAGAAGGTTCCAGAAGAGATTTTTCTCAAGAAGATGAAATTAATAGACTGACACTGTGTTTCACAATATATTGATGGGAATTTCAGACATCTGGCAGAGATTTTGGGATTAAATTGGTGACAAGTAAATAGAAAACCAAGCATGTGAGAAAATAAGGAAAAGAAGCATCAGTTATTAACTGTTCCCCCTTCTTTCACCTCTCCCCATCCCCATTAACCAAAGCTTGTACAGGGAAGGAAAGTAATCATGTAGATTGCATGTCTCAACTGTGGATGGCATCTATATAGTCACAGTAACGTAAACAATGAATGTTGATGTAACCAAAATTTCAATACAGCTCTATTGAGTGAATGAGGGGATGGTGGTGGTTATGGGAAAATCCGTGTGTGTTTGTGGTGGGAAGAGAGGAATAGGTTAGAGAAAGCTAAGCCTCATCTTCCCTGGTATAAAATCAACAGATAATGACTAAAACTGAAAAATCAAGAAACTTACAATATGTGCATGTTATTTAGTGATACAGTGATAAATTCCAAAAGAATCCTCTGAAGGAGAGGAAAGATTGCCTCTGGGAGGGGGTTATTTTTTTATATTAGGCCTTGTAAAATAACTGTACTTATCTTCAAATTATGTGAATGTATACCTCTGATAAAAATTTTAAAAAGTTAGAATAAATTTTATTCATATTTTACCACTGATAGCTCTTCAACTTTCTTGAGGTTTATTTTCCATATGTATGTATATATATATAAGTATATATATACACACATATATATATAAAAGCATTATAATCCATAATTAAAATATGTATTATTTTGGCCAGTTGTTCTGGTGTCTATTCCCAGGGAATCATTTGTGGGTATCCAAGGATCCTATTTGAAAGCGACCTTCAATCATTTCTTCTGTGTATGCAAAGATTCTGGGAAACAGTGAAAAGGACAAAAAAGGAGGCAGGAAGGAGGAAAACTTTTAAATATTACCACAAATGCATGATTAATCTATGAATTAAGGAGAGTCCTTGTCCCTGGATAATTCAGAATGAACACACTTCCCCTTCACTCAGAGCTAGAGCAACAAGTTTACTCTGGGAGGCTTACACAGTGACCATTTCAGAGAAGGAATCTTGTAGTTAAAGAACCATGGCTCTGTAATTGACACAGATGTTCAGGTGTGAGTTATTGAAAAATGATCTTCATTCTTACTGTGAAATGAGACTGGTCCAGGTGAGGCTGGTCTCTCAAAGAAGGAAAATCCAACATGGTGCAATATGTGCTCAGGTAAGGCAGTGGGTGTATTTTGGACACCAAGTTTCCTCTGGCTCAAATTCCCTTGGGCTTAAGTCCCACCTGTTGCTTGTAAGCCCTCTGGTACTTGCGGCTGTTACTAAAAGCTGTGCTTCTCACACTTGAGTGAGCCTCGGAGTAACCTGGAGGGCTTGTTAAAACACAGATTCCTGAGTCCTACATCCAGAGATTTTAGTTCAGCAAGGGACCCAGAATTTTCATTTTAAACAAATTCGCATGTGATGCTGCTGCTACTCGGTGTGTGGGTCACACTCTGTGTAGCACCAAGTGCAGAATTTTGAGAGGTTCAGATAAACAGCAGATGAGTTTAATGGGAAAGAGTGAGTGTGTCAGTTGCTCCTAGGTATTATTTGTTTTTGTTTTTATAATGAAATATATCCTATAAACAGAAGAAGTGTACAAAATGTATTTAAGCATATATGTATTTGTTGAAGTATTATGTTTTAAAAAACCCAAGTACCCACCAGCCAGGTAAAAAAAAATAGAACATTCCAGCACATTAGAGCATCCTTGGGCTGACTTGATTAGCTAGTATTTTGTTTGGTTTTTAGCATCTATGTTCATGATTGAGACTGGCCTGTAATTTTTCTTTTTTGTATTGCTTTTGTCGGTTTTTGGAATCAACGTTATACAAAACTCAAACAGAGTTGAGGAGGATTTTTTTTCCTCTTTTCTATACTCTGGAATAGTATGTGTTAAATTGGAATTAAATTATATTTAAATATAAATCTGTATGCATTCAACAGCCAAATATTCTTGCACAGGTGAAGAAAAGTATGTCATAGAAGCCAACACAAGTGACTGAACTGCTGATTCAGTATCTTTAATCATTATAAAACTATTAAAGTTTCCCAGTTCTTGAATCAGTTTTTGTGATATATTTCTGAAATTTTTCAATTTCACAAAGTTTTCAAACGTATTTTCCTTTTTTAATTGAGATAAAATTGACATATAACATTGGGTAAGTTTAAGGTATACCGTGTGTTTATTTGATACATTTATATATTGCAGTATGATTACCACTGTAGCTTTATAACACCTCTATCATGTCACATAATTACCATTTCTTTCTTGTGGTGAGAACATTTAACACCTGGTCTCTTAGCAATTTTGAAAGACACAATACAGCATTATTGACCATAATCACTATGCTGTGCATTAGATCTGCAGAATTTACTCATCTTTTAGTTGCAAGTTTTTATCTTTAACATCTCCCCAATTCTTCCACTTCCTAGCCCCGCATAACCATCATTTTGCAATCCGTTTCTATGAGTTTGGCTTTTTAAGATTCTACATATAAGTGATATACGATATTGGTTTTTCTCTGTGTTGCTTATCTCACTTAGCATAATGCTATCAAGGTTTATCCATGTTGTTGCAAATGGCGGGTTTTCTTTCTTTTTTTGTGGATGAATAATGTTCCATTGTATACATATATACACCACAACATCTTTATCCATTTATCTGCTGACAGACACTTAAGTTGTTTCCTTGTCTTGGCTATTATGAATAATGCTGCTGTAAACACGAGGATGCAGGTATCTTTTCCATATTCTGTTTTCATTTCCTTTGGATATATACCTAGGAGTGGGATTCCTGGATCATATTTTTAAAAATTTTTTAGCAACCTCCATACTGTTTTCCATAGTGGCTGAATCGATTTACATTCCCACCAACAGTGCCCGAGTTCCCTTTTTTTCACATCCTCACCAACACATCTCTTGTCTTGATGACAGCTGCTCTGATGACAGCAATCTCTTGTTGGAGGAGGTCATGGAGAGGACGTGACCACCCGTTGACCCAGGAGCTGACCCAGGCAGTTGGGAGTTCCTCCCCACCTCCAGGTCCTTGGAAAGTACGCTTTGCCCACGCTCCCACAGCTGGATCTGCTTTGAAGGATACAGCCCTGAGAGAGCAAGGTGTGGTTGAGACCATCTGGACAGCATACATGACTGAACCCAGCTAAGGCCTGTGCATAAGCTTTAAGATTCTGTCTGGTGGGTGTGGAGATCTACTTGTCCTGCAGCCGCCCACATATAGCCGCATGTGTAAGTTCCTTTGTTTATTAAACCCGCCACCTACCAATCTCCAGTGGCCTGCTTCTTTCTTAAGGCTCTCTTTGCCCTCTGTATATGGGGGCCAGTTTGGGAGCCAACGCAGGTGTAGATGATATCTTGTTGTGGTTTTGATTTGCATTTCCCTGATGATTAGTGATGTTGAGCATCTTTTCATGTGCCTCTTGGCCATCTGGATGTCTTCTTTGGAGAAATGTCTATTAAGTTGCTCTGCCCAGGTGATGCTTAGCACTTTAATTTTCAATACTTCCTTCTTTTCTAATACAGGCTTTTAAGATTACCAAGTTCTCTCTAATTCCTGCTTTTGCTGTATTTCCCCAAGTTTTGTTTGTGGTATTTTATTATTAATCAGTTCTACATTTTTTCTATTTTCCAATTTAATTTCTTTTTTTGACTCGAGCTATTTAGAAGTTTATTGATTTTAAACATATGGGATTTTTCTAGTTATCTTTCTGTTAACGGTGTCAAGTTTAACAACATTGAGGTGTGGTCAGAGACTATGCTTTGAATGAAACCAGTATTTTGGTATTTTTGGAAACTTGCTTCGAGAATCAGTGTGGGTCAATCTTTGTGTTTCAAGTGTGCTTATGCTTTAATTATGCTTGCTAATTTTATAATTAGGTAATTAAATACCTTCTATATTCTTGCTGACTTTTTATATTCTTGGTCTATCAGATATAGAAAGATTTGTTAAACTATTACTGTATGATACTGCATTTATTTATTTTTTCTGCTAACTTTTGCTTAAATATTCTGAGGCTGTGTCAAAATTTGCATGAAAATTTAAAATTATTTCTGTCATATGAAATGTACCTTTTGTCATTATGAAGTGACACTATCTCTAGTAAAGCTTTATGCCTTAGAGTTTATTTCATTTGATATTAATATAGTTGCATAATTATATAATTAATCTCAATACTTTGCTGATCCATGCCTGGCCCTGTGCATTGCTCACCTACTTCTCCCTTCCCTTCTGCTCCCTGGTCCCACTGGGTGTGACATTGAACAGCTGGAAGATGGCTTTGGGGGCTAATGATAACAGGAATCCATGATTCCTCCTTCCCCCCAACCCCCCACACCCAGAAAAATTGGGATAGGTATCCAGGAAAGGGGTAAAATTGCCCCATACATTCATACAGTCATGACTGTTCAGCTCTGGTAATGTTCTGTTTCCTTGTTTCTGCCCTGATGTGTAAGGACTGGTCTGGAAGGAATCATGGTAGTCCCATGGTGTTGACAATGGTGTGATCTGGAGTCACATCTGAAGCATCATTAGTCAAAGGGGCCATAGGACCCTAAGGGAGGTCTTGAGTAATGCACATTAAGAAGCCCTGTTCCAAGTAATAGAAGTACATGGAAATTAGATCTTGAGTTTTCCTGGATGTGCTCCAGTGAGAAGATTAGTCTGGTGAGGACTGTCCTCTCATTTTACACACTTGTACCTACAGGGGCCTTTCCCTATTCCCCACTCCCCCACTGTGCTCCTAAATACAATCTGCCTCTCTGTTGATGGTGACATCCATGGGGAAGGTAACTGGGACAGTTTAACAGCACGGCTGCAATTTTTTTGACATTCTTTCCATCAGGAGGTGGGGTCTATGTCTCCTCCACTTGAATCTGGTAGGCTTGTGACTGCTTTGACTAACAGAGCACACTGGAAGTGATGCTAGCTGACCTCTGAAGCTGGGTCACAAAATGCCATGCAGCTTCCTCCTTGCTTATTGGAATACTTGTGCTTTGAGCCCTGAGCCATCACATTGTAATTCTGGTTACCTTGAGACGGCCAAGATGGAGAGGCCACGTGTAGGCACCCTGGTCAACAGCCCCAGCTGTGCTTGTCCTTCACCAATCCCAGGCCAAGGGCCAGACATTTGATTAAAGAAACCATATTGAAAGTGGATTCTCTTGTCCCTGCTCTTCCAGCCATACCTTTTGAGTCACCTCACAGTCTTTGGAGTCATCATAGCTGAGGCCCCAGACATTACTCAACAGAAACGAGTCATCCCTCTATGTTCTATTAAAGTTCCTGAGCACCAGAATACAGCAACATGATAGCATGTTTGTTGCTTTATGCCGCTCACTGTTTTTCAGGATGGTTTGTTATGCTGATAGATAACTGAAACAATAATGCCACCAAACAGGCAGTTGAGAGCTCGCTTTTCTGAGTCTATCACCCTTTCTCTTTTTATTCACAGCCACTTATCAGCAACGATCAGAAAATCAGGATTTTGTGGTTGGACATGGAAATGTGTTCATAGTAACCACTGCCTTCACTTTGGCGCTTGGCTTAGGGCCTTGGTAAACTAGCTGCCAGCCTGAGAAGGATCAACCATTTTAGGGAACAAAATGTGTCAAGGCTTTTCACTTGAAAGATATACGTGGAAGGAGACGATTGCTCCCTGCCAAAGGGCTCATCAGTCACAACTAGATTTCATCTATTTGCCGCTAAATGTCTCAGGTGATAATCTGGGAAAATTTGGTGTCTCTAGCCTAATCCTGTTCTATTCACTTGATTCTGAAAAGCAAACAAAATAGCACTTCAAGGCTTCTTCCGCCTAACATGGACTATTTGTTTTAAAATGTGGCTCTGAGGCAGTCTGCATTGTCTTTTGAGGACATCCCAGGAGAAAGACAGCTTTATAGACTAGCTAAGTGTTATGCCTGCCAGATTTCAGATGGTGCCAAAACTTAGGCCTTTCTTTTTCTATTGAAGTACTGGGAAGTATTGCAGTACGTTATTGAGAGTGATGAATGGTGTCTATTTAATAAGGACTTTAGTACTTTTATTTTATCGTCATTGCTTTATAAAGCAGACCTTTATTTTCATGCCTTTTCTGGATGAGTTTCCTCTTCTTTATTACCATAATGCCCAGATACACAAATCCTTGACTAAACTCACTGGCAATATTTATTCTACTTATTTTTAAGCAAATAAATCACGGTACTCTGGTACAGCTCTCAGAGTTTGGAAGTGTTATAAGCATTTACAGGGAAAATCCTGGAGGGAATTACCTGAGAGTTGGTAAGGAAGGAAAACTGGACGGTAAAATGGCTGAAAGAATCCAGGATTCTCTCTCTGACATGTCCCTTGAGTTTCTTTTAGCTTCGCCATTTTCTTTTTAGACTGTTACAAAAGGCTGCTATTGCCTTCTTGTCTGTAGACTTGGCTCCCTACCAGCTACTTTCCATGTGGCAGTCACACTGGACTATAAGGGCACAGGCTATGTCTTATTCGTGGTTGTCCCACCATTGCCTAGCCCAGCGCCTGCTGCATGGTTGGTGTACAACAAATGTTTGAATAAATGAACATTGAAAAACTATATTATTTCTGTTCTCTGAAATAGTCAATGGACCCACATGGCCTAAAGAATCAAGTCTACTTTCCTTGGCATGACACCAGCAGGCAATAGACTTAGGCAGCTGACTGCCACTCAATGATCAGAAAAGGGGTGTGATGACGGTGAGAGGAGCTAAGTGATAGGGTTGACAAAAGGTTTACATTTGATAAAAATTTATATAAATGTGTACCTATATGTGTATATGTGTGTGTATATACACACGAATGTGAGAAATGGGGAGTTCAGTGATAATAATTTGCACTATACGTTGTATTTTGTACTAAATCAGGTGTCCCCTTTCTTTACTTAATTAAAAAAGCCTTACTATTTGCCTCTAAATAAGTCTCAGGTAAAGTTAAAAAATTACTTCTTATGGATTCAAAACTCAATCTGTTACATTCACAGATTTTCCATGGCACTAAAAACTACTCTACACATAGGCAGTGCTTCAGAGGCAAATTTACTGTCTGTATTAAATGTACATTACTTTATTAGTAGAAATACTTATTTTTTTCAGGAACTAACATTGAATTTTTGATTTCAAGCTATTATGTTTTTTGATAAAGCTGTCAGAATCTCTGTGTGAAAAAGAAAGTGAAAAGGTAGAACCCTATATTATTAAGAGGGTGGTATTGGGTGAATCTATGTGGCTTCCAGGGCCCTGAAAGGGCCCATGCACCAGGGAGCTTTGCTCTCAGGGCAGGTTTGAAGCAGACTTCATGGCAGAGAGTCAGACCTAGAGAGCAGGAGAGAAGGACTGTGTGAAAGTTGAGTAGTTTGGTAGAAAACCAAAAACCACTTAACTAGAAAACTTTTCTCACTTGTTTTTCCTGACAGGAAAGGCAAATACTGAGAAACACTAATTTGAGACACTAGGCTAATGCTAGAGGGTTGGAGGAGCCTGCCAGTTTCCTGTCTTTCTCCCTCTACAGGTCCCTCCCCATGACTCTCCACAGATCAGCTGGAGAAATCCTTCTAAAAACACCTCAGTCAGGTCATGCTACCTCCTACAAAAAGATCCATGGATCAGGGCTTCACATAACATCCACAGATAAAAGCCAAAATCCTTCTGGATTCTGGCCAACTCTCAAAGTCATCTCATACTACTCTCCCCTCTGAGCTTTCAGCTTCATCCATCCTGGAAGTTTCCTGGTCACTTCTGGAAAACTCCAATCCCATGCTCTTTTAAAAACCTTTACTCTTGCTGCTCCCCTCTGTCCTTAACACTGTTTCTGCAGATATCCACATGGCTTGTCTCCCTGCTTACTTAGGTCTTTGGTCAAAGACCTTTTTCTGACTACCTGATGCCCCCTTTTTAACACTCAGTCCTGACTGACAGTGTCTTAGGAATATGCCTACTTACTGTCTACCCCACTGGAAAGTGAGTTCCTTGAGAGCAGGGACTTCGTTGTGAACACTGATGTAAGTAAGCCCCGTCCTTGGAATGGTGTCTGGTATGTATTACAGTTGGTTCATAGTGAATCTTTGTGGAATGGATGAATGAATGAATGAGCATATGAGAGCAATACCAAGTAATAGTTTTGGTGGAAGAAAGTCAGGCAAATGGGTTTATGAATGTTTCTTGAGAACATTTACTCATTATAGGAGATTTTCCTGATAGGAGCAATTGATTTATCTGAACTGAACTTTGTGGAAATAAAAGGAGGGAGGGAAGGAGAGAAGGGACAGTATAGAGGTGGCGAGACAAAAAGGTGGGGTAAAGGTTGGGATGAGTAGTGATGTGGTTATATGTTCATTCTACGCAGGCAGCATATTCAATCAAGCCTGAAATAGTCAATATCTTCGGTAGAAATCCATGGAAAGATTGTATTGAATAATTTTAAGTGTTTCCCTGACCAATAATAAAGACATGAAACAGATTTTCAAGTAACTTGGTAAGTGGGTGGTGAAGGATTTATTGACATGCTCAATGTAGGCACTGAAAATTAATCAAAAGACCTAGAGAACATTAGAGAACTGATAAGATCACCTACTGAGGACACTGAATGCTGTAGGGGACTTTAGGCATTTTCAAGGGTAATTTGAATTACATGAGATTTTCACTTTATGGGCTGAGCCACCTAACCCTGCAGCAAGATGTGACTCCATTGTAAAGAGAGAAGGAAAGACCAGGATTTGATCTGGGTGTGCACTAAAATTCGTAAGGGTGAAAGAGGAAGATGTGTCACAATGGAAGTGGTTCTGTGTATCACTTATCTTTCTAGCTAACTATTTAAGAAGGGCCTTGAATTTGACCAAACCAAACCATCAGGGGCTGTGAAATCCACATACTTCTTTCTAGTTCACTGTCACCTCTCCATCACACAGAGTAACAAGGTTGGATATGGGCTATCAATTTCCTTGTTTGTCATATAGTAGGTGATTCATTAGGATTTTCCAGTGAGCACTACATTAATGAAACTTCTTGTCTTGGTGCGTGTCAGTGCCATTGGAAATCATCATGTGGCTTGCCTGAGATCTGCAGCCTTGGGGCTGGCCTCTGCGAGGGTTTTACAATTTCTGACTCACTTGTCTGTGCATTCTTCACATACCCTTAGTGTGGTAGGGCTGAAATGGGCGTGCAGGTACACATGTGAGGTAGTGACAACAGGGGTGAAGCGGAGGAGTATGGAGGTTGAGATGATGCACGATCACATGTAAGATTTGGTGTGCTCTGGGATGCACAAGAATACTTTTTGAAAATCAGCTAAAAGTTGAGGTCAAGGTGAATTTGTTTCTGCATTAACTGACATATACTTTCGTCTCCCTCTCCTTTTGCGTTACGTGGGTTTGTTTTGATGTGTAAGGGTGAGGCTACAATCTAAAGGACCTTCCTGGGTGGTTGGTTCACCCTGACCTGTGTTCTAAACCTGAGGGTTTTTTGTTTTTTGTTTTTGTTTTTGTTTTTTTCAAGAGGAGGGTGGGAAATAGACAAGAAGCTGTGACATCACCTACGGTTTAGGAAGCATCCTCACCAATACAGAACTGTGTTATTTACCTGGGTCTGTTCTTTCTACTCTTCACTGTAAGATGTCCTAGCTGGTTTTGTTTTCATTGACTGACTTTCCAAAGTGAAAAGATACAGCCTTTTGTTAACTTACAGAATTCTGAAGGGCACCCAATAAAGTGAAAATAATAATACAAGTTTAGGCTGTGAGGATAGTCTCTGTGGAAAAATTATGATCAGATCTCTAATTTTCTCCATTATCTAGGTCTGTAAGGAAAATAGTTTCCTCACTTCATTTCCTCTGTTCCAAATTCATTTTTAGTGATGTAGAGAGTTGCAGATTTTATCACTGTAACACAAAGATGAGCTATTTTGACAATCATCATCTAAATTAAAATGGGTGATAAAGAAGTTCAGGTCTAGAAACACACAGTGCAGCTTAATGATGGAAAAGACCCAACCAGTTTTTAAAATACTGGGATTGAAATTTCATGGCTTCTGAGGATGACTCACTGCTTAGCTGTGTCATGAGTTTCATTTTGAAATGAAATACACTGTGTGGTTTCATTTGAGGCTTCATGTTGATGCAAACAGGAAATGAGCCCATATTGAGAAGTTAGCTTGAAATACATATAATTAATGACAAAAAAAGTGTCAAGCTGTTGTTTGGCCATCCTCCCCACCTCTGTTCTGGCATTACCAGTCTGTTCTACAATTGCAGGATACCTGATGTCTCTCCTCTTGTCTGAGAACTCATAAAGGGCAGGAACTTACTTAAGCAAATAGGAGGTGCTCCAGGAATAGCTGTTAAATGAACAGGTGGACATCAGCTCTAAGGGAGTGAAATCCTCCGCTCAAATCTTCCCGGGTAATTGCTGATGAGAAGGTCCTCTTCATCTTCTATGCATTCACACACTTGACTTAAGCAGAGTCTTATGTAGAGAAGCCGTTTTACAGGGTTGTTTTCACAATAATATTCACATTCCCACACTTGGATATCCTCTTGAATCCAATGTGGGAGGAGGGGTTGTGAATGTAGGAAGTATAGTGGAAACAAAGCAGATGTGATGGAAAACCCAATGATTAATTGTTTTAAAGTTGATTTTAGGGCTTCCCTGGTGGCGCAGTGGTTGAGAGTCCGCCTGCCGATGCAGGGGACACGGGTTCGTGCCCTGGTCTGGGAAGATCCCACATGCCGCGGAGAGGCTGGGCCCGTGAGCCACGGCCGCTGGGCCTGCGTGTCCGGAGCCTGTGCTCCGCAACGGGAGAGGCCACAACAGTGAGAGGCCTGCGTACCGCAAAAAAAAAAAAAAAAAAAAGTTGATTTTAATTTGTTTCAATTTACTTCCATATATTTTGAAGAGGTACAATATTCTAGGCTCTCTTCCAAGGATACTAGACTCTCGTGGTGAGGAGGGAGGCAGAAAGGAGACGTCTTAGATAACCAAAGAAGTTAGAGAAGAAGAAAAAACTGTATCTATAGAAATATGCAACTGAATTGTGAGGTGCTACAATTTAATCTTCAGATGCACGAGCTTTTAAGTCAGACCAGGACTGACACTAGTTCTACCATTATTATCTCTGAGAACTTGGGAAAATGGCTTAATACTTATTTATATGCAAAATGGGAATAATAATAATACACTATAAGGTTATTACAAGGATTAAATGATACATTCATGTACATCATGAACCAACATGGAGTACCAGATCAGTGAATGTGAGCTCTTAGTGATTAAACATGAGAATGGAAAGGGCTAGGAAGATAGCTCTAGTAACTGAGTTTATTTGGAAGTTTCTGTTGCTAATCCATGTAAAATACGATGTTTTGCTAATAGATGGCATTTGTTACAGGTAGACTGATCAAAATCACCATATAATTGATAGCCTTTGAAAATAAACATTGAGATCAGTACTTATTTTCCCAAAATTTACTGAAGTAAATATCCTGAACCTTCTCCTCAAAAGAACACAGAAGAGAGGACAGAGTTGCTTCGTTTCTGACAACCGAAAAGGCTCTCTTCATTGTCCAAATTGTAACCATGCAGTCCAAGGGAGATATATGTACTTTTTAGAGAATAACAGTTTAGATTTTGGAAAAATGGAATAAATGCTATAGAGAGTAGCTGAAGAAATTGTTCAAGTCTGGTAACTTTTCAAAACTGAATTTCCATTTTCTGACCTATGTAAACATTTCTCTTTCTTTTAAAATATGGGACTCCAAACTTGTGGGAGAGAGCCTCTTTTCCTGTGCTTATTTAGCTATTTGTCTTATGTTTTATTGAGAATGAGGCCAGTCCATATGAACTCTCTCAATATCTCCTGGAGGGTAACCTCCGTTCCCTTTTTCTACATCAGAAGAAGGTAGCTTGTTCTTTTTCTTGCCAAGAACACTGCTCTGAGTGTGTTACTGCTCCCTTCTTCTTGCTTTTGCTCCATCCTTTAGGTACCATCTTTTTTCCCTCTTAATCTTTTTTCCTCTGCCCACAAATATGGTGAGGGCCCTTCCTATACTAAAATAACTGTCCTCTGACTCTGCTATTTGAGGAAGCTACTACTTATCTCTCTTCCTTTCACCACCAAATTTCTAAAAGAGTACAAATTCTGCTTTCACTTCGCACTCATGCATTCACTTCTTAACCCCTCGTAATATGGCTTCCACCTCTAGCCCTCTATGAAACCACCTTCTGGAAGGTCACCAGATATTTCATATGCAACAAATCTAATAAGCATTTCTCAGTCCTCTTTCTCCTTGTCCTCTCTGCAGGAATTTCCCTTCTTGGGATTTTCCCCTCCTATGTCCTCTGTGATACTGTAGTCTGCTGGGTTCTTTACTCTTTCTGAGAACTCTCCTTTCACCTCCTTCACTAGGTGCTCTTTCTTCCTCCTTCTGCTCCATAATGAAGATATTCTTTTCTCCACATTCTTTGCCTCAGGTAACTCCTCACCCTCTCACATTGCTTTACACATGAATCCCTTCAATCTCTTTTCCCTTCATCTCAAGATCTCTCTCCTTATGATTCCTAAAACCTAGCAATTTCCAACTGTTGTTAGGTTATTCTTACTTAGACAATCAGCAAGGATTTCAAACAGCATATTTGTAACTAAAGTTATTAACTTATACTCACTAAACTCCAAACTCAGATTGTTGTTATTTTCTTTTTATTAATGATACCATTATTAATGAGTCATCTTTTTTTTTGACAGCTTTATTGGAGTATAATTACTTTACAATGTTGTGTTAGTTTCTGCTTTATAACAAAGTGAATCAGTTATACATATACATATGTTCCCATATCTCTTCCCTCTTGCGTCTCCCTCCCTCCCACCCTCCCTATCCCACCCCTCTAGGTGGTCACAAAGCACCAAGCTGATCTCCCTGTGCTATGTGGCTGCTTCCCACTAGCTATCTACAGTACGTTTGGTAGTATATATATGTCCATGCCACTCTCTTACTTTGTCACAGCTTACCCTTCCCCCTTCCCATATCCTCAAGTCCATTCTCTAGTAGGTCTGTGTAACACATATATATGGAATCTAAGAAAGAAAAAATAAGAAAAAAAGAAAAAAAAAAGGTCATGAAGAACCTAGGGGTAAGATGGGAATGAGTCATCTTTCAAAACTCCTTCCTCCCTCCCTCGTTCTTTCTTCCTCCCTCCCTTCCTCCCTCCCTCTCTCCCTCCCTCCCTGTCTTCCTTCCTTCCTTCCTTCCTTCTCATTTCTCATGCTCCATGCCTAATAAATTCTTGTTTACTGAGGATTCTATAGACTTTGTGGTACACAGGGTGGGAAGAGCATCTATTTTGGACTCAGATAAGTCCAGACTTATGAAGTCCAGACTTCACATCATGGTTTTGCTACTTACTACACTTTTGGCCTTGAGCAAATTACTTAAGCTCATGGAATCTTGGTATCCTTATCTATAAAATGACAAAAATAAGATCCCCTACATGGCCAATTGAGAGGATTGGAAAAGAGCTGCACATTTTCTACTTACTTATTAATAAATAGTAATCTCATTCTTTCCCATTGCCCTGGTTCTATCTCTCATTCCCATTTTTCTTTTCCATTAAATGGAATAATACTTGCCAAGGTACTTCATGCAGTTCTTGACATGAAGGTGTTCATCATATGTTGTTTTTTCTCTTTCCTTCCTTCTGTTGTTGTCTCCTCAGTTCAGACCTATATTTCTTCTTGTCTAGACAATTGGTGGGGCTCCTACATGACTCTGGCTCCTGCCTGGACGTTTGGATTCACCCCCGCTCCCCAACAACACTGCTGGTTGGTTGACCTTCCCCAGGCTTCCTCAGATGAGGCCACTCCTCTGCTCAGAAACTTTTGCTGCTTCATTATTTCCCAGACTTATATGTCACAATTTTTACACACGGGCTGCATGCCTCTAACTTTTCTGTTCTGTTGCCTTTCCTCCTGGGCCTGTAATGATATCTAACCAGACTCTGTCCACCACATCTGTTTCTACCATGATGCTTTCCCTGATCACCCAAACTCTTGGAACTTCTCTCTCCCCTGACCCCAAAAAGACTTTGCACTTCTCATCCTCAACTTATTCCCCATTTTAGTGGTTATTTATTTATTAATTTACACTTTCCTACTCCCCCCTCCCTGAGACCCTAGCTCTTTGAGACTGTGTCTAGTTACTGTATCTATTTTTTGAAGTAGCTAGTCTAGTGGGCACTCAATACATTTTGGCTTAATGAAAATAATGAAACTGATATACATACCCACTTGTGAAAGCAAAAGTATTTTAGACAACAGAACCAGAGTTTATGAGAGGAGAAAGAGAGAAGAGGAATAATAATAAGGAAGAGAAGAAGTAAAAAGAAAGTCAGTTCATTTGGGGAACAAAGTTGTTATTTTCTGATTGGGTCAGAAAAGTATGAAATGCAAAAAGTAGCAAAACTAGGATTATGCTGACAGAGTGAGGGAGTTTTGAAAGCAGTCGCCATGCTATCCCATTCTAATTCTTGGCATAGTATAATGATTAATACCCCATGACAGAAGATATGCTGGCAAACTGCCCTGTATCTGAAAATAAAGGAAATACCCTGGAAAGAATGAGATGTGGTGAAGAGAGGAAATGACAATGTCCTGAAAAGGTTAGCTCTTAGTCATCACAGGAGCACCCCAAATCTCGGTATGTGTCAAGCAGCCTGACGGGATCCTGGTATCCCTCTTGTCACTCTGTAAAGGCAGTCACTTTGACACAAACAGAGATAAAGCAGCCTAAGTACACAGAGGGGGTCTAGATTTTGGGAACATAAGTGCTGAGTATACAAATGGTACTCAATAAAAGCCTGTTAATTGATGTACCACAGTTTTTGACAGAACTTCTCAGTCTTCCTAGGGTGACAGAACTTCTCTAGGGTCTGATGCAAGAGTAAAGTAAGGCCTCAGAAAATGCTGAGGTTTTCCAGATCACTCAGTAACACTGGGACAAGTAGGCTTGTCTTGGCTAAGATGTAATAGTCATGTCTTACTCTTCCAGAAGCCATTTGTTTTATAAGCTTAAATCAGAAGGGAGAACTTGATGGAATCCAAGAAGGTCTTTGAGAAGCCAAATTTAGGATGATTTTAAAAAGTTTTCTTAAGATGAGAAATAGTGGTTTTCCCTTACCAGGACTTTCTTCTAGTTAAGAGAGCTTACGTCTATGTGGTTGAAAAACTTCCATTTCATCATGAATTTGTCAAATAAGAAGAGTATTTAAAACACATTTTTAAGCCTAATATAGAATGTTAATTGTCCCCTTGGACACATTTGGAAAATCAGAAGTCTCCGAGGAAGTGTGCTTTTGGTGAACTTTGCAGAAATTGCTTGACCATTCAGGGTTTGCAATGGCTCAGGCCATGATCGTCACCCCTCCATTCGTGTGTCTTAGGTTTGAACATATGCCAGTAACTCAGGGAAAATTTACTTACTTATCATTTTACCATCAAATACACAATTATAAATATAGCAAGCGAAGACCAAGGAAATGGCCAAATTATTCATATTGGTGTTTTAATTCCAATGCAAGGTTAAAAAAAAGATTGACTTCATTTTCCCAAAACATTGTTTAGGCTTTTTGAGCCATAGGAATGAGTTATTTGACATGATGCTTTTTCACTTGCCTTCCTCTCTTTCACTCCAGTTTCTACTAGTATAAAGGCTTCACTTTCTCAGGGGGTTCTAAAACTGCCTTTGAGGGAAACTTCAAGCAATTTCTAGTTAGCTTTATTGATTGTGCTTTTTCATTGAATTCTGGTGCTCTTCCTTAAAATTTGCATAATTGGTTCTTTTTATTTTATTTTATTTTTTTTTGCAGTACGCGGGCCTCTCACTGTTGTGGCCTCTCCCGATGCAGAGCACAGGCTCCGGATGCGTAGGCTCAGCGACCATGGCTCATGGGCCCAGCCGCTCCGCGGCATGTGGGATCTTCCCAGACTGGGGCACGAACCCGTGTCTCCTGCATTGGCAGGCAGACTCTCAACCACTGCGCCACCAGGGAAGCCCGCATAATTGGTTCTTAAAGAATTCTGCTAGTGTCATGGTCTCAGACAATGATTATTCCAGGATTTCTTGAATAAAGCTCACCAAAACTTTATTAAATCTCCAAAATACTAAGGAAAACACTTTAAATTCACCTCTGAGAACAGCCTATGATTGCTTTCTGTTGATTTACTACTTGTTTGACAGGATATTACAGTCATGCTTTCCACTACCAGGTTCATGTGGGAAATCTTAGGAACCACTCCATAGCTATCACATTTGTGGACAATTTCAGGTTTTTTGAATTTCCCTCATTATCTTCTGTATTTTCACTGGTTTCAAGTTTACTCATCAAACTTCCTGTTTTTAACCACTGATCCATGCTCCCAGTTGAAAATGTACTTTGAAACTATTCGCTTGAAAAGTTAAGTGAAATATAACTTTGCAACACAAAAAACCGTCAGAATTTGGGGTTATTTTGTGTTATAGGAGAATTCACTATATTTGGAGAAAGACCTTAACATAGATATGTATTTGTAAAAACGTATTTAAATCACATAATTGTAGTGGTAATTTAACTGGTCTGTGGGAATTATTTTGTGTGTGTGTGCGTGTGCGTGTGCGTGTGTGTGTGTGTGTGTGTGTGTGTGTGTGTGTGTGTGTGTGTGTATAGAAGTTAGAAAAGCCTCACTGATTCTAAACAGGACAGACTCATTAAAAAATACATCAACTGTAAAGACTGTGGACTTGCCCAGAGATTAGGTAACCAGATAGACTACCACTGTTCTTCTCCCTAGGTAGTGAAACTGCCATAAAAGTGATCTCATCTTAGACATGTTTTCAGCTTTCCTTACAGGAGGAGCCATGTTTGTGCGACACGATGCTGGCCACTTTGATTGGAGCGGAGGTGGTAACTTGACTAGCTTGGACCAATCAAATACCCTTTTCTATAATAAGGGATTTGGGACTAAAACTTTCTAGTTTAGTTTGGTCCTATTTTGCTGTAGTTGGAATTCTAAGATGACTCCAATCTCCCTTTAGGTGGATGTAGTGCTAACCTGCACCTACTTTGGAAGAGAGGTACTGGCTGGTAGTACCCAGCGATACCCTCTGAGTTATGCAGAGCGATCAGCCCCTTCACAAAAGGAACATAGACCACTACGTATTTTTGAGTTCTTGTATTCACTTTTTATGCTTTTCTGACTCTTCTTTCAGGCCTTTAGTTGTCATTCCTTTTTACAATTTTGGAGGCCATAAAAGAAGAGAAAAATAGTTTTGTTGTTACCCAATTCTGCCCCTTCTGAGTCCACACATTTTATACTGAACTTCTTAGCTGAAGATGTACCACAAAGACATCTGATCATTGAGAACATACTGATCTCCCAACATATCTTGGCCTTTTAGCCTTTGTAGCCTTTTAGCTACAATCCTTAAAGGCCTTGTAGCCTTTTTCCTTCTAGTTCAGCTGTGATACTGTTGGACTCTTCCAAAAGGAACTTTGGCAAAAACTAAGGGTGGAGTAGGGTGAGAGCAGAGGGGTGGGATGGTGGAAGAATGTAGAAATCAATGAATTTGCATAGTTCAGAGTTCTGATCTGTCCCTTATGTACAGCCAAGATCCAGTGTGGCTAGGTTAACTTTGGAGTAGATAGTCCGTGATCCCTGGATTAGTTTTAAACCTCTGTATTGTGTACATATATTTGAATGAGTGCAAAATTAAAGAAGAAGACACTAAAAGCACAAGCTACAGAAGGAAAAAAAACAGGTAAATGGGACTTCATCAAAATTAAAAACTTTTGTGCTTCAAATGGGACAAATGGATAAAGAAGATGTGGTACATATACACAATGGAGTATTACTCAGCCATAAAAAGGAACGAAATTGGGTCATTTGTAGAGATGTGGATGGACCTAGAGACTGTCATACAGAGTGAAGTAAGTCAGAAAGAGAAAAACAAGTATCGTATATTAACGCATATATGTGCAATCTAGAAAAATGGTACAGATGAACCGGTTTGCAGGGCAGAAATAGAGACACAGATGTTGAGAACAAACGTATGGACACCAAGGGGGGAAAGTGGGAGTGGTGGTGGTGGGATGAATTGGGAGATTAGGATTGACAATATATACACTAAAATGTATAAAATAGATAACCAATAAGAACCTGCTGTATAAAAAATAAAAAAAATTTAAAAAGGACACCATCAAGAAAGTAAAAAGACAACCAATGAAATGGGAGAATGTATTTGCAAATCATATCTCTGATAAGGAATTTGTATTCAGTGTATAAAAAGTACTTCTAGGGGCTTCCCTGGTGGTGCAGTGGTTGAGAGTCCACCTGCCGATGCAGGGGACCCAGGTTCGTGCCCCGGTCCGGGAGGATCCCACATGCTGCAGAGCGGCTGGGCCCGTGAGCCATGGCCGCTGAGCCTGCGCGTCCAGAGCCTGTGCTCCGCAACGAGAGGGGCCACAACAGTGAGAGGCCCGCGTACCGCAAAAAAAAAAAAAGTACTTCTACAACTAACAATAAAAGGCAAATAATCCAATTATAAATGAGGAAAGGAATTGTATAGACATTTCTCCAAATGACATACAAATTGTCAATAAACACATGAAAAGATGCTCAATGTCATTAGTCATTAGGGAAATGCAAATCAAAACCACAATGAGATAACACCTCTTATCTACTAGGATGGCTAAAATAGAATAAAAAATAACAACCAGACAATAACAAGTGTATCTGCACATGTGTATATGTGTGTGCGTGCATGCATGTGTGTATTTTTTGTGGGACTGCTGTTTCTTTATAATACTCTGCATAAACTGGGCCACGTGGAACGTTAGTTATATTTGGGTTTTGCTGCCATAACACTTTACAGTTTACTGTGATCTTCACCATATATTATCTACCTCATTTAATCCTTGTAACTATATAAGGTCGGCAGAGTAGTTCATTATTTCCTCTTTTTTGAAGATAAAGAAGTTCAGGCTCAGAGATGTGAATCCTATAAATTGTTAAACTAGGTCTTAAATTCAGGTTCTCTTTACAGGATACAATGCTACTTCTCAAGTAATGCTGCCTTACATTTCATTGCAATGTTTAGGTAACTTTAAAATAGTGCATTCATCTATATTACTTCATTTTAAACTTCACAACCAACCAATGAGGTGAGCAGGCCAGATAACATATAAATAAATTATATTTATTTTATGGTTGGAGAACATGACACTCAGAATGATCAGAAGTTGTATTTCAAGCACTGCCACTCTTTTACCTGGGACAAATTATTTAACGTTTCTGACTCTAAGCTTTGTTACGTGTCAATTGAAGGCTCAGATTATATGATCTCAAAGGTCCTTTCGAAGTCTACTATTCTATGATTCTGTCGTTTAGAATGTCCCTCCATTAGCAGTTTAATTAAACTACTCATAGACTCCCTAGAATTTTAATAATTTCATCTAATTGGATAACAAAATCCTATCACATCCCAGTTATCTTTTACAGTAAATACTGTGTCTAGCATTTTTTTAAACAAAAAGTTTCTGCTGTACCAGCACTTTGCAACCTGGCTGTGGAAAAAAATACCCTTAATATCTACCTCAGCAGGAAGAGTGCATCAGAAGAGAGTCTTCTTTTATTTCCTATTTACTTGCTGCACTATATATCATTTGTTTTCATTTATTTGCAATGATAATACAATGATAATGTATTTTTAAAAGATTTGTTAAAAACTTCTCATATTTTCATATTTTCTTGGCACCTGAAAATGAAGTAGTGAGTTAGGTATTTTCAAAAAGCTTCTAGCTCAAGAATTCTGTGACATTTACTTCATGATAACGGAAAGGTAAATTTCAGCTCTTTTCAGGATATTGGTTTAGGAGAATTGGCGGGTGTGAATGTTGACTAACAGTTTTAAAGTTACCTGCATAATCTTTTGATAACAATCAATTAAGTTTCATATTCTGTCAAAATTTCCTCTACAACCCAAGAACTGGTGATCTTATGGAGCAGTTATAGCACTTAAAAAAAATCTCCATCCCCTCTGTTTTGTTTTGTTTTTTTTCTCTCTGTCCTGTTCAAACAGGCTATAAATACACAGATAGTGCTTTCTGTTCGTTGACGATATGGGAAATTATCATCCTTCCATTTTCCCCCAGACTGAAAGAAGTTCACTGAAAGAAGAAGACTCTAGTGATGGGCTGAGTTAAACACAGGAAGTCAAAATGCACAAGAAAATCTTGAGAAATGGGAGAGTCAGCTTCAGGGCAGCTTAATTTAAGTCACTTTCCTTTTGATGTTTCTATAAAGGTCACCAAGATATGAGTAGTGGTTCTCCCACCAAACGATAGTTCAGAGATAAAGCCCACCGGGAGAGCTACGAGTACGGGGCTTTCTTTGAAAAGTATGACAGACTAGTTAAATGTATTTTACTAAATTTCCAACCCAGTCTTGTAGAGTCAAGAAATTAACTCTAATTCTTGCATAAGCAATGGCTGTTTCTGAGATGTGTTCACAGACCAGCTGCACTTCATTCAATAAGAGTTAAAACCTAGTTCATCAAATCATATTATGAAATATTTATTCTAATTAGTCAGACCTCATTTATTTCATGAAATGTATACATTTCTCTTTCCTAATAATTAGAAAAAAAATTCAAAACCCTATAATAAAAAGTAAAATATGTGATACATAGTTTTTAAAAGATCTTTTAGATGAATTGTGAGCTAAAAAGTATGAAACTATGATACAAGAATATGCTGCCCTAGGACAACAGGGGCTGACCAATGTTTCACAGTATCATGAGGTTTTGGGATATTTCATAACCTTTCAAAAGATTGTTTTCTTGGATCTCTTCCATAGAACAGATTTCATATTTCTTCAAATTTACAATATCTTCAAATATACTATTTGGTATTTACTGATTCCTTAATCAGTATGATTATGAAGCATTGTGCTAAGCTATATTCCACATATAATTCTATGTAATAGCACCATGATCTTTTTGCCCCCATCTTTATTAAGGTATAATTGACAAATAGAAATTGTGTATATTTAAGGTGTACAATGTATGTTTTGATATAGGTATACATTGTGAAATAATTGCCACAATCAAGTAAATTAACATATCCATCACCTCAAATAGTTATCCCTTCCTTCCTTTTTTTTTTTTTTTGCGGTACGCGGGCCTCTCACTGTTGTGGCCTCTCCCATTGTGGAGCACAGGCTCTGGACGTGCAGGCTCAGCGGCCATGGCTCACGGGCCCAGCTGCTCCCCGGCATGTGGGATCTTCCCAGACCGGGACACGAACCTGTGTCCCCTGCATTGGCAGGCGCACTCTCAACCACTGCGCCACCAGGGAAGCCCCTTCCTTCCTTTTTATAGTGAGAATACTTAAGATCTATTCTCTTGGCGAATTTCAAGTATACAATATAGTACTGGTAACTATGTTCACATTGCTATACATTAGATCTTTAGAACTTGTTCGTTTTGCATAACTGAAACTTTGTACCGTTTGACCAATGTCTCCCCATTTTCCCCTCTCCTGAGACCTGGCAACCACCATTCTACTCTCTACTTCTATGAATGTGACTATCTTAGATTCCACACATACGTGAGATCACGCAATATTTGTCTTTCTGTTTCTGGCTTATATCACTTAGCATAATGTTCTCCAGGTTCATGCATGTTGTTGTAAATGTCAGGATTTCCTTCCCCTGTAAGGCTGAATAATATTCCGTTGTGTATAATACAAATACCGCTTTTACTTCATGCATTCACCCATCAATGGACATTTAGGTTATTTCCATATCGTAGCTATTGTGAATAATGCTGCAATGAACATGGGAGAGCATACATTTCTTTGAGATACTGATTTCCTTTCCATTGGCTATATACTCAGAAGTGGGATTGCTGGATCATAAGGTAATTCTATTTTTAATTTTTTGAGGAACATCCATACTGTTTTTGAAAATGGCTGTACCAATTTACATTCCCATCAATAGTGTATAAACATTCCCATTCTCTACATTCTTGCCAACATTTGTTATTTCTTGTCTTTCAATTAATATCCATTCTAACAGGTATGAAAACTCTCACTTGTTTTCATTGTAAATAAATGAAAACATTGTGGTTTTGATTTGCATTTCTCTGATGATTAGAGATACAGAGCACTTTTTCATGTTCCTCTTGGCCATTTATATGTCTTCTTTCGAGAAATGTCTTCTCAGGTCCTTTGCCCATTAAATTTTTTTTTTTTTTTTTTTCTATTGAGTTGTATGAATTCCTTATATATTTGGATATTAACCCCTTATCAGATATGTGGTTTGTAAATATTTTCTCCCATTGCATATGTTGCATTTTTATTCTGTTGATGGTTTCCTCTGCTGTATGGAAGCTTTTCAGTTTGATGCAATCACACATGTCTTTTTTTGCTTTTGTTGCCTATGATTTTTGTGTTATATCCAAAATATCATTGCCCAGACACAATGTTAAGAAGCTTTCCCCCCATGTTTTCTTCTAACAGTTTTATGGTTTCAGGTCTTATGCTTAAGTCTTTAATCCATTTTAAGTTTGCTTTTGTATATGGCATGAGATAAGAGTCCAATTTCATTGTTCTGCATGTGGATATTCAGTTTTCCAAACACCATTTACTGAAGAGACTATCATTTCCCCATTGTATATTCTTGACAGCCTTGTTGAAGATCTATTGACTATACAGAAATGGATTTACTTCTGGGCTGTCTATTCTGTTGCACTGGTTTATATATCTGTTTTTATGTCAGTGCCATACTGTTTTTATTACTGTAGCTTTGTAATATATTTGGATATCAGGAAGTATGGTGTCTCCAGCTTTGTTCTTTGGCTTTGGCTGTTTGAATTCTTTTGTGGTTCCATATGAATTTTAGAATTATTTTTATATTTCTGTAAAGAATGACACTGGTATTTTGATAGGGATTGCATTAAATCTGTAGTGGGTAGTATGGACACTTAACAATATTAATTATTTAGATCCATGTGCATGCAATATCTTTCCATTTATCTGTGTCTTTTAAAATTTCCTTCATCAATGTTTTATATTTTTGAGTGTACACATCTTTCACTTCTTTAGTTAAGTCTAATCCTAAGTGTTTTGTTATTTTTGTTGCTATTGTGAAAGAAATTGTTTTCTCAATTTTCTATTTGGATTGTTCATTGTTTATGTATGGAAATGTGATTGGTTTTTGTATGTTGATTTTTTATCCTACAACTTTACTGAATTTATTATTTCTATCTGTTTTATGTTGAACAATTAGTTTTCTACATATTTGATTATGTCATCTGTAAGTAGGGATACTTTTACTTCTTCCTTTCTGATTAGGATGTCTTTTTTTTTCTTGTCTAATTGCTCTGGCTAAGACTTCCAGTAATATGTTGAGAAGAAGAGGTGAGAATGGGCATCCTTGCCTTGTACCGATCTTGATAGGAAAAACTTGCAACATTTCCCTATTGATTGTGATGTTAGTGTGGCTTTTCATGTGTGGCCTCTATTGTGTTGAGGTAAGTTCCTTTTATAACTATATTGTTGAGAGTTTTAAACATGGAAGTGTTTAACTTTGTTAAATGCTTTTCTTAAGAAATGATCATATACTTTTTTTCTTTCATTTTGTTAATTTGGTGTTATTCATCCATCAATGGACAATTGAGTTGCAAATATAGAACCATCCTTGCTTCCCAGTTTTAAATCCTACTTAGTCATGGTTTATGACCTTTTTAATGTGCTGTTTAATTCAGTTTGCTAGTATTTTATTGTGGATTTTTGCGTATATGTTCATCAGGGGAGTTGGCTCATAGTTTTCTTGTGGTATCTTTGTTTGGTTTTGGTATAAGCATGATGATGGTCTCATAAAATGAATTTGGAAGTCTTTTTATATTATTTTGGAAGAGTTTAAAAACATTTGGTATTAATTCTTCTTTGAATGTTTGGTAGAACTCACCTATGAAACCATCTGGTCCTGGGCTTTTCTTTGTTGGAAGATTTCTGATTACTGATTCAATTTCCTTACTTGTTATTGATCTGTTCAGGCTTTCTATTTCTTCTTCTTTCTTTTCTTTTTTAAAATAAATTTATTTATTTATTTTTGGCTGCATTGGGTCTTCATTGCTGTGCACGGGCTTTCTCCAGTTGCAGCAAGTGGGGGCTACTCTTCATTGTGGTGTGCAGACTTCTCATTGTGGTGGCTTCTCTTGTTGCACAGCATGGGTTCTAAGCATCTGGGTTTCAGTAGTTGTGGCATGTGGGCTCAATAGTTGTGGCTCATGGGCTCTAGAGTGCAGGCTCAGTAGTTGTAGTGCATGGGCTTAGTTGATCCGTGGCATGTGGGATCTTCCTGGACCAGGGCTCAAACCCATGTCCCCTGCCTTGGCAGGCAGATTCTTAACCACTGTGCCATCAGGGAAGTCCTCTATTTCTTCTTGATTCAGCTTTGGTAAGTTGTATATTTCTAGGAACTTATACATTTCTTTTAGGTTATCCTCTTCACTGGTGTATAATTGTTCATAATAGTTCCTTGATCCTTTTTATTTTTGAGGTGTCTGTTGTAATATCTCCTCTTTCATTTCTGATTTTATTTAGTTGAGTATTTTCTCTTTTTTATTAATATCACTAAGGGTTTGTTGATTTTGTTTATCTTTTCAAAATATCAACTTTTAGTTTTGTTGATTTTTTTCTATTGGTTTTCTATTATCTATCTGATTTAATTCTGCTATAATCTTTATTATTTCCTTCCCTCTTATTACTGTTTTTGCTGTATCCCAAAAGCTTTGATATGTTTTCATTTTCATTCTCTCAAGATATATCTAAAATTCTCTTTTGATTTGTTCTTTGAACCAATTGTCATTCTAGTGTATTGTTTATTTTCCATATATTTGTAAAATTTTCCATTGTCTAGATGTTATTGATTTATAGTTTCATTCCCTTATGGTCAGAAAAGGTACTTGGAATGATTTTGATCTTAAATTTGTTAACACTTGCTTTTGTGACCTAATGTGATCTATCCTGAATAATGTTCTGTGTTTGTTTGAAAAGAATGTGTGTTCTTCTCCTCTTGGGTTGGAAAGTTCTTTATATATGTCTGTTAGGTTCATTCGGTCTACAGTGTTCAAGTTAGTTATTTTTTTTTTTATTTTTATTTTTTGCGGTACGCAGGCCTCTCCCTGTTGTGGCCTCCTGCTATTGTGGCCTCTCACGTTGCAGAGCACAGGCTCCGGACATGCAGGCTCAGCGGCCATGGCCCACGGGCCCACAGGCCCAGCCGCTCTGCGGCATGTGGGATCTTCCCAGACCGGGGCACGAACCCATGTCCCCTGCATTGGCAGGCGGACTCTCAATCACTGCGCCACCAGGGAAGCCCCAGTTATTTCTTTATTGATCTTCTGTCTGTGTGTTCTATCCATTATTTTATGTGGATTATTTAGGTCTTATACTATTATTGTATTGCTCTCAATTTCTCCTTTTAGATTTGTTCTTTGTAGAGTGTTCTGCCTATGTTTTCCTCTAAGAGTTTGATAGTTTCTGGCCTTACATTTAGGTCTTTAATCCAATTTGAGCTTATTTTTGTCTATGGTGTTAGGAAGTGATCTAATCTCATACTTTTATATGTAGCTGTCCAGTTTTCCCAGCACCACTTATTGAAGAGGCTGTCCTTTCTCCACTGTACATTGCTGCCTCCTTTATCAAAGATAAGGTGACCATATGTGCATGGGTTTATCTCTGGGATTTCTTTCCTGTTCCATTGATCTATCTTTCTGTTTTTGTGGCAGTACCATACTGTCTTGATTACTGTAGCTTTGTAATATAGTCTGAAGGCAGGGAACCTGATTCCTACAGCTCCGTTTTTCCTTCTCAAGATCGCTTTGGCTGTTCAGGGTCTTTTGTGTTTCCATACAAATTGTGAAATTTTTTGTTCTAGTTCTGTGAAAAATGCCCTTGGTAGTTTGATAGAGATTTCATTGAATCTGTAGATTGCTTTGGGTAGTAGAGTCATTTTCACAATGTTGATTCTTCCAATCTAGGAACATGGTATATCTCTCCATGTATTTGTATCATCTTTAATTTCTTTCATCAGTGTCTTATAATTTTCTGCATACAGGTCTTTTTTCTCCTTAGGTAGGTTTATTCCTAGATATTTTATTCTTTTTGTTGCAATGGTAAATGGGAGTGTTTTCTTGATTTCACTTTCAGATTTTTCATCATTAGTGTATAGGGATGCCAGAGATTTCTGTGCATTAATTTTGTATCCTGCTACTTTATCAAATTCATTGATTAGCTCTAGCAGTTTTCTGGTAGCATCTTTAGGCTTCTCTATGTATAGTATCATGTCATCTGCAAAGAGTGACAGCTTTACTTCTTCTTTTCCGATTTGGATTCCTTTTATTTCCTTTTCTTCTCTGATTGCTGTGGCTAAAACTTCCAAAACTATGTTGAATAAGAGTGGTAAGAGTGGGCAACCTTGTCTTGTTCCTGATCTTAGTGGAAATGCTTTCAGTTTTTCACCATTGAGGACGATGTTGGCTGTGGGTTTGTCATATATGGCCTTTATTATGTTGAGGAAAGTTCCCTCTATGCCTACTTTCTGGAGAGTTTTTATCATAAATGGATGTTGAATTTTGTCGAAAGCTTTCTCTGCATCTATTGAGATAATCATATGGTTTTTCTCCTTCAGTTTGTTAATATGGTGTATCACATTGATTGATTTGCGTATATGAAAGAATCCTTTCATTCCTGGAATAAACCCCACTTGATCATGGTGTATGATCCGTTTAATGTGCTGTTGGATTCTGTTTGCTAGTATTTTGTTGAGGATTTTTGCATCTATGTTCATCAGTGATATTGGCCTGTAGTTTTCTTTCTTTGTGACATCCTTGTCTGGTTTTGGTATCAGGGTGTTGGTGGCCTTGTAGAATGAGTTTGGGATTGTTCCTCCCTCTGCTATATTTTCGAAGAGTTTGAGAAGGATAGGTGTTAGCTCTTCTCTAAATGTTTGATAGAATTCGCCTGTGAAGCCATCTGGTCCTGGGCTTTTGTTTGTTGGAAGATTTTTAATCACAGTTTCAATTTCAAGTGCTTGCGATTGGTCTGTTCATATTTTCTATTTTTTCCTGATTCCGTCTTGGCAGGTTGTGCATTTCTAAGAATTTGTCCATTTCTTCCAGGTTGTCCATTTTATTGGCATGGAGTCGCCTGTAGTAATCTCTCATGATTCTTTGTATTTCTGCAGTGTCAGTTGTTACTTCTCCTTTTTCATTTCTAATTCTGTTGATTTGAGTCTTCTCCCTTTTTTCTTGATGAGTCTGGCTAATGGTTTATCAATTTTGTTTATCTTCTCAAAGAACCAGCTTTTAGTTTTATTGATCTTTGCTATTGTTTCCTTCATTTCTTTTTCATTTATTTCTGATCTGATTTTTATGATTTCTTTCCTTCTGCTAACTTTGGGGTTTCTTTTTTCTTCTTTCTCTAATTGCTTTAGGTGCAAGGTTAGGTTGGTTATTCGAGATGTTTCCTGTTTCTTAAGGTTGGATTGTATTGCTATAAACTTCCCAGTTAGAACTGGTTTTGCTGCCTCCAATAGGTTTTGGGTCATCATGTCTCCATTGTCATTTGTTTCTAGGTATTTTTTTATTTCCTCTTTGATTTCTTCAGTGATCACTTCGTTATTAAGTACTGTATTGTTTACCCTCCATGTGTTTGTACATTTTACAGATCTTTTCCTGTAACTGATATCTAGTCTCATAATGTTGTGGTCAGAAAAGATACTTGATGCAATTTCAATTTTCTTAAATTTACCAAGGCTTGATTTGTGACCCAAGTTACGATCTATCCTGGAGAATGTTCCAAGTGCACTTGAGAAAAATGTGTATTCTGTTTTTGTTGGATGGAACGTCCTATAAATATCAATTAAGTCCATCTTGTTTAATGTATCATTTAAAGCTTATGTTTCCTTATTTATTTTCATTTTGGATGATCTGTCCATTGGTGAAAGTGGGGTGTTAAAGTCCTCTACTATGAATGTGTTACTGTCAGTTTTCCCTTTTATGGCTGTTAGTATTTGCCTTATGTATTGAGGTGCTCCTATGTTGGGTGCATAAATATTTACAATTGTTATATCTTCTTCTTGGATTGATTGCTTGATCATTATGTAGTGTCCTTCTTTGTCTCTTGTAATAGTCTTTATTTTAAAGTATATTTTGTCTGATATGAGAATTGCTACACCAGCTTTCTTTTGGTTTCCATTTGCATGAAATATCTTTTTCCATCCCCTTACTTTCAGTCTGTATGTGTCTCTAGGTCTGAAGTGGGTCTCTTGTAGACAGCAAATATATGGGTCTTGTTTTTGTATCCATTCAGCCAATCTGTGTCTTCTGGTGCGAGCATTTAGTCCATTTATATTTAAGGCAATTATTGATATGTATGTTCCTATTCCAATTTTCTTAATTGTTTTTGGTTCATTATTGTAGGTCTTTTCCTTCTCTTTTGTTTCTTGCCTAGAGAAGTTCCTTTAGCAGTTGTTGTAAAGCTGGTTTTGTGGTGCTGAATTCTCTCAGCTTTTGCTTGTCTGTAAAGGTTTTAATTTCTCCATCAAATCTGAATGAGATCCTTGCAGGGTAGAGTAATCTTGGTTGCAGGTTTTTCTCCTACATCACTTTAAATATGTCCTGCCAGTCCCTTCTGGCTTGTAAAGTTTCTGCTGAAAGATCAGCGGTTAACCTTATGGGGATTCCCTTGTGTGTTATTTGTTGTTTTTCCCTTGCTGCTTTTAATACATTTTCTTTGTATTTAATTTTTGACAGTTTGATTAATATGTGTCTTGGCATGTTTCTCCTTGGATTTATCCTGTATGGGACTCTCTGTGCTTCCTGGACTTGATTAACTATTTCCTTTCCCATATTAGGGAAGTGTTCAACTATAGTCTCTTCAAATATTTTCTCAGTCCCTTTCTTTTTCTCTTCTTCTTCTGGGACTCCTATAATTCGAATGTTGGTGCATTTAATGTTGTCCCAGAGGTCTCTGAGACTGTCCTCAGTTCTTTTCATTCTTTTTTCTTTATTCTGCTCTGCAGTAGTTTTTTCCACTATTTTATCTTCCAGGTCACTTACTCATTCTTCTGCCTCAGGTATTCTGCTATTGATCCCATCTAGAGTATTTTTAATTTCATTTATTGTGTTTGTCATCATTGTTTGTTTTGTCTTTAGTTCTTCTAGGTCCTTGTTAAATGTTTCTTGCATTTTGTCTATTTTATTTCCAAGATTTTGGATCATCTTTACTATCATTATTCTGAATTCTTTTTCAGGTAAACTGCCTATTTCCTCTTCATTTGTTAGGTCTGGTGGGTTTTTGTCTTGCTCCTTCATCTGCTGTGTGTTTTTCTGTCTTCTCATTTTGCTTATCTTACTGTGTTTGGGGTCTCCATTTTGCAGGCTGCAGGTTCGTATTTCCTGTTGATTTTGGTTTCTGTCCCCAGGGGCTAAAGTTGGTTCAGTGGGTTGTGTAGGCTTCCTGGTGGAGGGAACTAGTGCCTATGTTCTGGTGGATGAGGCTGGATCTTGTCTTTCTGGTGGGCAGGTCCACGTCTGGTGTTGTGTTTTGGGTGTCTGTGGACTTATTATGACTTTAGGCAGCCTGTCTGCTAATGGGTGGGGTTGTGTTCCTGTCTTGCTAGTTGTTTGGCATAGGATGTTCAGCAGTGTTGCTTGCTGGTCATTGAGTGAAGCTGGGTGATGGTGTTGAGATATAGATCTCTGGGAGATTTTCGCCGTTTGATATTATGTGGAGCTGGGAGGTCTCTTGTGGACCAGTGTCCTGAAGTTGTCTCTCCCATCTCAGAGGTACAGCAGTGACTACTGGCTGGAGCACCAAGATCCTTTCATCCACATGGCTCAGAATAAAAGGGAGAAAAAGTAGAAAGAAAGAATTAGTAGAAGTAGAAAGAAAGAAAGAAAGAAAGAAAGAGAGAGAGAAAGAAAGAAAGGAGGGAAGGAGGGAGGGGTGAATGAAGGAAGGAAGGAGGGAAGGAAAGAAAAAAGAAAGAAAGAAGATTAAGTAAAATAAAGTAAGATAAAATATAATAAAATTATTAAAATAAAAATATAATTATTAAGAGAAAAAAAAGAAACAAAAATTAAAACAAACAAAGAAAAAAAACGGGTGGATAGAACCCTAGGACAAATGGTGGAAGCAAAGGTATAGACAAAATCTCACACAGAAGCATACATACACACAGTCACAAAAAGTGGAAAAGGGGAAAAAATCATAAATCTTGCTCTCAAAGTCCACCTCCTCAATTTGGGATGATTCATTGTCTAAAGGAGGGAAGGAAGGAAAGAAAGAAAGAAGGTAAAGTAAAATAAAATAAAGTTATTAAAATAAAGATAAATATTAAGCAAAAAAAATTAAAAAAAAAAACGGACAGATAGAACCCTAGGACAAATGGTGGAAGCAAAGCTATACAGAAAAATCTCACACAGAAGCATACACATACACACTCGGAAAAAGAGGAAAAGGGGAAAAAATCATAAATCTTGCTCTCAAAGTCCACCTCCTTAATTCGGGATGATTCGTTGTCTATTCATGTATTCCACAGATGCAGGGTACATGAAGTTGATTGTGGAGCTTTAATTCGCTGCTTCTGAGGCTGCTGGGATAGATTTCCCTTTCTCTTCTTTGTTTTCACAGCTCCCAGGGGCTCAGCTTTGGATTTGGCCCCGCCTCTGCGTGTAGGTCGCCGGAGGGTGTCTGTTCTTCGCTCAGACAGGACGGGGTTAAAGGAGCTGCTGACTCGGGGGCTGTGGCTCACTCAGGCCAGGGAGAGGGAGGGGCACGGAGTGTGGGGCGAGCCTGCACCGGCAGAGGCAGTCGTGACATTGCACCAGCCTGAGGCCCGCCGTGCATTCTCCCGTGGGAGTTGTCCCTGGATCCTGGGACCCTGGCAGTGGCGGGCTGCACAGGCTCCCCGGAAGTGGGGTGTGGATAGTGACCTGTGCTCACACACAGGCTTCTTGGGGGCGGCAGTAGCAGCCTCAGCGTCTCATGCCCGTCTCTGGGGTCCGCGCTTTTAGCGGCGGCTCGTGCCTGTCTCTGGAGCTCCTTTAAGCAGGGCTCTTAATTCCCTCTCCTCACGCACCAGGAAACCAAGAGGCGAAAAAAAAGTCTCTTGCCTCTTTGGCAGGTCTAGACTTTTCCCTGGACTCCCTCCCGGCTAGCCGTGGCGCACTAACTCCCTGCAGGGTGTGTTCACGCCACCAACCCCAGTCCTCTCCCGGCACTCTGACCGAAGCCCGAGCCTCAACCCCCAGCCCTGCCTGCCCCGGCGGGGGAGCAGACAAGCCTCTCGGACTTGTGAGTGCTGGTCGGCCCTGATCCCCTGTGCGGGAATCTCTCCGCTTTGCCCAGCGCACCCCTGTTGCTGTGCTCTCCTCCGTGGCTCTGAAGCTTTCCCGCTCCTCCACCCGCAGTCTCCGCCCGCGAAGGGGCTTCCTAGTGTGTGGGAACCTTTCCTCCTTCACAGCTCCCTCCCACTGGTGCAGGTCCCGTCCCTATTCTTTTGTCTCTGTTTTTTATTTTTTCGTTTGCCCTACCCAGGTACATGGGGGTTTTCTTGCCTTTTGGGAGGTCTGAGGTCTTCGGCCAGCGTTCAGTAGGTGTTCTGTAGGAGTTGTTCCACGTGTAGATGTATTTCTGGTGTATCCGTGGGGAGGAAGGTGATCTCCATGTCCTACTCTTCTGCCATCTTCCTGGAAGCCCCTCAAACATTTCCTGTAAGACAGATCTAGTGGTGATGAATACTCAGTTCTGTTTGTCTGAGAAAGACTTTATATCCCCTTCAGTTTTTCAGCTTTACTGAGGTATAATTAAGAAAGAAAATTATAAGATACTAAAAGTGTACATCATCATGATTTGATATGTGTATACATTGCAGAAGGATTCCTCCCATCTAGTAATGAACACTTGTGTTGATGTCTGTAGCAAGTACCTCTTCTAGACTTTATGGACTAGCTTTGGTGGGGGAAGCTAAATGAAATAAATCCGACAGAGAAAGAAAAATACTCTATAATGTCACTTATATGTAGAATCTAAAAATACAACAAACTAATAGTTATTTTCAAAATAGCAAATATAACAAAAAAGAAGCAGATTCACAGATATAGAGAACAAACTAGTGGTTACCAGTGGGGAGAGGGAAGAGGGGAGGGACAGTATAGGGGTAGGGGAGTAAGAGGTACAAACTATTATGTATAAAATAAACTACAAGGATATATTGTACAACATGGGGAATATAGCCAATATTTTATAATAACTATAAATGAAACATAACTTTAAAAGTTGTGAATTTGTTGTAAACAATGCTGCTATGAACAGGGAGATGTATGTATCTTTTCAAATTAGTGTTCTTGTTTTTCTTTTCTGGATATATACCCAGGAGTGGAATTACTGGGTAATACAGTAGTTCTATTTTTAGTTTTTTAAGAAACCTCCATACTGTTTTCCACAGCGGCTGCACCAGTTTACACTCCCACCAACAGTATACGAGGGTTCCCTTTTCTCACATCTTCACCAACATTTGTTATTTGTAGACTTTTTTTTTTTTTTTTTTACATGGGCCTCTCACTGTTGTGGCCTCTCCTGTTGTGGAGCACAGGCTCCAGACACACAGGCTCAGCGGCCATGGCTCACGGGCCCAGCCGCTCTGCGTCATGTGGGATCCTCCCGGACCGGGGCACGAACCCGTGTCCCCTGCATCGGCAGGCGGACTCCCAACCACTGCGCCACCAGGGAAGCCCTATTTGTAGACTTTTTGATGATAGTTATTCTGACAGATGTGATGTGATATCTCATTGTGGTTTTGATTTGCATTTCCCTGATGATTAGCATTGTTGAGCATCTTTTCATATGTCTGTTGGACATTTGCATTTCCTCTCTGGAAAAGTGTCTATTCAGTTCTGCCAATTTTTTAATCAGGTTGTGTTTTCTGTTAAGTTGTATGAGCTGTATATATATACGTTGGATATTAATCCCTTGTTGGTCATATCATTTGCAAATATTTTCTCCCATTCTTAGGTTATCTTTTTATTTTGTTGACTTCTTTTTTTTTTTTTTTTTTTTTTGCGGAGCACAGGCTCCGGACGTGCAGGCTCAGCAGCCATGGTTCACGGGCCCAGCTGTTCTGCGACATGTGGGATCTTCCCGGACTAGGGCACGAACCCATGTCCCCTGCATCGGCAGGCAGACTCTCAACCACTGCGCCACCAGGGAAACCCTGACTGCTTCCTTTGCTGTGCAACAGCTTTTAAGTTTAATTAGGTCTCATTTGTTTATTTTTGCTATTCTTTCTTTTACTTTAGAAGATGGATCCAAAAAATATTGCTGTGATTTATGTCAAAGAGTGTTCTGCACATGTTTTCCTCTAGGAGCTTTATGGTTTCAGGTCATACATTTAGGTCTTTAATCCATTTTTATTGTTTTTGTGTATGGTGTTAGAGAATGTTCTAATTTCATTCTTTTACATGTAGCTGTCCAGTTTTCCCAGCACCACATATTGAAGAGACTGTCTTTTCTCCAATGTATATTCTTGCCTCCTTTGTCATAGATTAATTGACCATAAATGTATGGGTTTATTTCTGGGCTCTCTATTTTGTTCCATTGAGCTATGTGTCTGCTTTTATGCCAGTACAGTACCATACTGTTTTGATTACTGTAGTTCTGTAGTATAGGCTGAAGTCAGGGAGCATGACTCCTCCAGCTCTGTTCTTTTTCAAGATTATTTTGGCTATTCAGGGTCTTTTGTGTTTCCATACAGATTTTAAAATTATTTATTCTGTTTCAGTGAAAAATACCATTGGTATTTTGATAGGAACTGCATTGAATCAATAGATTGACTTGGGTAGTATAGTCATTTTAACAATATCAATTCTTCCAATCAAAGAACACAGTATATCTTTTCATCTGTTTGTGTCATCTTCAATTTCTTTCCTCAGTGTCTTACAGTTTTTGGAGTACAGGTCTTTTGCCTCCTTAGGTAGGTTTATTCCTAGGTATTTTATTCCTTTTTTTTTTTTTTTTTGCGGTACGCGGGCCTCTCACCATCGTGGCCTCTCCCGCTGGGGAGCAGAGGCTCTGGACATGCAGGCTCAGCAGCCATGGCTCACAGGCCTAGCCACTCCACGGCATGTGGGATCCTCATGGACCGGGGCACAAACCCGTGTCCCCTGCATCGGCAGGCAGACTCTGAACCACTGCGCCACCAGGGAAGCCCCTAGGTATTTTATTCTTTTTGATGTGATGATAAATGGGATTGTTTCCTTCCTTTATCTTTCAATAGTTCATTGCTAATTTATAAAAATGCAACAGATTTCTATATATTATTTTTGTATCCTGCAACTTTACCAAATTCATTGATGGGTGCTAGTAGTTTTCTGGTGGCATCTTTAGGATTTTTCTATGTATAGTATCATGTCATCTGCAAACAGTGACAGTTTTAGTTTTTCCTTTCCAATTTGGATTCCTTTTATTTCTTCTGATTTCTATGGCTAGGTCATCCAGAACTATGTTGAATAAAAGTGGGCATCTTTGTCTTGTTCTGATCTTAGAGGAAATGCTTTCAGCTTTTCACCATTGAATATGATGCTAGCTGTGGGTTTGTCATATATGGCCTTTATTATGTTGAGATATGTTCCCTCTCTGCCCACTTTCTGGAGAGTTTTTATCATAAATGGATGTTGAATTTTGTAAAAACTTTTCTCTGCATCTATTGAGATGATAATATTGTTTTTATTCTTCAGTTTGTTAATGTAATGTGTCACATTGATCCAATTTGCAGATATTGAAAAATCCTTGCATCCCTGGGATAAATCTCACTTACTCATGGTGTATAATCCTTTTAATGTATTATTGGATTCAATTTGTTAGTATTTTACTGAGAATTTTTGCATCTATGTTCATCAGTGATATTGGCCTGTAATTTTCTTCTTTTGTGATATCTTTGTTTAGTTTTGGTATCAAGGTGATGCTGGCCTCATAGAATGAGTTTGCAAGTGTTCCTTCCTCTGCAATTTTTTGGAATACTTTGAGAAGAGTAGGTGTTAACTCTTCTCTAAATGTTTGGTAGAATCCACCTGTGAAGACATCTGGTCCTGGACTTTTGTTTGCTGGTTGTTTTTAAATTACTGATTCAATTTCATTACTGGTAATTGGTCTGTTAATATTTTCTATTTCTTCCCAGTTCAGTCTTGGGAGATTGTACCTTTATAAGAATTTGTCCATTACTTCTAGGTTGGTTATATATATTCCTAACTATAACCCTATAACCCTATTTCACCTTATTCCAGTGTTAGCAATATGTCATAAATCTGAATAAAGAGTGTGTCTGTTCATATCAGTCTCTTTGGGAAAGCAATGGATCCAGGCATTCTTAATTTCATTTAACTAAATCACTTATGTAAGGTGATATTTCCCCTATAAATAGATGTTGGGTGAAGAAATGATAGAAGTTACATTTTTGATCCCACATTTTCTCAATAATCTCCCAAAATGATATAAAAAATGTCCATGACTTTGTAACTTGACTTTCTTGGTTAAATAGCAGTGCTGATTTATTTATATATACATTCACTTCATTGGCCATATATGTGGATCACTTTGTAGATTAGGTTGTGTAGGGGATACTGTGGTGCACCACCTAGATTCCCCACTTCAAACTGAGGCACTCATTTCCTCAGCTCCCTAGAGTATTGGCCACTGACAGCTTTCACACAAGTCCCTCTTTGGGCATTGTCCTCAGCCTAAGGACGCTTCTTTGCCCAAGTCTATACTTGCTGTTTGGAAATAGCCTGCATCCAATGACTAAATGCTGTGCAAAATGTCCTGGGATCCCTTGCTTCCATCTGCAACAACTCTGATGGTTTATCATAGCCCCTGAGCTCCCCATGGTATTTGACAAGAACTCTGTTGTTTCTGTATCACAGTTCAGTCTCTCCTTCTGTCTGATCCTTCATTCTTCACCCCCTTATAGATGTTCCTGAGACCAATGAAATCTTGATGGAAATCTCCACCATTCTTTTCCCCAGGGAACATGACCTAAAATACCTAGGGAAGAGTTTTAATTCCAAAATGATTTCTTCTTGTCACTTATAGCATTCTTCTGGTATATTTTCCTCCTTCTGACAGTTGTGTACTCTGGAAAATCAAGCATTTTTATGATTAGCCTAAGTATCAATACAATATAAGTAGGACGGCAAGTGCATTAAAAATAAAATTTAAGAGAAATTTGGATTCTTGCCAATCCTTCCTCTGCATTATGATGGTTAGAGATCTTTCCACATAATGGCACATGTCTGGAAAATAGAAGCCATTGGTTCAGTTAATAGTTTAGGTGCCTACTATACATAAGGCATTATGAAAAATAAAGAAAAATAAGACATGGCTCCTGCCCTCAGGAAAAAAACCCAAAAACTATAAAATAGAGGAAGATAAGGACAACATTATTGTTTCTAAGAAAGTGTTGTGTTCTGATTAGTAAGGAATTAATCAGTCTCAGCTGGGGTAATCAGAGCAGCTATCTGAAAAATGTGATATTAAGAGGGCATTGCAGAAGGGCTCAGTGTAACTGAGGAAAAGATCTTAGTCAACTCAGCATTTTAAATCAGTTAACTGACTTTTAAAGAACTCCTGAATCTCTGATACTTTAAGTCTTGCTGGTCCAATATGAGTCAGTTCAGGGTTAATTGATTTTGCCACTGAACTAGAGTCAGCTAACCTTTACGTGAACACACACCCTTTTCATTCTTTTCATAATCCATCCACAAGATCAAGTGACCTTCTCAGTAATTTAATTTTTCAAAGTTTGCCAAAAGTGTTTTCACTGGTTCCTTGTAACTCTGTCTGGGATAAATCATGAGAAAATTTAACAAGGGCTTGTGTGTCCACTTATGTTGACAAATCATTTGCTTCTAGTCCTGGACTCCCCTACTTCTTCCTGCCTCATGACTCTAATTGCTTCTATTCTGTTAACAAGTGGTTTTCTCTGACTTTTTGGAAGAAAAAGATCCAGGAATGTGGAATTTGTCATGAGTAAATAATATGTCAATTGAAGTGAAAACCCAAATTGGTGAATACAGACATTTAACCTCTATTCCTTTAAATTTAGACTTGAAATTATCATTTCAACATAGGGATTCAATAATCTGAGTTGGAACCAGTTCTGAGTTAATGCTGTATTGAGAGATGTTGTCCTGTTCCTGAACAGAGCAGGGGATTCAACAGCAATTTGTCAACTAAATAGTAATCTTTGAAATTTTCCCCAAAGTGTTTTTTTCTGGGATTCTTACATATTCATCAGGATATATCTGCACCCAAAGCAGCCTGATGAGCTTGACAAAATTGTAGACTTGCCATTTACTTTGTTTTGTGGCCACAAATAGAAACCCCTGAATCTATTAGTGGATTATCTATTATCAGCTATTGTGATTTGCCAACTGAAGGAACACATCAAGAATGAACAACCAAAGATTTTATTGAGTTGTAGTTTTGGAAACCGTGGCAGGAATAGGGGCAGGGGTAGGGTTGTAGAGCAGAGACAAGAGAAGAAGAACCTCTGATTATATTAGAGCTTCCCTTCGTTGCTCAATCCTTGGCATCCTTGTGCATTGGCTCCCATTCTTCATCATTTTACTCCAGACAATAGAACCAGTCAGGTCTGCAGTACTTTATCTCAGACATAACATCCTACTTTGACAGACATGTCAACAGGTAATAGCCATGTGGCTTCTCTTTTCTTTCCTGAAGCAATACCTCTTTATTATTCAAGCTTGGAAATTAACTAAAAGGAATCTTTCCAAAGAATTAGGACATTTAAATAGCATGTTTTAAAAGCTTATATTTTGTTCATTTGGCAGTAGAAATTCTTTAAGAATTCTTGGGTGATAGCTCCATGGAAAATCATTTAAACTTGAAACTTCTTTAAAATTTCTACTAAGAGAATTTACTTTGTGTTTATATTTTATATTAAATAGATCCACCTATCAAAGGCAAAACTGTGGTGTCTTGTTTGTGTTTAAAATATTCAGTCACCTCTGGTAGCAGGTTTTATGGAAGGAAATATTTCTGAAATGTTTTTAAATGTCTGGGGCCATTTTTTTTTTAAAAGAGAAATTTGAGCACCTATGATCCTGGAAAATTTTTATTCATATCTTATGTACTTATAGTTCCAGAGACTTTACAAGCATTAACTCATTTCATCCTCATTAAGCACATTAGTTTGATGTAATTATTGTCCTTATCTTCCAGCTTTGAAAACTAAGGTGCAGAGAAAGTAAGGAGGTTGCCTGTTGTCCTAGAGCTAGTAGGTTGGAAAGCCAGTATTTGTTTCTAGGCAGGCTGCTTCTAGAACTATGCCTCCAGCAAGCTGTCATTTTGTAGATGATGAAACTGAGATCCAAAGAGATGAAATAACTTGCTAAGATCACATGTGTATTAGGTGGTGGAGTTGGGATTTGACTTCAAGTCCTTTGGGTCTCTTTCCAATGCTTTTGTTTTTATTTCAAGTTGACACAGGTAAAAGTTAAAGAAACTGGAATCATTTGGTCTGAGGCACACTGAGAGGTCGTTTGGGTTTTTTTTTTATTGTTGTTGTTATGCTAGACAAACAGGTGAAGCCTGCAAAATGTAGGCATTTACTTCCATATTTCCACATATAATAGAATCATATTCTTGGCACCAGTTTTTCCAAGCCAAACTTCTTGATTTGGGTCTCTGTCATGGACTGAATATTTGTGTTCCTCCCCAAATTCTTATGTTGACATCCTAACCTCCAATGTGATGGTATTTGGAGGTGGTGCCTTTGGGGAGGTTACTTATGTTTAGATGAAGTCTTGCAGGGCGCTCCCTATGATGCCATTAGTGTCCTTATAAGAAGAGGAAGAGAGACCAAAGGTCTCTCTTCATCCTGTGAGTACACGTCAAGAAGGTCTGCAATTCAGGAAGCAGGCTGTCACCAGTGACCAAGTCTGCTGCCACCTTGACCTTGGACTTTCCAGCCTCCAGAACTGTGAGAAATAAATGTCTATCATTTAAGCCACTTAGCCTATGGTATTTTGTTATAGCAGCCTGAGCTAAAAGAGTCTCTGATCCATATATCTTTGATAAGTCTTCACTGTCATTCCGCTACTATCCCCTCCCGCGAAGATGGCCAGGCTCTAGACCTTGACTGCAAAAGTGAATAATTAAATGTATTCAGGGTTCTACTCATGAAGAGTCTCTCTACCTGCTCATTTGTCTGGTGCTAGGGGGCAGCTCTGAAGACAGTCCTGAGAAGTCCAGTGTTGTAGAGTTACCTCATGGGGCCTCAAGTTGAATCTTGTGGCTGTGGTTGCCAGTGGGGCTAGGCTTGTACTACTAAAGTCACCTAGAGGGAAACTGACTCAAAAATCACATCACATGTTGGCTTTGTGATAATTATAAAGATGATACGATACGTTAAGAATACTGATGGCAAGTAAAGCAGACACCCTGATGAAGTCCTGATTATGATGGGAAGTTTTTTTTGAATTTTACAATTCTAAAAAGTAAACTTCAAAAAAGTAAAATTCAAAATTTTACTTTTGGGATTAAGTGAATTATGGTAAATTAAACCTTTACCAATGTTTGGGACATAGTAGGTACTAAGTACATGTTTTTCTCCTTTGTCTTCCCTTCCCTTCCCTGTGCATGTGAAAACAATGATCATGTAAACTGAGAAACATACCAGCTGCTTAATTATTGAGCAAATCTTTTTTTTTTTAACATCTTTATTGGAGTATAATTGCTTTACAATGGTGTGTTAGTTTCTGCTTTATAACAAAGTGAATCAGTTATACATATACATATGTTCCCATATCTCTTCCCTCTTGCATCTCCCTCCCTCCCACCCTCCCTATCCCACCCCTCTAGGTGGTCACAAACCACCGAGCTGATCTCCTTGTGCTATGCAGCTGCTTCCCACTAGTTATCTGTTTTATGTTTGGTAGTGTATATATGTCCATGCCACTCTCTCACTTTGTCATTGAGCAAATCTTTTTTAGGAACCTACTGTGTGTCTGGCATTACTGGCTTCATGTAGGACACCACAGATGTTACACAATGGCCAGGTCCTTAAAAATATGTTATTATTATTATTTTTTATTGTAAAATGTATATAACATAAAAATGACCATTTTAAAATTACCATAACATAAAAATTTTAACCATTTTTAAGTGTACAACTCAGTGGCATTAAGTACATTCATAACGTTGTACAGCAATCACACCCATCCACCTCCTGAATTTTCTCATCTTTTCAAGCTGAAACTGTATCCATTAAACAGTTACACCCCATCCCTTCCTCCATTAACCCCTGGTAACCACCATTCATTCCACTTTCTATAACTTTAACTATTCTAGTATCTCAAATAAGTGGAATCATAACAGTAGTTGTCCTTTCATGACCAGTTTATTTCACTTAGCATAATGTCCTCAAGGTTCATCCATGTAGCATGTATCAAAATTTCCTTCATTTTAGGGCTGAATAACATACTGTTGTATGTATATACCCCATTTTGTTTATCATTCATCTGTCGATGGACATTTGGGTTAGTTTCACCTTTTGGCTATTGTGAACAATGCTGCTATGAACATAGGTGTACAAATATCTGAATCCTTACTTTCAATTCTTTTGGGTATATATCTAAAATGGAATTGCTGGATCATACGGTGATTCTATTTTTAATTTTTTGAGGAAATGCCAAAATGTTTTCTGCAGTGGCTGTACCATTTTACATTCCCACCAGCAAAGCACAGGAGTTCCAGTTTCTCCATATCCATATCACACTTGTTATTTTCCACTTTTAAAAAATAATAGCCATCCTAATGAGTGAAGTGTTATCTCTTTGTGGTGTTGATTTGCATTTTTCTAATGGCTAGAGGTGTTGACATCTTTTCATGTGCTTATTGACCATTTGTATATCATTTTCGGAGAAATTCCTATTCAAGTCCTTTTTCCATTTTTGAATTGGTTTGCTTGTATTTTCGTTGTTGAGTTGTATGAGCTCTTTAAATATTCTGGATATTAATCTCTTAATAGGTAACTAACTTGCAAATATTTTCTCCCATTCTGTGAGCTGTCTTTTTTACTCTCTTGATAGTGTTCTTTGATACACAAAAGTTTTTAATTTTGATGCAGTCCAGTTTATCTATATTTTCTTTTGCTTTCTGTGCTTTTGGTGTTATTGCAAGAAATAACTGTAATTCCTATATGAAGATGATTTTCCCTTATTAAGAAACATACTTTTTTTTTTTTTTGGTAAAGAAAAGTCTTAAAAGAACTAGTTTAATGTATAATCATTTCTAATTGAAGAGGTTAGATAATAAGTTTACAGTTGTTCAGAAAAGAGAGAGAACAATCCAAGTCCCTGAATAAAATCTTAATTTTACACCAATTTACTTCCAGCAAGAAGGGACACTGGAAACACAGAAGATGCAGTGGTTGTCCAACCAAAGGGAAGCTTTAGGAGTAAGACAGACACTTGGAAAAAGTGATCGTTGGGTAATCATTTCAAATAAATAATTTGGATTTACTTAGCACTTTGTATATATTTACTTACTGCATATGCTTTTATCTCCCAAATCCAAATAAACCTTCAAGGACAGGAGAAAGCTCGTTGTGAGGTGGTAAATTGATGGTGGATGGGGGTGAATGGTTAAGCAAGTTTTGCAAGCAAGGAGATCTAATTTTGCAATCTGGGAGGTCCTTCACTTTTCACTGAAAATTTCTGTTTGTATGGTCTGTTTCATTGATGAAAAGAAAATATTTGCATCCATATGTCCTGAAGTTTCCAAGGCACTTGCAACTTCAAAGTATTTTGTCCTGTTGTAATATGAGAGAACTTGGTTTTTGATATAGAAAGGATTTCCAACATATCTAGATAATATTTTTTATTGTCATGCCAATCACCTTATCAATTACCTTTTAAGTCATAGTATGAATTTGCAATAAAATGCTGAGTAGTTCCTTAAGACGGTCTCGGTCTGTTAAAAATTCCAAACTGAATTTTATTGCTGCTGTAATATCTGAAGCCTAACTCAATTTCTGTTTGTTATATAATTTTTTGTTGGACTGGTATTCAAACACACAATTCCTTTATCCTTATCTTTTATTTCTTGAGAGCTTAATTTTCCTCTTAGAACTAATTGATCCTCAGCTTTCAGAGTTGTCAGATCATGTAGGGTCCTGTGTGTCTAGTCCAGATGTGTGGATTTTATCTGGCATGGACTGGGCGGCCATTGAGGATACAGGATCATATTGGTTTGTAAGAAGGCTCACTCTGGCAGCATTATGGAAAAGGGACTAAAAGCAGGTGGGATGGGGCTGATAGTTCTACTCTCCCCTTCTTCCCTTCATATCCCAACCTCACTGGGGAAAGGATCCTTATACTGGGTATTTAATCCCATGAAGAAACAGGGGTAAAGGGGTTTTCAAAATGGAAATACAACCAACACCTAAACACAAACATGTTCCTATGGCATTCTACTGTCAAAACCCTGAGATGACTTTTGTAATGTCTACCAAACAACCAGCCCATCAGACACTAAACACACAGGCTCACCAGCACTGCTGCTTCACTCCTTTTTATTTATAGCAGGAAGGTTTCTTCACTTCCAGTTTGCTTATCTTCCCTATAGAGCAACTGGTCAGATGCTGAGCCTTGGCGATTGGGACAGGCCATTTATATTCTGAAATGGAGGTTATATATTTGTAATTTCCCCTGAAAATTTTCAAATATATACAACAAGAGAGATAATGGCGTTATGAACTCTCCCACACATTCCCATCATCCATGTTCAATAATTAGAAATATTTTGCCATATTTGCTTTATTGCTAAACACACATTTTTGCCAAATTATCTTAAAGCTAATTCCAGACCTTGTGTCATTTCACCCCTACATGCTTCCTTAGGCACATAGTAAAAATATAAACATATTCTTACATAACTACAGGTCCATCATCACATTGAACAATATTAACAAGAATTCCTTGGTATCCTCTAATACCCAGTCTACGTTCAAATGTCCCTGATTGTTTAGAAGTGTCTTTCTATAGTTGGTTTGCTGAACTAAGATCCAAATAAAATCAAAGGTATTTTATAAACATTTTATTATACTCCAGGTATTAGGGTTTTTTTCTTAACAACTTCCTTAATCCCATACTTCCTTTTTCAGTATGCACCTGAATAAGGTACAATTTTGGAAGTCATTTATATCCATTTCATTATTTTAGTTACCATGTGTGGTAGGCTGAATAATGGCCACCAGTGGTAACCGGGTCCTAATCCCGGGAACCTGTGAATGTTACCTTCTATTGCAAAAGAGATTTTGCAGATGTGATTAAGTTAAAGCTCTCTCGATGAGAGGATTAGCAGGTGGGCACTAAATTCAATCAGAAGTGTCCTCATAAGAAGGAGGCAGAGGGAGATTTGACACAGATGAGAACACCATGTGATGGAAGCAGGAGGAAAGAGAACCACAGAAAGAAGATGCTACACTATTGGCTTTGAAAATGGAGGAAGAGGCCACAAGAGGAGGAATTCAGGTGGCTCCTAGAAACCAGAAAAGAATTCTTCCCTAGAACCTTTAGAGGGAGCGTGGCCTTACTGACACCTTGATTTTGTCCGAGTGAAATTGATTTCAGGCTTCTGGCCTCCGGAACTGTAAGAGAATACATTTATGTTGTTTTAAGGCACTGAGTTGATAGTAATTGGTCACAGCAGCCACAATAATCTAATATACTATGGTTCAAAGGTATTTATTAAGAAAGAATTCCATTCTCTGTAGAGGATGAAATATTTCAGAGGCCAGAGATGCTGGAGAGGCAGCATGTAGTAGAAGGAAGGGCAATGACCTGGAAAGTGAATTCTAGATCCCATCCTGCCAGACTTTGGGCCAAGTCACTGGGCTTTTCCGAGATTCAGTTCCCACATATATAACCATCAAAGGAATGCATGAGATAAACAATACTTGAGGGCCCTTTATTCTCCCAACTGTGTTTCACCAGACGAAATCAAGAAAGGGCAGAAGAAAACAACAGAGGACCCTGACTTCTCATAAAAGGCCTTGAGGCTGTAGGGGGTGTGGGGAATGTAGGGAGGAGGGAAACATTGCAAGGCAACCAAAGCCACTTTATGTTGGTGTTTGTGCTGGCCTGGGGTGTGTTTAAGTGCTGTGGATGGGACTGCCTTGGGTCTCACTGAGAGAAGGGCACTGGCCAGTCTGCCTTTTCTTCCTTGAGTCATGGCATAGCCACAGCAGTCTGATCTCTGAATCAAGAGGCTCCAAATTTAGAGGGCAAAGGCAATTTCTTTGAGTTTTCTCATCCCAAAGAAGTCTCTGAATGCAGAATTTGGGAGCCTCTGGGCTTCTTATGTAACAGCTTTCCTAATAAACCTGGGAGGGGCTTCTGATTGGGAATACCAATGAGTTTATTAAGTGCTTAATGGGCTCTCTACCGGGTTAAAAGCTTTATACGTAAAATCATTCAATCTTCACAAAAGTGTCTGTGAAGTAGTTATCAGCACCTCTGTTGTTTCGGCAAAGAAACCGAGGTTTAGAGAGGATATGACTTTACCCACAGTGACATAGCTGGTAAGTGGCCAAGTCTGAAATTGGATGCAGGCCAACTGGAACCAAAGGCCATGTATGGGAGATGCTCTTCTTGAAAGGTAACTTGAGGTGACATACATGGGCACTTAAGATATCCAGCTGTGTGTCAGACTCCCAGTCTGCCGTTTCTCTAAACTGTTGCTTTTCAATGCTGTCTTCTTAGATGAAAGAACGATGGGAAACCTTTGTTCCTGGGTTTAGGAAACTGTCATAATAGGAGCATAGCCACTTCTCACCTACTACCTGGAATCGCTTTATAAGTGCCTAAGAATTTGGAAAAATCTGAACTTGTACTGCACCAGTGGTCTATAACATATACTTTAGTATTTACCTAAGTACTTCATTCTTTCTTCTTGGATATTGTTCTTAAGTCTTCCTTAGGTTATATGTTCTTTCAGTCCAAGAATGATTTTATTGCTTTTGTTTTTCTATAGCCTCCCAATTCTCTAGAGTGTTGCTGAGCATATGAAATAAGTTTTAAAGATTATTTACTTTCAGTGGATCATAGAAAGGAGCATGGGAGTAACCAATAATTTCCCTATCTTAAAGTGGAGATAATGAACCTCACCTGAATAAAAAGAAATTTTATTTTGACCAAATTATTTGCCTAATACAAAGACTTCAGATCCTTTTTTTTTTTTTTTTTTTTTTGCGGTACGCGGGCCCCTCACTGTTGTGGCCTCTCCTGTTGCGGAGCACAGGCTCCGGACGCGCAGGCTCAGTGGCCATGGCTCACGGGCCTAGCCGCTCTGCGGCATGTGGGATCCTCCCAGACCGGGAGCACGAACCCGTGTCCCCTGCATCAGCAGGCGGACTCTCAACCACTGCGCGACCAGGGAAGCCCAAGACTTTAGTTTCTTAAGTCAGTGTTTCTGAAACTCTATTCTCTGAACATATCTTTTGGTATACATGAGAATCTTTTCCTTTAAAAGGAGTCAATATATCTCCTGACGTTGAAACTAATTTTTTATCACTATTTTCAGGATAACTTAGCTCACTCGATAATTGATCAAAGTGGATCTGTGCAAACACACATGCCCTACATGCCCATAATATTTTCTGAACCAATTGAGAGTAAGTGGCAGACATAATATCTCTTTACCACTGAATATTTTAGTGTATATTTCCTTAAAAAGACATTATCTTATGTAAATACTGTATAATTATTAAAATCAATGGATTTTACATATAATTATTTATATAATTATTTTTTATTTTTTATTTTTTTTACATCTTTATTGGAGTATAATTGCTTTACAATGATGTATTAGTTTCTGCTTTATAAGAAAGTGAATCAGTTATACATATATATATCTTCCCATATCTCTTCCCTCTTGCATCTCCCTCCCTCCCACCCTCCTTATCCCACCCCTCTAGGTGGTCACAAAGCACCGAGCTGATCTCCCTATGCTATGCGGCTGCTTCCCACTAGCTATCTACTTTATATTTGGTAGTGTATATATGTCCATACCAGTCTCTTTGTTTGTCACAGCTTACCCTTCCCCTTCCCCATATCCTCAAGTCCATTCTCTAGTAGGTCTGTGTCTTTATTCCTGTCTTACCCCTAGGTTCTTCATGACATTTTTTTTTCTTAAATTCCATATATATGTGTTAGCATACGCTATTTGTCTTTCTCTTTCTGACTTACTTCACTCTGTATGACAGACTCTAGGTCTATCCACCTCCTTACAAATAGCTCAATTTCGTTTCTTTATATGGCTGAGTAATATTCCATTGTGTATATGTGCCACATCTTCTTTATCCATTCATCCGATGGTGGACACTTAGGTTGTTTCCATCTCTGGGCTATTGTAAATAGAGCTGCAATGAAAATTTTGGTACATGACTCTTTTTGAATTATGGTTTTCTCAGGGTATATGCCCAGTAGTGGGATTGCTGCGTCATATGGTAGTTCTATTTGTAGTTTTTTAAGGAATCTCCATACTGTTCTCCATAGTGGCTGTACCAATTCACATCCCCACCAGCAGTGCAAGAGTATTCCCTTTTCTCCACACCCTCTCCAGCATTTATTGTTTCTAGATTTTTTGATGATGGCCATTCTGACTGGTGTGAGATGATATCTCATTGTAGTTTTGATTTGCATTTCTCTAATGATTAATGATGTTGAGCATTCTTTCATGTGTTTGTTGACAATCTGTATATCTTCTTGGGAGAAATGCCTCTTTAGGTCTTCTGCTCATTTTTGGACTGGGTTGTTTGTTTTTTTGTTATTGAGCTGCATGAGCTGCTTATAAATTTTGGAGATTAATCCTTTATCAGTTGCTTCATTTGCAAATATTTTCTCCCATTCTGAGGGTTGTCTTTTGGTCTTGTTTATGGTTTCCTTTGCTGTGCAAAAGCTTTGAAGTTCCATTAGGTCCCATTTGTTTATTTTTGTTTTTATTTCCATTCCTCTAGGAGGTGAGTCAAAAAGGATCTTGCTGTGATTTATGTCATAGAGTGTTCTGCCTATGTTTTCCTCTAAGAGTTTGATAATTTCTGGCCTTACATTTAGGTCTTTAATCCATTTTGAGCTTAATTTTGTCTATGGTGTTAGGGAGTGATCTAATCTCATACTTTTACACGTACCTGTACAGTTTTCCCAGCACCACTTATTGAAGAGACTGTCCTTTCTCCGCTGTACATTCCTGCCTCCTTTATCAAAGATAAGGTGACCATATGTGCGTGGGTTTATCCCTGGGCTTTCTATCCTGTTCCATTGATCTATCTTTCTGATTTTGTGCCAGTACAATACTGTCTTGATTACTGTAGCTTTGTAGTATAGTCTGAAGTCAGGGAGCCTGATTGCTCCAGCTCCACTTTTCGTTTTCAAGATTGCTTTGGCTATTCGGGATCTTTTGTGTTTCCATACAAATTGTGAAATTTCTTGTTCTAGTTCTGTGAAAAATGCCAGTGGTAGTTTGATAGGGATTGCATTGTATCTGTAGATTGCTTTGGGTAGTAGAGTCATTTTCACAATGTTGAATCTTCCAATCCAAGAACATGGTATATCTCTCCATGTATTTGTATCATCTTTAATTTCTTTCATTAGTGTCTTATAATTTTCTGCATACAGGTTTTTGTCTCCTTAGGTAGGTTTATTCCTAGCTATTTTATTCTTTTTGTTGCAATGGTAAATGGGAGTGTTTTCTTGATTTCACTTTCAGATTTTTCATCATTAGTGTATAGGAATGCCAGAGATTTCTGTGCATTAATTTAGTATCCTGCTACTTTACCAACTTCATTGATTAGCTCTAGTAGTTTTCTGGTAGCATCTTTAGGATTATCTATGTATAGTATCATGTCATCTGCAAAGAGTGACAGCTTTACTTCTTCTTTTCCAATTTGGATTCCTTTTATTTCCTTTTCTTCTCTGATTGCTGTGGCTAAAACCTCCAAAACTATGTTGAATAAGAGTGGTGAGAGTGGGCAACCTTGTCTTGTTCCTGATCTTAGTGGAAATGCTTTCACTTTTTCACCATTGAGGACGATGTTGGCTGTGGGTTTGTCATATATGGCCTTTATTATGTTGAGGAAAGTTCCCTCTATGCCTACTTTCTGGAGAGTTTTTATCATAAATGGGTGTTGAATTTTGTCGAAAGCTTTCTCTGCCTCTATTGAGATAATCATATGGTTTTTCTCCTTCAGTTTGTTAATATGGTGTATCACATTGATTGATTTGCGTATATGAAAGAATCCTTTCATTCCTGGAATAAACCTCACTTGATCATGTTGTATGATCCCTTTAATGTGCTGTTGGTTTCTGTTTGCTAGTATTTTGTTGAGGATTTTTGCATCTATGTTCATCAGTGATATTGGCCTGTAGTTTTCTTTCTTTGTGATATCCTTGCTGGTTTTGGAATCAGGGTGATGGTGGCCTCATAGAATGAGTTTTGGAGCGTTCCTCCCTGTGCTATATTTTGGAAGAGTTTGAAAAGGATAGGTGTTAGCTCTTCTCTAAATGTTTGATAGAATTCGCCTGTGAAGCCATCTGGTCTTGGGCTTTTGTTCGTTGGAAGATTTTAAATCACACTTTCAATTTCAGTGCTTGTGATTGGTCTGTTCATATTTTCTATTTCTTCCTGATTCAGTCTTGGCAGGTTGTGCATTTGTAAGAATTTGTCCATTTCTTCCAAGTTGTCCATTTTACTGGCATAGGGTTGCTTGTAGTAATCTCTCATGATCTTTTTTATTTCTGCAGTGTCAGTTGTTACTTATCCTTTTTCATTTCTTATTCTATTGATTTGAGTCTTCTCCCTTTTTTTCTTGATGAGTCTGGCTAATGGTTTATCAATTTTGTTTATCTTCTCAAAGAACCAGCTTTTACTTTTATTGATCTTTGCTATTGTTTCCTTCATTTCTGTTTCATTTATTTTTGATCTGATTTCTTTCCTTCTGCTACCTTTGGGGTTTTTTTGTTCTTCTTTCTCTAACTGCTTTAGGTGCAAGGTTAGGTTGTTTATTCAAGATGTTTCCTGTTTCTTAAGGTAGGATTGTATTGCTATAAACTTCCCTTTTAGAACTAGTTTTGCTGGATCCCATGGGTTTGGGTCGTCATGTCTCCATTGTCATTTGTTTCTAGGTATTTTTAAATTTCTTTTTGATTTCTTCAGTGATCACCTCGTTATTAAGTAGTGTATTGTTTAGCCTCCATGTGTTTGTATTTTTTACAGATCTTTTCCTGTAATTGATACCTAGTCTCATAGCATTGTGGTCGGAAAAGATACTTGATGCAATTTCAATTTTCATAAATTTACCAAGGCTTGATTTGTGACCCAAGATATGACCTATCCTGGAGAATGTTCCATGTGCACTTGCGAAAAATGTGTATTCTGTTGTTTTTGGATGGAATGTCCTATAAATATCCATTAAGTCCATCTTGTTTAATGTATCATTTAAAGCTTGTGTTTCCTTATTTATATTCATTTTGGATAATCTGTCCATTGGTGAAAGTCTCTACTGTCGATTTCCCCTTTTATGGCTGTTAATATTTGCCTTATGTATCGAAGTGCTCCTATGTCGGGTGCATGAATATTTACAATTGTTATATCTTCTTCTTGGATCGATCCCTTGATCATTATGTAGTGCCCTTCTTTGTCTCTTCTAATGGTCTTTATTTTAAAGTCTATATTGTCTGATATGAGAATTGCTACTCCAGCTTTCTTTTGAATTCCATTTGCATGGAATATGTTTTTCCATCCCCTTACTTTCAGTCTGTATGTGTCTCTAGGTCTGAAGTGGGTCTCTTGTAGACAAAAAATATATGGGTCTTGTTTTTGTATCCATTCAGCCAATCTGTGTCTTTTGGTGGGAGCATTTAGTCCGTTTACATTTAAGGTAATTATCGATATGTATGTTCCTATTCCCATTTTCTTAATTGTTTTGGGTTCATTATTGTAGGTCTTTTCCTTCTCTTGTGTTTCTTGCCTAGAGAAGTTCCTTTAGCATTTTTTGTAAAGCTGGTTTGGTGGTGCTGAACTCTCTCAACTTTTGCTTGTCTGTAAAGGTTTTAATTTCACCATCAAATCTGAATGAGATCCTTGCTGGGTAGAGTAATCTTGGTTGCAGGTTTTTATCCTTCATCACTTTAAATATGTCCTGCCAATCCCTTCTGGCTTGCAGAGTTTCTGTTGAAAGATCAGCTGTTAACCTTATGGGGATTCCCGTGCTGCTTTTAATATGTTTTCTTTGTATTTAATTTTTGACAGTTTGATTAATATGTGTCTTGGCGTATTTCTCCTTGGATTTATCTTGTATGAGACTCTCTGTGCTTCCTGGAATTGATTAACTATTTCTTTCCCATATTAGGGAAGTTTTCAACTATAATCTCTTCAAATATTTTCTCAGTCCCTTTCTTTTTCTCTTCTTCTTCTGGAATCTCTATAATTCGAATGTTGGTGTGTTTAATGTTGTCCCAGAGATCTCTGAGACTGTCCTCAGTTGTTTTCATTCTTTTTTCTTTATTCTGCTCTGCAGTAGTTTTTTCCACTATTTTATATTCCTGGTCACTTTTCCATTCTTCTGCCTCAGTTATTCTGCTATTGATCCCATCTAGAGTATTTTTAATTTCATTTATTGTGCTTTCATTGTTGCTTGTTTCATCTTTAGTTCTTCTAGGTCCTTGTTAAATGTTCCTTGCATTTTGTCTATTCTGTTTCCAAGATTTTGGATCATCTTGACTATCATTTTTCTGAATTATTTTTCAGGTAGACTGCCTATTTCCTCTTCATTTGTTAGGTCTGGTGGGTTTTTATCTTGCTCCTTCATCTGCTGTGTGTTTTTCTATCTTCTCATTTTGCTTATATTACTGTGTTTGGGGTCTCCTTTTTGCAGGCTGCAGGTTCGTAGTTCCTGTTGTTGTTGGTGTCTGTCCCCAGTGGCTAAAGTCCCCAGTGGCTAAAGTTGGTTCAGTGGGTTGTGTAGGATTCCTGGTGGATGGGACTAGCTCCTGTGTTCTGGTGGATGAGGCTGAATCTTGTCTTTCTGTTGGGCAGGTCCACGTCTGGTGGTGTGTTTTGGGGTGACTGTGGACTTATTATGATTTTAGGCAGCCTCACTGCTAATGGGTGTGGTTGTGTTCCTGTCTTGCTAGTTGTTTGGCATAGGGTGTCCGGCACTGTAACTTGCTGTTCATTGAGTGAAGCTGGGTGTTGGTGTTGAGATGGAGATCTCTGGGAGATTTTTGCTGTTTGACATTATGTGGAGCTGGGAGGTCTCTTGTGGACCAGTGTCCTGAAGTTGGCTCTCCCACCTCAGAGGCACAGCACTGAGTCCTGGCTGGAGCACCAAGAGCCTTTCATCCACACGTCTCAGAATAAAAGGGAGAAAAAGTAGAAAGAAAGAAAGAAAGAAAGAAAGAAAGAGAGAAAGAAAGAAAGAAAGGGAGGAAGGAAGGAAGGAAGGAAGAAAGAAAGGAAGGAAGGAGGAAAGAAAGGAGGAAAGAAAGGAAGGAAGAGAGAAAGGAGGGAGGGAGGGAGGAAGTGAGGGGGGAAGGGAGGAAGGAGGGAAGGAAGGAAAGAAAGTAAGAAGATAAAGTAAAGTAAAATAAAGTAAAATAAAATTATTAAAATAATTATTAAGAAAAAAAATTTTTTTAAAAGAAAAACAAACAAACAAACAAAATGGACAGATAGAACCGTAGGACAAATGGTGGAAGCAAAGCTATACAGACAAAATCTCACACAGAAGCATACACATACACACTCAGAAGAAGAGGAAAAGGGGAAAAAATCATAAATCTTGCTCTCCAAGCCCACCTCCTCAATTTTGGATGATTCGTTGTCTATTCATGTATTCCACAGATGCGGGGTGCATCAAGTTGATTGTGGAGCTTTAATCCGCTCCTTCTGAGGCTGCTGGGAGAGATTTCCCTTTCTCTTCTTTGTTCTCACAGCTCCCGGGTCTCTGCTTTGGATTTACGGGGTTAAATGAGCAGCTGCTTCGGGGACTCTGGCTCACTCAGGCCGTGGGGAGGGAGGGGTATGGAGTGCGGGGTGAGCCTGCGGCGGCAGAGGCTGGTGTGACATTGCACCAGCCTGAGGCGCGCCGTGGGTTCTCCCGGGGAAGTTGTCCCTGGATCCCGGGACCCTGGCAGTGATGGGCTGCACAGGCTCTCTGGAAGGGGGTGTGTGGATAGTGACCTGTGCTCACACACAGGCTTCTTGGTGGCGGCAGCAGCAGCCTTAGCGTCTCAGGCCCGTCTCTGGGGTCTGCGCTTTTAGCCGTGGCTCGTGCGCGTCTCTGGAGCTCCCTTAAGTAGCGCTCTTAATCCCCTCTCCTCACGCACCAGGAAACAAAGAGGGAAGAAAAAGTCTCTTGCCTCTTCGGCAGGTCCAGACTTTTCGCTGGGCTCCCTCCTGGCCATCCATGGCGCACTAACCCCCTGCAGGCTGTGTTCACGCTGCCAACCCCAGTCCTCTCCCTGCCTCCGACCGAAGCCCGAGCCTCAGCTCCCAGCCCTGCCCGCCCCGGCGAGTGAGCAGGCAAGCCTCTCGGGCTGGTGAGTACTGGTTAACACTGATCCTTTGTGCGGGAATCTCCCCGCTTTGCCCTCTGCACCCCTGTTGCTGTGCTCTCCTCCGCGGCTGTTAAGCTTTCCCCCTCTGCCACCCGCAGTCTCCGCCCGCGAAGGGCCTTCCTAGTGTGTGGAAACCTTTCCTCCTTCACAGCTCCCTCCCAATGGTGCAGGTCCCGTCCCTATCCTTTTGTCTCTGTTTATTCTTTTTTCTTTTGCCCTACCCGGGTACGTGGGGACTTTCTTGCCTTTTGGGAGGTCTGAGGTCTTCTGCCAGCGTTGAATGGGTGTTCTGTAGGAGTTGTTCCACGTGTAGATGTATTTCTGGTGTATCTGTGGGGAGGAAGGTGGTCTCCGCATTTTACTCTTCCGCCATCTTCCCCTCCTCCCCGCATTTATAGAATTATTGATACAAAACTATTATAAAAACAACAGACCTTATTCAGAGTTCTCCAAATGTCTTAGTAATACCATTTATAGTAAAAGAAGAAAAGAAATTTATTTCCTGGTCCTGTATCCAATTCAGAATAGCAGGTAGTATTTAGTTGTCATGTCTTCTTTAAACTGGAATTGCTTGTTAGTTTTGCTTTGTCTTTCATGACCTTGACTTTTTTTTTTTAAAGGCACAGGCCATTTGTTTTGTAAAACTGCCCTCAATTTAGGTTTGTTAAATTTGTCTCTATGATTCAATTAAGGTTATATCTTTTTGGCTGGAATACCATAGAAGTGTTTTTTGTCCTGCTAAGATTGTGGATTTGTCTGTTTTCCCTTTTAGTTTTGTCTTTTTTTTATTGCCATATATATATATATATATATATATATATATATATATATATATATATATTCCACATCTTTATTGGAATATAATTGCTTTACATTGTTGTGTTAGTTGCTGCTGTATAACGAAGTGAACCAGCTATCTGTATACATATATTCCCATATCCCCTCCCTCTTGTGTCTCCCTACCACCCTCCCTATCACACCCCTCTAGGTGGTCACGAAGCACCTAGCTGATCTTCCCGTGCAATGCAACTGCTTCCCACTAGCTACCTATTTTACATTTGGAAGTGTATATACGTCCATGCCACTCTCTCACTTCATCGCAGCTTACCCTTAACCTTCCCTGTGTCCTCAAGCCATTCTCCATGTCTGTGTCTTTATTCCTGTCCTGCACCCTAGGTTCATCAGAACCGTTTTTTTTTTTTAGATTCCATATATATGTGTTAACATACAGCATTTTTCTCTTTCTGACTTACTTCACTCTGTATGACAGACTGTAGGTCTATCCAACTCACTACAAATAATTAAATTTCATTCCTTTTTATGGCTGAGTAATATTCCATTGTATATAAGTGCCACATCTTCTTTATCCATTCATCTGTTGTTGGACACTTAGGTTGCTTCCACGTCCTGGCTATTGTAAATAGTGCTGCAATAAACATTGTGGTACGTGACTCTTTTTGAATTATGGTTTTCTCAGGGTATATGCCCAGTAGTGGGATTGCTGGGTCATATGGTAGTTCTATTTTCAGTTTTTTAAGGAACCCCCATAGTGTTCTCCATAGTGGCTGTATCAATTTACATTCCCACCAACAGTGCAAGAGGGTTCCCTTTTCTCCACACCCTCTCCAGCATTTATTGTTTGTAGATTTTCTTTTTCTTTTTACATCTTTATTGGAGTATAATTGCTTTACAATGGTGTATTAGTTTCTGCTTTATAACAAAGTGAATCAGTTATACATATACATATATTCCCACATCTCTTCCCTCTTGCATCTCCCTCCCTCCCACCCTGCCTATCCCACCCCTCTAGGTGGTCACAAACCACCAAGCTGATCTCCCTGTGCTATGCGGCTGCTTCCCACTATCTATTTTACGTTTGGTAGTGTATATATGTCCATGCCACTTTCTCACTTTGTCACAGCCTACCCTTCCCCCTCCCCATATCCTCAAGTCCATTCTCTAGTAATTCTGTGTCTTTATTTCTGTCTTACCCCTAGGTTCTTCATGACATTATTTATTTTCTTAAATTCAGTATATATGTGTTAGCATACGGTATTTGTCTTTCTCTTTCTGACTTACTTCACTCTGTATGACAGACTCTAGGTCCATCCACCTCATTACAAATAGCTCAATTTCGTTTCATTTTATGGCTGAGTAATATTCCATTGTATATATGTGCCACATCTTCTTTATCCATTCATCCGATGATGGACACTTAGGTTGTTTCTATCTCCTGGCTGTTGTAAATAGAGCTGCAATGAACATTTTGGTACATGACTCTTTTTGAATTATGGTTTTCTCAGGGCATATGCCCAGTAGTGGGATTGTTGGGTCATATGGTAGTTTTATTTGTAGTTTTTAAAGGAACCTCCATACTGTTCTCCATAGTGGCTGTACCAGTTCACATTTTCACCAGCAGTGCAAGAGGGTTCCCTTTTCTCCACACCCTCTCCAGCATTTATTGTTTCTAGATTTTTTGATGATGGCCATTCTGACTGGTGTGAGATAATATCTCATTGTAGTTGTGATTTGCATTTCTATAATGATTAAAGATGTTGAGCATTCTTTCATGTGTTTGTTGGCAGTCTGTGTATCTTTTTTGGAAAAATGTCTATTTAGGCCTTCTGCCCATGTTTGGACTGGGTTGTTTGTTTTTTGGTTATTGAGCTGCATGAGTTCCTTATAAATTTTGGAGATTAATCCTTTGTCAGTTGCTTCATTTGCAAATATTTTCTCCCATTCTGAAGGTTGTCTTTTGGTCTTTTTTATGGTTTCCTTTGCTGTGCAAAAGCTTTGAAGTTTCATTAGGTCCCGTTTGTTTATTTTTGTTTTTATTTCCATTTCTCTAGGAGGTGGGTCAAAAAGGATCTTGCTGTGATTTATGTCATAGAGTGTTCTGCCTATGTTTTCCTCTAAGAATTTGATATTTTCTGGCCTTACATTTAGGTCTTTTATCCATTTTGAGTTTATTTTTGTGTATGGTGTTAGGGAGTGTTCTAATTTCATACTTTTACATATACCTGTCCAGTTTCCCCAGCACCACTTGTTGAAGAGGCTGTCTTTTCTCCACTGTATATTCTTGCCTCCTTTATCAATGATAAGGTGACCATATGTGCGTGAGTTTATCTGTGGTGTTTCTTTCCTGTTCCATTGATCTATATTTCTGTTTTTGTGCCAATACCATACTGTCTTGATTACTGTAGCTTTGTAGTAGAGTCTTAAGTCCAGCAGCCTGATTCCTGCAGCTCCATTTTTCTTTCTCAAGATTGCTTTGGCTATTTGGGGTCTTTTGTGTCTCCATACAAATTGTGAAATTTTTTGTTCTAGTTCTGTGAAAAATCCTCCTGGTAGTTTTCTAAGGATTTCATTGAATCTGTAGATTGCTTTGGGTGGTAGAGTCATTTTCACAATGTTGATTCTTCCAATCCAAGAACATGGTATATCTCTCCATCTGTTTGTATCACCTTTAATTTTTTTCATCAGTATCTTATAGTATTCTGCATACAGGTTTTTGTCCCCTTTAGATAGGTTTATTCATAGATATTTTATTCTTTTAGTTGCTGTGGTAAATGGGATTGTTTCCTAATTTCTGTTTCAGATTTTTCATCATTAGTGTATCGAAATGCAAGAGATTTCTGTGCATTAATTTTGTATCCTGCTACTTACCAAATTCATTGATTAGTTCTAGTAGTTTTCTGGTAGCATCTTTAGGATTCTCTATGTATAGTATCATGTCATCTGCAAACAGTGACAGTTTTACTTCTTTTCTGATTTGTATTCCTTTTATTTCTTTTTCTTCTCTGATTGCTGTGGCTAAAACTTCCAAAACTATGTCAAATAATAGTGATGAGAGTGGGCAACCTTGTCTTCTTCCTGATATTAGAGGAAATGGTTGCAGTTTTACACCATTGAGAATGATATTGGCTGTGGGTTTGTCATATAAGTTCTTTATTATATTGAGGTAAGTTCCACCATTTTCTGGAGAGTTTTTATCATAAATCGATGTTAAATTTTGTCAAAAGCTTTTTCTGCATCTATTGAGATCATCATATGGTTTTTATCTTTCAATTTGTTAATATAGTGTATCACATTGTTCGATTTGCGTAGATTGAAGAATCCTTGCATTCCTGGTGATCATGGTGTGTGATCCTTTCAATATGCTGTTGGAGTCTGTTTGCAAGTAATTTGTTGAGGATTTTTACATCTATGTTCATCATTGATATTGACCTGTATCTTTCTTTCTTTGTGACATCTTTGTCTGATTTTTTTAAACATCTTTATTGGAGTATAATTGCTTTACAATGGTGTGTTAGTTTCTGCTTTATAACAAAGTGAAGCAGTTATACATATACATATGTTCCCATATCTCTTCCCTCTTGCATCTCCCTCCTTCCCACCCTCCCTATCCCACCCCTCCAGGTGGTCACAAACCTTCGAGGTGACCTCCCTGTGTTATGCGGTTGCTTCCCACTAGCTATCTATTTTACGTTTGGTAGTGTATATATATCCATGCCAGTCTCTCACTTTGTCACAGTTTACCCTTCCCCCTCCGCATATCCTCAAGTCCACTCTCTAGCATGTCTGTGTCTTTATTCCCGTCTTACCCCTAGGTTTTTCATGACCTTTTTTTTTCCCCTTAGATTCCATATATATGTGTTAGCATACGGTATTTGTTTTTCTCTTTCTGACTTACTTCCCTCTGTATGGCAGACTCTAGGTCCATCCATCTCACTACAAATAACTCAATTTCATTTCTTTTTTTGGCTGAGTAATATTTCATTGTATATATGTACCATATCTTCTTTATCCATTCATCCATTGATGGGAACTTAGGTTGCTTCCATGTCCTGGCTCTTGTAAATAGAGCTGCAATGAACATTTTTGTATATGACTCTTTTTGAATTTTGGTTTTCTCATGGTATATGCCCAGTAGTGGGACTGCTGGGTTATATGGTATTTCTATTTTTAGTTTTCCAAGGAACCTCCTACTGTTCTTGATAGTGGCTGTATCAGTTTACATTCCCACCAACAGTGCAAGAGTGTTTCCTTTTCTCCACACCCTCTCCAGCATTTATTGTTTCTAGATTTTTTGATGATGGCCATTCTGGCCGGTGTGAGATGATATCTCATTGTCATGTTGATTTGCATTTCTCTAATGATTAATGATGGTGAGCACTCTTTCATGTGTTTGTTGGTAATCTGTATATCTTTGGAGAAATGTCTGTTTAGATCTTCTGTCCATATTTGGATTTGGTTGTTTGTTTTTTTTATTTTAAGCTGCATGAGGTGCTTGTAAATTTTGTCAGTTGCTTCATTTGCAAATATTTTCTTCCAATCTGAGGTTGTCTTTTGATCTTGTTTATGGTTTCATTTGCTGTGCAAAAGCTTTGAAGTTTCATTATGTCCCATTTGTTTTTGTTGTTATTTCCATTTCTCTAGGAGGTGGGACAAAAATGATCTTTCTGTGATTTATGTCATAGATTGTTCTGCCTATGTTTTCCTCTAAGAGTTTGATAGTTTCTGGCCTTACATTTAGGTCTTTAATCCATGTTGAGTTTATTTTTGTGTATGGTGTTAAGGAATGTTCTAATTTCATACTTTTACATGTACCTGTCCTGTTTTCCCAGCACCACTTATTGAAGAGGCTTTCTTTTCTTCACTGTATATTCTTGCCTCCATTATCAAAGATAAGGAGACCATATGTGCGTGGGTTTATCTCTGGGCTTTCTATCCTCTTCCATTCATCTATATTTCTGTTTTTGTGCCAGTACCATACTGTGTTCATTACTGTAGCATTGTAGTATAGTCTGAAGTCAGGGAGCCTGATTCCTCCAGCTCCATTGTTTGTTCTCAAGATTGCTTTGGCTATTCGGGGACTTTTGTGTTTCCATGCAAATAGTGAATTTTTTTGTTCTAGTTCTGTGAAAAATGCCAGTGGTAGTTTGCTAGGGATTTCACTGAATCTCTAGGTTGCTTTGGGTAGTAGAGTCATTTTCACAATGTTGATTCTTCCAATCCAAGAACATGGTATATCTCTCCGTGTATTTGTAACCTCTTTACTTTCTTCCATCAGTGTCTAATAATTTTCTGCATACAGGTCTTTGGTCTCCTTAGGTAGGTTTATTCATAGATATTGTATTCTTTTTATTGCAATGGTAAATGGGAGTATTTTCTTATATTCCCTTTCAGATATTTCATCATTAGTGTATAGGAATGCTAGAGATTTCTGTGCATTAATTTTGTATCCTGCTACTTTACCAAATTCATTGATTAGCTCTAGTAGTTTTCTGGTAGCGTCTTTAGGATTCTCTATGTATAGTATCATGTCATCTGCAAACAGTAACAGCTTTGCTTCTTCTTTTCCAATTTGGATTCCTTTTATTTCTTTTACTTGTCTCATTGCTGTGATTAGTACTTCCAAAACTATGTTGAATAAGAGTGGTGAGAGTGGGCAACCTTGTCTTGTTCCTGATCTTAATGGAAATTGTTTCAGTTTTTCACCATGAGGATGATGTTGGCTGTGAGTTTGTCATATAAGGCCTTTATTATGTTGAGGAAAGTTCCCTCTATGCCCAGTTTCTGCAGGGTTTTAATCATAAATCAGTGTTGAATTTCGTTGAAAGCTTTCTCTGCATCTATTGAGATGATCATATGGTTTTTCTCCTTCAATTTTGTCAATATGGTGTATCTTGTTGATTGATTTGCGTATATTGCAGAATCCTTGAGTTCCGGGAATAAATCCCACTTGATCGTGGTGTATGATCCTTTTAACGTGCTGTTGGATTCTGTTTGCTAGTACTTTGTTGAGGATTTTTGCATCTATGTTTATCAGTTATATTGGCCTGTAGTGTTCTTTCTTTGTGACATCTTTGTCTGGTTTTGTTATCTGGGTGATGGTGGCTTGATGGAATGACTTTGGGAGTGTTCCTCCCTCTGCTATATTTTGGAAGAGTTTGAGAAAGAGGTTTTAGCTCTTCTCTAAATGTTTGATAGAAGTCGCCTGTGAATCCTTCTGGTCTTGGGCTTTTGTTTTGTAGGAAAATTTTTATCAGTTTCAGTTTCAGTGCTTGTGATTCATCTGTTTATAGTTCTTCCAGATTGTCCATTTTATTGGCATATAGTTGTAATAATCTGTCAGGATCCTTTGTTTTTCTGCAGTGTCTGTTGTTATTTTCCTTTTTCATTTGTAATTCTGTTGATTTGAGTCTTCTTCCTCTTTTTCTTGATGAGTCTGGCTAATGGTTTATCAATTTTGTTTATCTTCTCAAAGAACCACCTTTTTGTTTGGTTGATGTTTGCTGCTGCTTCCTTCATTTCTTTTTCATTTCTTTCTGAAGTGAACTTTATGATTTCTTTCCTTCTGCTAACTTTGGGGATTTTTTGTCCTTCTTTCTCTATTTGTTTTAGGTGTAAGGTTAGGTTGTTTGAGTTGTTTCCTGTTTTTTGAGGTAGGATTGTATTGCTATAAACTTCCCTCTTAGAACTGCTTTTGCTGCATCCCATAGGTTTTGGGTCATCGTGTTTTCCTTCTCATTTGTTTCTAGGTATTTTTTGATTTCCTCTTTGATTTCTTCAGTGATCTCTTGGTTATTTAGTAGCATATTGTTCAGCCTCCATGTGTTTGTATTTTTTACAGATTTTTTTCCTGTAATTGATATCTAGTCTCCTAGCATTGTTTTCAGAAAAGATACTTGATACAATTTCAATTTTCTTGAACTTACCACGGCTTGATTTGTGACCCAAGATATGATCTATCATGGAAAATGTTCAATGAGCACTTGAGAAGCAAGTGTATTCTGTTGTTTTTGAATGGAATGTCTTTTAAATATCAATTAAGTCCATCTTGTTTAATGTATCATTTAAAGCTTGTGTTTCCTTATTTTCATTTTGGATGATCTGTCCATTGGTGAAAGTGGGGTGTTAAAGTCCCCTAGTATGATTGTGTTGCTGTCGATTTCCCCTTTTATGGCTGTTAGCATTTGCCTTATGTATTGAGGTGTTGTGTGCATAAATATTTATAATTGTTATATCTTCTTCTTGGATTGATCCCTTGATCATTATGTAGTGTCCTTCTTTGTCTCTTGTAATAGTCTTTATTTTCAAGTCTATTTTGTCTGAAATGAGAATTGCTACTCTAGCTTTCTGTTGATTTCCATTTGCATGAATATCTTTTTCCGCCGTCCCCTCATTTTTAGTCTGTATGTGTCCCTAGGTCTGAAGTGGGTCTCTTGTAGACAGCATATATATGGGTCTTGTTTTTGTATCCATTCAGCCTGTCTATGTCTTTTGGTTGGAGCATTTAATCTATTTATGTTTAAGGTAATTGTCAATACGTATGTTCCTATTACCATTTTCTTAATTGTTTTGGCTTTGTTTTTGTAGGTCTTTTCCTTCTTTTGTTTTTCTTGCTTAGAGAAGTTCCTTTATAATTTGTTGTAAAGCTGGTTTAGTGTTGCTGAATTCTCTTAGCTTTTGCTTGTCTGTAAAGGTTTTAATTTTTCCGTTGAATCTGAATGTGATCCTTGTTGTGTAGAGTAATCTTGGTTGTCGGTTTTTCCCTTTCATCACTTTAAATATGTCCTGCCAGTCTCTTCTGGCTTGCAGAGTTTCTGCTGAAAGATCAGCTGTTAACCTTTTGGGGATTCCCTTGTGTGTTATTTGTTGTTTTTCCCTTGCTGCTTTTAATATTTGTTCTTTGTATTAATTTTTGATAGTTTGATTAATATGCATCTTGGTGTGTTTCTCCTTGGATTTATCCTGTATGGGACTCTCTGTGCTTCCTGGACTTGATTGACTATATCCTTTTCCATGTTAAGGAAGCTTTCAACTATAGTCTCTTCAAATATTTTCTCAGTCCCTTTCTTTTTCTCTTCTTCTTCTGGAATCTCTATAATTCGAATGTTGGTGTGTTCAATGTTGTCCCAGAGGTCCTGAGACTGTCTTCAGTTCTTTTCCTTTGTTTTTCTTTTTTCTGGTCTGCAGTAGTTATTTCCACTATTTTATCTTCCAGGTCACTATCCATTCTTCTGCCTCAGTTATTCTGCTATTGATTCCTTCTAGAGAATTTTAAATTTCATTTATTGTGTTATTCATCATTGTTTGTTTGTTCTTTAGTTCTTCTGGGTCCTTGTTAAATGTTTCTTGTATTTTCTCCATTCTATTTTGAAGATTTTGGATCATCTTTACTATCATTACTGTGAATTTTTTTTCAGGTAGACTGCCTATTTCTTCTAAATTTGTTTGGTCTGGTGGATTTTTCCCTTGCTCCTTTACCTGCTGCATATTTCTCTGTCTTCTCATTTTGTTTAATTTACTGTGTTTGGGGTCTCCTTTTCACAGGGTGCAGGTTCATAGTTCTCATTGTTTTTGGCATCTGCCCCCAGTGGGTGAGGTTGGTTCAGTCACTTGCATAGGCTTCCTGTTGGAGGGGACTAGTGCCTGTTTTCTGGTGGATGAGTCTGGATCTTGTCTTTCTGGTGGGCACCACTCTGTCCAGTGGTGTGTTTTTGGGTGTTTGTGACCTATGATTTTAAGCAGCCTCTCTGCTAATGGGTGGGGTTATGTTTCTGTCTTGCTAGTTGTTTGCCAGGGTGTCCAGCACTGTAGCTTGCTGGTCATTGAGTGGAGCTGGGTCTTTGCGTTGAGCTAGAGATCTCCCGAGAGCTTTTACCATTTGATATTATGTGGAGCTGGGAGGTCTCTGCTGGACCAATGTCCTGAACTTGGCTCTCCCATCTCAGAGGCCTGACACATGACCAGAGCACCAAGACCTTGTCAGCCACCTGGTTCAGAAGAAAAGAGAGAAAAAAGAGAGAAAGAAAAAAAATTATATAAAATATTTATTAAAGTAAAAAAGTAATAAAAAAATAGAAAGAAAGAAGAGAGCAACCAAACCAAAAATCAAATCCACCAATGATGACAAGTGCTAAATAGTATAGTAAAGAAAAAAGGACAGAACCCTAGGACAAATGGTAAAAGCAAAGCTATACAGACAAAATCATACAAAGAAGCATACTCATGTACACTCACAGAAAGGGAAAAAGGAAAAAAAATATATAAATTAAAAAAGAAAGGAAGAGAGCAACCAAATCAATAAGCAAATCTACCAATGATAGTAAACTCTAAATACTGAATTGAGATAAACATAGAAACAAATTAGATGCAGAAAGCAAACCCCAAGTCTACAGTTGCTCCCAAAGTCCGCTGCCTCTATTTTGGGATGATTTGTTGTCCATTCAGGTTTTCCAGAGATTCAGGGTGCATGAAGTTGATGGTGGAGATTTAATCTGCTGCTAATGAGGCTGCTGGGAGAAATTTCCATTTCTCTTCTTTGTTCTCTTTGTTCTCTTATTTGAACAAACTTCTGGTGTTCAGCTTTGTATTTAGTCCTGCCTCTGCGTGTAGGTCGCCTGATGGCATCTGTTCTTCACTCAGATAGGACGGGGTTAAAGGAGCAGCTGATTTGGGGGCTCTGCCTCAGTCAGGCTGGGGGGAGGGAGGGGAACGGAATGCCGGGCAAGCCTGCAGCTGCAGAGGCCAGCATGACGTTGCACCAGCCTGAGGCACCAGCCCGTGTGTTCTCCCGGGGAAGTTGTCCCTGGATTACGGGACCCTGGCAGTGGCAGGTTGCACAGCCTCCCGGGAGGGGAGGCGTGAATACTGACCTGTGCTTGCACACAGGCTTCTTGGTGGCCTCAGCAGCAGCCTTTGCATTTCATGCCCGTCTCTGGTATCTGCAGTGATAGCTGCGGCTCGCGCCCGTCTCTGGAGCTCGTTTAGGTGTTGCTCTGAATCCCCTCTCTTCTCGCACCCCGAAACAATGGTCTCTTGCCTCTTAGGCAGGTCTAGATATTTTCCCGAGCTCCCTGCCAGCTAGCTGTGGTGCACTAGCCCCCTTCAGGCTGTGTTCACGCAGCCAACCCCGGTCCTCTCCCTGGGATCTGACCTCTGAAGCCTGAGCCTCAGCTCCCAGCCATCGCCCACCCTGGCGGGTGAGCAGACAAGCCTCTCGGGCTGTTGCGTGCTGGTCGGCACCGATCCTCTTTGCGGGAATCTCTTTGCTTTGCCCTCTGCATCCCTGTTACTGCGCTCTCTTCCATAGCTCGAAAGCTTCCCCCGCCCCCCACCCCCGTTCCCCCCAGTCTCTGCCAGTGAAGGGGCTTCCTAGTGTGTGGAAACCTTTCCTCCTTCACAGCACCCTCCCAGAGGTGCAGGTTCTGTCCTTATTCTTTTGTCTATGTTTTTTCTTTTTTCTTTTGCCCTACCCAGGTACGTGGGGAGTTTCTTGCCTTTTGGGAAGTCTGAGGTCTTCTGCCAGCGTTCAGTAGGTGTTCTGTAGGAGTTGTTCCACATGTAGATGTATTTCTGATGTATTTGTAAGGAGGAAGGTGATCTCCACGTCTTATTCCTCCACCATCTTGAAGGTCTCCTGGGTTTAAATTTTAATCTTTGCTTTCTATTTCCTCTTTTGTTCTATGCTGTTTTCCTCTTCTTCACTTATTGTTTTAGATTGATTTAATGTTTTTCATTATTCTATTTTGCCCTTTGTTTGCATGATATTTGCACATCCTCTTACTATGTTTGTTTAGTAATTACCATATCTATCCTCAACTTATCAAAATCAACTTTGCTAGTTGAAACTGTGACTCATTCATACCTGACATTCACAGTTTTGTAGGTTTTACTGCTATCAGTAACTTATGTCAATTCTTTTCTTGTTTTCATTACTTTTTTCTTTTTACTTGTGCAGAGCTGACCAATGATCTTATAGAGACCTTAAAAGCAAGAAGGGGTAATGGTGAGAATGGTGAGCTTGGAGGTCAGGGGAGGTATCATCCTGGAACCAAAGAAACTACTTTTGATTTGGGGGGGTTTTGTGACATCACTTTTTCCCTTGCTCCAGTTATGTTTTACTTAGAATTTCTCAGCCTTCGGTTCTTTGCCACTGACCTTCCTATAACCCTCCTCCCATCTCTGTCCTTCCTGCTGTCTCCTACTGTTCCTTTCTCTAGCTCTGTATTAGTTTACTAAGTCTACTATAACAAAGTACCACTGTCTTGGTGGCTTAAAAACAAATTTATTGTCTTACTGTTCTGGAAGCCAGAAGTCTGAAATCAAGGTGTTGGTAGGGCTGTGCTTCTTCAGAAGGCTCTAGGGAAGAATACTTCCTTGTCTCATTCTAGCTTCTGGTGGTTGCCAGCAATCCTTGGCATTTCTTGCCTTGTAGAAATATCACTCCAGTCTCTGCCTCCATGCTTATATGATATTCTCCTCTGTGCTTTCATGTGGCATTCTCCTCTTCATGTGTGTATGTTCAGAATTTACCTCTTCAGGATGCCAGTTATTGATTTAGAGCCCACCCTAATCCAGTATGACCTCATCTTAACTTGGTTACTTTTGCAAAGACCCTATTACCAAATAAGGTCACACTCTGAGGTTCCAGGGAGACGTGAATTTGGGGGGAACACTATTCAACCCAGTAAAAACTCATTACCCTATTGTGCAGTAAACGTAGCACTGGCCTAAAAATTAGAATAGTCCTAGGTACTAATTCTGCCTGTGCTACTAATTTTATGGGTGCAGACTTTGGAATTCACGATCAGAGGTTCAAATCTCAGCTGTCACTTAAACTCAGTGAGTCTCAGTGTCTTCATCTGTAAACTGAGGATAATTATACCTATGTTTTAGGTTGGACTAAATAAGATCATGCTTTTTAGGTGCCTGGCATAGTGCTTAGCATATTGTAGGTGCTTAACAAATGTTTGTTTTCTCCTACCCATTTCTTCTTATTTTCTCCACAGTAAAATCATGAGTTTATTTTTAAGATAGTTCCAGCTTCATAGTTATGACAGCTCCTTTAAACTATTTCTTCTTCATACTCTGCCTTATCCATTTCTCTCCTCCCTTTTCTTTTTGTCAATTTAGCCCCTTCATTCCAGTGTTTTGTTCCCACTACCCCCATTTTCTTCCTAATTCTCTTCTTTCCAATTTTATTCCTTGTGGCTAGGATGACATTTATCTGCTTTGCCCAGTAATAGTCCTAGTTTATGCCTGTGGTACCAGTGTAATTATTGATAATGTCCCCTTTCATTCTTATAGGGCTCTGGTTTGGATGATGTGTTATATGGTCACCCTACTAAGAGTGTTCTCATAGTACTTGGACCTTCCTCTATCATTGCATGATCTGCAATGTATCATGTGCATTTTAATTGTTTTGTGGGTCTGTCTCTTTGGCAGGATTGAGAGCAGCAACTGGGAATGATTTTCTGTGTTTCCCCAAAGTCTAGCACATTCCTGGCTCATGGGGGCTGGTGCTCAGCAATGTTTGTTGGACATATGAATGTTCTTGAAAACTTGCTTCTTTCTGTGTATAGCAGGCACTCAATAAATAATCTTTAAATTGAAGTAGATTGCTGCCCTTTATGAAAGTGAAAAATGAACCCAATAAGAACACTGTTCCTCTCTCTGCCTTCCTTTATTTGTTGTCATTAGCTTAGAGATCTCACTTTACTTCCAGATTTGTGACTCATTTCTTCTTCTTGCCTCACCCTTAGCTATTTTGATTCTTTGAAAACTGGAGTTATCCTTTTCACGACTCCCGTGGGTGCTGTGGTGACCTGCTTTCCAGTTGCTGCATGTTTTAGGCAAGTGTATCTCCATGATTAGAATCTCACCACTGGCCCAGGCTCCTGAGGCTTTCTCTGTTCTGTTGTCTGTTTCAGAAGCACTTTATCTGCCATCTTGTTTCTAGCTTTGAGGCCACACCTTCTGTTGATTGCTTCATCTTGTTGCTGTGTCTATACAAGCGAAATTAGGTGGATAATCAAATCAATGATGGGTTTAATTCAGGCCTCAAAGTCATTTTTGCCTGACACTTTTTCCTGTTGCTTTTGGCTCAGGGCCTCAGCACACCACCCTGCTTTTTTTTTTTTTTTTTTTTTACCCTGCTTTTTGTTTGTGGGTTGGGATCTTCTATGCCATGGGAATATTTTCTAGGCCTGTCATATAGTTCAAATGGTGGAAAACATTTCCCCTCTTCAGGAATTATGAAATTGAAGCCACCTGGATTGAGTAAATGGGTTGCGCTTCTTGCTAATGGCTGAAAATTGGCATTTACTCAGTTTTCAAGAAACAATTATTGAAAATGTACTAAGTATAAATAATGATACCAATAATTTTTGACTTTGAGAGTTTTATAGAGGCTGTGGAGGTGTGCTGCTCAAATCAACTTTCATTAAGAACCTCCTGCAAAGAGTGTGGTTCATCCAGAGTCTCCAGCTGCAGCACCTTTGGGATCAGCCCCTGTTTTCACACTGCCAGGCCTCACTCTTCCCGGGCTTCTCTCAGCTGGTGACTGAGTGCAGCCATTTCTGCCCAACACGGGACACCTCTAATGGGTAATCTTTGCTTAAGGACTCCCAGTCGGCCTGGCTTAGACTTTCTCAAAGGTGTACTTCAGTCTGACCTTCCTATTACCCAGTCTTTTTTCTTGTCTCCTCTTCTTTCCCAAGTGTCAGACCTGCGTCATGGTCTGAAGACTCTCCCCATTATGCCTGCTGCCTCTTCTCTTAATTCTTCACAGGTATTTCTCCCAAGAAATCTCCTGCATGACTCATTTCATCTTGGCACCTGTTTCTTGGAAGACTCAAGCCAACACAAGTTCCTAATCTGGTAGTGAAGATGAAAGAAACGTGTGCACAAATAATGCAAAATACTCTTCATTCCATTCCTCTACAACAGTAAGTGGTAGGACTAAAGTACACTAGGGACATAGAACCTTAGATTTAAAAGATGTACATTTCCCATAGTGTATTATTTCCTTGACGGCAAGGACCATGACCACTATAATTCATTGTTCAGTTTCCAGAATATCTTTCATAGGTGATTAAAAAAAAAGCACTTAGGAGAAAAATAATAGTAGAAGAGAAAATAATAGTGGAATTAGTAATAATAATATTTTAATGCAGCTCAATATCAAAAAAACAAACAACCCAATCAAAAAATGGGCAGAAGACCTAAATGGACATTTATCCAAAGAAGACATACAGATGGCCAAGATGCACATGAAAAGATGCTTAATATCACTGATTATTAGAGATATGCATATCAAAACTACAATGAGGTATCACCTCACACTGGTCAGAATGGCCACCATCAAAAAATCTACAAACAATAATTGCTGGAGAGGGTGTGGAGAAAAGGGAACCCTCTTGCACTGTTGGTGGGAATGTAAATTGATATAGCCACTATGGAGAACAGTAGGGAGGTTCCTTAAAAAACTAAAAATAGACCTACCATTTGACCCAGCAATCCCACTACTGGGCATATACCTTGAGAAAACCATAATTCAAAAAGAGTCATGTACCACAATGTTTATTGCAGCACTATTTACAATAGCCAGGACATGGGAGCAACCTAAGTGTCCATCGACAGATGAATGGATAAAGAAGATGTGGCACATATATACAATGGAAATAATTAGTTTGCCTTTTGGGAGGTCTGAGGTCTTCTACCCTGACACTATGTATAAAATAGATAACTTATGAGAACTTACTGTATAGCACAGGGAGCTCTACTCAATGATCTGATGACCTAAATGGGAAGGAAATCCAAAAAAGGGGATATATGTCTATATGTAGCTGACTCACTTTGCTGTACAGGAGAAACTAACACAACATTGTAAAGGAACTATACCCCAATTAAAAAAAATATATTTTTAGGGCTCTCTTTAGGCCAGGCCTTAGTTACTTCATATAATTTTTTCTAGTACTCATAATAACCTCACGAAGAATATATTGTTGTCATGCTCATTTTGTAGATGAGGAAAATGAAAATAGGGTAGTTAAATAGATGGCTCAAGGTCAACCTAGAGCTAGTGAATTACTTTGCCAGGGTTTGGATTCAGAGTCCTCTGAAGCCCTCAAGTTTCTCGTGATATCCTGCCTGGAAAGTTTGAGCAGTGTTCCTTCCTCTGGGTTGGAGATAGGCTAGACCAGAGTCTTGGTCTATGAGTATATATTCTAACCATTTAGTGTGGTATTTTAAAGGAATTTTTAGAAAAGAAAAATAATGTCTTTAAGATGGCTTTCCCCTTTCTTATGAGGTTCTGTGGTCTAGGGTTGTGGAGAAAGAGAGTAGCACAGAAAGAAGCCAGACACAAAAGACAACATATTGTATGATTCCATCTATATAAAATGTCCAGAATAGGCAAATCCATAGACATAAATTAGTGGTTGTCAGGAGCTGAGGGGAGGGGAGGATGGGAAGTGACTGCTAATATGTGCGGAGTTTCATTTTTTGGGTGATGAAAATGTTCTGAAATTAGATGGTAGTGATTGTTGTACAACTACTTTGACTATATTAAAAACCACTGAATTATATGTATACTTTATTTTTTTAGATTTTTTTTACAATCTACCATTTATTATCACTATAATTTCATAAGAAAAAGGACATTTTCATTTTAAAACAGAATAAAGGACAGTCCTTCACATGAATAAATTGGACTTTATGGAAAACACAATAAAAATTGTTTTAGATGAATGCTGGGGATTTCTTTTTTTTTTTTAATCAAAAGCCATTTTCAACCATACTGTTCATCTTCCCCGGGTTCCCACGCTTCTGACATTTCCGAATGTAATAATGTCATAGCCGGCAGTCAGTCTCCACACCTCGCTTGGATAACGATGTATTCTGATCACTTTTGTTGTCTGGATGGGGTGGTTAAATACTACAGGCCTCTCTTCATACTGCTATTAATTTCTGACTCCCTGGCGAAAGCATTTCCATGAGAATCAAGGACTTCCCGTCTTTTAATTTTTAGGAATCCGAGGTCATGGGGGACAATGGGGAGATCCTTGTTCATCCTAAGCTTTTGAGACAGAAACAAAAGAAGGTGGTGGTGATGGAACCCGATGACAGGGTAGAAGGGGCACTGGGCAGTGGAGACCCCAGCCCGAGGGATGGAGGCTGGGTCAGTAGAGGCCAGGCTGAGAGTCTTGTGTTTTTGGAGGGAAATAAAAAGGGGAGAACAAATGAACACACTTAAGGCATCTGCCATGTGGTAGGCACTGTGCTCAGTGATTGGCATTCATATTTCAGGAACTATATGTGGGAGCTTATGGATTGGCATGGATGTCTCTCCTGAAGTCCTGACTCTTCCTTATTCATAGCACCTCATTTTGTTCAAAGTTCTCCACGGTGCTCTACAGTCATGGTCTTCCCCCAGGCCAACCATTGTGACTCTATTTCCCTTACTAGGTATTGGTATAGAAATAGCCATGTGAAGCAGGTTCTGGACCATAAGACAAAAGGGGAAGTCTGCTGAAGGAGGAGGAATTCTGGGAAAATAAGAGAAATATAAGAAACACTGTCTTCTCTTTTGCTGGGTACTGTTAGGTCTGGATGTGATGCCTGGCACTGCAGCAGCCATTTTGTGACCATGAAGGAGTTTGGTGGAACAGAAAGATGAAAAGGACATGGGTCCTTGATGATACAATTGTGCAACTGAATTAATGAACCCTGGAGCTACCCTACCATAGGGTTTCTTATGATTGTTTGAGATAATCAATTTTTTTCTCATTTATACCAATGAGTCAGGGTTTCCTATTACCCTGCCAAAATCATGAAGATACAAGAACAAATTTTTCTGACTATTTTACAGATGAAAAAACTGAGACTCAATGACATACACACATTTGCTTAAGTACACATAGCCTGGATGTGGTGGACTCAGGATTTGAACCCTCTGTCTTAGAAGGAGACCCCTGCTGTGGGGCGGGGGGACAGGATTATTTAAAAAAATTTTATTGGAGTGTAGTTGCTTTACAATGTTGTGTTAGTTTCTACTGTACAGCAAAGTGAATCAGCCATACGTATACATACATACCCTCTTTTTTGGATTTCCTTCCTAGTTAGGTCATCAGATCATTGAGTAGAGTTCCCTATGCTATACAGTAAGTTCTCATTAGTTATCTATTTTATGCATAGTGTCAATAGTGTACATACGTCAATCCCAGTCTCCCAATTCATCCCACTCCCCCTTTCCCCACTTGATGTCCATATGTTTGTTGTCTACGTCTGTTCTCTATTTCTGCCTTGCAAACAGGTTCATCTGTACATTTTTCTACATTCCACATATATGCGTTAATATATGATATTCGTTTTCCTCTTTCTGACTTTCTGCATTCTGTACGGCAGTCTCTAAGTCCATCCACGTCTCTACAAATGACCCAATTTCGTTCCTTTTTACAGCTGAGTACTATTCCATTGTATATATGTACCACATCTTCTTTATCCACTCCTCTGTTGATGGACATTTAGTTTGCTTCCATGACCTGGCTATTGTAAATAGTGCTGCAGTGAATATTAGGGTGCATGTGTCTCTTTGAATTATGGTTTTTTCTGGGTATATGCCCAGTAGTGGGATTGCTGGGTCATACAGTAATTCTATTTTTAGTTTTTTAAGGAACTTCCATACTGTTCTCCATAGTAGCTATATCAATTTACATTCCCACCAACAGTGCAGGAGGGTTCCCTTTTCTCCACACCCTCTCCAGCATTTATGGTTTGTAGATTTTTTGATGATGACCATTCTGACCTGTGTGAGATGATATCTCATTATAGTTTTGATTTTCATTTCTCTAATAATTAGTAATGTTGAGCATCTTTTCATGTGTGTCTTGGCCATCATTATGTTTTCTTTGGAGAAATGTCCATTTAGGTCTTCCACCCATTTTTTGATTGGGTTGTTTGTTTTTTTGATACTGAGTTGCATGAGCTGTTTGTATATTTTGGAGATTAATCTTTTGTCAGTTGCTTCGTTTGCAAATATTTTCTCCCATTCTTAGAGTTGTCTTTTAATCTTGTTTATGGTTTCCTTTGCTGTGCAAAAGCTTTTAAGTTTCATTAGGTCCCATTTGTTTATTTTTGTTTTTGTTCTCATTACTCTAGGAGGTGGGTCAAAAAAGATCTTGCTGCAATATATGTCAAAGAGTGTTCTGCCTTTTCCTCTAAGAGTTTTACAGTGTCTGGCCTTACATTTAGGTCTTTAATCCATTTTGTTTATTTTTGTGTATGGTGTTAGGGAGTGTTCTAATTTAAATCATTTACTTGTAGCTGTCCAGTTTTCCCAGCACCACTTATTGAAGACGTTATCTTTTCTCCATTTTATATTCTGGCTTCCTTTGTCATGGATTAGGTGACCATAGGTGTGTGGGTTTATCTCTGGGCTTTCTATCCTGTTCCATTGATTTATATTTCTGCTTTTGTGCCAGTACCATACTGTCTTGATTACTGTAGCTTTGTAGTATAGTCTGAAGTCAGGGAGCCTGATTCCTCCAGCTCCATTTTTTTTTTCCCTCAAGATTGCTTTTACTATTCGAGGTCTTTTGTGTTTCCATACAAATTGTAAAATTTTTTGTTCTAGTTCTGTGAAAATGCCATTGGTAGTTTGATAGGGATTGTATTGAGTCTGTAGATTGCTTTGGGTAGTAGTTACTTTCACAATATTGATTCTTCCAATCCAAGAACATGTTATACTTTGATGTGGACCATTTTAAAAGTCTTTATTGAATTGGTTACAATATTGCTTCTGTTTTGGGTCTTGGTTTTCTGGCCACGAGGCATGTGAGATCTTAGTTCCCCGACCAGGGATCGAACCCACACCTCTTGCATTGGAAGGTGAAGTCTTAACCACTGGACCACCAGGGAAGTCCCTATACGTACACTTTAAAAGGGAAAATTTTTATGATATGTGAATTATATCTCAATAAAAAAATCATATGTACACACAGAAGACTCCCAGACTCTTCAAAATCTCACAACTATTCAGTTAGATGAAACTTTGCACGTTACAATTGTTTAATTTTAAACTAAACTATGATTCATAATTTTTTTATTGAAGTATACTTGACTTAGAATATTTCAGGTGTATAACAGTGATTCAATATTTTTATACATTATGAAATGATCACCACTATAAATCTATTTACCATCTGTCACCATACAAAGTTATTACAATATTATTGACTATATTCCCTATGCTATACATTATATCTCTGTGACTTATTTATTTTACAACAGGAAATTTGTACCTCTTAGTCTCCTTAATCTGTGTTGCCCATCCACCCCCACCTCCCTCCCCTCTGTGGAAACCACTGGATTGCTGTCTGTATTTATGAGTCTGTTTCTGTTTTGTTAAGTTTGCTCTTTTGTGTTTTAGATTTCACATATAAGTGAAATCATATGATCTTTGTCTTTCTCTGTCTAGCTTATTTCACTTAACACAATACCCACCAGGTCCATCTGTGTTGTTGCAAGTGGCAAGGTTTCATTCTTTTTTATGGCTGAGTAATATTCCATTGTGTATATATATACCACATCTACTTTACTGATTTGTCTATCGATGGACACTTAGGTTGCTTTCATATCTTGGCTGTTGTAAATAATGCTGCATTGGGGACTTCTCTGGTGGCACAGTGGTTAAGAATCTGCCTGCCAATGCCAAGGACATGGGTTTGATCCCTGGTCCGGGATGATCCCACATGTCGCGGAGCAACTAAGCCCATGCACCACAACTACAGAGCCTGCGCTCTAGAGCCCGTGGACCACAACTACTGAGCCCATGTGCCACAACTACTGAAGCCCACATGCCTAGAGCCTGTGCTCTGCAACAAGAGAAGCCACAGCAATGAGAAGAACGTGCACCACAATGAAGAGTAGCCTCTGCCAGCAACAACTAGAGAGAACCCGCACACAGCAATGAAGACCCAATGCAGCCAAGAATAAATAAATAAAATAAATAAATTTAAAAAATGTTGCAATGAATATGGGGGTGAAGAAATCTTATTGAGTTAGTGTTTTTCTTTGGTTATTTTGATAAAGAACTGAAGTGGAATTGCTGGATTGTATGATAGTTCTATTTTTCAATGTTTTGAGGAATTTCCATACTGTTTTTTTCATTGTGGCTGTGCCAATTACATTCCCATGAGTAGGGCAGGAGGGTTCCCTTTTCTCCACATCCTTGCCAATACTTGTTATTTCTTGTCTTTTTGATGACAGACATTCCGACAGGTGTGAAGTGATATCTTCTTGTGACTTTTTATTGCCATGTTCCTGAAGATTAGTGATGTTGAGTATTTTCATGTGCCTGTTGGCCCTCTGTATATCTTCTTTGGAAAAAAGTCTACTAGGTCCTCTGCCTATTTTTCATGTGGATTGTTTGTTTTTTGATCCTGAGTTGTAGGAGTTCTTCATATATTTTGGATATTAACCCTGTATTGGACATATCATTTTCAAATATCTTCTCCCAGTCTGTAGGTTGCCTTTTCATTTATTGATGATTTCCTTCACTGTGCAAAATCCTTTTAGTTTGATATATTTCCATGCAGTTATTTTTGCTTTTGTTTCCTTGCCTGAGGAGACAGATCCAGAAAAATATTAAGACCAATGTCAAAGAGCATACTGCCCAAGTTTTCTTTTAGGATTTTTATAGTTTCAGGTCTTACATTTAGTTTTTAATTCATTTTTAGTTTATTTTTGTACATGGTACTAGAAAATGGCTTAGTTTCATTCTTTTACATGTAGCTATCCAGTTTTTTGAAAACCATTTATTGAAGAGACTCTTTTCCCCATAGTATATTCTTGTCTCTTTCATTATAGATTAATTGACCACATAAATGTGGGTTTATTTCTGGGCTTTCTGTTCTGTTCTGTCTGTTTGTGTGCCAATACCATACTGTTTTGATTACTATAACCTTGTAGTATAGTTTGAAACCAGGGCATGAGATACCTCCAGCTTTGTTTATTTTCAAGGTTGTTTTGGCTATTCAGGGTCTTTTGTGGATCCATACCATCTTTAGGACTACTTGTTCTGGTTCTGCAAAAAATGTCATGGGTATTTTGATAGGGATTGCATTGAATCTGTAGATTGCCTTGGGTATTATGAATGTTTAACAATGTTAATTCTTCTAATCTATGAGTAAGGTATATCTTTTCATTTATTTGTGTTGTCTTCAGTTTCTTTCATCAATGTCTTATGGTTTTCAGAGTACAGATCTTTCACCTCCTTGGCTAAATTTATTCTAAGGTATTTTATTCTTTTGATGGAATTTTAAGTAGAATTGTTTTCTTAATTTCTCTTTCTGATAGTTTGTTATTAGTGTATAGAAATGCAACAATTTTTATTAATTGATTTTTGAATCCTACTTTACTGAACTAATTTATTCTAATAGTTTTTTTGGTGGAGTATTTAGAGTTATCTATATATAGTATCATGTCAACAGCAAATAGTGACAGTTTTACTTCTTCCCTTCCAATATGGATGCCTTTTATTTCTTGTCTGATTGCTGTGTCTAGGACTTACTTACAATATGTTTTTGAATAAAAGTGGTGATAGTATCCTTGTATTTTTCCTGATCTTAGAGGAAACGTTTCAGTTTTTCACCATTGACTGTGATGTTAGCTGTGGACTCACATATGGCCTTTATTATGTTGAGGTACATTTCCTCTATACCCACTTTGTTGAGGATTTTTATCATAAATGGATGTTGGATTTTGTCAAATGCTTTTTTGGAATCTATTGAAATGATCATGTGATTTTTGTCCTTAATTTTGTTAAAGTGGTATATGTCATTGATTTTGCAGATATTGAACCATCCTTATGTCCTTGGAATAAGTCCCACATGACCATGGTATATGATCCTTTTAATGTATTGTTGAATTTGGTTTGCTAATATGTTATTGAAAATTTTTGCATCTGTTCATCAGGTGTGTGGACTGTAATTTCCTTTTTTTTTGGTAGTGTCTTGGTCTGGTTTTCATATCAGGGTAATGCTGGCTTTTAGAATGAGTCTGGAAGTGTTCTTTCCTCTTCAATTTTTGGAACAGTTTGAGAAGGAAAGGTATTCACTCATCTTTAAATGTGTAGTGGAATTCTCCTGTGAAGCTGTCTGGTCTTTGACTTTTGTTTGTTGGAAGTTTTTTCATTACTAGCAATCTGTCTGTTCAGATTTTCTATTTCTTCCTGATTTAGTCTTAGAAGATTGTATGTTTCTAGGCATGTATGTATCCATTCCTTCTAAGTTGTTCTGTTTGTTGGCATATAATTTTTCATAGTAGGCTCTTTGATTCTGTGGTATTGGTTGTAATGTCTCTTTTTTCATTTTTGATTTTACTGATTTGGGCCCTCTTATTTTCTTAATGAGTTTAACTAAAGGCTTGTCAGTTTTGTTTATCTCTTCAGAGAAACAGCTGTCTGTTTCATTGATGTTTTGTATTGTTTTTTGCAGTCTCTATTTCATTTATTTCTGCTCTGCTCTTTATTATTTCCTTCCTTTTACTAACTTTGGGCTTTCTTTGCTCTTTTTCTAGTTTCTTTAGGTATAAGTTTAGGTTGTTTATTTGACAATTTTCTTGTTTTTTGAGGTAGGCCTCTCTCATTATGAACTTCTCTCTTAGAACTGCTTTTGCTGCATCCCATAACTTTGGAAAGTTGTGTTTCCAGTTTCATTTGGCTCCAGGTGTTTTTTGATTCCCACTTTGATTTCTTCATTGACCCATTGGTTGTTTAGTACATTGTTTAGTCTCCATGTGTTTGTGTGTTTTCTGGTTTTTTTCTTGTTGATTTCTAGTCTTATAGTGTTATGGTAGGAAAAGATGCTTGATATAATTTCAATCTTCTTAAGTTTATTGAGACTTGTTTTGTGGCCTAGCATGTTGATCTATCCTGTGGAATGTTCCATTTGCACTTGAAAAGAATGTATGTACTGCTGCTTTTGGATGGAATTTTCTCTATATATCTATTAAAGTCCTCAGGTCTAATGTGTTGTTTAAGGTTAATATTTCCTTACTGATTTTCTGTCAGTATGGTCTATCCATTGATATGAGTAGGGTATTAAAACCCTTACTAACATTGTTACCATCAATTTTTCCCTTTATGTTTGTTAGTATTTGCTTTACGTATTTAGGTGCTCCTATGTTGGCTACGTATATATATATTTTGAGTGTTATATCCTCTTCTTGGATTGATCCCTTGATCATTATGTCCTTCTTTGTCTCTTGTTAATGGTCCTTAAAGTCTATTTTTTCTTATATGAGAATTGCTACTCCAGCTTTCTTTTTCTTTCCAATTGCAGGGAATATTTTTTTTCCATCTGTTCACTTTCAGTATGTGTGTGTCATTAGATCTGAAGTGAATCTCTTATAGGCAGCATATATATGGGTCTTGTTTTTTGTATCCAGCCAGCCACTCTATGTCTTTTTAAAAAAATATATTTATTTATTTCTTTTGGTTGCACCGGATCTTAGTTGTTGCATGAGAGCTCTTAGTTGTGGCATGTGGGATCTTTAATTATGGCATGCAGACTATCAGTTGCAACATGCATGCAGGATTTAGTTCCCCAACCAGGGATCGAACCCGGCCCCCCTGCATTGGGAGAATGGAGTCTTACCCACTGGACCACCAGAGAAGTCCCAGCCACTCTATGTCTTTTGATTGGAGCATTTGGTCCATTTACATTTAAAGTAATTATTGATTGGTTAGTACTTCTGCCATTTTGTTACTTCTGGTGATTTTTGTAGCTCTTCTCTGTTCCTTTCTTCTTTTAGTCTCTTCCTTGTGGTTTAAGATTTTCTTAAGTGTTATATTTTGATTTCTTTCTCTTTATTTTTTGGGTACTTATTGTAGGCTTTTGGTTTGTTGTTACCATGAGGTTCATATCTATCTATCTATCTATTCCCTCTGGTGTTTAAGCTGATAGTCACTTAAGTTTGAATGCATTCTAGAAGCACTTCATTTTCCCTTCCCAACTCCCAGGGTTTTGTTTTTGATGTCATATTCTATATCTTTTTATTTTGTGTATCTGTTAACTACTTATTACAGTTAAAGTTATGATTTTTGTATTTTGTCTTTTAATCTTCATACTGGCTTTTTAAGTGATCAATCCAATTCCTTTACCGTATATTTGCCTTTACCAGTGAGATTTTTTCTTTCATATATTTTTGCATTTCTAGTTATGGCCTTTTCTTTTCCACTTGAAACATTAACATTCTCGTAAGACCAGTAATGCACTCTTTTAGTTTTTGTTTGTTTGTTTATCTCTCCAGTCTTTATCTCCATCAATTTGGAATGATTGCATTGCTGAGTTGTAAGTTTTTTCATTTCAGCACTTCAGATACATTATACTACTCCCTTCTGGCCTGCAAAGTTTCTGCTTTAAAATCAGCTGATGGAGGGAGAGGGGGAAGATGGCAGAAGAGTAAGACGTGGAGATCACCTTCCTCCCCACAGATACATCAGAAATACATCTATACGTGGAACAACTCCTACAGAACACCCACTCAATGCTGGCAGAAGACCTCAGACCTCCGAAAAGGCAAGAAACTCCCCACGTACCTGGGTAGGGCAAAAGAAAAAAGAATAAACAGAGACAAAGAATAGGGACGAGACCTGCACCAGTGGGAGGGAACTGTGAAGGAGGAAAGGTTTCCACACACTAGGAAGCCCCTTCGCCGGTGAAGACTGCGGGTGGCAAAGGGGGGGAAGCTTCGGAGCTGCGGAGGAGAGCGCAGCAACAGGGGTGCGGAGGGCAAAGTGGAGAGATTCCTGCACAGAGGATCAGTGCCGACCGGCACTCACCAGCTCGAGAGGCTTGTCTGCTCACCCGCCGGGGTGGGCGGGGCTGGGAGCTGAGGCTTGGGCTTCGGTGGGATCGCAGGGAAAGGACTAGCGGCGTGAACACAGCCTGAAGGGGTTAGTGCACCACGGCTAGCCGGGAGGGAGTCCGGGAAAAAGTCTGGACCTGCTGAAGAGGCAAGAGACATTTCTTCCCTCTTTGTTTCCTGGTACATGAGGAGAGGGGATTAAGAGCACTGCTTAAAGGAGCTTGAGATGGGTGCAAGCCGCGGCTATCAGCGAGGACCCCAGAGACGGACATGAGATGCTAAGGCCGCTGCTGCCGCCACCAAGAAGCCTATGTGTGAGCACAGGTCACTATCGCCACCTCCCCTCCCGGGAGCTTGTGCAGCCCACCACTGCCAGGGTCCCAGGATCCAGGGACAACTTCTCCAGGAGAACGCTCGTCACGCTGGTGCAACGTCATGCTGGCCTCTGCCGCCGCAGGCTCGCCCCGCATCCGTGTCACCCCACCCCCCACCGTGGCCTGAGTGAGCCAGGGCCCCTGAATCAGCTGCTCCTTTAACCCCGTCCTGTCTGAGCGAAGAACAGACGCCCACTGGCGACCTACATGCAGAGGCGTGTCCAAATCCAAAGCTGATCCCCAGAAGCAGTGAGAACAAAGAAGAGAAGGGGAAATCTGCCCCAGCAGCCACAGGAGCATCGGATTGAATCTCCACAATCAATTTGATGTATCCTGCATCCGTGGAATACCCGAATAGCCAATGAATCATCCAAAATTGAGGAGGTGGACTTTGGGAGCAAGGTATATTATTTTTTCCCCTTTTCCTCTTTTTGTGAGTGTGTATGTGTATGCTTCTGTGTGAGATTTTGTCTGTAGAGCTTTGCTTTCACCATTTATCCTAGGGTCCCGTCCATCCGTTTTTTTGTTTGTATGTTTGTTTTTTACTTAAAAATTTTTTTTTCTTAATAATTGTTTTTATTTTAATAACTTTATTTTATTTTATCTTTATTTTATCTTATTTTATATCTTCTTCCTTCCTTCCTTCCTTTCTTCCTTCCTTCCTTTCTTTCTTTCTTTCTTTTTCTTTTCCTCCCTCTTATTCTCAGCTGTGTGGATGAAGGGCTCTTGGTGCTCCAGCCAGGACTCAGTGCTGTGCCTCTGAGGTGGGAGAGCCAACTTCAGGACACTGGTCCACAAGAGACTTCCCAGCTCCACATAATGTCAAACGGTGAAAATCTCCCAGAGATCTCCATCTCAACACCAACACCCAGCTTCACTCAACGACCAGCTAACTACAGTGCTGGACACCCTATGCCAAACAACTAGCAAGACAGGAACACAGCCCCACACCCATTAGTAGAGAGGCTGCCTAGAATCATAATAAGGCCACAGACACCCCAAAACATACCACCAGACGTGGACCTGCCCACCAGAAAGACAAGATCCAGCCTCATCCACCAGAACACAGGCACTAGTCCCCTCCACCAGGAAGCCTACACAACTCACTGAACCAACTTTAGCCCCTGGGGACAGACACCAAAAACAACAGAACTACGAACCTGCAGCCTGCAAAAAGGAGACCCCAAACACAGTAAGATAAGCAAAATGAGAAGACAGAAAAACACACAGCAGATGAAAGAGCAAGATAAAAACCCACCAGACCTAACAAATGAAGAGGAAATAGGCAGTCTACCTGAAAAAGATTTCAGAATAATGATAGTAAAAATGATCCAGAATCTTGCAAATAGAATAGACAAAATGCAAGAAACATTTAACAAGGACCTAGAAGAACTAAAGAGGAAACAAGCAATGATGAACAACACAATAAATGAAATTAAAAATACTCTAGGGCTTCCCTGGTGGCACAGTGGTTGAGAGTCTGCCTGCTGATGCAGGGGACACGGGTTTGTGCCCCAGTCTGCGAAGATCCCACATGCCATGGAGCGGCTGGGCCCGTGAGCCATGGCCGCTGAGCCTGCACGTCCGGAGCCTGTGCTCCACAATGAGAGAGGCCACAACAGTGAGAGGCCTGCCTACCACAAAAGAAAAAAAAAATTCTAGAAGGGATCAATAGCGAATAACTGAGGCAGAAGAATGGATAGGTGACCTGGAAGATAAAATAGTGCAAATAACTACTGCAGAGCAGAATAAAGAAAAAACAATGAAAAGAACTGAGGACAGTCTCAGAGACCTCTGGGACAACATTAAACACACCAACATTCGAACTATAGGGGTCCCAGAAGAAGAAGAGAAAAAGAAAGGGACTGAGATGGGCTTCCCTGGTGATGCAGTGGTTGAGAGGCTGCCTACGGATGCAGGGGACATGCGTTCGTGCCCCGGTCCAGTAAGATCCCACATGTCATGGAGCGGCTGGGCCCATGAGCCATGGCCGCTAAGCCTGCGTGTCTGGAGCCTGTGCTCTGCAACGAGAGAGGCCACAACAGTGAGAGGCCCGCATACTGAAAAAAAAAAAAAAAAAAAGGAAAAGAAAGGGAATGAGAAAATATTTGAAGAGATTATAGTTGAAAACTTCCCTAATATGGGAAAGGAAATAGTTAATCAAGTGCAGGAAGCATGGAGAGTCTCAAACAGGATAAATCCAAGGAGAAGCATGCCAAGACGCATATTAATCAAACTGTCAAAAATTAAATACAAAGAAAACATATTAAAAGCAGCAAGGGAAAAACAACAAATAATACCCAAGGGAATCCCCATAATGTTAACAGCTGATCTTTCAGCAGAAACTCTGCAAGGCAGAAGGGACTGGCAGGACATATTTAAAGTGATGAAGGAGAAAAAACTACAACCAAGATTACTCTACCCAGCAAGGATCTCATTCATATTTGATGGAGAAATTAAAACCTTTACAGACAAGCAAAAGCTGAGAGAGTTCACCACCACCAAACCAGCTTTACAACAAATGCTAAAGGATCTTCTCTAGGCAAGAAACAGAAGAGAAGGAAAAGACCTATAATAACAAACCCAAAACAATGAAGAAAATGGGAATAGGAACATACATATCGATAATTACCTTAAATGTAAATGGATTAAATGCTCCCACCAAAAGACACAGACTGGCTGAATGGATACAAAAACAAGATGCATATATATGCTGTCTACAAGAGACCCACTTCAGCCCTAGGGACACATACAGACTGAAAGTGAGGGGATGGAAAATGATATTCCATGCAAATGGAAACCAAAAGAAAGCTGGAGTAGCAATTCTCATATCAGACAAAATAGATTTTAAAATAAGGAGTATTACAAGAGACAAAGAAGGACACTACATAATGATCAAGGGATCGATCCAAGAAGAAGATATAACAATTGTAAATATTTATGCACCCAACATAGGAGCACCTCAATACATAAGGCAAATACTATCAGCCATAAAAGGGGAAATCAACAGTAACACAATCATAGTAAGGGACTTTAACACCTGTCTTTCACCAATGGACAAATCATCCAAAATGAAAATAAATAAGGAAACACAAGCTTTAAATGATACATTAAAGAAGATGGACTTAATTGATATTTTTAGGACATTCCATCCAAAAACAATAGAATACACATTTTTCTCAAGTGCTCATGGAACAGTCTCCAGGATAGATCATATCTTGGGTCACAAATCAAGACTTGGTTTATTTAAGAAAATTGAAATCATATCAAGTATCTTTTCTGACCACAACGCTCTGAGACTAGATATCAGTTACAGGAAAAGATGTGTAAAAAACAAAAACACATGGAGGCTAAACAATACAGTACTTAATAACGAAGTGATCACTTAAGAAATCAAAGATGAAATCAAAAAATACCTAGAAACAAATGACAACAGAGACACGACAACCCAAAACCTATGGGATGCAGGAAAAGCAGTTCTAAGAGGGAAGTTTATAGCAATACAATCCTTCCTTAAGAAGCAGGAAACATCTCAAATAAACAACCTAACCTTGCACCTAAAGCAACTAGAGAAAGAAGAACAAAAAATCCCCAAAGTTAGCAGAAGGAAAGAAATCATAAAAATCACATCAGAAATAAATGAAAAAGAAATGAAGGAAACAATAGCAAAGATCAATAAAACTAAAAGGTGGTTCTTTGGGAAGATAAACAAAATTGCTAAACCAATAGCCAGACTCATCAAGGAAACAAGAGAGAAGACTCAAATCAACAGAATTAGAAATGAAAAAGGAGGAGTAACAATGGACACTGCAGAAATACAAAAGATCATGAGAGATTACTACAGGCGACTCCATGCCAATAAAATGGACAACCTGGAAGAAATGAACAAATTCTTAGAAATGCACAACCTGCCAAGACTGAATCAGCAAGAAACAGAAAATATGAACAGAGCAATCACAAGCACTGAAATTGAGACTGTGATGAAAAATCTTCCAACAAAAGCCCAGGACCAGATGGCTTCACAGGCGAATTCTATCAAACATTTAGAGAAGAGCTAACACCTATCCTTTTTAAACTCTTCCAAAATATTGCAGAGGGAGGAACACTCCCAAACTCATTCTGCGAGGCCAACATCACCCTGATACTAAAACCAGACATAAGATGTCACAAAGAAAGAAACCTACAGGCCAATATCACTGATAAACATAGATTCAAAAATCCTAAACAAAATACTAGCAAACAGAATCCAACAGCACATTAAAAGGATCATACACCATGATCAAGTGGGGTTTATTCCAGGAATGCAAGGATTCCTCAATATATGTAAATCAATCTACGTGATACACCATATTAACCAATTGAAGGAGAAACACCATATGATCATCTCAATAGATTTAGAGAAAGCTTTCGACCAAATTCAGCACCCATTTATGATTAAAATCCCTGCAGAAAGTAGGCATAGAGGGAACTTTCCTCAACATAATAAAGGTCATATATGACAAAGCCACAGCCAACATCATTCTCAATGGTGAAATACTGAAAGCATTTCCACTAAGATCAGGAACAAGACAAGGGTGCCCACTCTCACCACTCTTATTCAACATAGTTTTGGAAGTTTTAGCCACATCAATTAGAGAAGAAAAAGAAATAAAAGTAATCCAAATTGGAAAAGAAGAAGTAAAGCTGTCACTGTTTGTAGATGACATGATACTACACATAGAGAATCCTAAAGATGCTACCAGAAAACTACTAGAGCTAATCAATGAATTTGGTAAAGTAGCAGGATACAAAATTAATGCACAGGGCTTCCCTGGTGGCGCAGTGGTTGAGAGTCCGCCTGCCGATGCAGGGGACACAGGTTCGTGCCCCGGTCCGGAAAGATCCCACATGCCACGGAGCGGCTGGGCCCGTGAGCCATGGCCGCTGGGCCTGCACGTCCGGAGCCTGTGCTCCGCGATGGGAGAAGCCACAACTGTGAGAGACCCGTGTACCGCAAAAAAAAAAAAAAAAAAAAACCCACAAAATTAATGCACAGAAATCTCTGGCATACCTATACACTAATGATGAAAAATCTGAAAGTGAAATTAAGAAAACACTCCCATTTACCATTGCAACAAAAAGAATAAAATATCTAGGAAGAAACCTACCTAAGGAGACAAAAGACCTGTATGCAGAAAATTGTAAGACACTGATGAAAGAAGTTAAAGATGATACAAATAGATGGAGAGATATCCCATGTTCTTGGATTGGAATAATAAACATTGTGAAAAAGACTCTACTACTCAAAGGAATCTACAGATTCAATGCAATCCCTATCAAACTACCACTGGCATTTTTCACAGAACTAGAACAAGAAATTTCACAATTTGTATGGAAACACAAAAGACCCCGAATAGCCAAAGCAATCTTGAAAATGAAAAGTAGAGTTGGAGGAATCAGGCTCCCTGACTTCAGACTATACTACAAAGCTACAGTAATCAAGACAGTATGGTACTGGCACAAAAACAGAAATATAGATCAATGGAACAGGATAGAAAGCCCAGAGATAAACCCATGCACATATGGTCACCTTATCTTTGATAAAGGAGGCAAGAATATACAAAGGAGAAAAGACAGCCTCTTCAATAAGTGGTGCTGTGAAAACTGGACAAGTACACGTAAAAGTATGAGATTAGAACACTCCCTAACACCATACACAAAAATAAGCTCAAAATGGATTAAAGACCTAAATGTAAGGCCAGACACTATAAAACTCTTAGAGGAAAACATAGGCATAACACTCTATGACATAAATCACAGCAAGATCCTTTTTGACCCACCTCCTAGAGGAATGGAAATAAAAACAAAAATAAACAAATGGGACCTAATGAAACTTCAAAGCTTTTGCACAGCAAAGGAAACCATAAACAAGACCAAAAGACAACCCTCAAAATGGGAGAAAATATTTGCAAATGATGCAACTGACAAAGGATTAATCTCCAAAATGTACAAGCAGCTCATGCAGCTCAATAACAAAAAAACAAACAACCCAATCCAAAAAAAGGGCAGAAGACCTAAATAGACATTTATCCCAAGAAGATATACATATTGCCAACAAATACATGAAAGAATGCTCAACATCATTAATCATTAGAGAAATGCAAATCAAAACTATAATGAGGTATCACCTCACACGAGTCAGAATGGCCATCATCAAAAAATCTACAAACAATAAATGCTGGAGAGGGTGTGGAGAAAAGGAAACGCTCTTGCACTGTTGGTGGGAATGTAAATTGATAGAGCCACTATGGAAAACAGTATGGCGGTTCCTTAAAAAACTAAAAATAGAGCTACCATACAACCCAGCAATCCCACTACTGGGCATATGCCCTGAGAAAACCAAAATTCAGAAAGTGTCATGTACCAAAATGTTCATTGCAGCTCTATTTACAAGATCCAGGAGATGGAAGCAACCTAAGTGTCCATTATCGGATGAATGGATAAAGAAGATGTGGCACATATATACAATTGAATATTAGTCAGCCATAAAAAGAAACGATAGTGAATTATTTGTAGTGAGGTGGATGGACCTAGAGTCTGTCATACAGAGTGAAGTAAGTCAGAAAGAGAGAAACAAATACTGTATGCTAACACATATGTATGGAATCTAAGGGAAAAAAAAAAAGGTCATGAAGAACCTAGGGGTAAGACGGGAATAAAGACACAGACGTACTAGAGAATGGACTTGAGGATATGAGGAGGGGGAGGGGTAAGCTGTGACAAAGTGAGAGACTGGCATGGACATATATACAGTACCAAATGTAAAATAGATAGCTAGTGGGAAGCAGCTGCATAGCACAGGGAGATCAGCTCGGTGCTTTGTGACCACCTATAGGGGTTGGATAAGCAGGGTGAGAGGGAGGGAGATGCAAGAGGGAAGAGATGTGGGAACATATGTATATATATAACTGATTCACTTTGTTATAAAGCAGAAACTAACACACCATTGTAAAACAATTATACTCCAATAAAGATGTTAAAAATAAAATAAAATCGGCTAATGGCCGTATGGGGGTTCCCTTTTGTGTGACTCATTGTTCTTCTTTTTCTGCCTTTAAAATTTTCTCTTTAGCTTTTTCCATTTTAATTGTGATATGCCTTGGTGTGGGTCTGTTTGGGTTCCTCTTGTTGGTTGTCTCTATGATTCCTGGAACTGGATATCTGTTTCCTTCCTCAGTTTAGGGAAGTTTTCAGCCTTTGTTTTTTTTTTTTTGGCTGTGCTGTGTTGCTTGCAGGATATTAGTTCCCTGACCAGGGCTTGAATATGGGCCACATGGCAGTGAAACGACCGAATCCTAACCACTGGACCACCAGGGGATTCTCATCAGCCATTATTTCTTCAAATAATTTTTCTGGCCCTTTCTCTCTTCTCCTTCTGAGATCCCTATAATACAAATATTAGTATGCTTGATGTTGTCATATAAGTTCCTTAAAGTATCCTCATTTAAAAAATTGTTTTCTTTTGCTCTTTTGACTGGGTGATTTCCATCATTCTGTCTTCCAGGTCACTTATACATTCTCTGTAATATATGGTCTCCTGTTGATTCCCTCTAGTGTATTTTTTATTTCATTCTCTGTATTCTTCAGCTCTGGTTGTTTCCTTTCTATATTTTCCAACTCTTTGTTGAAGTTCTCACTGTGCTATTCCATTCTTCTCCTGAGTTCTGTGGATCTTTATGACTGTGGCTTTGAACTCTTTATCATGTAAATTACGTATCTCTTTTTCATTAGTTTTTTTTTTTCCCCCCTGGGGTTTTATCTATTCTTTTGTTTGGAACAAATTCCTCTGTCTCCTCATTTTTTTTGGTTTTCTGTGGTTGCTTCTATGAATTAGGTGAAATAGTTACATCCTCTGGTCTTGAAGATGTAGTCTTGTGTTGGAGTATTCCCTATGTAGACTGCATGTGCTCGGTAGATTTTGGCATGCCAACTAGGGCTGGAGCAGGCATGGGTCAGGGGCAGATTTGCAGGGTACTCTGGGTTGGACCAGGGGTGCCTTGGTGGGACAGCTAGAGCTGGAGCAGGTACAAGCTGGGGCTTTCCCAAGGCATGTCAGAGCCACTGCCCTGGTGGGATGGCTGAAGCTGCAGTGGCCACAGTCTGGGCCTTTCCCAGGGTGTGCCAGGGCTGCTGTCTTGGCAGGACAGCTGGCATTGGAGTGGGTGTGGGCCAGGGGCATGCTGGGGTGGTGGCTTTGGCAGACCAGCTAGAGTGCCAGGCCCTTTTGAAACTGCTATCTGAGCTGGGACTCAGAGTGGGTGAGTTTATGCATGAGCCCTTTAAGAGCAGAGTCTAGGTTTCCTACAGTCCTCTGGCTCTCCCAGACTTAAGCCCCATTAGTTTTCAAAGCCAGTTATATGGGCTTATCTTCCAAGTGCTGGTCCCCAGAGGTGGGTTACCCAATGTGGTTCTTGAACCCTTTGCTCCTTAGAGAGGACCTTTGCATTTATGACATCCCCTCTTGCTTGTGCATCACCGTGCTGGGGTTTGTATACTGACTAGATTATGAGTCTGCCCTTCCTACCCACCTTGATGTGGTTTTTCTTTATCCTTAATTGTAGATGAGCTGTTCTGCTAGTCTTCAGGTCATTTTCAGAGAGAGTTGTTCTATAAGTAATTGTAGTTTTGTTGTGTCTGTGGAGGAGGTGAGCTCAGGGTCTTCTATTCTGCTCTTGTGATCCTACTTCCTGATTCTTGGTTCTTACCTTGTCTTCTGAGAAGCCGAATGGATTTTCGTCTAAAATGTGTGCATACAATCCACACTTTTAGACTTCCTTTTCAAGATTTCAGTGTACTCTATTTGGATGTGGGTTTCTAAACCAAATGATCAGTCAAGTTCTCAACTCTGGATTTGGTCCTGGATCTAGCTGTCAGACTTGGATAACGTCCCAATAACTACAGCAAACAGGATGATCTAGACAACACTCCTGTTTTCATAGGTGGATCTTGTGCAATTTCTATCCCCAGGTGTCTGGCAGGAACATTGATGAAGACATCCCTGCATGTCTATTTGGAACCCAGGAGGCTATGCTGACTGCCAACACTATACACTCCTTTGGCTCCCATGGGTGTGGGAACTTCCTGTTTTTGGCAGAGGACAGAGAAGCTTTTTTTTTTTTTAATTAACTAATTTATTTTTATTTATTTATTTTTAGCTGCATTGGGTCTTTGTTGCTGTGCGCAAGCTTTCTCTGGTTGCGGCAAGCGGGGGCTACTCTTAGTTGGCTGATCGGGCTTCTTATTGCGGTGGCTTCTCTTGTTGCAGAGCATGGGCTCTAGGCGTGCGGGCTTCAGTTGTGGTTTGTGGGCTCTAGAGTGCAGGCTCAGTAGTTGTGGCACATGGGCTTAGATGCTCCGCGGCATGTGGGATCTTCCTGGACCAGGGCTCGAACCCATGTCCCCTGCATTGGTATGCGGATTCTTAACCACTGTGCCACCAGGTAAGCCCCAGGACAGAGAAGCATTGACTCTCCCTACAAGTCCCGTGTGCCACTAGGTATGGGATGACTCTCCAGGGCTGGGCTCCAGACAGGAAACCTTTCCTTCCATGTTCCACCTTTAACTATGGCAGTCAGTTGTTGTAGGGTTCTGGAATGAGTTGTTGTAGTATTTGTTTAGATTTTTCTAGTTGTAGAATGAGGTTAATGACAATAGATCAGATGTTGTGCCAGTGTGGGAAGAGAGTTTGAAAGGATCTTTTGAATCATAATGTCCGACACAGACTTAGAGACAGGAAGTGACAGACAGTTCATGGCAGAGCTGGGACTAAATCTAGGTCTCTAGATTCCTAGTCTAGGATTCTTTCCATCTTGCTTTGACCTCTCATAAGTAACTAGGTGATCAGAGAAGGGGAATCCAAAATGAATATAAAATAGATTGATTTATGAACTCAGAATTCTTAAGCTTTGCTGTATTGTATATGCAATCTGGCCTCTATATTTCCTTCCTCTAGCTTTCTCTTCAGGCTATTTTCTAGCCATTTTGGGGATAAGTTTTCATATACTTCTGAGGTAGAACCTCAGAATTCAACTCATTTTACCTCTAGTCTGTTTCACATTTTTTGGAGTATATGATAGGCATTGTGGTTGTATTTGGTGGGTAAAAGATGATGATAAGACCTAGCACCTGACCTGGAGGCACATACAGTCTAGAAGAGGAAATAAGCATAACTATAATACAGATGATAGTTGCTATAATAGAAACCTACCTAAGGTACTAAGCAGAGAAAAAGTCCTAAGTGAATAAATTCAGGGCATGGAGCATGGAAGGCAAAGAGATGGGGGTAGGCTCCACAGAGAAGGTAGCACCTAAGTTGGGATTTGAAGAAAAACAGCATTTGGAATAAAAAACTTACTGACTTTAAAATAATTAAAGTATAATTGATTTACAATATTGTGTTAATTTCAGGTGTACAGCAAAGTGATTTGGTTATATATATACTCTTAAAAAATTATTTTCCATTACAGGTTGTTACGAGATATTTAATATAGTTCCCTATGCTAAACAGTTAAGTCCTTGTTGTTTATCCGTTTTATATATGGTAGCATGTATCTGTTAATCCCATACTCCTAATTTATCCCTCCCCTGCCTCCTATTTGGTAACCATAAATTTGTTTTCTATGTCTGTGAGTCTGTATCTGTTTCATAAATAAGTCATTTGTACTAGTTTTTAGATTCCACGTACAAATGATGTCATACAGTATTTGTTACTGACTTGCTTTTAATTCATGCTTCTACTCGGGTACTACTTTATTTAAGCATAACAAAAATTATATTGCTAATGCTTCCAAAAGATACTGATCAGATAGGTACAATTGGAACTTAGGTTGCATGCAGAACAGCTCATCAGGAAAGTTTAGGACTTGGCTCAGATACTGGTTAAGTAACAACTATTATTGATGAAGCTAATGGCAAGCACTGCTGTCCCTATAGCCAGAAAACAGATGGATATGGCTGTAAAGGTTAGTCAAGTAACAATCTTGTTAATATTTTTTGAGCATTTATCATGTGCTGTACTTTATGTATGTTACAAGCATTATGTTATTTAATTCTTATACTAACCATATATAGCAGGTACCAGAATTTTTATAGGTGAGAAAACAGAAGTTAAGAGAGGTTAAGAAATAAATTTGCCTAAGGTCAGAGAGCTAGAAAGTAGTGAGACAGAATTTGAACTCAGGAGTATCTCCTTCCAGGGACTGAACTGTTAACTCCTACCCTGTGCCATGGTTGGAAAAGAATTGGAATGTAAACCAGAATTTATCTGGATCCTTTAAATCTCCCCCATAGAAGTTCTAGCCATGAGAACATGCTAGGGACATGGGATTAGACTTATCAGCAAACACTTGCTGAATTTCTGCAAAGGCCATAACACTCTGTTAGGCCCTATAATGAATGCAGAGAAACCTGAACTTAAGTCCTGGAGGATGAAACTCACATCAAGGAAATGAGGCCCTGGGAGGATAAGCTCCTTGCCCAAGGTCCATGGCTGGTGAGTGAGACCCAACACTTGAATTTGACTTTTAACGCTAGAACTAGTGCTTTTTCTTCTACAATTTCTAGGCAGATTTTGGCATTCATAAACAGAAGAGTTAGCTCCTGTAGGACTGGAACCTAAACAAACATCTGTCACAAGTTTTAGGGTCAAGGTTTCATTGTATTTTTTTTTTTTCTGACTTGAGATATCCTTTTCCTTAAGTCTACTAATTCCGGTGGTACCGGAAAAAAGATGTTTGAGACTGTGAGCCAGAAAGATTTCTAAGCCCCTGTTTGATATGACCTCTCACTCTCTTTTCTACCATACTTCAACTCTGATCCATGAACTACTTGATATTAAAAAAGAAAAAAGGAGAGAGAAAGTTCTGCCTGCTAACTTTTCAAATCATGCTGGTGTACGTTCTTTCCATGTTTGAATAACAATACACCGACATAATGAGCTAGACTAATTTTCATATAGGGCAGAGTTAACAAAATTTATGGTTGAAAGACAATTGCATTTCTGAAATTGTATTTCTTAACTTTAGTGAGAAAAATTAACAAAGTAAACATTAAGTTGAAAGCTAGAAGAAGCCAGAAAAGGAGACTGGGGCTGCGTGATATTCTGGAAAGCTGGTGGGACCATTTGATTCATGAATTCAGAGCTGTGAAGGTTTTGTGCCTCATTTTATGTGGTCACACAATGGTATCTTGGGGTGTAGCCAAGACAAGCTTAATGACCAACCAGTGACTGAAGGGATTTTAGAAAGAAAAATCTTTCTCTACCCCTGAGCTCTTACTGTTAGAATTTCATTCGAGTCTGAGATTTTTCAAGAGTTTTAAAACATAGTTATCCTTTAAAGTAGTAGCCTGCCATATGCTTGCTTAATATCTCAGTGATTGGCTAATAATTCATTTACATTTAATTGGGTTATGGATTGGTAGATCAACTCTTGGATTATCAAGCAAGAATGACCTTACGTATCACCAAGTCCAATCCTCTCACTTTATAGACGAGGGAATTGAGGCCATGAGAGGTTACATGATTTGCATAAGATTAATTAGAAGGGGGAATGAGAAATAAGGATTTCTTATTCCCATGTACTCCTTTGAAAGATTGTTTTTTTTACTTGTACAGGAATACATAAATATATATATATATGTGTGTGTGTATGTATATCTGTGTATTTTCTTCATAAAAATTTATATGATATCAAACCATGAAGGATGAAAAGATTAAAGTCCTCTTCCTCCTTTTCTCTTCCTCTGTGTAAATATTATTGGGCCCTTTTCTACTCACTTATGTACATAGATGTATACATAAAAAATAATGAAACATCATTTAAAAATATTAATAGAGCTCACATTTCATGTGTTCTGTAGCTTTCTTCATTTTATTTGTAAAATTTATATTTTTTGAATAAAGAATATATATATATGTATGTATATATAAATTCAAAACGTTTTAAAAAAGTGAAAAGTCTCTCACCTCCCTCTGAGTCTTAGTCATATAGTTTTCCCTGGAGGCCACCAGTATTACCAGTTTCTTGTGTAGCTACCCAGAGGAATTCTTTGCTCATATAAGTCTTTACCCCCTGTTTTTAAAAATAAATTATAGCATACTATACATACATATATATATATATATATATATATAGCACCTTACTTAAAAAATTAATATTTCTTGGAGTTATTCCAGATTAGCAAATGAAAAGCCTTCTTTTTCTTTTAACGACTGCAGCAGTGTAGTATGTAGTACAGTTCCATAATCATTTTATAGGTAGTACTGCATGGTATTGCATTATGTGAATTTTTCATAATTTATTTAACTTGCTACCTACTGATTTAGTTTGTTTTCAATATTTCCCCATTTAAAAATCATTGCATTGCATAACTTTATGTATAGCATGTATCACACATTCCAAATAACTTTTATAGAATAAATTCCTGGAAGTGGCGTTTCTGGGTCAAATGTGTGCATTTGTAATTTTGATAAGATATTACCAAATTGCCCTTCATGGGGGTTGTATCATTTTACCTCTCTCTAGCAATACAGGAGATGAAACTTGCCTTCCCATGACAGTACATAGAAATTTGCCACATTCCTTATCACGCCTCCTAGGTCTTCCACAGAATGGCTGTCCATAGTTTAAGTAATCCCTTACTGATGGACATTTAATTTATTTCAAAATTTTGAGTATTACAAACAATGCTGCCTTGAACATTTCGTGTGCCAGTTTGTGAACATCTTTCTAGGAAACACCTACAAGTGGAAACCTTGCTTCAAAGGATATGCACATGTTATGTTTTAACAAATAGTGCCAAATTTCTCCATGAATAGGCTGAAGCAAATCGTGCACCCCCAAAAGCATAACAGGGTATCAACTTCCACACATTCTCACCCAAATTAGGTATCATCAATTCATTTAATTTTTGCCACTTTGATTGAAATGTTGAAAATGAAAATAGGGCTTGAATTTTTACTTCTCTGATACTAGTGATGTTGAACATATTTTCATATAATTACTGCTTGAAAAGAGTAGTCAGTAAGAGCAAAGTCCTGGAGTGAGATTGTCTGGATGTGACCCTGGTGTTCTCACTTTATTACTCTTTGTAAGAGCCAACCACGGCCAGGTTACTTCACTCTCTGTGCCTCACAGGGATGTTGTGAGGATTTCATGAGCTAATAGTTGCAAAGTGCCTATACCATAATTTATTTGATTCTCCCGTTTAATGTCACTGGAGAAAATGTATATGTAGGCAGTACATGTACTCCTGTTCAGTTATGTGGAGACTTCTCTCATCTTTTCAATTTCTTTTTAAATGCCCTTCATTTTTCTTTATTTACATCTTACACATTTCTTTAACTTTACTCCTAGGCTTGTCTGATTGCCAAAAGAGTTGAACACACTATAGTTAAAGAAGAAATAATTTTTAATAAAATAATAAACTTTCCTGCTATCTAGTACTGAGTCATTGTGTTGATAGTTTATACAATGTTACAATTTTCAGGTTACTTTTATTACGATGTGTCCTGGCCCTAGAGCCCAGTATAATTAGGTCTGGATTCAAATCCTAGTTCTGATTTTAACACGTTTTTAATGAGTCTTTCGACTATGCTGTTTCACCTCTTTGGACCAAGTTTCCTTTCTAGAAGTAAGGGAATTAGACTATGCTACCTTAAGGTCCCTAAAATTTTATTATTCTTCATATTCAAAAGACCCAACTGTCAAAGAGCCTGACCTGTGGGTCGTGGCCAAGTTATCACAAGCTCTTCAGAAGGAAATCCTGTGAACATAGGGTAAAGTGAACAAGACATTAAAAATTCATCTCCCACACAATGCTCCTTTAACAGGATGTGTACTTCTTTTGCAAAAGTGATTCCTTATTTTCTTCCACAAATTCATGACCAGTGCACACCTCAGAGACCTAGTTCAAAGCCCCTCTCTAGAAGGCACCCCCTTATTGGCCTCCTTTGATGTGCCAAATGCCACACTGAGGGAGGGAATTCACTGTACAAATCACCACACAATAGAATGTTGATATTCATTACTATGGGGAAGATGTAGAACTTGATAGGGTTTAAGTCCCAGGAAAAACTTGGAGGGGGCTTGAAGTAAAATGCCACTGTGTGAAACTTGGGCCCATGACCTTTTCCTGGGACTGGTGTGGTCCAATGGCTGCAAATATTAAGTCAACTCAAACTGAATTGAGCAAATGATCTCCTTTAATAAAACTGGCACCTTGAACATCCTCAGATTACATTTATAATGTTATGTTTGGATCTGTAAAGTGTTAACTCTGTAAGGAGGCTGGTGGAGAGGCATATGAGGAGGAATGCTAGAGAGTAGTAGTGAGGCAAGGGTGTAACCCCAAGGTATATCCCCTCCTTAGGAAGAGAAACCTTGGGAGTCTTTGGGTAGGAGTAACAAAGAGTTAGTTGCTATGAAAGCTGGGATGTGTTTGGTCTGGCATTTGCCCTGGGCTGTTGTAGCCTCTCTCTAGAGCGGTCTTGAAGCTAGGAAGTCGAACAGATGGTAAGGACCCAATTAGGTGTCTGAGGGACAAAGAGAAAGAAGAACAGAGGTAACATTGCAAATAGGACAGGAGTCCAGAAGGATAAGCCACACCTGCTGAGGTGACAGAAGAATGAGGAAATAAAAAAACAGCATGTTGGGTGGGACCCACAGATTTTTCAGTCAACTAAATAAATGCTTTTCTTGGAGTGTGGACTAGATGTTTTCTAGTTAGTCACCTTTTAGCTGCAAGCTGGGCTTTCTCACTCCTCTTCATAACTTTCCCCCTCATTTATTTACTAAAATACTCCACATTTATACATCATCATTGATGTGCTATTTACTAGCATTGATGTGCTGTCTGACCTTAAAGAGTTTACAGCCACATTCAACCAACCAGAGCAGTATATAATTTTACTTGTTCCTATCTTTCCTCTCCAAGCCCCATAATCTTATTTGTTAAGCAAACTCTTATGTGTGGCTTGCCATGTTTCAGGTAGTTTTCCAGATATTACAGATGCTTACACACTTAATGTTCATAAAACCCTTTGGGGTATGTGCTATTATTATTCTCATTTTATCTATAAGGAAACTGTGGGGAATAGAAGTTGAGTAACTCTCCTAAGGTCATATAGCTAGTAAGTGGCAGAGTTGAGATTTGAACCAGGGACTATGGCTCCAGAGTCCACAGTCTTAACAATTTAATCATGTTGCATGGTCTTGAATTTGGATTGGTATTTGTTCACAAAAAAAAAAGAAAAATATTTGAATGATGAATGCAAGATCTACTTTGAACTAATTTACTGTTGGAGAGGAAAATAGTTCATTTTCTTTTCCTTTTTTTTAAAAATAAGAGCCAGTTGCTTCTAAGTTGTTTTTGAACCTACATCATTTCACTGTGCAGGAAATGACTTGGGAGCATAGGGTGCAATGAGGGAATGATTTAAGTGTCCATTAAGGTTTCTTTCAAAGCTCAGATGATTTCTGTGAAGCCAAAAGGAAAGATACTGCTCTTGTGTTCTCCTGGGCTAAAGTGATCCCCAAATCTGCTATTCTCTAGGTGGTTTTGCTCTTTTACTTATTAAACAACTGCCGATGGGATACCATTTATGCACCATTACTGTGCCACTTGAGATGGGGATCCATGTACATGATCCAAATACACGCATGGTATCTGCCATTAATGAGATTAAAATTTAATGAAGGAGAATAAACACACACACATACCACCTTTAAATAACATTCACAAATCTAGCAGTATGTAAGCAAGCACCCAAACAAGGAATTCAGTGGGTAAACTTTATGGAAAGCCTGGCTTTGACTACATGGGGAGACAACATGTTGACTTTACATGCCTCGCAGATTCTCTTAGTCTCATCTGTTTCAAGGACTTTGACCTTTTCCATTCATCTGCTCTGCCTCAGCTGCTGAGCCTGAAAGAGTCTGTGGTCTATGAGATTCCACCACCCAAGACTGACCAGCTCCATGCCTCTGGCTCCTCCTATCACTTTGAGACTTGTATGGAATATCACACTATTTAGCATGGGCTCTATCTTCCTAAGCAGCTCTTAATGGGTCCAGAAGATACAACCAAGAAGAGAGTTGACTTTGGCAAAAGAAAAATAGGAGCTGGAGAGAATTTGGGCTGATATGTATTCCTTCCCTTTCTTCCTTTAACAGACTCATCTAAGACATTTTCTCTTACCAACCTGTCTAGAGACATTCTGGGTAGCTGAGTATGTGACCTGCCAAGTGACTGAGATTTTTCAAGCTCATAGTGAAGTAGAAGCCATTGTTGGTACCTGGTTGGTGATTGTTACTGGCTGGTCGCTGTTTATTGGTGTTGTGGTTATTATGGAGATGCTTATCTCTTCTTGCTTGTCATCTTTCCCTGTCTCCCTTTCCGTTTTTTCACTCTTGTCCCAGGATTGTACCTCCCTAAATAAAGAAATATCCTATAATCATTGCCCCAGTTTCTGTTTTCTAGAAGTTTTGGAGTAAGACAGAAGAGAGGACAATCTTTGTAGAGTATAGAATATACAAAAGAATGATCTGGATTGAGAACATTTATGTTGGGAATAGCTGCAGTCAAATTTTAGAGGGCCATGCTGAGAGACATATGGATTCTTGGAAGGCTTTTGAGCAGAGGGGTGTCATAGTGGAAACTGGGATTTAGGTAGGTAGACCAGGTTGAAATAAAAACTGGATTGGCAGAGGTGGGGAGATCTGGAGGCAGGAAGACTAGTTATGATTTTTTTTTAACATCTTTATTGGAGAATAATTGCCTTACAATGTTGTATTAGTTTCTACTGTACAACAAAGTGAATCAGCTATATGCATATGTATATCCCCATATCCCCTCCCTCTTGCGTCTCCCTCCCTCCCACCCTCCCTATCCCACCTCTCTAGAGGGTCACAAAGCACCGAGCTGATCTCCCTGTGCTATGCGGCTGCTTCCCACTAGCTATCTACCTTACGTTTGGTAGTGTATATATGTCCATGCCACTCTCTCGCTTTGTCACAGCTTACCCTTCCCCCTCCCCATGTCCTCAAGTCCATTCTCTATGTCTGCGACTAGTTATGATTTAAGTGTGAGGGTGAATGTAGGACCAAGCCGTAGAAATTAAATGGTAGATGAGGAACCTTAGGAAGGCCTTAAGCTATCTTGGTAAAATAAGAAGTCATTCACTAGATGTGAGTAAGAGGAAGGTACAATTAGGGGGATGAGCAAGAGGAGAATGTCAGTGTACCCTCCTGAGGTCACGCTCCTGAGCATCCACGGTTCAGACTGGGTCATGGTGCTTTATGCTGGGCCTGGCTGTGTGGCTGTAGGTCTTCCTGTTTTCCATCAATATGCTTCTAGGACACACACAGAAATTCTCATTTCATGATGAGTTGTGTACTATAAAAAAATTGCCGGAAGACTGATCAGATATTTACATGGTCTATTCAATTTGGATCTTGTTAATGAAATTTTGTTAATCTTATAAATTAATTTGTAAACAGATTAGTATTGATCTGTTAAATTTTGCTAATTAAAACTACTACTACTATGGAAACTGTTATTTACAGTACTTTTTAAAGAACAAACAGATGAGCCCTGTGGTTATATAGCAGTTGGCTTTTCTTGCAAAGCCACAGTAACCACTGAACACTCATGCACTCATGACTTTTGTCTAGATCTTGCTCTTCATGAGGAGGCAGAAGTGGGCGGAGCCAGCCACGTATTCATTCTGGATCTGAAATGTCAAAGTGTGTGCTCAGTTTATTTTTTGTAATCCTTAACTACATTTAAAAATACTTTTGATTACTTTTGTGTTGTTGAGTACTTTATACACTGGCCAGTTATTGAACACTTGAGTTTGTGATGAAGTTCCTTGTGTCCAAGACTGTTTGTTTGCGTAGAAGGGAGAATACTTAATGTTCCAAAGCACTACTTGAGTATAGTTTATATGCGGAGGCAGGTAGGCAGAGGTAAACTATAAACCAGGGGAGATAATATATCTACACAGACTCTGAGATAAGGCTACTCAAAAAAGCCTTAAGTTAAAGCAAACAAACCAACCAGAAATATGAAGTGTTTGATTGGTTGTGCATGATATTATGGTTTCCAGGGACTTGGAGTGTTGTCTGGCTAGTGACTCAGGAGTCTGCTTTTGACTCAGCTAGTTGGTCTTTCTGTGGTGGCACAGGTGCCAAAACGCATCCTTTTTCAAGGGGTGGTATTCCAATAGAGGTGCCCCATTTGTCTTTATGTTGATGTGGCGATCGTCATGCTTATGAAGGGACCTCATTTCCTTTGAGCCCTCACAATTGCTCTTGCAGAGATCAAGCCTGACCCAGAGGTGAGTGTCTCAGCTACTTTTTGGCTGTATTTATTGGTAAAGAGTCAGCTCTTTGTCATCGGTAACCAACTAGTTTCAGTTTCATCACAGGAAGCTGTGAGCCAGGAACAGCATTTAGAAATCAACCAAAGGCTTGTGGGAAGTCTGACCAGTCTCATAGGTGGATGGCTGAACAGGGCTGAGGGAGTTTCAGAAATGGGGGGAATTTCAAAAGTGGAGGGAACGTCATAGTTTGAAGTGATGGAGGATGGGCAAAAAACAACAAAAAACAAGCCATCTTAGCAAGGAAGTGTGAGTACAAGGAACATATGGAAGAAAACTGAAGACACAAACTTTAAAAAAAAACTCTTATACACAGGGAAAAGTACATGCTATGAGTTGGCTCTATTAACCACGAAGATGCCTGTGCCAGAAGCTTTTAAAAAGTTGTTACAAGGTCATGGAAACTCTCTCGGCTTACTTTCCTTCAAGTCATTTCCAATCTTTCTACACATCAACTTACCTCAGTCCCCAGACCTGCTTGGCTATCTCACCTTGTCTAGGCTCAGTGGCATTTGGCTTAGGTCAGAACCATGATAAGTAGACCAATTAACCTCACACAATGCTGCCTGCAATAAATATCTGTTGGCATCATAAGTCTCATTCATGGACAAGATGTTTCCTGTATCTGAGCTGCCCATGCCCCAGAATACAGATGTACAGTATTTATTGCTCTATCTGACCTGTTAAGAAAGTTTTCTTTCTATGGAAAAAACATAAAAACAAAATTAAATGAAACTTGACTTACCAACTAATCAACCAGCCCATACACCCAAATCCCCCAAGATCCTCACCTCTAGAGAGTAATTGCAGGGACCCTGAAGTAGGCTGCCTAGATTCCCAAGGCGAATACCCACTGAGGAGTCTCCTAGGCTTGCAACTTTCAGATAAATACTGTTGTGCTGATGCCAAATGACATGGGAAGGCAGAAAATGGAAGTAGGATTATGCTATAGCAGGCTGGATTTGAGTTAGACAAAGGAGTTCTCTCCTTTGTCTAACTCAAATCCTGTCCTCAAATCTTAACTCTAGCTCTCCTGTCGAGGAGATACAGGACCAGGGGACCAAGTAGAGGTTATTTTTCCAATTCCTTAAACCAGCACCAAAGCCTTTCCTGACTGACTGATCCCCTTCCTTGACTTATTTTTCCCCATAGCAGTTATTCCATCTGACACATCGTATATTTTACTTGATTATTATTTGTCTCCCCCAACTAGAATGTAATCTCCATGAGGGCAGGGATTTTTTTGTTTGTTTTGTTCACTGCTGTCTCCCCAGTTCCTAGAACCATAACTGGCATAAGATACATGCTCAATATTTACATACATCTTTGTATATATTTATAAGTATTTGTTAAATGAATAGACTCACTAGTGTAAAATCTTATTTACTTATTGGGCAGTCTGATTGCTTCTACCTTCAAACACATTAAATTTATTTCTCTTCTTAGTGATTCCTTATGCTGTTCACCTGCCTGGAACTTTCTACCTCCTCTTTGACTATCCAAATTTCACCCCATCTTCATGCCAGGTCTGGAAGACTTCCACCCCATCTTCTTTTCTTCTAGTATTTAGTTAATAGACATCCTTGGGAACTAAGAAGCTAGTACCTCAGAGGCCCCAGCTCCCTGCTACTTCTTGGGCTACCTTGAGGTTACCACAGTAGCAAACACAAGAATCTTGGTAATTTTGATTTGCATACTCAGTGCCCCTTCTGGATCTAGGAACTTCATTCTCAGCAAAGCTAAACGCTCACTCACTCAATATTTCTTTTAAATTCCAAGGGGTGTGCCAATAGGTACATAAGAAGGGGAAGGATTTCGTGACAGAGAGGGCTTCTTCCAAAGTAGAGTTTAAGAGAAGGGTTTAGAAGTAGATATCCCCACTGGCAAAAACTGACTAATCTTTTCAAAAAATTTTAAAATTTTTTATTTTTTAAAATTTATTTATTTATTTTTGACTGTGTTGGGTCTTCGTTTCTGTGCGAGGGCTTTCTCTAGTTGTGGCAAGTGGAGGCCACTCTTCATCGCGGTACACGGGCCTCTCACTATCGTGGCCTCTCTTGTTGCGGAGCACAGGCTCCAGATGTGCAGGCTCAGTAGTTGTGGCTCACGGGCCTAGTTGTTCCGTGGCATGTGGGATCTTCCCAGACCAGGGCTCGAACCCATGTCCCCTGCATTGGCAGGCGGACTCTCAACCACTGCGCCACCAGGGAAGCCCTAAAAATTTTTTATTTTTTTAAAAAATTTTATTTTATATTGGAATATAGTTGATTTACAATGTTGTATTGATTTACAATGTTGTGTAGAGCAAAGTGATTCAGTTATACGTGTACATATATCTATTCTTTTTCAAATTCTTTTCCCATTTATGTTATTACAGAATACTGAGTAGAGCTCCCTGTGCCATACAGTAGATCCTTGTTGTTTATCTATTTTATATATAGTAGTGTGTATATGTTAATCCTAAACTCCTAATTTATCACTCCCCTCACCTTTCCCCTTTGGTAACCATAGTTTGTTTTCTAAGTCTGTGAGTCTGTTTCTGTTTTGTAAATAAGTTCATTTGTATCATTAAAAACTGACTAATCTTGAGCCCTAGATGAGTTATGGTAAACCTTTGAATGCATTGAACTCTAGTTGAACTTTTCTGATGAGGACTGTGCCTGGAGTAAACCAATGGAAGACTATATTTGCAAATACAAATTTATACATAAAGTATTGCAGAGGGCTATATGTTTTCCATCAAAGAGTAGGTTTAAAAAATTATTAGCTGACCACAGAGACCTGGGAGTAGCATATGAAAGAGAATTCTAGGGGAGCTACTTTGCAAACTAGAGGAATGTGGTATCACTTTTACTTCTTTCCCATGGTGATCGCATAGTGTGTGACAAGTAAAGATTGACTTCTACACAGAGATGAAGCATTTCCCAAGACCAATAGGGAGATTAATCTCACAATGATCTAGGATAGGTTAATGTTCTTCCTCCCTTTATTCAGCTTTTAGAAAATGGCTTATAATTTTTGTCTTCAGAGATGTACGGTTGCTTTCCATGAACAATAACCCACTAGGCCAGGTTTGGCTTAATGTTCAGACAGGTTCCGGCTGTAGCAGAGGTAGCATAATCCATCACCTGAGGGCACATGAGGCTGCACCGGATTTGAAGAATAGAAGTCAGGAATAATCAAAGGGCATTTAGATACTGAGGTGAAGTGCTGATTTGGAAACACAATTTTAATGTGAGTCTTCCTGGCCTGGCATGAAGATAGGCCTCCTGGGGAAAATTTCATCCTTTTATCTTTGAGATATACTATGCGAAAGGTTCTGTGGGTAGCTTCCTTTCCAGACAAAGAGAAACTGATAGACATTGGGCTGATGATTTTCTCATGGCCAAAGAGGCCAACACAACAATCCTGGGTACTTGAGTGGTGGTGAGATGAGGAGAAGCAGGTGCTTCATATATTGAGCATCTCACCTCCCAGCATGGGATCAGCAGCCACCTTTGAACCTTTGGTCCTTTCAAATCAAATACTGGCAATTTCACTTTGATTACAGGGCCAATTACTTTTTCCTACTATAATCTTCTAAGTATTCAACCAGATTATGTAAAATTGCAATTAACAACCTGTGAGATCTGTCTTTTCTACAGACTTTGAGCACCAGCAGCATTCTAGTTTCTAGCTGTTGGATGAGTTAGAACTGATGATAACTCTATAGCAAAACTGAAACAAACTATCTTCATCCCAACTGACATTTTAAAGATGTCTATTTAACACTCCTACATTATTAAAGCAAGTAGTTGAATGGGAGAGCAAGATGGGCCTTACAGCAATGCATACTTTTTTGACTGAGGAAGAAGCAAGCAGGTGATTTCACTCATATTCTTATCCTTATGGTACATGATGAAGCAATAAATGCTGTGGAATCAATGTTATAAAAGCTGGGGCTCCATAACATATTTTGAATATCTTATGTGGATCTGGGTCTAACCCAGGCATAGTGAGAAGCAAAGAGGGGAGTCACCTAACGTTATATTGTTACTTACCCCCGCCCCCCCCCCCCCCCCCCCCCGATTCCTTCTTATTCTTGTGAACAGAGATTTTTGAATCCAAAAGTAGGACTCACCTGTTTGAGCCTGGGATTCTAGGTCAAACTGTACCCACTATGTTTTCCATAGAGTAGTCCCTGTGCAGCTATGCCAAACAGTTTCATTTGTTTTACCAAGAATGGAAATGATCCAGAATTGATCAAAACTTGGACTTGCCACTTTAGAGCAGGGTCATTCCCTAAGTTGGCATAGAATCTCAAGTCTCTTTCTCTTTTCTGCTTCTTGGAAGTTGAGAGAATTTACGAAGCTGAAAAAAGAATGATGTTTTCCTAGAAAGAATTGAAGTTGTTCTTATCTTGCCCCTTGGTATACCATTCATCATAAGGTTACATATTTCCCCAAGGCAGGGTGGGAAAAGGTTTCTCAAGGCAGGGTGAGAAAGAAGCTTGTTGGTGAATGAGGGATGAAGAGTTGGTAGAGATAAAAGGAGAAGGACTACATTCTCACCACTATTATGCAACATAATTTTGGAAGTTTTAGCCATAGCAATCAGAGAAGAAAAAGAAATAAAAGGAATCCAAATCAGAAAAGAAGAGGTAAAGCTGTCACTGTTTGCAGATGACATGATACTATACACAGAGAATCCTAAAGATGCTACCAGAAAACTACTAGAACTAATCAATGAATTTGGTAAAGTAGCAGGATACAAAATTAATGCACAGAAATCTCTGGCATTCCTATATACTAATGATGAAAAATCTGAAAGTGAAATCAAGAAAACACTCCCATTTACCACTGCAACAAAAAGAATAAAATACCTAGGAATAAACCTACCTAAGGAGACAAAAGACCTGTATGTAGAAAACTATAAGACACTGATGAAAAAAATTGAAGATGACACAAATAGATGGAGAGATATATCATGTTCTTGGATTGGAAGAATCAACATTGTGAAAATGACTATACTACCCAAAGCATTCTACAGATTTAATGCAATCCCTATCAAACTACCAATGGCATTTTTCACAGAACTAGAACAAAATTTTTCACTATTTGTATGGAAACACAAAAGAACCTGAATAGCCAAAGCAATCTTGAGAAAGAAAAACGGAGCTGGAGGAATCAGGCGCCTGTACTTCAGACTATACTACAAAGCTACAGTAATCAAGACAGTATGGTACTGGCACAAAAGCAGAAATATAGATCAATGGAACAGGATAGAAATCACAGAGATAAACCCACACACATATGGTCACCTTATTTTTGATAAAGGATGTAAGAATATACAAAGGAGAAAAGACAGCCTCTTCAATAAGTGGTGCTGGGAAAACTGGACAGCTACACATAAAAGAATGAAATTAGAATACACCCTAACACCATACACAAAAATAAACTCAAAATGGATTAAAGACCTAAATGTAAGGCCAGACACTATAAAACTCTTAGAGGAAAACATAGAACACTCTATGACATAAATCACAGCAAGATCCTTTTTGACCCACCTCCTAGAGAAATGGAAATAAAAGCAAAAATAAACGGATGGGACCTAATGAAACTTAAAAGCTTTTGCACAGCAAAGGAAACCATAAACAAGATGAAAAGACAGGCCTCAGAATGGGATAAAATATTTGCAAATGAAGCAACTGACAAAGGATTAATCTCCAAAATTTGCAAGCAGCCCATGCTGCTCAATATCAATAAAACAAACAACCCAATCCAAAAATGGGCAGAAGACCTAAAGAGACATTTCTCCAAAGAAGATATACAGATTGCCAACAAACACATGAAAGGATGCTCAACATCACTAATCATTAGAGAAATGCAAATCAAAACTACAATGAAGTATCACCTCACACCAGTCAGAATGGCCACCGTCAGAAAATCTGCAAACAATAAATGCTGGAGAGGGTGTGGAGAAAAGGGAACCCTCTTGCACTGTTGGTGGGAACGTAAATTGGTATAGCCACTATGGAGAATAGTATGGAGATTCTTTAAAAAACTACAAATAGAACTACCATATGACCCAGCAATCCCACTACTGGGCATATACCCTGAGAAAACCATAATTCAAAAAGAGACATGTACCACAATGTTCATTGCAGCTCTGTTTACAATAGCCAGGACATGGAAACAACCTAAGTGTCCGTTGACAGATGAATGAATAAAGATGTGGCACATATATACAACTGAATATTACTCAGCCATAAAAAGAAACGAAATTGAGTTATTTATAGTGAGGTGGATGCACCTAAAGTCTGTCATACAAAGCGAAGTAAGTCAGAAAGAAAAACAAATACAGTATGTTAACACATATATGTGGAATCTAAAAAAAAAAAAAAGGTTCTGAGGAACCTAGGGCAGGACAGTAATAAAAATGCAGATGTAGAGAATGGACTTGAGGACAAGGGGAGGCAGAAGGGTAAGCTGGGACGAAGTGAGAGAGTGGCATGGATATGTATTCATTCCCAAATGTAAAATAGATAGCTAGTGGGAAGCAGCTGCATAGCACAGGGAGATCAGCTCGGTGCTTTGTGACCACCTAGAGAGGTCAGATAGGGAGGTGGGAGGCAGACACAAGAGGGAGGAGATATGGAGATATATGTATACATATAGCTGATTCACTTTGTTATACAGCAGAAACTAACACAATGTTGTAAAGCAATTATACTCCAATAAAGATGTTGAAAAAACAAAACAAAACAGGAGAAGGACTAACCTGTGAGCTCTCTTCAAGAGGAACAAATACAAAGTATTAGCTTTCTCTGTTGTTTGTGTTTTTCCTTGCAGATACCTTGACTGTGAAGAATGGTTTCAATAAGGAGGACAGAATGACTTCTGACAGGAAGGTTGGGAGCTGTGACATGCAGAAGAAAAATGAAGCCAATCAGCATGGAGGTATGTCATCACTACTGGGTTTTACCTTAATCTACACTCAGTTATCAACTTCTTTTCAAAATGGTTGGCACTCATTCAAGAGATAGCATACATATTCTGACTTTGAAGTAATGGAAGAACTTTCAGGTACAGTGTATTGAAATAAGTCTCACCAGTTTCTTCCCAGACTGTGAATTCATTAATATATCTATCCATTCAAGAGTCATTTTGTTTACTTATTTATTTTGTATTGATTGATTGATTGATTTTTGGCTACATTGGGTCTTCATTGCTGTGCACAGGCTCTCTGTAGTTGTGGCGAGCAGGGGCTACACTTCGTTGTGGTGTGTGGGCTTCTCATTGCTGTGGTTTCTCTTGTTGTGGATCAAGGGCTCTAGGTGCGCGGGCTTCAGTAGTTGCAGCACGTGGGCTCAGTAGTTATGGCTCACGGGCTCTAGAGCTCAGGCTCTGCATCTGTGGTGCACGGGCCTAGTTGCTCCGCGGCATGTGGGATCTTCCCAGACAAGGGATCGAACCCGTGTCCCCTGTGTTGGAGGGCAGATTCTTAACCACTGCACCACAGGGAATTTCCCAAGAGTCATTTATTGAGAGCTCATTATGTGATAGGCATAGTGGTAAGTACTATAGATTATCAACCACTTAGTTCCTAGAAATTTGAAATATTGCAAGCCAATTATGAATAAGATGGGATCCTGATTGACTCCAGAGATGCCCTAGTTGTTGCTCAGAAGTCAAGGTACTAGCCTTCTGTGTGCTATTCTCTGTGTGTTATCCTGTATAACATTTACAGCAAGTGAACCCTTATATTTTTCAGCATGGATCTTGTGCCTATTGTTATTTACAGTGTAATGCTACAGTGATACCTGCATAAACTCACAGGCACGAATTTAGGAAATTCGTGAATTGATTCGTGAATCAAAGAAGAAGTCTTGAGATAAGACAGAAAGAAAGTACCTGACAAAAACAAGGAGAAGTACACATTGTTGGGTGGGAGGGTGGGGGAGGAGAAACAAAATTGTAACCATCAGTAACAGGACTCATGAATAAGTTACCCTTTTGATGGTCACAGTGAAAGGAATGTAGGTGATGAGAGCCTCCAGTGGAGAGGAAGAATGTCAAAGAAGAGTTAGTAGGTGGCCTGTGCCCTTCTAGTACCTGGGAAGGAAAACAATGAAACCCTGAGCAGTGGCAGCCAAGGTCAGGGTTAGTAGAGAGGAGATGGTGGTTTAGCTGTGGAGCTCGGGCAGGACTTTCCTGGCCACTTTAAGGCTCAGTGTATGCTGTGCAGGAGGGTGTTTTATGGAGAGAGTGGGCCAGCTACCAGTGAAGATGTGGCAAACACACTGTGGGAGGGGTTGAAGAATCAGACTTAATGTCTGATTTCTGTGATAGCTTAGAATTTTAATTAAACACCTTAACCAAACTTCCTAGTAGGAGGGTTTGTCCTGTATTTCAAATGTTTCCCAAGTGCTGGGAAATGGAAATTTTCAACTGGCAGCATTTCATAATTCTGATTACCTGGGGAAATTAGTATAGCAAGTATAGGTTTCATTCTCAAATCACACATACCTCTTCCCCAAGAAATGTAAGTTTAATCATATTGTTACTTGAAGTGTCAGTTTCTAAGAAGGTTGAGTTGCAGCATAGCCTGTATAGGAGCGATGCATTTTGAAGAAATCTCATGTGCGCTCCTACACTCAAATCTCAGAGAATCAAAATAAGAACCTCTTAGTTTGTAATAAACAATCAAATCTCAAGTGAACTCTATAGCCATTTGAAAAACACTGCTGTCCTTTCTTCAGAGGTTAATGCTAATAGATGTCTTGGGCCCCTCTTGACGGTGGGTGTCATGGTGCTGGAATGGTAATGATAACTCAGCCAGCCAGTGCTTGTCTGAACACAGTCTCCTGAGAGCAGGTGCTGTGAAATAGAAAAGACAAGGAAGACACAGGAAGACTAGGTCGTGAAGGAAGATGAGTTCACTGTCAGGAGTGTTTGGATTGGGAGAAATACTATCCAGTAACTATAGAAGACAGCAAAGAAAAGTCATTAACCCATTCCAAATGGTGGGAGAAGAGAAAAGCAAAGTGGGGAAGTGAGGGCAAAAAAAAAAACCCATCACCAAATTGAAAAGAAAACACTTCTAACAAAAACTAGATTGATGAATGACCTTTAGCTGTGGAAAGATACTATTCTAATGAAACATGAACTGAAAGGATTTCTTCTGAGGGCTAATTTACATTTTTTCCTTTTCAGTCTTCAACATATTTTAGTAGATGCATGGTTCTGCATGGTTAGTATCTTTGTCTCTCTGAAAAAGAAAAATGGGTCAGCTTGATATAGCCTGATGTACGTAGTCAGTCAGGTGATCCCTGTGAGAGACATGACTAAAGTCAGATCAAGTCTTGTTAGGAGAGGGGACATTTGGGGGCTTGCCCTGAGGTGGTATTTTATGATTTAGTTTATGGAGGGATTTTCCTTCCCAGCTGAGCATGGCTGACACTGATCTTGTTTCAGGGAAGCAAGACTCTTCTAAGAGGTGCTGAGGGCATTTGCCCAAGTACTCCAATGGTACTTGGATGGAAGACATTTGTGGTGGGCAAAAAATAGCTCCCCAAAGATGTCCATATCTTTATCTGAGAACTGTGTGTTATATTACTTTACACATGAAAAGGGGCTTTGCAGATGTGATTAAGGTAAGGATCTTAACATGAAAGATCCTGGATTATCTAAGTAGGCCTGATCTAATCACACATATCTTTAAAAGTTGAGAAACATTCATAGCTGGGTCAGAGACAGATGTGATGATAGAACAAGGATGAGATAGACATACTGTGAGAAGGACTCATCCCACAGTCGCTGGCTTTGAAAATGGAGGAAGGGGGCTGTGAACCAGGGAATGTGGGTGGCTTCTAGAAACTGGAAAAGTCAAGGAAAGGGAGCTTCCAGAAACAAACACAGCTGACCTCTAGAATTGAAAGATAATAAATTTATGTTGTTTTAAGGAACGAAGTTTTTGGTCATTTGTTATAGTAGCAAAAGAAAACTATCTCTTTGTTGTCTCTTGCTAGTTTGTTTCATGAATTCTGTCTAAATAATAAAGCTGTCATGTCAGGCTAGCTCCCTAAGGAAAATCTTGACCATAGAACATGATTTTAAAGGCTGATTAAGTAAATAGGCCTACCAGTAGATACTTCAACACATTAATATATTCACTCTTTTTATGCACAAATAATTTTTGAGCCCCTATTATCAGCCAAGCATTTTATTAGGTTCTAGGATGAAAACCTGAGTGATGACAGATTCCATCCTGCCCTCGAGGAGGAGCTTATGGATTTGTTGGGGGAGACCGACTATCAAACCAGCAATTCCAACGTATGGAGTGGATAAACTTGCCTTTCTTTGTTATCCTCACTATGGGTATTTAGAGTTCACCTTCCTTTACTAAGTTAAACCAGTCACCACTCCATCCAATTTTCATCTTCCACAGATTTGTTTAAATGTGGGGTTTATTGCCATGTCTCTTGTTCTTTTTACCTGTTTCTAGGGGTAATGAGGCTTATATCTCCTGTGTATTATTGACGTTGGTTTTCTCTTAGGAACTTGGTGCAGCGTGACCCTGCATCATCCTTCTGGAAAAATAAACCATAAAACAATCCCTCCCTGTGCTAGTGCTAAAGTAGGAGAAAGGAAATAAACAAGGCAGCTTCCTGAACTATAGCCTTGATTGCAGGAGGTAAGCTAGGTACATACAGAACTTGCAAATAATTTAACATTTCTTTCTGCTGAGGTAGTTCAGAATAAGTTGGAATAAATTATGAACAGGAATTATTTAGTAAATAAAATAATTCAGGTCATAATTTTTTGTTGCCACCCATTATTTTCTAGAATCAGAAATCCTAAAGAACCTGTTGGCAGCTTCTCCTGGTGAAGACATATCTTCCATCACTGGTGATCAGCTTCCTAATTCTGACAGATACATCTGCCCAGGAAAGTACCTGGACCAAGAATAACTAGGTTAGTCTTTCTCCCTGCCCCCCACCCCACTTCTTTTGTTGACTATACTAACAAAGGGACAGTATCAGGCAAAGGGAAAAATACATCTATTACCAAGCAAAAATGTTTGAGAAACTCACATCTGTAGAGTTCTCTGCCTGTTAACATCTAGTCAAATATTTTTTTCTGAAAGGATGGCCTTCAATTCCTTTCCTGTGTTTTAAGGTGATGCCCTTTTCAAAACACAGCCCTGATTCATACAGATTAAATAGTGTTTGAATTGGCTAGAAAGAGAATATAAGAAGTGGATGTACTTATTCATTTCTGTTGGTCCTTTCTTTAGATTTCAGACATTGTGGTTCTGTGGCAAGTCTGGTCTCTTTGGCTAACCTCTGCAGGAAGGGTACAGTGACACTGGAAGGGAGCATGCAGAAGTGGCAGGTGAATGAGAGAAATTATGTTGAGTTAAATCCATTCAGGGAGGTGATTTGTGGCCATGTGATAAAATGTACAGATGTTAATTGCTTTTCCTCTTCTCATGCATGATTGCCTTGCTGTCCTACCTCACCTGTGTGTGCCTGCAGAGAGTACATGATAGATGTTACAAATAGGAGGTTCAGAGAGGGTGTAGTGTGAGAACAAAGGTGCTGGGAGTTGGCGCATGACAGATTAAGGGAAGAGCGGACGACAAGCCTGGGCAGAGAAAAGAAGCAATATTCAGGCTAGAAGGGCAGACAGCCAGAGCCTGAGATTATCACAAAACTCCAAAGGCAAGGCCATGAATTGATAAGGGATTTCCCTGTCTTCCATCACACATGAAGAAATCATCTTACCTATTCTGAAGATTCAAGTGTCTAACTAGAAATTCCATTTGGGATGGAAAAATGCCAGAACTGTTCCCCACCCTCTAACTGATTTGTTCACGGCAATCTTCATACCAAAGCGACATGTCACGTTTGACACAGATGACATGGGCACCTAGGGAGAGATAATTCCCAGGCTCCAGCCATGCCTGACACACTCAAAATTTAGATATCCAGAGAGGATGAGGAACCTGCACAGAATATTTAACAGGAGAAAACACAATGGGGTTGGAGAAAAATCAAGAAACATTGGGCTCACAAAAGCCAAAGAGGAGAGTTTCATGGAGTGAATTGTGGAATAACAGAGAAAATAGAATAACATGTGAAGAGATGTGTCTACGTGTCTACTGGATTTGGAAACATGATATGGAAAGAAGCCAGGTTAGAATGGGTTTTTCATTAACTAATTCTTGATGTCCACATACTTTTTTTTTTGAGTACTTATTATGTAGCGGACATTATTCTGGGTGTTTGGGGATTGATGGATGCGAAAAGAGACATGATGTCTACTTTCATGGTGGCTCATGGAGGGAGGCAAATAAAAAAGAAAACCCCAATTACAAAGACAGGAATGACATTGGAATATTGGAGGAAGTAAAAAAAAGGTCATTTAATCTAAGGCATAGTGATTGACAGAATGGAAGAATTAAGAGAAAATATGAGATGACCAGGGGCCGGATCACAAGGGAAAGGTCTTGTAGATTACATGGTAAAGGATTAAAATTTTATTCCACATGCAACGGGAAGACTTTACAGTAGATTTTGCATGGGTGCAATGCGATTTGATTTTAAAAGTGAATGAGAGGTGAGGAAGTGGAGATCATAGAGTCAACTTCCTCAAGATATGTGCTGGGTAGAGTAGTAACTAACACCTTATTTAATACTTGTCATGAAACAGTCAATATTTTAACTATTATTACCATCACTAATTTAATACTACCTACTCCTACAATGGAGCAGGAGCTATTATTAGTCTTACTTTGCTTATAGGTAAGGAAACTGAGGCACAGAACAAAAGTGGAGGCTTTTTTGTTTTTACTTGATTGTTTTTATTTTGATAGGACAGAGGTAGAGCTTTTATTTTAATAAGAGAGAAAATAGAGAATATGGGCATAAATTCAGGTAGGTTCATTATTTGACAGAAGTTATGAGCTTACGCCTTACGGTGTCAATTTTCTCAGTGCTCATCAGTTGAGGAAGAAAGAGCTGGGTGGCTCAAGGATGAAAAGTGACCTGGTGGGAGAGTAGGATATCAATGTGCTGGGAAATGTTTAACAACTTGTTTTCCTCTAAAAGCTTATCCTTTACAGGTAGATCTATAATCTGTTTATAGTTAACTTTTTAGTATGATGTGAGGTAGGCATCAAAATGCATTAGCTTTCAGATGAAAATCCAATTTACCCAGCACTATTTATTAAAATGACTATCCTTTTTTTACTAAATCACAGGGTCACCTTTGTCAACTAGTTGACTTTATATGTCTGGGCCTGTTTCTGGAACCCTTCACTCTGCTCCATTGGTCAGTTGAAAACCTTTGTTTTTTCACTAACATTTTCAGTCTCTACAAGGAAGGCTCAAATAAGACCTCTTGGGTTTGCTTTTACAACTATCAGGAATTTTATTGAGGTCAAGTATAAATATCTACATATGAAATATAAGGTCTCCCGTATTATCTTCTCCAAATACAATGTGAGATAGATAAGAACTAGTATGATGCACTGCTCAGATTCTCCTACAGGACAGAAAGTCTTATTTCTTTAACTGCTGGGAATGCTGTCAACATCCAGCCCTTAGCTGCCAGTCCTCTTCAAGATTGCCATAGACAGCTACCTGGCCCAAAGTCATGTCCCCTTCCTGGGGCAGCCCACATCAAACGACTCCTCTTATGGACAGCTGTTATCGTGGAATGAGAAGCTAAAGGGCTCAGGAGGCAGAGGCACTATGGAGATCAGTGGAACTTTACCTGTGTCTGCTGGTGGAGATATTCCTCTAACTCTGAAAAGCCCTGAGTTGCAACAACAGGAAGCTTCTCCAAGAACTTCGAGAATCTCCCTAAGTGGGTCACCAGGAGTGATGGTAAGTGGGGCCACTTCTACTTCCACTTCTTAGTTCCTGGACCCATGTATTCAACCTATTAGGGATCTATTAGGAACCATTTAAAGGTCAACGATTTAAAGTACAACATTCTAAAGGATGGCACTCCTGTGCAATACTCCTTGCAAGGTATTGCCTCTGATCTGTCATTTTAGCGAGTTCTCCTTCGTATAGTATGAGCTAGTAGATTCTGCGGTCACGTGCTGACTCCTGTACTTCCTTTGTTGTTGTTCTCTTGATGTGAGGTGATATAATGTGGGATGCTGGGACAGTGGGTCAAATACCTTCCAAGCTCTCAGGCCTGCACATAGGAGAGGCTAACCCCTACCTGGAATATTTGCATATTAGTGTAAGAATGAATTGTTACCTTTTCCAAGGTGGAAGGGGTCTAATGTGGTCAAATACCACGAACTGGCTGGTTGGGTTTTTTTTTTTTTGAATTTTATTTTATTTTTTTATACAGCAGGTTCTTATTAGTTATCCATTTTATACATATTAGTGTATATATGTCAATCCCAATCTCCCAATTCATCATACCACCACCCCTGCCACTTTCCCTGTCTTGGTGTCCATACGTTTGTTCTCTACATCTGTGTCTCTATTTCTGCCCTGCAAACTGGTTCATCTGTAACATTTTTCTAGGTTCCACATATATGCGTTAATATATGATATTTGTTTTTCTCTTTCTGACTTACTTCATTCTGTATGACAGTCCCTAGATCCATCCACATCTCTACAAATGACCCAATTTCATTCCTTTTTACGGTTGAGTAATATTCCATTGTATATATGTACCACATCTTCTTCTTTTTTTTTTTAACATCTTTATTGGAGTATAATTGCTTTACAATAGTGTGTTAGTTTCTGCTTTATATCAAAGTGAATCAGCTGTGCATATATATATGTCCCCATATCTCTTCCCTTTTGCATCTCCCTCCCTCCCACTGTCCCTATCTCACCCCTCTAGGTGGTCACAAACTGCCAAGCAGATCTCCCTATGCTATGCGGCTGCTTCCCACTAGCTATCTATTTTACATTTGGTAGTGTATATATGTCCATCCCACTCTTTCACTTTGTCCCAGTTTACCCTTCCCCCTCCCCATATCCTCAAGTCCATTCTCTAGTAGGTCTGTGTCTTTATTCCTGTCTTGCCCCTAGGTTCTTCATGACCATTTTTTTTTAGATTCCATATATATGTGTTAGCATATGGTATTTGTTTTTCTCTTTCTGACTTACTTCACTCTGTATGACAGACTCTAGGTCCATCCACCTTACTACAAATAACTCAATTTCGTTTCTTTTTATGGCTGAGTAATATTCCAGTGTATATATATGCCACGTCTTCTTTATCCATTCATCTGTTGATGAACACTTAGGTTGCTTCCTTGTCCTGGCTATTATAAATAGAACTGTAATGAACATTGTGGTACATGACTCTTTTTGAATTATGGTTTTCTCAGGGTATATGCCCAGTAGCAGGATGGCTGGGTCGTATGGTAGTTCTATTTTTAGTTTTTTAAGGAACCTCCATCCTGTTCTCCATAGTAGCTGTATCAATTTACATTCCCACCAACAGTGCAAGAGGGTTCCCTCATACCAGTTAGAATGGATATCATCAGAAAATCTACAAACAACAAATGGTAGAGAGGGTGTGAAGAGAATGGCTGGTTGGTTTTATTATTGTATAATAAACCACCCCATAACTTAGTGACTTAAAATAACAATTCTGTTTTACTCATGATTTCCTGGTTTAGGAAGTCAGGAAGGACTCAGCTGGCCAGTATGTCTCTGGTCCACATGGCTGTAGCTGGGGTGTCTGAGGCTAGAGGATTCACTTCTAAGGAGGCTTTTTCCTCAGATGTTTGGAGTCTCTGTGTACCTTGGCCTCTCTCTCTCTCTCCCTCTCCGTGACATCTCGTTGTTCAGGGACTCTATAGTTGGCTTGTTTTCTCATAGCATGGTCATCTCAGGGTAGATGTCTCAAGCTGCTTATTTGACAGCTGGTATCTCTCAAACAAGAGTTCCAGGAAAGAGGTTTCTGAGAGGTCCGTTCTGAGAGGTGCATTCTGAGAGGTCTAGGTAACAGTTGCAAGGCTTCTTACAACTTAGCTTTGAAAGTTACAGAATATCTGTTTTTTTTTTTTTTTTTTTTTTTTTTTTGTGGTACGCAGGCCTCTCACTGCTGTGGCCTCTCCCGTTGTGGAGCACAGGCTCCGGACGCGCAGGCCCAGCGGCCATGGCTCACGGGCCCAGCCGCTCCGTGGCATGTGGGATCCTCCCGGACCGGGGCACGAACGCATGTCCCCTGCATCGGCAGGCGGACTCTCAACCACTGCGCCACCAGGGAAGCCCTGTATTTTTTTTTTAATATTTATTTGGCTGCATCGGGTCTTAGTAGTGGCATGCAGGATCTTTCTTTCTTTCTTCCTTCCTTCCTTCCTTCCTTCCTTCCTTCCTTCCTTCCTTCCTTCCTTCCTTCCTTTCCTTCCTTCCTTCCTTCCTTCCTTCTTTCTTTCTTTCTTTCTTTCTTTCTTTCTTTCTTTCTTTCTTTCTTTCTTTCCTGCTGCATTGGGTATTCGTTGCTGCATGCGGGCTTTTCTCTAGTTGTGGCGAGCAGGTGATACTCTTCGTTGTGGTGCACAGGCTTCTCATTGCAGTGGCTTCTCTTGTTGTGGAGTATGAGCTCTAGGCACACGGGCTTCAGTAGTTGTGGCACGTGGGCTCAGTAGTTGTGGCTTGTGGGCCCTAGAGCGCAGACTCAGTAGTTGTGGCGCATGGGCTTATTTGCTCTGCGGCATATGGGATCTTCCCAGACCAGGGCTCGAACCCATGTCTCCTGCATTGGCAGGTGAATTCTTAACCACTGCACCACCAGGGTAGCCCAGCATGCAGGATCTTTAGTTGTGACATGTGAACTCTTAGTTGTGGCATGGGAACTCTTAGTTGCAGCATGCGGGATCTAGTTCCAGTGACTGAACCCAGGCCCCCTGCATTGGGAGTGTGGAGTCTTAGCCACTGGACCACCAGGGAATTCCCCAGAATGTCTATATTTTTATTGGTAAGTAAGTCACTAAGGCTCAGCCTGGATCCAAGGGAAAGGAGGAACACATTCTACCTCTTGATGGTGGGGATGGCATGTGCATAAAGGGAAGAGAGGAATTGATGGTGGCCACATTTGAGACAAACTACCACAGTCTCATTGAGAGTCCTGTAACAGGAAGTTAGGGTTGACCTGTTGTTGGCAGATAGGAGATTTGGCAGTAGCAATAGCTAGATCAACTTTGGTAAGTGGGAGCCCATGGTTTTCATCTCATGCATAGCCTCCATTTCTGCCACCATGGCTACCTTTCCATGCGCCCAATGCAAGGGATGGCCAATGAAGAAGCTGACGTTATGTCTACTATCAAATAATTTTATCTACTTGTGTGCTTAGTGCTTTTTCTGTCATAGATTCTCTTTAGGGATTATATGCAATACAATACCTTCAGACTTTGAATCCATTTCCATATGTCCATCCACATGCTCCTACTATAGATTTTCTTGACCCCAGTCTTCCAGTATTTCTCCTTCCAAAATCTTGATCAGTTGTACTAAGATATTCCCTAGTGACCACATTCCCCCCACCCCCTTTTTTTAATCTCAAACAGATGTGCCACCCAAAGCTTGGCCCAATTGGAGGATTTCCTCTCACTGTTCTCTTTCAGAATCACCCTTGAATAGGAATATAATTTGGCCACTGTCTACTTAGGCTTACACCCACATACTGAGCTGACCAATCCATGGACCAAGCTTAATCATTTTTCCCTTCATGAGTATTAGTCAGTATTCACCAGAGAAACAGAACCGATAGAGGAGATCTATATCTATATCTATATCTATATCTATGTCTATATCTATGTCATCTCTATCTCTATATCTATAATGTATATGTATACCTGTATATATACATAAATATATGTATAAATATATATACATAAATTTATTATAAAGAATTGGCTTATGCTATTATTGAGGCTGGCAAATCCAAAATATATAGAACCAATGTTCCATTTTGAGTCAAGAGGCCAGAAATTTCTGTAGAACCAGGAAGAACAGATGTCTCGGTTTGAAGGCCATCAGGCAGGAGAATTCTCATATTCAGGGGAGGATCAACCTTTTGTTCTATTCAGATCTTCAACTGATTGCATGAGGCCCACCCACATTCTGGATGGCAATCTGTTTTACTCAGTCTACCAATTTTTTTTTTGATAGGTAAGAACTAGATTTATTGAGAGAGATATGCACTCCATAGAGTGTGGGCCATCTCAGAAGGTGAGAAGCCTACCAATTTAAATGTTAATCTCATCCAAAAACACCTTCATAGAAACACGCAGAATAATATTTGCTCAAATATCTGGGCACCCTGTGGTCCAGTCAAGTTGCCACATAAATTAACCATCATGGTGAGCTAGTTATAAAGTAACTGCTATGTGGCTGTATGTGTGAGCTGGTGCAATAGTGGTGGGTGACAATGACATGCAGATCTAGCTACCTGCTCATGGAGTTTACTTGAACCCTCAGTCCCTGTTCATGCTCAACCTCAGATGTTCCACTTGCATCTCATGATGGCCTGCTGCTGGGCCCTCGGGCCTTATTATGATTTTGTGGGTCTGACAGCTTATGATCAGCAGTTCTGGACAGTGGTGCACTTGATGTTCCAGGAACAAGCTCTCCATCTCTACCATAGTTCAGTAGAACAGCAGAATTTGTTGTTTGTAAGATGTACAATTCTCCACTGCAGGGGTAGGGCCTTGCTCTCTCGCTAGTGCTGTCACAAAGTTCACACAACATCTTTTCCCACTCCTTAGACCTCCAGTGCAATAGTGACTACTGGTCATATGATTCAAGAAGCAGGGCCCCTTGCACCACAACCTGGGCCTGCTTGCTTTCTCTTTCCTGCTTTGGACTCCATAGAAAATGGGTAATGTCCCAGGTATGGGATATCCTTTCAGAACTCGAACAAGCTGGTTTTGTGTTGTACTTATTGATGAGAGATACAAAGTAAAATAATCGATCCTTTACTTTGGAGGAAATGTCCAGCATGCTCTAGACTATTAAGCCCCTAAAAATTTAATTGATATGACAGCTCCCTGAGTATTTGTAGAATTTATCTCCCACTTTCTTATGTCCTGAGGGATGCCCAGGTGGCCCAGGCAAATGTATTTGGTTAAAAACTATTGTTATCTATTCTAAGTGAATGTGAACTGTTTCTGATTTTTTTTGATAAGATTGGATAATAATGCATTTGCCAGATCAATTGTCCCAACAACATTTATGGAATATTCCTTAATTTTACTACTTATTAAAATGTAACTTCATATATGCATGAGTGATTGGGAATTGCTACTTTGGTCCACTGATCTATTTGCCTATATTGGTGCCAGGGCCACACTTCTTTGGGTTTTGTAACATTATATTATGCTTTGATACTTTGTAAGGCATGCTTTTCCACACCATTTATATATCTTAAAGTTTTTAAAGTTATTTTTGCAAATTTACTCTTCCATAAACACTTTGAGGTTAGTTTGTGAAGTTTCATAAAAGAAAGCTATAATGGAACTTTCGTTGGGATTAAACTAGATTTATAGATTTTGCTGTTGAATAAATGATTTGAGAGAATATGAATGCATAAAAGTGAAAAGGGTAAGAGGAAGTTTGAGTCATAGACACACATAATTTTTGATAGACATAAATAGGCAAAACCCCCTCTTGAAATAAATGTCCTAAAACTCAGTAGTCAGATTTTTTTTTTTTTTCTGATGGGAATGTTTTTCATGAGCTACAGACTACATTTCCAGAATATTGAGGAATTTTCTTAATGCACTGTTTCTGTTCTTTTGTTTTTTGTTTTTCATTCTATAATTGATTGAAAGTTCATGTAGGAGATCCAGGAACAAAATGTATAGCAGACATTGTGATGAGTTGCTCAAATTCCCCCACTTTGGGAGTGAATTCTTATCAGCTTGTTAGCTGGAAGTGCTGGCAGCAAACACTCCTCAGATGTCAGCCCACTCTGAGGTAAATGCCTCATCAGAAGGGTCACTTCTCCCCCAAGCATTCTGCTTTCCCGGGGCAGCCCATAATTGAGTGTAAAGGCCTGTAATGTAAACACCCTCTCACCCCAATGTGGGACAATCCTTGTGTCAGAACTCCCCGTGGTTGGCTGAGGCTTTCGTTGAGACTTTATTGTAGTATAACAATCATAGAGAAGATGCACAAAAAGAGTATATAGATGGGATTAATAGATACACACTATTATATATAAATAGAATAACAACAAGAACCTACTGTATAGCACAGGGAACTAAATTCAGTATCTTGTAATAATCTATAATGGAAAAGAATCTGAAAAAGAATTTATATATATATATATATATATATATATATATACATACATACATACATACACATATACATAACTGAATCACTTTGCTGTGCACCTGAAACATTATAAATCAACTATACTTCAAATAAAAAAAAGTATATAGATGAATGTTATCGCAAAGTAAACACACCTGGTAGCTTTACCAGTAGCCCTAAGCCCTCCTCATGTCCCGTCTCCAGCAAATACTCCTTATTCCTCTCCAAAGTTAGCCACTACTCTGACTTCTAACATCAAAGCTTAGTTTGAAGTATGACTTTCATATCATGAAATTTGCTGATATTAAGCATACGGTTCAATAGAATTTGACAAACGCATTTACCTATGTAACCCACAACTCTGTCAAGATACAGAGTATTTTCATCACCCCGGGAAAATGCCTTATGTCCCTTCTCAGTCCACCCTTACTCCCAGAAGCGACTACTGTTCTGCTTTCTATCACCATAGATTAGATTTGCCTGTTCTAGAAATTCATATAAATAGAAGCATATACTATGTGTTTTTTGGTGTGTGTGTGTCTAGCTTCTTTTCATTTATCATAGTGTTTTTGGGATTCTTTCTTGCTGTTGTGTGTATTAGTAGTTTATTCCTTTTTGTGACTGAGTAGCATGCTGTTGTATGAATATATCATATTTTGTTTATATACTTTCCTGTTGGACATCTGAACTGTTTTCAGTTTTTGGCTATAATTAATAAAACTGCTCTAAACAGTTTTGTACAAGTGTTTTTGTGGACCTAGTTTTCATATCTCTTGGATAAATACCTAGGAATGAAACTGCTGAGTCATAGGGTGAATGTATGTTTAACTTTTTAAGAAATTGCCAGTTTTCTGTGTTACACATACACCTGTAATATATGAGAGTTCTGGTTGCTCTATGTACTTGATAATATTTGGTATTATGAGTCTTTTTCATTTTATCCATTCTAGTGGGTATATAGTGGTAATCACTGGGGTTTTAACTTGCATTTCCCTGATGACTAATGAAGTTAAACATTTTTCATATGCTTATTGCCATGCCTATATCTTCTTTTGTGAACTGTCTTTTTAAAAATTGAAATATAGTTGATTTACAATGTTTCAGGTATACAGGAAAGTGATACAGTTACACACACACACATAATACACATATATATACATATATATATTCTTTTTCATATTCTTTTCCATTATAGGTTGTTACAAGGTATTGAATATAGTTCCCTGTGCTATACAGTAGATCCTTGTTGGTTATCTATTTTATTTATAGTAGTGAGTATCTGTTAATCCCTAGTTCCTAATTTATCCCTTCCTTCCGTTTCCTTTTTCCTAACCATAAGTTTGTTTTCTATGTCTGTGAACCTATTTCTGTTTTGTAAATAAGTTCACTTGTATCATTTTTTAGATTGCACATATAAGTGATATCATATGATATTTGTCTTTCTCTGTCTGACTTACTTCACTTAGTATGAAGATCTCTAGGTCCATCCATGTTGCTGGAAAATGGCATTATTTCATCCTATTTTATGGCTGAGTAATATTCCATTGTATATATATATCTCACATCTTCTTTATCCATTCATTTGTCGATGGACACTTAGGTTGCTTCCATGTCTTGGCTATTGTAAATAGTACTGCTATGACATTGGGGCACATGTATCTTTTCAAATTAGAGTTTTAATCTTTCCTGGATATATGCCCAGGAGTGGGATTGCTGGATCATACAGTAGCTCTGTTTCTAGTTTTTAAAGGAATCTCCATACTGTTTTTCATAGTGGTAACATCAATTTACATTCTCATGTAAAGAGTACAAGGGTACCCTTTTCTCCACACCCTCTTCAGCATTTGTTATTTGTAGACTTTTCGATGATGGCCATTCTGACCACTGTGAGGTGATACCTCATTGTAGTTCTGATTTGCATTTCTCTAATAATTAGTGATGCTGAGCATATTTTCATGTGCTTTTTGGCCATCTGTATGTCTTCTTTGGAGAACTGTCTATTTAGATCTTCTGCCCATTTTTTGATTGGGTTTTTTTTTTAATATTGAGCTGTATAAGCTGCTTGTATATTTTGGAAATTAATCCCTTGTGAGTCACATCATTTGCAAATATTTTCTTCCATTCTGTAGGTTGTTTTTTTGTTTTGTTTATAGCTTCCTTTGCTGTACAAAAGCTTTTAAGTTTAGTTAGGTCCCATTTGTTTATTTTTGTTTTTATTTCCTTTGCTTTAGGAGAAAGATCCAAAAAAATATTACTACAATTTATGCCAAAGAGTGTTCTGCCTATGTTTTCCTCTAGGAGTTTTATGGTTTCCGGTCTTACATCTAGGTCTTTAATCCATATTGAGTTTACTTTTGTATATGGTGTTAGAGAATGTTCTAATTTTATGTTTTTACATGTAGCTGCCTGATTTTCCCAGAACCACTTATTGAAGAGACTGTCTTTTCTCCATTGTATATTCTTGCTTCCTTTGTTGTAGATTACTTGAGTGGGTTAATTTCTGGGCTCCATATTCTGTTCCATTGATCTATATGTCTGTTTTTGTGCCAAATGATTAGTTTATTTTTAAAATGAGTCTTATGTAGAGTAAGTCCTCCAATACTGGCTTTTTTCAAGATTATTTTAGATATTCTAAGTCTTTTGCATATCTATGTAAGTTTTCGTGTCATACTGTCAATTCCTACAAAGAAGTATGCCAAAATTTTTATTGCAATTGCACTGAATCAATAGATCATTTTGAAGAGAACTGATATTTTAACAACATTGAGTCTTCTAATCTGTGAACATGGTATGGTATATCCTTCCATCTCTTTAGGACTGATCTTCTTTAATTTCTCTTGGCAATATTTTGAAGCTTTTATGTGTGGCAGTCTCCCATAGCTTTTGCTAAATTTCTCTTAGTAGTTTGTGATTGAAAAAATTATTTTCCAGTTGTTCATTGCTAGAATATATAAAAATACAACTGAGGCTTTGGATCAACTCTGCAACTGTTACCAGAAAACTGGTTTATCTCTTGGAGGGTGTCAAGCCAAAAAACACAACAAAGCCAAAGATGGGGAGAAAGTGATGCCAAAAACTCGGCCTCTGTGCACTGGTGCTGAATTGAATCTCGGAGACGGAGTTTTGGGTGAAGTAGAAAAGAATAGCTTTATTGTTTTGCCAGGCAAAGGGGGAAACAGCGGACTCATGCCCTCAAAACCGTGTGTCCCAACCCAGGGGGATTTGGTAAGGAATTTTATAGCAATGGTTCAAGGGTGGGGTTGCCAATAAGGATCAGGGTGTGTACAGGGCCTGCACTCCTTTAATGTGTCCTTAGGTGGTTTCCTGATGAGCTTCTGTTGTTCTCAATGTTATCAAACTGTGACGTTCTCTCTGGAATGAAGAATGTTCATCAAGTAGTTAACATTGTCCATTTTGATGGGGGTTTAGTTCTGCAGAAGACCTCAAAGATATTGTTATGTGTATTCCTTGAGGTGGAACCAGGACACCACTGCCTCAAGGCTACACTATTGTTTTTTGACTGTTCCTGCCTTGTCTCTGCATCCCCACCCTTCCCTGATTAGCAAATGTTTGAACCTGCCCTTTGGAACTCAGGGAAGGTCATGGAGGCTGAAGCCTATTCCCTACAAACAAGAATCAGGGGACCCAGAAAGGCTTCCATGTTCAGGAGCCCCACAGGGTCCTACTTGGTTTCAAAGGGAAGATTTATTACTACTTGTAGCAAGTAAGGAGAACACTGGGGATCTTTCCCAAAGCAGTGTCTCCCTGAACAGCAAGATTGGAGAAGTTTTAAGCTAAGGGAACATGCATATTCATGAAGGGGCTTGGGTGGTTGACAGAGTCCAAGCTTTAGTTGATTCAAGTCAGAAGGCTCAGAAAAGGTCAACATCATCATTATTATTTTTTTAAAAATCTGTATTCTTGAGGGAAGTTTGTCTGTAATTTTATCTCCTTAAATAGTGCTTGTTTTATTTTATTAGAATTATGCCTGTCTTCATGTGATGACTTGGAAATTGTTCCTTCCCTCCTCTAGTTTTTGAAAGAAGTTTTATAGAATTGGCATTATTTCCTTATTAAATGTTTGATAGAATTCACCATCAAAGCTATTGGGCCCTAGCAGTTTTTAAATTAAAAATTTGATATTAAAAAATCCCAGATATAAGGCTATTCAGATTTTCTATTTGTTTTGTCATTTGTTTAAAAATATTTTGCTTTTTAAAAAATTTCTCTTTTATTTTTTGGCCATACTACATGGTGTGTGGGATCTTAATTCCCCAACCAGGGTTCAAACACATGCCCCCTATAATGGAAGGGCAGAGTCCTAACTACTGGACCACCAATGAATTCCCTTGTTTTGTCAGTTTTGATAAGTTATGTCATTGTGTCCTACCCGCCTCTTGATGGTGATGTTCTTGGCTGGGAGTGCCTGAGGCACTCACCCTGCCCTACAGAACCCTCCCCTACCCTCACTCACAGAACACTCCCCTCACCCTCACCAGTATTGTGGCTGGGCCAATGTTGTTGGGCTGGCCCTTATGGTTCTTATTAGGACTGCAGGATGCACTTCAGCAAGAAATGATCAGGGAACTTTTAAGAATAAGATTTATTACTCACAGGTCCTGGCGGGTACACAACATGCCTGAGGGCCACACAGCAAGGCCTTGGAGAAAGAGAAAGAGAGAGGAAACCTGGAGATCTGCCTCTATTAGAGTCTGAGAGTAAGATGTCTAGGGCTTTGTGAGTTCACTCTTTATTGGTGAATTTAAAGCATAAGAGTGGGAATTAGGGAAAGGCAGGGGTCACTAAAGTGGTCAGTTATCTAGGCTACCTAGGGCTTTATAAAAGGGGAATTTCATCAGTAGGAGTAGCCTAGTTTCTTATCTAGTTATTTTGCTCTGTCATACAGCTGGCAATATGTTTATTTGTGATAGATATCTTTGAAATGGATGCCTCAGCAATGAAAAGCTTAATGTCAGGCACTTAACATTACAATTAAAAACTTAATGTCAGGCATGTACACAACACATGTTTTTCAAGAAATGTGTGTATTTCATGTAAGTTGTTATACATATTGGCAAAATGTTGTTCAAAATAACAACTTGTTGGACTTCCCTAGTAGAGCAGTGGTTAAGAATCTGCCTGCCAATGCAGGGGACACGGGTTTGAGCCCCGGTCTGGGAAGATCCCACATGCCGTGGAGCAACTAATCCCGTGTGCCACAACTGCTGAGCCCACGCACCGAGAGCCTGTACTCCACAGCAAGAGAAGCCACTGCAATGAGAAGCCTGTGCACCACAACGAAGAGTAGCCCCCACTTGCCACAACTAGAGAAAACCTGCACACATCAACGAAGACCCAATGCAGCCAAAAATAAATATAAATAATTTATTAAAAACCCCTAAATTCTTATTATTTTTAATATCTGTAGGATCTGTAATAAGGAACCTTCTTTCTTTTCTAATATTTGGAGATTTTATCTTCTTTCTTTTTCTTAATTTCTCTTGCTAGAGATTTATCAGTTTTATTAATCTTTAAAAAGACTCTTGACCTTATTAATTTTTTCTATTATTCTGCATTTTCTGCTTTGTTTTCTGTTCTTGTTTTTACTTCTTTTCTTCTAGATACTTTGAATTTTATTTTCTCTTTCTTTTCCTTTAAACTAGCTTCTTAAGGTAGAAACATAGATTTTTTTAAAAAAAATTTTAATTTAATTTTATTTATTTATTTTTTATACAGCAGTTTCTTATTAGTTGTCTATTTTATATATATTAGTGTATATATGTCACTCCCAATCTCCCAATTCACCCCACCACCACCACCACCCCTCACGTTCCCCTCTTGGTGTCCATACATTTGTTCTCTACATCTATGTCTCTATTTCTGCCTTGGAAACTGGTTCATCTGTACCATTTTTCTAGATTCCACATATATGCGTTAATATATGATATTTGTTTTTCTCTTTCTGACTTCACTCTGTATGACAGAGTCTAGGTCCATCCATGTCTCTATAAATGACTCAATTTCATTTCTTTTTATGACTAATACTCCACTGTATATATGTACCACATCTTCTTTATCCATTCGTCTGTTGATGGGCATTTAGGTTGCTTCCGTGACCTGGCTATTGTAAATAGTGCTGCAATGAACATTGGAGTGCATGTGTCTTTTTGAATTATGGTTTTCTCTGGGTATATGCCCTGTAGTGAGATTGCTGGGTCATATGGTAATTCTATTTTTAGTTTCTTAAGGAACCTCCATAATGTTCTCCATAGTGGCTGTATCAATATACATTCCCACCAACAGTGCAAGAGGGTTCCCTTTTCTCCACACCCTCTCCAGCATTTTTTGTTTGTAGATTTTCTGATGATGGCCATTCTAACTGGTGTGAGGTGATACCTCAGTGCAGTTTTGATTTGCATTTCTCTAATAATTAGTGACATTGAGCAGCTTTTCATGTGCCTCTTGACCATCTGTATGTCTTCTTTGGAGAGATGTCTATTTAGGTCTTCTGCCCATTTTTTGATTGGGTTATTTGTTTTTTCAATATTGAGCTGCATGAGTTATTTATATATTTTAGAGATTAATCCTTTGTCCGTTGATTCATTTGCAAATATTTTCTCCCATTCTGAGGGTTGTCTTTTCGTTTTGTTAATAGTTTCCTTTGTTGTGCAAAAGATTTTAAGTTTCATTAGGTCCCATTTGTTTATTTTTGTTTTTATTTCCATTACATTAGGAGGTCCGTCAAAAAAGATCTTGCTGAGATTAATGTCAAAGAGTGTTTTTCCTATGTTTTCCTCAAAGAGTTTTATAGTGTCCAGTCTTACATTTAGGTTTTTAATCCATTTTGAGTTTATTTTTGTGTATGGTGTTAGGGAGTGTTCCAACTTCATTCTTCTACATGTAGCTGTGCAGTTTTCCCAGCACCACTTATTGAAGAGACTGTCTTTTCTCCATTATAAATCCTTGCCTCCTTTGTCATAGATTAATTGACCACAGGTGTGTTGGTTTATCTCTGGGCTTTCTATCGTGTTCCATTAATCTATATTTCTGTTTTTGTGCCAGTACCATATTGTCTTGATTACTGTGGCTTTGTAGTATAGTCAGAAGTCAGGGAGTCTCATTCCTCCAGCTCCGTTTTTTTCCCTAAAGACTGCTTTGGCTATTTGGGGTCTTTTATGTCTCCAAAGAAATTTTAAGATTTTTTGTTCTAGTTCTGTAAAAAATGTCACTAGTAATTTGATAGGGATTTCATTGAATCTGTAGATTGCTTTGGGCAGTATGGTAATTTTCACAATATTGATTCTTCCAATCCAAGAACATGGTATATCTCTCCATCTACTTGTGTCATCTTTGATTTCTTTCATCAGTCTCTTATAGCTTGTTGAGTACAGGTCTTTTACCTCCTTAGGTAGGTTTATTCCTAGGTATTTTCGTCTTTTTTGTTGCAATGGTGAATGGGATTGTTCCCTTAATTTCTCTTTATGATTTTTCATTGTTAGTGTATAGGAATGCAAGAGATTTCTGTGCATTAATTAATTAATTTTTTTGTGTGTGTGTGTGGTACATGGGCCTCTCACTGTTGTGACCTCTCCTGTCGCAGAGCACAGGCTCCGGATGTGTAGGTTCAGCGGCCATGACTCACAGGCCCAGCCGCTCCACGGCATGTGGGATCTTCCTGGACCGGGGCACAAACCCATGTCCCCTGCATTGGCAGGCGGACTCTCAACCACTGCGCCACCAGGGGAGCCCAAGTGCATTAATTTTGTATCCTGCAACTTTACCAAATTCATTGATTAGCTCTAGTAGTTTTCTGGTAGCATCTTTAGGATTCTCTATGTATAGTATCATATCATCTGCAAACAGTGACAGTTTTACTTCTTCTTTTCCAATTTCTCTTCCTTTTATTTCTTTTTCTTCTCTGATTGCCATGCCTAGGACTTCCACAACTATGTTGAATAATAGTGATGAGAGTGGACATCCTTGTCTTGTTCCTGATCTTAGAGGAAATGCTTTCAGTGTTTCACCATTGAGAATGATGTTTGCTGTGGGATTATCGTATATGGCCTTTATTATGTTGAGGTAGGTTCCCTCTATGCCCACTTTCTGGAGAGTTTTTATCATAAATGGTGTTGAATTTTGTCAAAAGCTTTTTCTGCATCTATTGAGATAATCATATGGTTTTTATTTTTCAATTTGTTAATATGGTGTATCACACTGATTGATTTGCGTATATTGTAGAATTCTTGCATCCTTGGGATAAATCCCACTTGGTCATGGTGTATGATCCTTTTAATGTGCTGTTGGATTCTGTTTGCTAGTATTGTGTTGGGGATATTTGTATCTATGTTCATCAGTGATATGGGTCTGTAATTTTCTTTTTTTGTAGTATCTCTGTCTGGTTTTGGTATCAGGGTGATGGTGGCCTGATAGAATGACTTTGGGAGTGTTCCTTCTTCTGCAATTTTTTGGAAGAGTTTGAGAAGGATGGTGTTAGCTCTTCTCTAAATGTTTGATAGAATTCATCTGTGAAGCCATCTGGTCTTGGACTTTTGTTTGCTGTAAGATTTTTAATCATAGTTTCAATTTCATTACTTGTGATTGGTCTGTTCATATTTTCTATTTCTTCCTGGTTCAGTCTGGAAGGTTATACCTTTCTAAGAATTTGTCCATTTCTTCTAGGTTGTCCATTTTACTGGCATAGAGTTGCTTGTAGTAATCTCTTATGATGCTTTGTATTTCTGCAATGTCCATTGTAACTTCTCCTTTTTCATTTCTAATTTTATTGATTTGAGTCCTCTCCCTCTTTTTCTTGATGAGTCTGGCTGAAGGTTTATCAATTTTGTTTATCTTCTCAAAGAACCAGTTTTTAGTTTTATTGATCTTTGCTATTGTTTCTATTTCATTTATTTCTCCTCTGATCTTTATGATTTCTTTCCTTCTACTACTTTGGGTTTTGTTTGTTCTTCTTTCTCTAGTTCCTTTAGATGTAAGGTTAGATTGCTTACTTGAGATTTTTCTTGTTTCTTGAGGTAGGATGCATTGCCATAAACTTCCCCCTTAGAAGTGCTTTTGCTGCATCCCATAGGTTTTGGATCATCGTCTTTTCGTTGTAATTTGTCTGTAGGTATTTTCTGATTTCCTCTTTGATTTCTTCAGTGATCTCTTGGTTATTTAGTAATGTATTGTTTATACTCCATGTGTTTGTGTTTTTTCATTTTTTTCCATGTAATTGATTTTTAATCTCATAGTGTTGCAGTCAGAAAAAATACTTGATATGATTTCAATTTTCTTAAATTTACTGAGGCTTGATTTGTGACCCAAGATGTGATCTATCCTGGATAATGTTCCATGTGCACTTGAGAAGAAAGTGTATTCTGTTGCTTTTGGATGGAATGTCCTATAAATATCAATTAAATCTGTGTGGTCTATTGTGTCATTTAAAGCTTGTGTTTCTCTAATTTTCTGTCTGGATGATCTGTCCATTCATGTAAGTGAGGTGTTAAAGTCTTCCACTACTATTATGTTACTGTTGATTTCCTCTTTTATAGCTGTTAGCAGTTGCCTTATGTATTGAGGTGCTCCTATGTTGGGTGCATATATATTTATAATTGTTATATCTTCTTCTTGGATTGATCCCTTGGTCATTATGTAGTGTCCTTCCTTTTCTCTTGTAATATTTTTATTTTAAAGTCTATTTTATCTGATATGAGTATTGCTACTCCAGCTTTCTTTTGATTTTTATATGCTATCAAAATCTTTTTCCATCCCCTCACTTTCAGTCTGTATGTGTCCTTAGGTGTGAAGTTGGTCTCTTGTAGACAGCATATATATGGGTCTTGTTTTTGTATCTATTCAGTGAGCCCGTGTCTTTTGGTTGGAGCATTTAATCCATTCACATTTAAGGTAAATATCAATATATATATTTTATGACCATTTTCTTAATTGTTGTGGGTTTCTTTGTGTCGGTCCTTTTCTTCTCTTGTGTTTCCCACTTAGAGAAGTTCCTTTAGCATTTGTTGTAGAGCTGGTTTAGTGGTGCTGAATTCTCTTAGCTTTTGCTTTTCTGTAAAGCTTTTGAATTCTCCATCAAAACTGAATGAGATCCTAGCTGGCTAGAGTAATCTTGGTTGTAGGTTCTTCCCTTTCATCACTTTAGATATATCGTGCTGCTCACTTCTGGCTTGTAGAGTTTCTGCTGAGAATTCAGCTGTTAACCTTATGGGAGTTCCCTTGTATGCTATTTGTCATTTTTCCCTTGTTGCTTTCAATAATTTTTCTTTGTCTTTAATTTTTGTTAATTTGATTACTATATGTCTCAGCATGCTTCTCCTTGGGTTTATCCTGCCTGGGACTCACTGCACTTCCTGGACTTGGGTGGCTATTTCCTTTCCCATGTTAGGGAGGTTTTCGACTATAATCAATATTCAATTGTTTCAAATATTTTCAAATATTCAAATATTTTCTTGGGCCCTTTCTCTCTGTCTTCTCCTTCTGGGACCCCTGTAATGAGAATGTTGTTGCATTTAATGTTGTCCCAGAGGTATCTTAGGCTGTCTTCATTTCTTTTCATTCTTTTTTCTTTATTCTGTTCCATGGCAGTGATTTCCCCCATTCTGTCTTCCAGGTCACTTACCTGTTCCTCTGCCTCAGTTATTCTCTATTATTTCCTTCTAGTGTATTTTTCATTTCAGTTTTTGTATAGTTCATCTATGTTTGTTCTTAATTTTTCTAGCTCTTTGTTAAACATTTCTTGCATCTCCTTGATCTTTGCTTCCATTCTTTTTCCAAGGTCCTGGATCATCTTCACTATCATTCTGAATTCTTTTTCTAGAAGGTTGTCTATCTTCACTTCATTTAGTTGTTTTTCTGGGGTTTTATCTTGTTCCTTCATCTGGTTCATAGTCCTCTGAATTTTCATTTTGTCTGTCTTTCTGTGAATGTGGTTTTCATTCCACAGGCTGCAGAATTGTAGTTCTTCTTGCTTCTGCTGTCTGCCCTCTGGTGGATGAGGCTATCTAAGAGGCTTGTTCAAGCTTCCCAATGAGAGGGACTGGTAGAGCTGGGTGTTGCTCTGGTGGGCAGAGCTCAGTAAAACTTTAATCCACTTGTTTGCTGATGGGTGGGGCTGGGTTCCCTCCCTGTTGGTTGTTTGACCTGAGGTGATCCAGCACTGAAGCCTACCCGGCTCTTTGGTGGGGCTAATGGCAGACTCTTGGAGGGCTCATGCCAAGGAGTATTTCCCTGAACTTCTGCTGCCAGTGTCCTTGTCCCTATGGTGAGCCAAGCCACCCCCTGCCTCTGCAGGAGACCCTCCAACACTAGCAGGTAGGTCTGGTTCAGTCTCCTATGGAGTTACTGCTCCTTCCCTCAGGTCCTGATGCACACACTACTTTGTGTGTGGCCTCCAAGGGTGGACTCTCTGTTTCCCCAAGTCCTGTTGAAATCCTGCAATCAAATCCCACTAACCTTCAAAGTCTGATTCTCTAGGAATTCCTACTCCCGCTGCCAGACCCCCAGGTTGGGAAGCCTGAATTGGGGCTCAGTACTTTCAGTCCCTTTGGTGTACCTCTGTGGTATAAGTGTTCTCCATTTTGTGAGTCACCCACCCAGTGGTTGTGAGATTTGATATTATTGTGATTGGGCCCCTCCTTCCATCTCATTGCAACTTCTCCTTTGTCTTTGGATGTGGGGTATCATTTTTGGTGAGTTCCAGCATCTTCTTGTTGATGATTGTTCAGTAGTCAGTTGTGATTCCAGTGCTCTCCCAAGAGGGAGTGAGTGTATGTCCTTCTACTCCGCCATCTTGAACCAATCTCTGAAACACAGATTTTTATACCTTTCTTCTTTTCTAAATAGGAACTGAAAATACTAGCAAACAGAATCCAACAGCACATTAAAAGGACCATACACCATGATCAAGTGGGGTTTATCCCAGGAATGCAAGGAATTTTCAATATACGGAAAACAATCAAGTGATAAACCATATTAAAAAATTGAAGGAGAAAAACCATATGATTATCTCAATAGATGCAGAAAAAGCATTTGATAAAAATCAACACCCATTTATGATAAAAACCCTCCAGAAAGTAGGCATAGAGGGAACTTACCTCACCATAAAAGAGGCCATACATGACAAACCCACAGCCAAAATCGTTCTCAATGGTGAAAAATGGAAACCATTTCCTCTAGGATCAGGAACAAGACAAGGTTGTCTACTCTCACCAGTATAATTCAACATAGTTTTGGAAGTTTTTGCCACAGCAATCAGAAAAGAAAAAGAAAAAAAGGAATCGAAATCAGAAAAGATGAAGTAAGACTGTCACTGTTTGCAAATGACATGATACTTTACATAGGGAATCCTAAAGATGCTACCAGAAAACTACCAGAGCTAATCAATGAATTTGGTAAAGTAGCAGGATACAAAATTAATGCACAGAAGTCTCTTGCATTCCTATACATTAATGATGAAAAATCTGAAAGAGAAATTAAGGAAACACTTCCATTTACCACGGCAACAAAAAGAATAAAATACCTAGGAATAAACCTACCTAAGGAGACAAAAGACCTATATGCAGAAAACTATAAGACACGGATGAAAGAAATCAAAGATGATACAAACAGATGGAGGGATATATCATGTTCTTGGATTGGAAGAATCAACATTGTGAAAATGACTATACTGCCCAAAGCAATCTACAGATTCAATGCAATCCTTATCAAACCACAAATGGCATTTTTCACAGAAGTAGAACAAAAAATTTCACAATTTGTATGGAAACACAAAAGACCTTGAATAGCCAAAGCAATCTGGAGAAGGAAAAATGGAGCTGGAGGAATCAGGCTTCCGGACTTCAGACTATAGTACAAAGCACAGTAATCAAGACAGTATGGTACTGGCACAAAAACAGAACTATAGATTAATGGAGCAGGATAGAAAGCCCAGAGATAAACCCACGCACATATGGCCACCTTAATTTTGATAAAAGAGGCAAGCATATACAATGGAGAAAGAACAGCCTCTTCAATAAATGGTGCTGGGAAAACTTGACAGCTACATGTAAAAGAATGAAATTAGAACACTCCATAACACTATACACAAAAATAAACTCAAAATGGATTAAAGACCTAAATGTAAGGCCAGACACTATCAAACTCTTAGAGGAAAACATAGGCAGAACACTCTATGACATAAATCACAGCAAGATCCTTTTTGACCCATCTCCTAGAGAAATGGAAATAAAAACAAAAATAAACAAATGGGACCTAATGAAACTTCAAAGCTTTTGCACAGCAAAGGAAACCATAAACAAGACGAAAAGACAGGCCTCAGAATGGGAGGAAATATTTGCAAATGAAGCAACCGACAAAGGATTAATCTCCAAAATGTACAAGCAGCTCATGCAGCTCAATAACAGAAAAACAAACAACCCAATCCAAAAATGGGCAGAAGACCTAAATAGACATTTCTCCAAAGAAGATATACAGATTGCCAACAAGCACATGAAGGGATGCTCAACATCACTAATCAGAGAAATGCAAATCAAAACTACAATGAGCTGCTCCTTGCCCCCCGCCCTCCCTGTGCTGGGCCCTGGTCTTTCGCGGCTGGTTCCCGGCTGCCATGGGCTTGGAGATGGAGCCGTTGCTCCTGGCCTGGAGCTATTTTAGGCACAGGAATTTCCAGCTCTGGGCAGATCTGTGCATGCAGATGCTGGAGAAGTCCCCTTATGACCAGATTGAGCATACTGAGGCACATGGTGAAGTAATGTGTACAAAGTTACAAAGCTGGCAGCCTGGATTTTAAAAGCACGAGCACTAGATGAAGTGGTGTACATAGATGAAATTGACGTAGATCAGGAAGGAATTGCAGAAATGATACTGAACAAAAATACTATTGCTCACATTCCATGTCCTGGAACATCTCTGAAACTCCCTGGAACTAACCAGACAGGAGGGCCTAGTCCAGCTGTCAGGCTAATCACTGAAGCTGAAATACCCATTATAGGTTTCCTTAGACCCAGCACACAAAGTGGAAGGCCAGGAACTATGGAATAGGCCATTAGAACACCCAGCACTGCCTACACAGCTTGCCCTATCACCAGCTCATCTGGAAGATTTTTTAGGCTGGGAATGGCTTCCATGCTTACAAGTCCTGATGGACCTTTTATAAATTTATCTAGACTGAATTTAACAAAGTATGCCCAGAAACCTAAATTGGCAAAGGCTTTGTTTGAGTATATCTTTCATCATGAAAATGATGTTAAGACTGTTGTGGATTTGGCTGCCCTTTCCACAGAGCATTCTCAGTACAAGGACTGGTGATGGAAAGTGCAGATTGGAGAATGTTACTACAGGTTAGGAATGTATCTTGAAGCAGAAAAACAATTTAAATCAGCCCTGAAGCAGCAGGAAATGGTAGATACTTTTCTCTACTTGGCAAAAGTTTACATCTCATTGAATCAACCTGTGACTGCTTTAAATCTTTTCAAACAAGGCTTAGATAAGTTTCCAGGAGAAGTAACCCTACTTTGTGGAATTGCCAGGATCTATGAGGAAATGAACAATATTTTATCAGCCACTGAATACTACAACGAGGTTTTGAAACAGGACAACACTCAGGTGGAAGCCATTGCATGCATTGGCAGCAACCATTTTTATTCTGATCAACCAGAAGTAGCTCTCTGGTTTTACAGGCGATTCCTGCAGATGGGTGTTTATAACTGCCAGCTTTTCAACAACCTGGGGCTCTGTTGCTTCTATGCCCAGCAGTATGATATGACTCTGACCTCATTTGAACATGCCTTTTCTCTGGCTGAAAATGAAGAGGAGGTAGCTGAGGTCTGGCACAACTTGGGACATGTAGCTGTGGGAATAGGAGATACGAATCTGGCCCATCAGTGCTTCAAGCTGGGTCTGGTTAACAACAATAACCATGCAGAGACCTACAACAACCTGACCATGCTGGAGATGCAGAAGGGCCATGTCGAACACGCAAGAGCACTGCACAGTTGCAAGCTGCTTCATCCTTAGCACCCCACATGTATGAGCTGCATTTTAATTTTGCAACAGTATCTGATAAGATGGGAGATCTACAGAGGAGCTATATTGCTGCTCAGAAGTCTGAAGCAGCATTTCCAGATCACCTGGGCACTTAACACTTTATTAAGCAGTTAAAGCAGCATTTTGCCATGCTGCGATTTTTCCTCGGACTAAAGATATTCTTATGGAGGGACATTATGCAAGGAAAACAGTAGCGTATATATATGTGTAGTACAAACATGTGCTTGATATTAGTGAAGGTGACATAAGGGAAATTAAACCAGGATATTTAAAACTTTATAATAATAACTTTATAAGATAATGTTTTAAAAGAAAGGATTTAAGCATTTGTAAACAGATTATGAAATCTACCACATTATATGGTAGATGTTTGTTTATAATGTTTATAAAACACTTTCATGAATTGACTCAAATTTTATAAATTCACATTTTTAATGTCCTTTATCTGACCATTAGCTATCATGTAGCTTAAAGGGTCTGAAATCTGCCTTTAAAATTGCACTTTTAGGACTAAAAGTGTATATATACTTATCCTTGGTAGAGACTTTAGAGATTAAAAATTGTACTTAAAGCTATTTTTTATCAAATGCTTTGTGAGATACTCTACATTTTCTTATATGTTTTAAAATAAATGTGTATAAAACACCAAAAAAAATTACAATGAGGTATCACCTCATACCAGTCAGAATAGCCATCATCAAAAAATGTACAAACAATAAATGCTGGCGAGGGTGTGGAGAAAAGGGAATTGTCTTGCACTTTTGGTGGGAATGAAAATCGATACAGCCACTATGGAGAACAGTAGGGAGGTTCCTTAAAAAACTAAAAATAGAACTACCATACAACCCAGCAATCCCACTACTGGGCATATACACTGAGAAGACCATAATTCAAAAAGAGTCATGTACCACAATGTTCATTGCAGCTCTGTTTAAAATACCCAGGACATGGAGGCAACCTAACTGTCCATCGACAGATGAATAGATAAAGAAGATGTGGCACATATATACAATGGAATATTAGTCAGCCATAAAAAGAAATAAAAATGAGTTATTTGTAGTGAGGTGGCTGGATCTAGAGTCTGTCATACAGAGTGAAGTAAGTCAGAAAGAGAAAAACAAATACCATATGCTAACACATATATATGGAATCTTAAAAAAAAAAAGGTTCTGAAGAACCTAGGAGCAGGACAGGAATAAAGACGCAGATGTAGAGAATGGACTTGAGGACACGGGGAGGGGGAAGTGTAAGCTGGGATGAAGTGCAAGAGTGGCATGGACATATATACACTACCAAGTGTAAAATAGCTAGTGGGAAGCAGCCACATAGCACAGGGAGATCAGCTCGGTGTTCTGTGACCACCTAGAGGGGTGGGACAGGGAGCGTGGGAGGGAGATGCAAGAGGGAGGAGATATGGGGATATATGCATATGTATAGCTGATTCACTTTATTATACTCCAATAAAGATGTTAAAAAATATAGGAACTGAAAACAGCACATTTAATTTTTTTAACATGTTTATTGGAGTAAAATTGCTTTACAGTGGTGTGTTAGTTTCTGCTTTATAACAAAGTTAATCAGCTATATGTATACATATATCCCCATATCTCTTCCCTCTTGCATCTCCCTCCCACCCTCCCTGTCCCACCCCTCTAGGTGGTCAGAGAACACCAAGCTGATCTCCCTGTGCAGTGTAGCTGCATCCCACTAGCTATCTTATTTTATATTTTGTAGTGTATATATGTCCATGCCACTCTCTCACTTCGTTCCAGCTTACCCTTCCCCCTCCCTGTGTCCGCAAGTCCATTCTCCATGTCTGCGTCTTTATTCCTGTCCTGCCCCTAGGTTCTTCCAAACCATTTTTATTTTTTATTACATTCCATATATATGTGTTAGCATATGGTATTTGTTTTTCTCTTTCTGACTTACTTCACTCTGTATGACAGACTCTAGGTCCAACCACCTCACTACAAATAACTTAATTTTGTTATTTTTTACGGCTGAGTAATATTCCATTGTACATATGCGCCACATCTTCTTTATTCATTCATCTGTCGATGGACACTTAGGTTGCTACCATGTCCTGGCTATTTTAAACAGAGCTGCAGTGAACATTGTGGTACATGACTCATTTTGAATTAGGGTTTTCTCAGGGTATATGCCCAGTAGTGGGATTGCTGGATCATATGGTAGTTCTACTTTCAGTTTTTTAAGGAACCTCCATACTGTTCTCCATAGCGGCTGTATTAATTTACATTCCCACCTACAGTGCAAGAGGGTTCCCTTTTCTCCACACCCTCTCCAGCATTTATTATTTGTAGATTTGTAGATTTTTTGATGATGACCATTCTGACTAGTGTGAGTGATACTGTAGTTTTGATTTGCATTTCTCTAATGATTAGTGATGTTGAGCATCTTTTCATGTGTTTGTTGGCAATCTGTATATCTTCTTTGGAGAAGTGTCTCTTTAGGTCTTCTGCCCATTTTTGGATTGGGTTGTTTGTCTTTTTGATATGGAGCTCCATGTACTGCTTGTAAATTGTGGAGATTAATCCTTTGTCAGTTGTTTCATTTGAAAATATTTTCTCCCATTCTGAGGGTTGTCTTTTGGTGTTGTTTATGGTTTCCTTTGCTGTGCAAAAACTTTGAAGTTTCATTAGGTCCCATTTGTTTATTTTTGCTTTTATTTGCAACACTCTAGGAGGTGAGTCAAAAAGGACCTTGCTGTGATTTATATCATAGAGTGTTCTGCCTATGTTTTCCTCTAAGAGTTTGATAGTGTCTGGCCTTACATTTAAGTCTTTAATCCATTTTGAGTTTATTTTTGTGTATGGTGTTATGGAGTGTTCTAATTTCATTCTTTTACATGTAGCTGTCAAGTTTTCCCAGCACCACTTATTGAAGAGACTGTCTTTTCTCCTTTGTATATTCTTGCCTCTTTTATCAAAATTAAGGTGGCCATATGTGCGTGGGTTTATCTCTGGGCTTTCTATCCTGCTCCATTGATCTATATTTCTGCTTTTGTGCCAGTACCATACTGTCTTGCTTACTGTAGCTCTGTAGTATACTCTAAAGTCCGGGAGCCTGATTCCTCCAGCTCCATTTTTCTTTCTCAAGATTGCTTTCACTATTTGGGATCTTTTGTGTTTCCATACGAATTGTGAAATTTGTTGTTCTAGTTTTGTGAAAAATGTCATTGGTACTTTGATAGGGATTTTTTGAATCTGTAGATTGCTTTGGGTAGTATAGTCATTTTCACAATGTTGATTTTCCAATCCAAGTCATGGTATATCTCTCCATCTGTTTTTATCATCTTTAATTTCTTTCATCCGTGTCTTATAGTTTTCTGCATACAGGTCTTTTGTCTCCTTAGGTAGGTTTATTCCTAGGTATTTTATTGTTTTTGTTGCAGTGGTAAATGGGATTGTTTCCTTAATTTCTCTTTCAGATCTTGCATTGTTAGTGTGTAAGAATGCAGGAGGTTTCTGTGCATTAATTTTGTATCCTGCTACTTTACCAAATTCATTGATTAGCTCTAGTAGTTTTCTGGTAGCGTTTTTAGGATCTCTATGTGTAGTATCATGTCATCTGCAGTGACAGCTTTACTCCTTTTCTGATCTGGATTATTTTTGTTTCTTTTTCTTCTCTGATAGCTGTGGCTAAAACTTCCAAAACTATGTTAAATAAATAATAGTGGTGAGAGAGGACAACGTTGTCTTGTCCTGATCTTAGAAGAAATGGTTTCTGTTTTTCACCACTGGCAGCGATGATGGCTGTGGGTTTGTCATATATGGCCTTTATTACGTTGAGGTAAGTTCCCTCTATGCCTACTTTCTTGAGTGTTTTTATCATAAATGAATGTTGAAATTTGTTGAAAGCTTTTTCTACATCTATTGAGATGATCATATGGTTTTTCTGCTTCAGTTTGTTTATATGGTTTATCACATTGATTGATTTGCCTATATTGAGGAATCCTTGAATTCCTGGGATAAACTCCACTGGATCATGGTGTATGATCCTTTTAATGTGCTGTTGGATTCTGTTTGCTAGTATTTTGTTGAGGATTTTTGTATCTATGTTCATGAGTGATATTGGCCTGTAATTTTCTTTCTTTGTGCCATCTTTGTCTGGTTTTGGTATCAGAATGATGGTGGCCTCATCGAATGAGTTTGGGAGTGTTCCTCCTTCTGCTGTATTTTGGAAGAGTTTGAGAAGGATAGGTGTTAAGTCTTCTCTAAATGTTTGATAGAATTTGCTTGTGTAGCTATCTCATCCTGGGCTTTTGTTTGTTGGAAGATTTTTAATCACAGTCTCAATTTCAGTGCTTGTGATTGGTCTGTTATATTTTCTATTTCTTCCTGGTTCAGTCTCAGAAGGTTGTGCTTTCTAAGAATTTGTCCATTTCCTCCAGGTCGTCCATTTTATTGGTGTATATTTGCTTGTAGTAGTCTCTCATGATCCTTTGTATTTCTGCAGTGTCAGTTGTTACTTCTTTTTCATTTCTAATTCTTTTGATTTGAGTCATCTCCCTTGTTTTCTTGATGAGTCTGGCTAATGGTTTATCAATTTTCTTTATCTTCTCTAACAGCCAGCTTTTAGTTTTATTGATCTTTGCTATCATTTCCTTCATTTCTTTTTCATTTATTTCTGATCTGATCTCTATGATTTCTTTCCTTCTGCTAACTTTGGGTTTTCTTTTTTTTGTTCTGCTTTCTCTAATTCTTTACGTGTATGGTTAGGTTGTTTATTTGAGATGTTTCTTATTTCTTGAGGTAGGACTGTATTGCTCTAAACTTCCCTGTTAGAATTGCTTTTGCTGGATCCCATTGGTTTTGAGTTGTCATGTTTTCATTGTCATTTGTTTCTAGGTATTTTTTGATTTCCTCTTTGAGTACTTCAGTGATCTCTTGGTTATTTAGTAGTGTATAGGTTAACCTCCATGTTTTTGTATTTTTTACAGATTTTTTCCCTGTAATTGGAATCTGGTCTCATAGCGTTGTGGTCAGAAATGATACTTGATACGATTTCAATTTTCTTAAATGTACCAACGCTTGATTTGTGACCCAAGGTATGATCTATCCTGGAGAATGTTCTATGAGCACTTGAGAAGAAAGTGTCTTCTATTGTTTTTGTATGGAATATCCTATAAATATCAGTTAAGTCCATCTTGTTTATTGTATCATTGAAAGCTTGTGTTTCCTTATTTATTTTCATTTTGGATGATCTGTCCATTGGTGAATATGAGGTTTTAAAGTCCCCTATTATGATTGTGTTACTTTCTATTTCCCCTTTTATGGCTGTTAATATTTGCTTTATGTATTTTAATGCTCCTATATTGAGTGCATAAATTTTTACAACTGTTATGTCTTCTTCGTGGATTGAACCCTTGATCATTATGTCGTGTCCTTCTTTATCTCTTATAATAGTCTTTATTTTAAAGTCTATTTTGTCTGATATAAGAATTGCAACTCCAGCTTTTTTTGATTTCCATTTGCATGGAATATCTTTTTCCATCCCCTCACTTTCAGTCTGTATGTGTCCCAGGGCTGACGTGGGTCTCTTGTAGACAGCATATATATGGGTCTTGTTTTTTTCCATTCAGCCAGTCTATGACATTTGGTTGGAGCATTTAATCCATTTACATTTAAGGTAGTTATTGATATTTATGTTCCTATTACCATTTTCTTAATTTTTTTGGGTTTGTTATTGTAGGTGTTTTCCTTCTCGTGTGTTTCCTGCCTAAATAAGTTCCTTTAGCATTTGCTGTAAAACTGGTTTGGTGCTGCTGAATTTTCTTAGCTTTTGTTTGTCTGTAAAGTTTTTAATTTCTCCATGAAATCTGGATGAGATCCTTGCTGGATAGAGTAATCTTGGTTGTAGTTTTTTCCCTTTCATCACTTTAAATATGGTCTGCCACTCCTTTCTGGCTTGCAGAGTTTTTGCTGAAAGATCAGCTGTTAACCTAATGGGGATTCTCTTGTATGTTATTTGATGTTTTTCCCTTGCTGCTTTTAATATTTTTTCTTTAATTTAATTTTTGATAGTTTGATTAATATGTGTCTTGTGTTTCTCCTTGGATTTATCCTGTATGTGACTCTCTGTGCTTCCTGCACTTGATTAACTATTTCCTTTTCCATATTAGGGAAGTTTTCAACTATAATCTCTTCAAATACCTTCTTAGTCCCTTTCTTTTTCTCTTCTTCTTCTGGATCCCCTATAATTTGAATATTGGTGCATATAATATTGTTCCAGAGGTCTCTGGGACTGTTCTCAATTCTTTTTATTCTTTTTTCTTTATTCTGCTCTGTGGTAGTTTTTTCCATTATTTTCTCTTCTAGGTCATTTCTCTGTTCTTCATCAGTTATTCTGCTATTGATTTCTTCTAGAGAATTTTTAGTTTCATTTATTGTGTTATTCATCATTGTTTGTTTGCTCTTTAGTTCTTCTAGGTCCTTGTTAAACCTTTCTTGTATTTTCTCCATTCTATTTCCAAAATTTTGGATCATCTTTACTATCATTACTCTGAATTCTTTTTCAGATCAACTGCCTATTTCCTCTTTGTTTGTTTGGTCTGGTGGGTTTTTGCCTTGCTCCTTCATCTGCTGTGTGTTTATCTGTCTTCTCATTTTGCTTAACTTACTGTGTTTGGGGTCTCCTTTTCACAGGCTGCAGGTTGGTAGTTACCATTGTTTTTGATGTCTGCCCCCAGTGGTTAAGGTTGGTTCAGTGGGTTGTGTAGGCTTCCTGGTGGAGGGGACTGCTGCCTGTGTTCTGGTGGATGAGGCTGGATCTTATCTTTCTGGTGGGCAGGACCACATCTGTTGGTGTGTTTTGGAGTGTCTGTGACCTTATTATGATTTTAGGTAGCTCTCTGCTAATGGATGTGGTTGTGTTCCTGTCTTGCTAGTTGTTTGGTATAGGGTGTCCAGCAATGTAGCTTGCTGGTCATTGAGTGGAGCTGGGTCTTAGTGTTGAGATGGAGATCTCTGGGAGAGCTTTTGCTGTTTGATATTACGTGGAGCCACGAGTTGTCTGGTCGACCAATATCCTGAACTCGGCTCTCCCACCTCAGAGGCACAGGCCTCACACCTGGCTAGAGCACCAAGACCCTGTCAGCCACATTGCTCAGAAGGAAAGGCAGAAAAAATAAAGAGAGAAAGAAAAAATAAAATAAAGTGAAAAGTAAAAAAATTATTAAAAATTAAAGAAATTTAAAAGGTAATAAATAAAGAAAGAAAGAATGATAGAAGAGAGCAACCAAACCAAAAAACAAATCCACCAATGGTAACAAGCGCTAAAAACTATACTAAGAAAACAAAAAATCTGGACAGACAGAACCCTAGCACAAATGGTAAAAGCAATGCTATACAGAGAAAATCACACAAAAAGCATGCACTTACACACTCACAGAAAGAGAAAAAGGAAAAAAAAATCTTTAGGGAAGTCTAAGGTCTTCTGCTGGTGTTCAGTAGGTGTTCTGTAGGAGTTGTTCCATATGTAGATGTGTTTCTGATGTTTTTGTTGGGAGGAAGGTGATCTTCACGTCTTACTCCTCCACCATCTTGAAGGTCTCTGAAAACAGCACATTTTTAATTAAGTTTCTATCTATTTACTGTTAATATCATTAGAAATATGTTGGGTTTAACTCTATCACCTTGTGTTTGTTTTCTGTTTTCCTTTTATGCACCATTTTCTTCTTTCTCCTTTTCTATCTGTTCTTCTAAATTGAGTATATTTAGTATTCCATTTTGCCTCTGCTATTGACTTTAATTTATTACTGCTAACTTTCAAAAAATGTTCTTCTGCTTCACAAATTGTAAAAACCTTACAGTTTTCACTCCTGACTTTTTTGCTTTTTTATTATATATTTTATTTTTACATAGATAGTAAATGTTACAAGAGTATTATTTTTGTTTTTAACAATCAATATTCCTTTAAAGAGATTAAAAAATATGTATGAATAAGCTTTAAAAAGTCATATATTTTCTAAAGTATTTACTTTTTTTGTTTGTTTCTCATTCCTTCTTGCAGAACTGGATTTCCATCTGCAGTCATTTCCTTTCAGCTTAAGAAACTTCTTTTAGCATATCTTGTAATTCAGGTGTGCAGGTGAAACATTTTTTGTAGTTTTGTGTGTCAGAAATGTCTTTATTTCATTTTTGATGAATAGTTTTTCTGGTCATAGAATGCTAAATTAACTTATGTCTTTCAGCACTTAAAAAAATTCCATAGTCCTCTGGATTCCATTAATTTAGATGAGAAATCAGCCATTATTGGTTGTCTGCCCTCCTAGCCTGAATATTGATAATTACTTTCAATTCAGTGATTTTTTTCTGTTGTGTCCAGCTTGCTGATAAGCCCACTGAAAAATATATTTATTTGTCTAATTTTATTTTTATTTCTAGAATTTCCATTAGCTTAAAAAAATTTTTTTTTGTTAGAGTATAGTTGATTTACAATGTTGCGTTAGTTTCTGCTGTACAGCAAAGTGAATCAGTTATACATATCTACTCTTTTTTAGATTCTTTTCCCATATAGGTCATTACAGAGTACTGAGAAGTGTTCCCTTCTCAGTACTAATAAGATAACTTATTAGTTATCTATTTTATATATAGTAGTGTGTATATGTCAATCCCAGTCTCCCAATTTATACCCAACCCTCAGCCCCGCTTCACCCCGGTAACCATAAGTTTGTTTTCTACACCTGTGACTCTATTTCTGTTTTGTAAATAAGTTCATTTGTACCATAGCTTTGTACATAGTTTCTATATCTCTGCTGAAATTCCCCATCTGTACATGTATGTTTTTCTCCTTGTTCATTAGATCCTGTAATATGTTCATTATAGTTACTTTAAAATCCCTGTCTAATAATTCTAATCTCTGATTTATATCTGGATCTGATTTTATTGAGTGTTTTCTCTCTATATTAGTTAGCTCAGCTGCAATAACAAGCTACAGACTGGGTGGTTTAAATGACAGATATTCATTTTCTCACAGTTCTGGAGGCTAGAAGCCTGAGCTCAAGGTGTCAGCAGGGTTGGTTTCTGGTGAGTCTTCTCTTCCTTGCTTGCAGGTGGCCACCTTCTCATAGTGTTCTCACATGGCCTTTCCTCTGTGTATGCACTGAGAAAGTAAGGTCTCTGGTGTCCCTCCTCTTCTTATGAGGATAAAAATCTTATCATATTAGGGCCTGACCGTTATAACCTCACTTAACCTTAATTACCTTCTTAAAGGTCCTCTCTCCAAATACAATCACATTGGAGCTTAGGGCTTCAATCTACGAGTTTTTTTTTTTTTTGCAGGGGAGAGGGGGGAACACAATTCAGTTCATAACACTTTCCTAGGGATAAGTTGAATGACCTTATTTCTTTATGTGTCTCATAATTTTTGATTGAATTTTAAACTCTGAGTGTAAAGAGCATGAGATCTTGAAGTAAATAATATTTTTGCTCATGAAAGTCACATCTCTCCTTTTGTCAGCCCACTAGGAGACTGAGTTAATCTAGTCTGTGGCTGAGCTCGCTTTGGATTTAGTGGTTACTTCAGTTGGATTCAGTTCACCAATGGCTTTAAATTATTTGAAGGTGAGATAAGGATCTTCTCTGTAGCAAGCATGAGATATATGTGCCTGGATCTTTCCTTGCTTTTAGCATTCAGCAGCCCTACATGCCTGCATGTCAGGGAGTCTCTCTCAGTTATATTGTTTTCCTCAACAACAGGTGGCTGCTGCTGAAGCCCAAAGTGACCAGAATATTTTTCTCAGTTCTTTAGCCCTGGCATCAAATTTGATCAGAACCCTGGTATCTGCATCTCAGACGGGGTCTCTCTCAGTTGTTCTGCCTGTTCTTCAGTGATACACTTCTGTTGCCTTGTACTCAGTGTAAGGACTAGAGTTCCTGGAAAATTTCTTTTAATCCTCCTGTTCTCAGACTTGAGCAGGATTCACATGCTTGCACCTCAAAGGGGTTCTCTCAGCTCTTTTGCCCCATCTCAGCTACAGGTGACCCCTTCTTCATACTTAATGAAGGCCTAGAGTGCCTGGAGGATTTCTCTTAGTTCTTCTGTTCTTCCCTCAGACAAATGTCTCTTATGCTTGGGCCTTGGCATTCTTTCTCAGTTCCTCTTATCTGACTCCAGTCTTTCTTGTGAGCACATGGAGAAGGCCTATGGATAAGTGTTGGCAGATGGGTGCAGATTCTCTTTGTGTCTGGGGATTTTAGAGGCTTGAATCACCAGCATTAAAACTTTATTAAAAGTTTTTCCTCCCATGTCAAAGGAAGACTCCTTCTTTTCCTTCTGCTCTGCCAGGGATGACAGCAGGCATAGGACTGTTCATTCCTAGGAGTGTGAGCTAAAACAAAGGATCAGATTGTCAGACAGGCTCACAAGAATCAGAAATATTAGCCAGTATCAAGTGTTAATAATAATTTCAGTATAGAAATAATAAAGAGGCTCAGAAAAAGCAGCAAGAGATCTGAGATGCTAAGGTGGCTCTCAGGGTTTTCCTTTCTACATCAAATACATGTTATCTAGTTCAGAGTAGACAAGATCTCTAAGTGAGGTATTGAGACATTATCTCATATTGTGGGAGTATTTAGTCTATGATACATCTCCGTTTTATACCCTGGTTTATGTGACATTTTCTAGGGGACCATGGCTCATAAATCTATAGATTCTAGGTTTATTATTTTTATTTTGTTGATATAATTGACACATAGCATTATATTAGTTTCAGGTATACAGCATAATAATTCAGTATATGTATATATTGTGAAATGATCACCATAATGTCTAGTTGACATTCATCACCATACTTGGTTACAATTTTTTTTTCTTGTGATGAGAATTTTAAGATCTATCCCCTGCCTCTGGCAACCACTTATCAGTTCTCTGTTTCTGTGAGGTTTTTTTTTTTTCTGTTGTTGTTGTTTGTTTGTTTTATTTTGTTTTTTTTAGATTCCACATATAAGTGAGGTCATATAGTATATTTTTCTTTCTTTGTCTGATTCATTTCAGTTAGCATAATGCCCTCAAGTCCATCCATGTTGTCACAAATGGCAGGATTTCCTTTTTTTAATGACTGAATAATATGCCGTTATATTGTGTATCATATTCTTTACCTATTCATCCATCTATGGATCCTTAGGTTGCTTCCATATCTTAGCTATTGTAAATAATGCTGCAGCAAACACAGGGGTGCAGGTACGTTTTCAATTTAGTATTTTTGTTTTCTTTGGATAAATACCCAGTAGTGGAATTGCTGGATCATATGGTAGTTCTATTTTAGATTTTTTTGAAGAACCTCCATACTGTTTTCCAAGTGGCTAGACCAATTTATATTCCCACCAATAGTGCAGGAACATTCCCTTTTCTCCGCATCCTCGTCAACGCTTCTTATTTCCTGTCTTCTTGATGATAGCCATTCTGACAGGTGTGAGGTAATATCTCATTGTGGTTTTGACTTGCATTTTCCTGATGATTAGTAAATGATCCTGCTTGCTAACTCTATTTCCCAAAGAATTACCTTGTGCCATCAGAACAATCCAGTAAGCTCCGGATGGGCATTCTCTGGACTTCCATATAATTCCCCTGTTAAATATCTCCCTCTCAGCAGTCATTAAAACCAATGAAGATGCTATTAAGAAAACATTCATTTGTTATTTTAGGGGGAAAGAAGATACTGATAATGAAACCTGCCCTTGCGACATTGCTGCTACATTTGATTTTCCACTTGATAACTATGTCAGCTTTATGGGCAGGCTCATCTGCCGCCTTTTAAAAATATAACTGTTATATAAAAAAGAGTATTGACAGTAATAGGAAACAGCTTTTAAAGAGGAAATGATGACGGGAAAGAGGAAGTTCATGGGCACCAAAATAATGGTGTCAGCAGTTTCATGCGAGAGTAGTATAATTAATATCTTAAGCTTCTGAAGTCACAAAGAATCCAAGAGAGAAAATCCCTTATCTACTCTTCTTCCTCTTCCCCAGAAGGACAAAAAAAAAAAATAATTTGGGAGCATTACTTCATAGTTTGTGAGTTAGGTTAGAGGTTGGGGGTGGGGTACAGAATCTCAGTTATCATTTACTGTAACTGTGTTCAGAAAAAACATCCCAAACAGTGCTACTGCCTCTGAAACTGCTAGAGTTTCTAGGTTAAATAAAATCTGAATATTTCAGGGCATTACTCTAGCCACACACTAAAATATATCTAGGAGTAAAACAATTCTGACATTTTCCTTCCTGGAGAAGATGGTAAGTAAATAACTGAATCACATAGATCAGCTACTCTTTCCGTAGGGAGAAAGTCTTTTTTGATGTACTTTTATTAAAGTGAGAATGAGAATGACTAGCTCCCTTTCCTTTTTAAAAATAATATATATTAACTGACAAGTCCAATAAATGACCAAAACAAAACAGATGAAACACAAAACTTATTTAGACTGTACCCCAAATAAGACTTCATGTCATCTGCATAACATTTTTAGCCAAGAAAAAACTAAAGGCTGGCATTTTACTGAAATGTGAATCTCCTGGGAACAGAAGCAAGGCTATTTATTTTGGAATCCTTAGAATCTTGCACAATGTTTGGAATATAGTAGGTTTTAAAATGAATGTTTGAATAAACTGGAAGAAAAGAAAATCTGGAACTGACTCTTATAAGATAACATGCTGCCATAGGGAACTGTGGAGAAGTGGGAAAATGCCCACAGTCATCATGGTCAAGTGAGTAGCTGATAATTTTGATGCTGGCAAGGCCAATGTTCATTGTTCCCTGGCAGTTGCCACCAGCTCCACCCACCAATGGGACAAAGATTACATAATCTAACCCTAATCTGCCTTTCCAGCTTTATCTCTCAGTATCCCTCACATGAACTCTCTCCTTTGGTCAAACTGTTCTACTCATTATTATCTGAACACCTCGTACTTTCCTGCCTCTCTGTGCCTTTGTTCACACTGAACTGGGAATCTATTCCTCTGCACCTTTACCTACAAAATCCTCCCTATTCTTCCAGGTCTATCTCAAACACCAAATACTTCAAGAAGACCCCCCAGTCATCCTCACTCTAAGCAAGACTGCCTTAGAGCACTGATTATCTCTTCACCCATGCAACATTGATTACATACTCCTTGCACTGAAATTCTTTGAGAGATCAAGGAATCCATCTCACACATCATTTTTTTCCCTTTATGAAGCATTAAAGTTTGGTGAATTGACTTATTAATTTGGCATCTTATACTTATTGATTACTTATATATTTATTAAGCATTAGGGGTTCAGGGCAGAAAAAGGAGCCTGATAAGTAAGCAGAGAGATTGTTTTGCAGATGTGGGAGGAACAGTGAAAGAGTGTTGTATCATAAAGGCAATAGGAGGAGAGTTTCAAGAAAGGATGATTTGTTATGTTAAGTGTTGCAGAGTTGTAAAGGCCAAAGAGGATTTGGTTTGTTACTAACTGATCATATGATGACCTCTGAAATAGTATAGCTTCAGACAACACTATAGTGTGTAAATTAATGGAGGGCAAAAGCCAGATTATAAGGAGTTTGGAATGAGTAGTGAATGAGGAAGTGGAGGTGGCAAGCATTTGAAAAAGTTTGATGGTGAGAAAGAGAGACAGCAGATAGCATCTCAGAAAAGGAGGAAGATTTCCCCAACATTCTTTTTTTTATTGTTGTTGTGGTGGTGGTAGTAGTTTTGTTTTGAGAACAAAGAGACTATTGACAGGCTTAACTGAAGATGAAGAAGGCAGAGAGAAGAGTCATTTGAACAGAGTGCTCTCCAAGGGATTGCCTCATTGAGGAGATTCCTATGGCTGTCCATCACCAAAGAAAACAAACTATCATGACAACAAAAGTCTTTCAGTCTTCTGCATTATGAAATAGAACACTTAATAGTAGTACTTGAACATCTGGTTTGTAAAAAGAGAAATTAGAAGGCGACATCACTACCTTGTAAAAGGACTAAAAAAGGATTGTTGGTTAGTTTTGAGTGCTAATTTCTCAAGTATTTCTCTACAGGTCATTAAATGCCCAACAACGTAAACTACCTAAAGCTATAGTATTCCAAACCAGTGCTGATTAAGTATCACCAGAAATTAAGATAAAGCAAACTGAAATAATGCTTTTTAGTGTTATTTAAGGACATTATTATTTAGGTATATTCACATTTCTGGTTTAAATTTTTTCACTTTACCAAAAAGGAAGCTAAGTCACCATTCTGTCCTGTTAAATATAAATACCTGGGTCCCTCAATGGGACCCTGAATTGTTTTGTCTTGTAGGAGTGCCCCATCAGAAAAGTCATTTGAACCACCTGAGTGGGCTGTAATATGGACAAGCAATGGGCAAGGAGATGACATCACTCTAGGAAGTTCTGAATGCATATGACCTTCAAGAAAATTAATGATACACCTGTAGTCAATATTTTATTGAAAAGTGCTGTATGAGATAAAAATGAAAATCTTTAAGTTCTGTAACAGGTTTTAGATTATCAAAGGTGATGTAGCACCTACTTAGAGAAAGTACTCTGATTTTTAAGTAGTGTACACACTGCTGGAAGTGGTTTAGGGATTATGACAGTATAGTGCTGAGATATATGACAGGGGCAAGAATATCCTTGGGTTATTTAGAATGAAAGTACAAAGTATTTTCAGATATTTGAACTCTGCAGAGCTGCAGAAGGACCTGATCAAGTATTTATTTGTGTTCTGACCAGCACCTGTGTTTGAAAAATTATTCAGGATTGGAGAAAAACACCAGAAACACTGAAAAGGAGTAGAGGGAACAGTGTTCAGTACTCACACAGGGCCAGGAATAGTGTGTTCTCACTAGACTAGAAAATGTCATAATTCACAGGTGGAGTACTCAAAGATTTTTGCTTCTATAGTGAGAAATAATTAGATCTAGAATAAACACAGTTCTGGTTCTGCCTAACAAATATTAAAGGCAAGATCTGAAATGATCAAACTGTTTTCAAGTAACTTAACTGCATCCTAAAACAAAGCTCAAGAGTATTTTTAGAACAACAAAATATTCAGCATTCAACAAAATAAAATGAGCAATGTCTGGCGCCCCATCAAAAATTACCAGACATGCAAAGGCGCAGGGAAATATGACCCATAATGAGGAGAAAAATCAATCAAAACCAATCTATAACTGGTACAGATGTTAGAATTAGCAGATGGGCATTTAAACAGTTACATAACTATATTCTATATGTTCAATAAAATTAGAACATAGAAGACATAAAACAGTCCCAGATCCACTTCTAGAGATTAAAATTACAATGTCAGAGATAATAAATACAATAAATGGAGTTAATGGCAGATTAGACATTGCAGAAAAAAATAATAAACCTGAAGACACAGAAATAGAAACAATCCAAAATGAAACACACAGAGAAAAAAGGAATAAAAAATGAACAGAGCATCAGTGAACCTTCAGGCAACTTAAAGCAGCTTAATGTAGATGTAATGCAAGTTCCTGAAAAAGGAAAATACAGAAAAGTATTTGAAGAAATAATGGTTGAGAGTTTTCCAAATTTAGTGAAAATTATAAACCTACAGATTCAAGAAATTTGTTGAAATCCAAACACAAGCAACTTGAAGAAAACTACACAAAGGCACATCATTATCAAATTGCTAAAAAAGTGATAGAGAAAATCTTATAAGTGGTAAAGGGTGATATACTATGCACAGAGGAACAAAGATAATGATGGTAACAGATTTTTCATCATAAACAATGCAGTTGAGAAGACGGTGACTCAACATCTTGATGTACCAAAATGAAAAACTGTTGCTGAGAATTATATACCCAGTAAAAATATCTTTGAGAAACATAGGTGAATTTTTAGACATGCAAAAGCCTAAAGAATTCATGAGCAGAACTGCATAACTAGAAATGTTAAAACAAACAAACAAACAAACTTGTTTAATCAGAAGGAAAAAGACAGCAGATGGAAATATGGATCTGCACAGTGAAATGAAGAGCACTGGACATGCTAACTACATGGGTAAATATATAAGATATTCTTCTTATTTAAATATTTTGAAAGAAAATTAAATATTAAAAAGATAATAACAATGTGGTGTGAGGTTTATAACATATTGTGGTAGGGAGAATTTAAAAAATATCCCCCAAAGAATGTTTTTCCTATGTTTTCCTCTAAGAGTTTTATAGTGTCTGCTCTTACATTTAGGTCTTTAATCCATTTGGAGTTTATTTTTGTATATGGTGTTAGGTAGTTTTCTAATTTCATTCTTTTACATGTAGCTGTCCAGTTTTCCCAGCACCACTTATTGAAGAGGCTGTCTTCTCCATTGTATGTTCCTGCCTCCTTTGTTGTAAATTAGGTGACCATATGTGCATGAGTTTATCTCTGGTCTTTCTATCCTGTACCATTGATCTATATTTCTGTTTTTGTGCCAGTACCATACTGTCTTGATTACTGTAGCTTTGTAGTATAGTTTGAAGTCGGGGAGCCTGAATCTTCCAGCTCCATTCTTCTTTCTCAAGATTGCTTTGGCTATTCGGGGTCTTTTGTGTTTCCATATGAATTGTAAAATTTTTTGTTCTAATTCTGTGAAGAATGCCATTGGTAGTTTGATAGGGATTGCATTGAATCTGTAGATTGCTTTGGGTAGTATAGTCATTTTCACAATGTTGATTCTTCTAATCCAAGAACATGGTATATTTCTCCATCTGTTTATGTCATCTATGATTTCTTTCATCAGTGTTTTATAGTTTTCTGAGTACAAGTCTTTCGCCTCCTTAGGTAGGTTTATTCCTAGGTATTTTATTCTTTTTGTTGTGATGGTAAATGAGATTGTTTCCTTAATTTCTCTTTCTGATTTTTCATTGTTAGTGTATAGGAATGCAAGAGATTACTGTGCATTAATTTTGTATCCTGCAACCTTACCAAATTCGTTGATTAGTTCTAGTAGTTTTCTGGTGGCATCTCTAGGATTTTCTATGTATAGTATCATGTCATCTGCAGACAGTGACATAAACCACAGAAAGATCTTTTGTGATCCACCTCCTAGAGTAATGGAAATAAAAACAAAAATAAACAAATGGAACCTAATTAAACTTAAAAGCTTTTGCACAACAAAGGAAACCATAAACAAGATGAAAAGACAACCCTTAGAATGGGAGAAAATATTTACAAATGAAACAATGGACAAAGGATTAATCTCCAAACTATACAAACAGCTCATGGAGCTCAATATCAAAAAAAACAAACAATTCAATTAAAAAATGGACAGAAGACCTAAATAGACATTTCACCAAAGAAGACACACAGATGGCCATGAGGCATATGGAAAGATGCTCAACATCACTAATTATTAGAGAAATGCAAATCAAAACTACAAAGAGGTATCATCTCACACCAGTCAGAATGGCCATTATCAAAAAATCTAGAAACAATAAATGCTGGAAAGGGTGTGGTGAAAAAGGAACTCTCTTGCACCGTTTGTGGGGATGTAAATTGATACAACCACTATGGAGAACAGTATGGAGGTTCCTTAAAAACTAAACATAGACTACCATATGGCCCAGCAACCCCACTACTGGGCATATACCCTGAGAGAACCATAATTCAAAGAGAGACATGCACCCCAATGTTCAGTGAAGCACTATGTACAATAGCCAGGACATGGAACCAACCTAAATGTCCATCGACAGGTGAATGGATAAAGAAGACATGGCACATATATACAATTCAATATTAGCCATAAAAAGAAATGAAATTGAGTTATTTGTAGTGAGGTGCATGGGCCTAGAGTCTGTCATACAGAGTGAAGTAAGTTAGAAAGAGAAAAACAAATACCATATGCTAACATATACATGGAATCTAAAAGAATGGTACTGATGAACCTAGTGGCAGGGCAAGAATAAAGACATAGACATAGAGAATGGACTTGAGGACATAGTGGGGGAAGGGGAAGCTGGGACAAAGTGAGAGAGTAGAATTGACATACATACACTAACAAATGTAAAATGGATGGCTAGTGGGAAGTAGCAGCATAGCACAGGGAGATCAGCTCAGTGCTTTGTGATGACCTAGAGAGGTGGGATAGGGAGGGTGGGAGGCAGACGCAAGACAGAGGGGATATGGGGATATATGTATGCATATGGCTTATTCACTTTGTTGTACAACAGAAACTAACACAGTATTGTGAAGAAATTATACTCCAATAAAGATCTATTAAAAAAAATATCCCCCAAGAACCATGCTCTAATCTCTGGCACCATTGAATATGATGGTATCATTATTGTTGTGTTATATTCTAATGTTCTTCCATGTTATGTTTTATAGCATACCTGACCTTGAGATACGGAGATTATCCAGGTGGACCTAACTAATTGTATGAATACTTTTAAAAGCAGGGCATTTTCTCCATCTGGTAGCTGAAAGGAAGGCAGAGAGATTGAAAGCACAAGAAAGATTTGATGTATTGGTGCTGGCTTTTTAGATAGAGGAGTTCATGTGCAAAGATTGGAGAGTGGCCACAAGGAACTGAGAACGACCCCTTGTCTACCATCAACAAGGAAATGGGGACCTCAGCCCTAAAACCACAGGAATTGAATTGTCAGTAAGAAGATTGGGAGAAGACCTCATGCTCCAGATGAGAACACGGTGGGCTTACATCTTGATTTCAGCCTGTGAGACCCCATGCACAATACCTAGCCAGGTCATCCCAGACTTCTTATAGAACTGTGAGATAATAAATGGGTGTGGTGTTAAGCCTCTAAGTTTATGGTAATTTGTTATGCAGAAAACTAGAAAACTAATAAACATATGTAGAAGCTAATATACATATATAGAAAGTAATATATATATGTAGAAATAAAATGTGTGACAAAAGTAACACAGAAGCTGAAATGGGCAAATGAATGTATATTGTTGAAACAGAAGTTTTAGTTAATATTGTCAACAAAGGAGATAAAATGCAAATATAAAAAATATTCAATTAATTTAGAAAAAGGCAGAAAATAAAAAAAGAACAAATATTACATGAGACAAATAGAAAAAGCAGCAAGATGATAGGCTTAAATCTAACTGTATCAATAGTCACATTAATTGTAAATGGACTAAACACCCCAATTAAAAGGTAGAAATTGGTAGAAATCACACTGGATTAAAAGGAAGATCTAACTGTATGTTGTCTACAAGAAATGCACTTTAAATACAAAGACACATGAAGACAAAGAATAAAAGGTTGAAAAACGATATGTTAACATTAGTCAAAAGAAAGTTGGAGTGGCTATATTAATAACATAAAGTAGATTTCAGAGCAAAGATTATTACTTGGGTTAAAGAAGGTCATTACATAATAATAGAGGTGTCAATTTATCTGGAAGAAATAATGTTCCTGAAGGTTCATACTCTCGAAAACAGAACAGAGAGCTTTGCTTCAAAATACATGAAACAAAAACAGAACTGCAAGGAGAAATAGACAAATCCACAATTATAATCAGATATTTCAATATAATTCTCTCAATAGTTGATAAAAAAGACAGAAAACTTGTTAAGATATATGACTTGAAAGACAATTAACCAGCCTGACCTAATTGGCATTTATAGAACACTCAACACTAGCGGTTTATTTTCAGGTGCAGACATTTATTTTCAAGTGCGTATAGAATATTTACGAAGATCATATTCTGGGCCATAGAAGTCTCAATATCTTTAAAAAGATAGAAGTTATACAAAGTATGTTCTCTGGCCACAGTGGAACTAAATTAGAAATCAATAACAGAAGAATCTCTGAAAAACCACCAAATATTTGGAAACCAAACAACACATTTCTAAATTACACATGGGTCAAAGAAGAAATCAAAAGGGAAATTAGAAAGAACTGTGAACTGAGTGAAAATGAAATCACAACATATGAAAATTTGTTGGATGCCACTAAATTAGTAGTTATAAGGAAATTTATAACACAAACCAAAGGAGAAAAAAGACATTCAGTTTGGAAAAGAAGAAATAAAACTGTCTTTATTCACAGACAACATAATATTCTATGTAGAGGATTCAATGTCTAAAAAAAGCTACTAGCAACCTAAGTGTCCACTGACAGATGAATGGATAAATAAGATGTAGCACATATATATGATGGAATATTACTCAGCCATAAAAAGAAACGAAATTGAGTTATTTGTAGTGAGGTGGATGGACTTAGAGTCTGTCATACAGAGTGAAGTAAGTCAGAAAAAGAAAAACAAATACCATATGCTAACACATATATATGGAATCTAAAAAAAAAAAGTTCTGAAGAACCTAGGGGCAGGACAGGAATAAAGACGCAGATGTAGAGAATGGACTTGAGGACACAGGGAGGGGGAAGGGTAAGCTGGGATGAAGTGAGAGAGTGGCATGGACATATATACACTACCAAATGTAAAATAGCTAGTGGGAAGCAACCGCATAGCACAGGGAGATCAGCTGGGTGCTTTGTGTCCACCTAGAGGACACACCTAGAGGTAGGAAAGAGATGCAAGAGGGAGGAGGTATGGGGATATATGTATATGTATAGCTGATTCACTTTGTTATACAGCAGAAACTAACACACCATTGTAAAGCAGTTATACTCCAATAAAGATGTTAAAATAAAAAACTACTAGATCTAATAAATGAGTTATCAAGTTTGTAAGATGCAACATCAATACACAAAAATCAATTGTATTTGTATAAACTAGCAATGAACAATCAGAATTTGAAAGAAAAATCCACTATTTAAAATAGCATTAAAATATGAAAATACTTAGAGTTATATTTGACAAAACGTAAGTAAGACATGTATATACTGAAATCTACAAAAACATTGTTGAGAAGAACTCAATAATGGAGAGATATACAGTGTTCATCGGTCAGGAGAATCAATGTTGCCATGATGTCATTTCTCCTCAAAATGATCTAGAAATTTAATATAATCCCAATCATAATTCCCACAGGCTTTTACATATGCATTGCAAGATAATTATAAAATTCAAATGAAAAAGGCAAAAGACTCAAAATAACCAAGGCAACTGAGAAAAGAACAAAGTTGGAGGACTTAACATTGTCTGCTTTCAAGTATTATAAATTATGGTAACCTAAACAGTGTGCTAATGGTATACAGATAGACAAATAGATGAATGTAATAGACCAGAGATTGTGAAAATAGACTCACACACATATATGGACAACTGAGGGCACAAAGGCAATTCAGTGGAGAAAGGTTGGACTTTTCAACCAGTGGTGCTAGAACAATTAGATATTTATAGGCAAAACAAAGAACTTTAATTCATGTCTTGCACCATACACAAAGCTTGATTCAAAATGGACCATAAACCTAAACATAAGAACTAAAACTATAAAAGGTCTAGAAGAAAACACAAGAGAAAATCTTTTTGACTTTAGATTAGGCAAAGATTTTTTAGATACGACACCAAAAGCCCAACTTATGAAAGAAAAACTTTATAAATTGAACCTAATCAAAATGAAAAACTTCTGCTCTTTGAAAGACACTGTTAAGAGAACAAATAGAGAAGCCACAGGTTGGCATAAAATATTGCAAATCATATCTAATAACAGATTTGTATTCAGAATATATAAAGAACTCTTAAAATCCAACAGCAAAACAACCACAAAATGGGCAATAAATAAATGGAAAAAGATGTGAACAGACACTTCACCTAAGAAGATTTACAAATGGCAAAGAAGTATATGAAAAGATATTCAACATCTGTTATTCAAGAAGTACAAATTAAAATGACAATGAGATTTCAATATAAACCTATTAGAATGATTAACATAAAAATGACTAACAAGTGTTGGTAAGGATGTGGAAGAACTAGAACTCCCTTATCCCCCTGATGGGGATGTAAAATGATACAACCTCTTCAGAAGACAGATTGGTGGGTTGAATAATGGCTCCTCAGAAATGTTCATATCTTAATGCCTGGAACCTGTGTGTAGATTTCATGGTAAAGGGACTTTGTAGATGTGATTAAGTGAAAGATCTTAGAGATCCAGGGGATTATCCTGGATTATCCAGATGAGTATAATATAATCACAAAGGTCCTTATAAGAGGGAGGTATGGGATAAGAGTCAGTAGTAGGAGATGTGATCATAGAAGCAGGAAGTTAGAGAAAGAGACCATGAGCCTAGGGAATGCAGGCAGATCAGTGGTTAATAAGGGAAAGCAAATAAAATTTCCCCTGAATCCTCCAGAAGGAACACAGCCTGGCCAACACCTTGACCTCAAAATTTTGACCTCTAGAACTATGAGATAAATTTGTGTTGTTTTAAGCCAGTCACTTTTTTTTTTTTGGTAATTTGTTAGAGCAGGAATAGGATGGGCAGATTCCTCAAATATTAAACATGTATCTAACCTATAGGTGACCTAGTCTTTCCTCCCCTAGATATTGACGTAAGAGAAATGAAAGCATCTGCTCATCCAGAAACGTGTATGTGAAGGTTTACAGAAGCTTTATATGTAATAGCCAAAACCTGGAAGCAGGTCAAATGTCAGAGGTGAATGAGTAAACAGATCATGGTATATCCAGACAATGGAATGTGGAACTAGGCAATAATAACAAAAACAAACAAACAGAAAAACTATTGACAAATACAACAATATGAATGAATCTCAGAATAATTATGCTGAGTAAAAAAGCCAGAAAAAGAGTACATATTCTGAGATTCCATTTTGAAAAATTCTAGAAAATGCAAACTAATCTACAGTGATCAGTATTTGCTTGGGATGGGAAGGAGGGAGAAAACAGGGAGGAGTGAAAAGGAAAGATTATGAAAGGTCATGAGGAAAGTTTTGGGGCGATGGATATTTTCATTGTCTTGATTATGGTGATGGTCTCAGAGGAATATACATTATTAAAACTTATCAACTTGTATACTTTAAATATAGCTCATTATTGTATGGGAATTATTCATAAAACAACAACAGCAGCAGTAGCAGCAGAGAATATGCCTCAGAGGGTTGTTGTGAAGTTTAAATGAGATGCTATGCATATCACTTGCTGTAACTCCTGGCACTAGTGAGCACTCAATAAATTTTAGCCATTATTATTATTTTTTATACATTTATTTATATATTTTTGGCTGTGTTGGGTTTTCGTTGCTGCTCGTGTGCTTTCTCTAGTTGTGGTGAGTGAGGGCTACTCTTAGTTGTGGTGCACGGGCCTCTCATTGCAGTGGCTTCTGTTATTGCAGAGCATGGGCTCTAGGCACACGGGCTTCAGTAGTTGTGGCACATGGGCTCAGTAGTTGTGGCTTGCGGGCTCTACACCGCAGGCTCAGTAGTTGTGGTGCATGGCCTTAGTTGCTCCGTGGTATGTGGGATCTTCCAGGACCAGGGATCGAATCTGTGTCCCCAGCATTGGTAGGTGGATTCTTAACCACTGCATCACCAGGAAAGTACCTAGCCATTTTTATTTTTTACTTTAGAGGCCAGAGTGGTAGAGCAATAATTGATTGTGAATTACCAAGAATCTTTTGAAATAAATGTCAAGGCTGGCTTTCTCACAGTAGATACTGGGGAGAAATGTGAGGAAAAGACTTATTAAATATAGCATTTTATTAAATATACTGCACAAAGATATGATGCAATAAGGGTGTGGCTTAATAGTGGTCTTTCTATTTTCAAATAAGAGCTGTGAAATCTGTTCTTGTTCTTGATGTATAAACTTTGTTTACTTAAGTGGCAAGGGTTCTATTATATTTTGGGGAGGCATAGTAGTTACTTAAAATATATCTGTCAGATTGAACTGAATTAATCATCATCTCATCTCTGTAATTCAGGAACTTGAAATTCATGGTCACGTGTATTTTGTAAGCTAATTAACCTCAACTCAATTTGGGGGATTCCTTGCCTCAGGATACTTAGTCTTCCCTGATGTGAAATATTTAGGTAATGATGGACAGGAAGCAGTGACTTAAGAGGAGAACATGCCTGGGGAATTCCAGAAAGTGTTAGGGGAAGTATATAGGAAAGGTGAGGCTGGGTTGGGCCGGGGTTGGCAGGGTAATTTCATTTCCCATGGTTTCCACATGTCCTTTCCTGAGTGGAGTAGACTCTTCACCAAACAATAGATATTTGTGTTTTCTTCCCTAGTTCTTGTTCTTGCTGTGTTAGGACCTGAGTTCTGCTGGGTGACATGAGAGTTTTTTCTTCTACATTGTGTCTAACCCTGAAGTTAATCTGTCTCTAAATACGGCACTGAGCTGGTTGCATGGAAAGATTCCATACAGAACTAGTTTTACAGAACATCATCGTCTTGAGAGTATATTACTCAATCAAATCCTAAAATAGAACTGCTTGACGTCAAGTTTAACATCTAAGAGAGGATAGGACTTTAGATTTTATTCTTCTTCGGGACTGAGTGAAAAAATTTTCTCTACTGACAACAGCTGGCTGTGGTATAGAGTTTAATTTAAAAAAAGCAATTTTCTGATTATAAAAGCACTACAAGAACAGGATGCTTTTCATATATAATTATCATATGAAAGATGTTCATTATCATTAATTATCAGGGAAATGCAAATCAAAATCGCAGTGAAATACCATGACATTGACAAATTTCAATATGACAATATCAAGTGTGAGTGAGGATATAGAACAACAAGAACTTTCACATACTGCAGGTGGGAGTGTATGTAAACGGATGGCAACAACTTTTTTTTAAATTGAAGCATAGTTGATTTACAATGTTGTGTTAGTTTCAGGTGTACAGCAAATTGGTTCAGTTATACACATATATATATTCTTTTTCAGATTCTTTTCTCTTATAGGTTATTACAAAATATTGAGTATATTTCCCTGTGCTATGCAGTAGGTCCTTGTTGGTATCTATTTTATATATAGTAGTGTGAAAGATATGTGTACCCCAATGTTCATTGCAACACTACTTACAATAGCTAAGACATGGAAACAATCTAAATGTCCATCAACAGAAGAATGGATAAAGAAGATGTGGTACATATATACAATAGAATATTACTCAGCCATAAAAAAGAATGAAATAATGCCATTTGCAGCAACATTGATGGACCTACAGATTATCATACTAAGTGAAGTAAGACAGAGAAAGACAAATATCATATTATATCGCTTATACATGGAATCTAAAAAAAATGATACAAATGAACTTATACACAAAACAGAAATAGACCCCTAGACATAGAAAACAAACTTATGGTAAAGGGTTAAACGGGGGCAGCAGGATAAATTAGGAGTTTGACGGCAACCATTTTGAAAATAGTTTGGTATTGTCGAATAAAGTTGAATTTGTGTGTACTCTATGACATAGCAATATCACTCCTACCTTCATAATCCAGGAAACTTTTTTTGCAGGTGTGCACCAGGATGTAACGAGAAATAATGAACCTTCCCCCCTACCCCCCGCCCTGGCAAAGAACCCAAATATATATCTCAAGTAGAATGGTGAAATAAATTGAAGTATGTTCAAATAGTGGAATATAATAGAGCAGTGAAAATAAATGAACTATAGCGACATGCATCAACAAGAGTAAATCTCCAAAATATAAAGTTGAGGGGAAGAAGAAGGTCATGGAAGAACACATAAGTAGAGGCTGTATTCCTTTTTGGACATGTTAAGTATGAAGTGCTAATTGAACATCCTTGTGGAAATATCCAGATTATGGGTGGAAACACAGATTTGAAGCTCAAGATTCAGGTAGCATATTTAGGTGGCATTTGACAAAGTGAAAGCTGAAGCCATTGGTGAGAATAACAAAGCAGAGGGGTAAGGTGGGTGATGGGAACGATTATAAAAAACTGAATTTAGTGAGTGGAATAATGAAATAGAAAAGGGGGGTTAGAGATGTAGGAAAAAGAGAATGTAGTGTCTGTAGCTAAGGGAAGAATCAGGACCAGCTACATAATTTGTAGGGCCTAGTGCAAAATGAAAATATGGGGCCCCTGTTAAAAAAGTACTGAGAATTTCAAAATGGAGACAGAAGGAGCCCTGAACTGAGTTCAGAGTCTCTAAGTATGGGACCCTATGTGAGTGCACAGACTGCACACCTGTGAGGACAGTCCTGGGAAGAGTTCTGGGGACTTGCAATCAATAGGGCCAGATACGTTAGGGGATTGAGAAAGAAGAATGAGGAAAAATATATATTTCAATCCTTTTTTGCCCCTCTGATTATGAAAGTAATACTCATTAAAGAATATTTGGAAAAGCATAAAAATGTATAGAAAGTATCCGTAATTTGACTTTTTTTTTTTTTTTTTTCCTTTTTTTCTTTGCGGTAGGCGGGCCTCTCACTGTTGTGGCCTCTCCCGTTGCGGAGCACAGGCTCTGGACGCGCAGGCTCAGCGGCCATGGCTCACGGGCCCAGCCGCTCTGCGGCACGTGGGATCCTTCCGGACTGGGGCACGAACCCACGTCCCCTGAATCGGCAGGTGGACTCTCAACCACTGCGCCACCAGGGAAGCCCCGTAATTTGACTTCTTTACCAGTAATTTTTAATCTGATAACTTTTAATATTTTGGTGGATTTTTCCCCCCTCACTTTTTTTTATGCTTTTTTTTATTGTGGTAAAAGTTATATAATATAAAACATACTATTTTAACCATATTTAACTGTACAGTTCAGTGGCACTAAGTATATCCACATGTTGTGCAACTCTCACCACCATCCATCTCCCCAATTTTTCACCTTCCTAAACTGAAACTTTGTCCCCTTTAAACACTAACCACCAACTCCCCATTCCTCCTCCCCCATCCCACCCGCCGGCCCCTGGTATCTACCAATATACTTTCTGACTCTATGAATGTGACTATTCTAGGTACTTCGTATAATCCCACTCCCTTCCTGAACAGACACACACGTTAACATGCTTGCCAACACTTTAAATAATACAAATTGGGACCGTACTGTTTAATTTTGTTACTTAAAAAATTTAACATTATATCATGGGAAGTTTCCCATGTCCTTAAATGTTCCTTGAGAAAATGCTTATTAATGAAAAAGATTATGTGACTAGTTGGTCATTGGTGACCTTGGAGAGACTGACCTTGTTTGGTCAGATGCACATAATTGAGGAGTAAATGAAAGTTGAAGTTGGAGGCATCAAGCGTAGACACTGTTCCATCTGATGATTGCAAGAAGATACAGGAAGTGTGGTACCTCATGGGGGTAGGTTGGCTGAGGGAAATTTGTATGAGTATGAGGGAGACCTGGATGTAATTGTAGGTTGAGAAAGTATGCCTGAGGAAGAGGTGGGTGTGATGATGAGTAGAATACATTCTTGGAGGAGTTGGGAAAGGAATGGACACATGTAATCAGCAGGACAGAAATGCCTGCCTCTGAAAAAGGAGCAAAGAAGAAGAGGATGGATTATACAATACAAGCTGAAATTTTGAAGTACAGAGAAGGGAAAGCGATTAAATTTACATCATATGGAGCATTATTAAGAAAACAGAAGAGGAGGAGGGTAGACTTGGAGATTTCTAATAACAGTTTGATACAGCATGTGATAGAGGCTCGTTCAGAGGTAAATTCCAAAATTGTGAACAGCAGTGCAGGCCCAACTGAGGCCAGATTTTGGAATGAAACAGGTGACTCAAGTTTGAGGATTTCTTCAGTAATATTCAGCAGCCTGATAGGTGAGCAGAGAAAGTAGATGACAGTTTGCTCAGAGCTAGGGCTTGCCAAGGCCAGGGTCATGGAAGAAGGAAGGTATAAGGGATTCTGGAGTACTAATAGGAATTTTATTAAACTTGCTCATTACCAGAGCCAAGAGTGGAAAAGAAGGCAAATAAAGGAGGAAGTGAGGTAAGGGAGGAACGAACAGGCTGAAAGCTGGGCTGAGGGTGACTGAGCGGCAATTTCAGTGGACATGGAAAGGGAGGAAGGATTAGGTGTTGTCAAAGAAGGGAAATCTAGACTTAAAAACTTGAAAGGGAGCAATTCTGCAGAATAACAACCCAAAGGTAAATGTGGGTGCTTCAATGAAGGTACAGAGGTGGTGTAAAAATGCTGAGGCTGGAGTGTGGAAAGGGCCATTCAGATGGACATTGAGATTAACAAGATATTGCCATGAATCAGTTGAGAGAAGACTGCAAGCCAAAGGCTAAATTATCAAGAGAGATACTGAAGGGTCTAGAGGTCGGTAGAAAACAGCAGCAAGAAGGGGACAGGGAGTCAATGGATGAGGCATTGCTGAGAGCTGGTGATAGAGGGATGGTGTGGCAGTGACTGGGAGGAGGTCAGAGTACGTTGCTTCCTATATTAATGTAATTCTGGGGATTGGCGGAAGTAGACACTGCTGGGGAGTTTTGACCTACTGTCAGGTCAAGGTCGGGGGAGGAACAATCCAAGAGAAGGCTGAGGTTGTAGGTGAGCTAGTTCACAATCAGTGGATTTCCACAGAGCACAATGTTGAGCGTTGGCTTACATATCTGGGTATCTGCTGGGAGTCCTTGTACCCATATCTATCTCCAATCTCTATCTTTCGAGCACCTCCACTACATCACCATTAAATACCCTTTTCATCTGACATTCTTTTTTAAAAAAAAATAAATTTATTTACTTATTTTTGGCTGCGTTGGGTCTTTGTTGATGCGCATGGGCTTTCTCTAGTTGCAGTGAGTGGGGGCTAACTCTTCATTGCAGTGCGCGGGCTTCTCATTGCGGTGGCTTCTCTTGTTGCGGAGCATGGGCTCTAGGCACATGGGCTTCAGTAGTTGTGGCACACGGGCTTAGTTGCTCTGTGATATTTGGGATCTTTCTGGACCAGGGATCGAACCCATGTCCGCTGCATTGGCAGGAGGATTCTCAACCACTGCGCCACCAGGGAAGCCCTCATTTAACATTCTTCAAGTCTTCAAAATCTCCCAAATTTTCACTACTTTGTTATGAGCTTGATGAGTGACAAAAAAGAATCTATCAGAATCTGCCAGACAGGTTAAATGAGTTGGCCAGAATAAAAGACTTAGTCAGCGTTGAATGTGGGAAAGGAAAAGATAATAACAAGGGGCACTGGTGATTACAATAAGGAACTCACAACAAATCTCAAGTTGGTGACGAGCATAGATGAGTCTAGAATTCTCACACTTTGTTTCTCCCTTTGAAGTATCTATGCAATTTTGGCAAAAAACTGAAAACAAAATTTTCTCATGCACTTTATAGTGTGTATCTGCTGTCTTTGATGTTCATGGGAAATCAGTGCCTTTGATTATAACAGTTGAAAGCCAGAAATAACAAAGTAAGGAAACTGAATTTTCGAACAGTTGTTAAATTTTACCTTGGCTTTTCATTTAAGCACATGTATTAGCCATCAATATTTGAATTGCAGGTTATGACCCTGTTCGTATTTGTCCTTTATTTTCTTACTCCAGGACACTTTTTTTTTTTTTTTTTTTTTTGCGGTATGCGGGCCTCTCACTGTTGCGGCTTCTCCCGTTGTGGAGCACAGGCTCCGGACGCGCAGGCCCAGCAGCTATGGCTCATGGGCCCAGCCGATCTGCGGCATGTGGGATCTTCCCGGACCAGGGCACGAACCCGTGTCCGCTGCATTGGCAGGCGGACTCTCAACCACTACACCACCAGGAAAGCCCGTCTCCAAGACACTTTTAAGCATGGGGTTTATAAAAAATTTTCCAGCAATGCTATGTAGCCTAGGAACAAGAATGGAGAAATTATATGCAAGAGTTTAACAAGGGTTGGGAATTAGTAAAGGTATTGCCCTTTTCTATTTAAAGGAAGTTTACGGTTCGGGTTTGAATGAATTGTAAAATATGAGCACTTTTAACTGTATACTTTTTTGTTAGGTTATACAGTCTATGCCACCAGATACAATATCTTGAAATGTGGAACTACTGAAAGAATATGTGGTATGAAAAGCACAAATAAATTATGGAGTTCACAGTACATATAATTTGGCATAAATGCAGGACCAGGTAAATTTATTTGATAGGTTTCCCAATGAAAGAGTAAACTATGGAGACCATAAACCAAATAAAAGTCAAAGTGTTCAATGCATTTCATATTTTTTTACAGTGCTGTCAAATGGGATCCATGTAACTGTCAATAAAAGGCAGATTTTGTTAATTGGTGAGTCACTAATCAGTTATCAAGTGTTTTTTTTTTAACATCTTTATTGGAGTATAATTGCCTTACAATGGTGTGTTAGTTTCCGCTTTATAACAAAGTGAATCAGCTATACATATACATATGTCCCCATATCTCTTCCCTCTTACATCTCCCTCCCTCCCACCCTCCCTATCCCACCCCTCTAGGTGGTCACAAAGCAGGAATCTGAGCTCTCTGTGCTATGCGGCTGCTTCCCACTAGCTATCTATTTTGCGTTTGGTAGTGTATATATGTCCATGCCACTCTCTCACTTTGTCCCAGCTTACCCTTCCCCCTCCCCGTATCCTCAAGTCCATTCTCTAGTAGGTCTGTGTCTTTATTCCCATCTTGCCCTTAGATTCATGACCATTCTTTTTATATTCCGTATATATGTGTTAGCATACGATATTTGTTTTTCTCTTTCTGACTTACTTCACTCTGTATGACAGACTCTAGGTCCATCCACCTCACTACAAATAACTCAATTTCATTTCTTTTTATGGCTGAGTAATATTCCATTATCAAGTGTTTCTTGATGGATTATTATGTGATAGATACCGAGCTAGAAAAAATCTATTCCCATTCTTGGCAGAATTTACAATCTAAAAGGGACAAAGCACAAAGGCATGCATGAATCAAAAATTGAGGAAAGGAACTCATTAGAGACCCTTAAAATATTGATCTGATTTCTGATTGGGTTCCAAGAAATTGGAGCAGCTGAATCTGTCAGAAGTTTATGTTATATCAATATTTTGATTGTCTATGCAAGAGGCCTAGTTTTACTGAATTTGTTTTCCTATATTATTATTATTTCTGCTAACTTTAAAGTTAACCATTTTAATCTTCATTTATACATGACACTTGGCAAGGTGAGGAATCATGAAGTCATAGATTCTTTGAGCTTCAGTAAACTCAAGGTTACATAGTTCTGGAGATGAGGGCACTGAATTTTCAGAGAGGTGATGTGACTGGCCCAAAACCTCATAGCTCTGCTAGTTAGTTGGAGAGACAAGACTTCGGTGGGGGTCCAGTGCAGCACCTAAGATGTTGGTTCCTAGACTGCAACTAGTGCGGAGACATGAGGAGTTGTGCTTTTGTGACCATAGAAGAGAGAGAGGAGAAAGGAAAGGAAAGTCTACCCTTTGGTTAACTAGAGGAAGGAAACTAGAAATTGATGAGAAGAACCACCATCTAAAAGATACTGAGAGGGCTGGAAGCCCTAGATCTTTGATTTGGTTACAGTTTCCAGAAAGGGACTTACGTTAATGGAAGTCAAGAGAGTTATCAAGATTTGGTATTGAAATAAACCCTATCAGTTAAATATTAATGAAAAACCTACCAAAAGTATTGTCCTTTGGTATTTATTTTCTTTTTAGATTGTTAGCTTTAAAATGTGTGTTCTGTATATTAATAACTTTTATATTTAAAAATAGAGCTCTATCCTATTGTACCAAACAAGAAAAGCACACTTATTTCCATCTCAGGTAAACTATACCTGAACTATGGTTAGTGGACAGAAAACCAAGAGACCTGATAGGGAGACTTTGGGCAAAAACCTTCTCTAGTTTGGTATTTGAAAATACCAAATACTTTGGTGAAATGAAAAAGAAGACAAGATGATTTCTACTACTTAGGCCATAAAGACATCAACATCATCCTGTGGCTTCTTAATTTAATTGAAGACACAGTTCATTATGACACAAATGACCTCTTGAGTAATAGTAGAAATATTTAAAAATAACTATAATTTATTGAGCACTTACTATATACCAGATTTTTGCATCATTTGCTTCATATATATAATCTTTTGTCTTCACACCATTCACTTTGTGAGGTAGATATTGTTGCCCTCATTTTACACTCTGGTACCTCAGGGTCAGGAGCCTGCAACGATTTGTTTGAGGTCAAGCACATAGTGGCTGAACTCAGTGGGCTCCAAAGCCAATGTATTTCTGTGTCACTGTTAAAACCTAAAACGTGGAGTGGCAGCAGCACAAGCTACTTATTAATAGTTTCAAATTCATTTTTCTTCCAGTTTTATTGAGATATAATTGACATATAACACTATAAGTTTAGGGTGTACAGCATAGTGACTTGACTTAGATACATCATGAAATGATTATCACAGTGATTTTAGTGAACACCCATTATCTCACGTAGATACAATATTAAAGAAACAGAAAAAAAATTTTTCTCCTTGTGATGCGAAGTCTTAGGATTTACTCTCCTAACACCTCTCATATATAACATATAGCAGTGTTCATTATATTCATCATGTTGAACATTACATCCCTGGTGCTTATTTATCTTATAACTAGAAGTTTGCATCTTTTGACCACCTTTATCTAATTTCCGCTCCCTCTACCCCCTGCTTCTGGTAACCATAAATCTGATCTCTTTTTCTATGAGTTTGTTTGTCTGTTTTAGAAGTATAATTGACCTACAACACTATTTTAGTTCCTGTTACACAACAGAGTGATTTGATATCTCTATACATTTCAAAATGATCACCATGGTAAGTCCAGTTACAATGTCACCATACAAAGATATTACAGGTAGTCTATGTATACATGTGATTATTTTAAGTTGCTGATCTCTTAAGTTCAAACACAATTTAACAACTCTGCATTTTTACTCCCCCTCTCAAGTTTACTCTTTCTGACATCATATTTCATGTGCTTTTGTTTTGTGTATCCCTTAACTGCTTATTGCAGATATAGATGATTTTACTCCTTTTGTCTTTTCACCTTCCTATTAGCTTTATACATGACTGATTTACTACCTTTACTGTATATCTGCCTTTACCAGTGAGATTTTTCCTTTTGTAATTTGCATGTTTCTAGTTGTGGCCTTTTTTTTTTCGATTAGAGAAGTCCCTTTAACATTTCTTATAAAGCTGGTTTGGTGGTGTCAATAGCAAGCAAAGCTGGGGTTTAGCTTTTGCTTGTCTGTAAAATTTTTGATCTCCCCATAAAATCTGAATGAGAGACTTGCCAGGTAGAGTATTCTTGGTTGTAGGTTTTTTCCTTTCATTGCTTTGAGTATGTCATGCCACTCCCTTGTGGCCTGCAGAGTTTCTGTTGAAAAGTCAGCTGATAGCATTATGGGAGTTTCCCTCTATGTAACTTGTTGTTTTTCCCTTGCTGCTCTTAATATTCTCTCTTTATCTTTAAGTTTTGCTATTTTAATTATCTTTGTGATCTTCTTTGGGCTGATCTTGTGTGGGACTCACTTCCTGGACCTGGTTGCCTGTTTCCTTTCCCAGGTTAGGGAAGTTTTCAGCTGTTATGTCTTCAGATATGCTCTCTGCTCCTTTCTTTCTCTTCTCCTCTGGGACCCCTACAATGTGAATGTTAGTATGCTTGATGTTGTCCTGAAATTCTCTTATACTGTCCTCATTTCTTTTTATTTTAAAAAATTTTTTTCTGTTCAGCTTGAGTGATTTCCACTACTCTGTCTTCCAGCACGCTGATGTTTCTCTGTATCATCTAATCCACTACTAATTCCTTCTAGTGTATTTTTCATCTCAGTTATTGTATTCTTTATTTCTGTTTGGTTCTCCTTTATATTTTCTAACTCTTTGTTAAAAACTGCTAACCTCTCACTCTGTTCATCCAATTTTCTCTTGAGTTCTTTGAGCATCTTTACAATCATTACCTTGAACATTTTATTGGGTAGATCACCTCTCCCACTTCACTTAGTTCTTCTGGGGCTTTATCTTGTTCCTTTGTTTTGAACATATTTCTTCCTCTGTTCCCTCATTTTGCCTAATTTGTTGTTTTTATTTCTATGTACCTGGTAGGTTGGTTATGTTTCCCGACCTTGGAGAAGTGGCTTCTAGTAGGAGACATCCTATGCATCCCTCTTTTCTGGTCATCAGAGCTATACGCTCTAGTGGTCTCATCTGTTTGGGTTGCATGGGTTCTTCTGTTGTGGCTGGCTGACTACTGTGGGCAGTCTGGTAGGCATGGCTGGCTCCAGCTCTGATTGGTTGCCAGGCCCTGCCTTGAGTGGAGGCTGCTGGCTACTGATGGGCAGAGCTGGGTCATGAGGCTGCTGGCTGCAAGGCCCTGGGGTGGGGGTGGGGGGGTAGTCCCAGGACTAGTGCTGGCCCACTGGTGGGCAGAGCTGGGTTCTGGAGGGGTGGTTGCAGAGCTGGGGGTCTCAGGTCTAGCGTCAGCCTGCTGATGGGCAAGGCCAGTTCCTGACATGTCTGGCTGGCTTTGGGGTACCCCAAAGCTGGTGTTGGCTTGCTGAGGGGCAGGGCCAGGGTCCAGGGAGTCTTGGGGCTTGTGCTGACCTGTCGGTAGGCAGGGCTGGGCCACAGGGGAGCCCAGAGCTGGTGCCTGCACACTGGTGAGTGAGGCCAAAGTCCAGTGGGTCCCAGGGCTACGGCTGGCTCACTGGTGGACAGATCTGGGTCCCAGGGTCTTTGGTTGCAGGGCCCTGGGATCCTGGAGTTGTTGTTTTTCCTGTTGGTGGGCTGGGCCAGTGCCCAGGGGGTCCTGGTATCTACCCACTGGTGGGTGAGGCTGGTTCCAAGGTTAGTGCTGGCCCATTGGTGGGTAGAACTGGATCCTAGGGTCTCTGACTGCAGGGCCCTGAGGGACCTGGGACTAGTGCTTCACAGTGGTGTGTGGGACTGGATCCTGGGCCCTCTGGTGGGCAGGGCTGGGACATGGGGTGGCTGTGGGCTCAGGGGGTCTTAAGGCATCAGGCTGGCTGGTGGGTGGGGCTGTGCCTCTGCCTAGTTGCTTGGCCCAAGACATCCCAGTACTGGTGCCAAAAGGCAGGGGGCAGGGCTGGGTCCCAGTGCTAATAAGCTAGAAGAAGGATTCCAAAACTGTGTCTGCCAATACCAGTGTCCTCTTTGTAGAGCGAGCTCCCCCAGATTATTTTCCACAGCCTTCTGGCTCCCCTGAACGTAAGCCCTGCTGGCCTTCAAAGCCAAGTGCTTTGGGGGCTCATTTTCCTGATGCAGAACCCCTGGGCTGGGGAGCCCAATGTAGGGCTTGGGCCCCTCACTCCTTGAGGAGAACCTCTGCAATTGTAATTATCCTCCTGTTTGTGGGTTGCCCACCCAGGGGTATGGGTGTTGACTATATCACGTCTCCATTCTTCCTACCATCTCATTGTGGTTCCTTCTTTATATCTTTAGCTGTTGAAGATCTTTTCTGCTAGTCTTCTGGTTTTTCTCGTCAATAGTTGTTCTGTAAATAGCTGTAACTTTGGTGAGCTCATAGGAGGAGGTGAGCTCAGTTTCTTCCTACTCCGCCATCTAGGCCACTCCCTCAATAGTTTCAAATTCTTAACGTCTGGTTCTCCTTTCATATTTAAAGTATGTGCCATCCCATACATCAAAGTCACGCTCTATGAGTTTATACAGAGAGAGAAGAATATGTCTTTTTCTCAAAGCATTCCTCTCTACCTGAAAGATTTGGAGACTAAGAAACCCCCCAAAAGATTAAATAAAGGAAGTAGATAATATATATTTGTAAGGTATGTAAATATGGAGTCTTAGGTATTTAAAAATTTATAAGAAAACAAAACAGCTTCTGAGGGTTGATTCTCTTTAAAAATATAAATGTGGCTTTCAAGTTCTTGAGGTGGCTCTGGGTTGACCATGGCAAGGAGAAGGGGACCTTCTGGCTGAAGGATGGATGCTGAAGCTAGAGGAGAAGTTGTGGGAAGAAAGGATTCATTTCTAATGTGATTTATTAATTAACGCAGAAAAATATTTACTAACAGCTAACTAGGTGCCAGGCTCATTCCAGATGCTCAGGGCACAGCAGTGAACAAAACAGATCAAAACCCCCACCTTGAAGGATCATATATTTAGATCAGTTCATAAATTAATTTGCAGAAAAAATTGCAATGTAGGGTGAATTAATCTAATAGGGCCAGGGGAGGAGCTGGTCAAAGAGCTCTAATATTGTGACCAGGTAGAGACAAATAAGAAGTGGAATGTGGGAGCAGGGGCTGGGGAAGCAGGAAATGGTGATGGAAATGGGGGACTGTGCTTGGGGGACTTGACTCAGGGAGTGGGTGCTGCACCCTAGGGGAGATGCTGAAGAGAAATTTCTGAGACAGAGTCTAAAACAGTAGCGGCAGGTAACCATGAACATGAAGACCTAAGATGGAGGCCCTGGGGCCTAGGCAGGAAGAGCCAGCATTTCCAAATATCTAAGGATGGGGAAAACAGTACTCAGCTCTGTCTGAGAGAGGAAATAGGGAGAAGGGCAATCTCCCCATGGAAAGAGCCATTACCAAAATGTCTAAACAACTCTTGGCTGTGTAACTCACTTACGTGGCAGCCCACCCCTTCACTATTTGACAGAGGTTGTCTTAGTGTGTCTTCAGTGAGGCCATTACCTGCAGGTGGATTTTTCTCACTGCCCAGCAGTCCATAGTGAGGGGCTACTGATGCCCTCATGTGGTCGTGATGAGGAAATTAGTGATTCACTTGCCCTCAGCTGAAACCACATGGAACCCCTGTGAAAGCTCACATCATATTATACTGGAGAGTTTAGGTAATTTTCTCGAAGTTCTACAAGTTTGTGGGTAGTGTGGGGAAATTGGACACCTTGCCCAAGGTATATCTCCATAGCTCCCTTTGGTCTCTTGCTCCCATGAGGGTCAGGACTCACTGCTTAGGCCTGGGGGGCTGGGAGGGCTGTCTCACAGTCAAAATCTCTTTCTTAATAGTTCTCTCTTCTTCTATTTCCAGCATTTCTTCTCCTTTAACCCCTTCACTGTTGATATCTTTGACCTAATCCCACACTTTTTTTCTAGGACCCTCACTACAATAATCAAATTTCTAGTCTCTTAGTTCCTTTTTGTGAATTGCAAATGTTGTAGCCTCAGGCATTACTGATTGTCAATACTTAACGTGATACTCTGACTTTATATTCTCTTGAATGAATAACTCTGGTTAATATTGCTAACATAGTATTCACTGATTCTGTGGCCCTGAGTTACATTATAATGTGTTCTCACACTGGCTAATGATAAATGATGTCTTGTTCAAATTGTTTCCCTATAATCCTTAGATTCACCCCCACCCTTAGAAACATGAGAGGTGGTTCGGGTGATTCCACTACTAACTTTGTAGTCAGACTAGGCTCTGTTCCACTACCTCTACCCTGGGGAGGTTCTATAATATTATGCACTTGAATCAATTGTCTGCCAGACTTCAGGACAAAGAATGGATGGAAAGGGATCAATGGAAAATATTATATAGGAGGAAGGTCTTGGGTCATTAACTGGTCTCTTAAACCTTGTGGGTAGTTGCCACAGAAGTTAACTTTGGTCAAAGGTCAGTGGGGGACGATGACTGGGAAACCTGTGTGGCCACTACTCCTAGTAAAACCTCTGTCTTGGTCTTACTGCGGAATGAAGGACAAAGAATGTGGCTGCTCTGTTCGCATACCCCTGGGCTCTCTCAGGAAAGATGCAGTTAGGAGAGGGGCAGGGAGCCATTTGTTACTGAATACCTACTGTGTGCTCAGCACTGTCAAATGCCATCCATTCATTTTTTCATCTAATTCTCACAAGAGTCCAATGATATCTCATTTTATAGAGAGGAAATAGATACTTAGAACCACACCCAGGTCACACAGCCAGGATGTGACAGTATTTAAATTAGCTCTGTGAAACTCTAATGACAGTGTTCCCACCATTATCATTCTGGGGGTGTTTTCCTAAGGTGGAGTAACACCCAGGCAGGACTAGCAGTTCCTTATGGCTTGTGGACATCCCTCCAGTCATGTGGTGATAATTGTTACTCCAACAGTTCTCCAACTTGCTTTAAAAGTAGGTTTTTAAGCTCAAGTAGAGTTAGGGGACATGCAGAAAAAGGAGGATGGTTTCCTTTGCTGATCTTAACACAGAGATTAGAATTTGGCAGAGTTGTACGGTAAATTTCTTTTTAAATAAATAAATTTAAAATTTAAATAAATTTAAATAAATTTCTTTTTAAATATTCCTCTTCATATTTTATTTTCTGAATGTTTTCAATGAATAGACGTCACTCTTACATTCAGAAAAAATACAGCTATTTGCATTTTGAAAAAATACAATCTTAGAATGTTTAATTAGGTTTTAAGCTGTTGTAAGAAACCAAACTCTAATATACTACTAGATGGAATTTTAAATTCATGACATTGACAGATGGAAATTTGACAATATATGTTTAAAGTCATAAATATGAAATCCATTGACAGTACAATTCCTCTTCTGGATATTAATTCTAAAGGAATACTGATATTGTATGGGAAATTTCTATCATACTTTCTCTCCTCCTTCCCACTTCAGGCCAGCTCTCTTTCTCTTGTTTTGAAATTAAACCTTTAAAATACTTTTAGGTATTTTGCAATTGTAATTATCCTTCTTTATATCTTTAGCTGTTGAAGATCTTTTCTGCTAGTCTTCTGATTTTTAATTAATTAATAATTAATTATAATAATTAATTATAATAATTAATTATAAATATAATATAAATATATTATATTTATATATATTATATATATTATAATATATTATATTTTATTATTATATTAAAATATAATATAAAAATAATTAATTATAAATAAATAATTAAGATAATTAATTAATTAATAAACACACCCTAGGAAAGATAATTAATTAGCACACCCTAGGAAAAACAAGAATATAAGAGGTGATAAAGGAAGCATGCCAAATTAAAGGGGAGGGGATAGATTAGTCAATAAATTATTGGGACACTTGGATATTTAAAACAAAAATACATTTGAAGCCTACTCTTATACAATACACACAGATAAATTAGAAATAATTTGAAAAATTAAAGGTAAAATGTTAAACTATAAACAATGTTAAAAGTATTGTTAATTTCTATCTACATTTTTTGTTTGTTTGTTTTTTGTTTTGTTGTGGGTTTTTTTTGCAGTACGCGGGCCTCTCACTGTTGTGGCCTGGGCACGCAGGCTCAGTGGCCATGGCTCACGGGCCCAGCCGCTCCGCGGCATGTGGGATCCTCCCGGACCAGGGCACGAACCCGTGTCCCCTGCATCGGCAGGTGGACTCTCAACCACTGCACCACCAGGGAAGCCCTCTATCTGCATTTTGGCTGAGAAAAATAATTCTAAATATAAAGGCACTGAAAAAATTGCAAAGGAAAAGTATTTAGATTTCACTATATATTAAAGTTTAAGATACAGACAGCCAGAAAGGCAATTTATGGGTAAATAGCACATTAGGAAAAATATGAGACAAATATGATAGGTGAAGCATTAAAAAGTTAAAGATGCTTCAGCTTTTATGAGAGAAATTCTAAAGCAAGGCTTTATTTCTCATGTGTTTTAAGATATGGCTCCTTATTTCATCTTGCTGAGATCTCTTTGGAGCTAATTGTCAACAACTCTTATAATTTTAAGTTGTGCAGATTTGATGTCCCTGATACGTAGGTCCCAATGGAAGTTCTTGATAAATGGGTTAAGTAACACAGAGAATGAGCTCTGAGAATGAGCCCTGTGTCAAGCTGCTAGAAAACTAACTCAGCTGGGCATGGATCCTGAACGTGGGGTGTTTAGCTATTCACCTCTAAGTTAAGTCACCCATCTGTACTGGCATCCAGCCCACACTTAATCAGAGTTCATGGAGATTATGAAAGACCACATGTGTTATGAAATCTAGATACACTCACTATAGCCATGAGGTTCTCCTGCTCTCTCATGAGTTGAATCTTCAAAAATGGACATGAACTCAGTCTTGTATGACTTGTTCTTAGAGTATACGTGACGTCTTCTAGTGAGCCATCATTCCCCCTTATAAGTTCACAAACCATGTTTACTAATATCTTTGATAATATTTCCATCACTTATCTGGAGTTTGTAGCCTCCAACTTCATTCCTCTTTTGAAAATGAGGACTGTAGTTTGCTTTTCTTGACTCATCTGGCACAGCACCCTTCTCTGCATTTTCTTAAAGAGTCTCAAAAAAAATGGGAAGCATAGGTGAATTACTAGTAAGTCCAAAGAACATTTTATTTAACCTTGCATGTTTCTGATGGTAATTATCGTTTTCAAAGAAATGAGTGATTGTGTGTGTTTGTGTGTGCTGGGGAAGGGGTTGGGGGAAGAAGGAAGGGCAGGAGGGGAGACCAATAGCTTGCTTTTATTCTCCTATAGGTGTCTTGTGCCTAGAAAAGTGTTAGGGGAACAAAGCTACATGAGTGGAACACATGGAGGTAGAATTTTACCGTGTTGAGCTTACTCTTCACTTCTTTTTTGTACCTCTAATTATTATTGGGTTGAATGTGGGCATTTAATGGGGAATCTTAGAGAAGGAAAAAAAAAATCAAGAATCTGCTGCCTTCATAGAACTTCTTTCTACTGCAAATTCTTGAGCACGTTAACTTCAAGACCAATTAAAACAGAACCAAATTAAACTAATAAACAGACAGACAACCCCCCCGCCCCCCAAATAACCAATGGTTATTTCCGACCACAGGTAAGATAAATAAAGTGGATGCCTCTGCCAAAAATTGAGAATGCCGTAAAGTTTGGTAACTAGCAAGGTTGCTTCCCCGCAGTTAAAGTTTTCATCTTTAGGTGATCTATGAATGAAAAAGAGCACAAAGTTTATATTTTTTGAAATGCCACCACATTCTTTTTTTGGTTAATGGCAGTAAAGTGCTATTTCATAAGCCTATCATTGTAAGTGTTCTTCTAAATTAAGCTCTGGGGTTTATTATCTCAGGCTTCCTCCTCAGCAAGCCCCAGGCCTTGTGACAGTACTTCTACTCTGTTTACCAATAGTGTGAGTCAGGGCCTGTGGTTGTGGCACAGTCAGTGCCACAGCAGCTTTATCTCCTCTGACTTAAGGGAAGGCACCAATGAAATGGAAAGGGAAGCTGGAAGATCCAGTGGTCCCAAGACATCATCTCTGCATGGTAACCTCTGTCCTAATGAAGTTTAGACACTATAGGCTGAATTGTCCCTGTCTTAGCCTGAAAGAAGGTTCCTGTTCATGAAGTATTTCTTTTGTGAAATGGCACACAATCATTACTTCACAGCTGAACTTTTTATTAGCTGCTTATCTGCTTTCTTTACCTACAATCTTCAGCCCATTTGGAATACTGGCATCAGATTAATCTTTCCAAATCATAGTTCTGATTGTCAAGATGATGTCTACCCCCAACCACTGCCCTGGACTGAATTTGCTTCCTATCTGGAAAAGTGAAGAAAAAACATCATATGCCCACTTTATAATCATTGAACATTTTCTTGATTGGAAAAGGTTTACAGATAAATACTATTTCTTGGTAAATAAAGCAATTGCTTTTATAATAAGTCTTGGGGTAAGGGATAGATACCCAAGCAAATATAAAATTCACAAGGTAATGTCAAACTTTATTGAGTTAAAATTTGCTGAATTATTTCAGTATTGTCTAATTTATGTCTTGAATTTTGGCATGGAAAGAATTTTCAGTAAAATTCACAATGTGCGGATTTATAAGCAAAGCAAGAATATATTTACAACTAATGCTAAGTAAAGTTATATTTTCTTCAATATTCCACAAAGTTATCCTGAGACATCTATTTCTAAAAAAATTAAAATTATTATAAAATCTATAAAACAATCTATAAAATTATTATAAGATAAGTCAGTTGTGACTTAGCTAGCGCTCACCAAATATTCTGTTTCCCTTCATTTCCTAGCCTCCTTTGGGGCCATCAATAGATAGAAAGTAGAAAAGACACATGTCTCTTTTGGGCCAAGGCAAACTGGGACACCACACATTCGAGCTGGTGTAGGCACAAGATGGTAGAACCTCTGTCAACTGAAGTTTCTGGGACACTGTAGACAGGAGAGAATTCCACAGACAAGTGCTGGCCATGGAACTTGAGCAAGAAATAAAATGTTTTAGATTTCAACCTCTCCTAACTAAAACAGCAGTTAAACAATAAGTACCACGTGTGAGGTACTCCTGTAATTGTATTGAAACTAATGAAATATGAATTCCTTTTCTTCCTCCAGTGGTTTTCTGTGTTATGGGGACATCTGGTTCCTGTTGACTGCCATTTGAGACATCCTGCTGTTTCATCTTAAAGTCTTGGTCCTGAGTGTATTCTGAACAGAGGTTGAAGATGACCAAACCCTTCAACACTGTACAGAATCTTGTCTGGTACTGGTCTCTGGGACAGGACCAGTGTGAGCCTCCTGCTTCTCCCCTTGCTGTTGTATCTTGTCATAGAAGCTTTCAGCTCTTGGCACTTGATCATGTGTACCAATAATCACGACTCTCTCTAGATTGAAAGTCACTGTGCCCTCTGAGTGCTTTCTACAAAAATTCTCTAATTTTAGCCTGACCTTCCAAAATCTTCTCCTATCTTCTCCTTCTTCCTACCTTTAAAATCTTAGGTCTTACCACAACCCTTCCAATCTGATTTACTTGGATTTCCTAGACATATTTGTCCTCTCTTACATCTTGTAGTCAGGTCATTGCTTCTGTCTGTATGTCTTTCTTCTCTCCCCTTTAGAGTCCTTCCAAGTCTTCAAGGTGCAACTCAAGTTTCACTTTGTTTTGATACCTTCTCTGAACCATATGAAATTTTCTACAGATTCATAATCCCTTATCTTCAATTCTTAAATTCAAGATGCTCTGAAAACTGAAAGCTTTTAAATAACTCATTTAGTAGCAAAACCTAGACTAATCTGAAACAAATTGGAGACAAAACTTGAATTGCACTGACTTGTCTTTATCTGTAGTTTTTATCTCATGTAGTGTGTATATTCATATTCTGATTGATTGTGATGTGCTATCCCAGACCCTGCTGGGGTAATATATAATATTACATATTACCTGTATAAAATCTAAAATAGTCTTGAGTTCAGAAACTCATCTGCCCCCAAGGGTTTTTGTAATAAAATACGGTTCTGTTATTGTCCTTATGGAGAAACTACTGTATATCTCTGTTTTTAAATTTTATGATCCATCTGAAGATGCTTTAATAAAGCTAACTTCTAGCATAGATTGGGATTCTTGATAGCAAAAATATTCTTTATTAGTGTTTGGGTACAGATTTCCACAAGTCATAAATTCAGTTGCACAAAATGTGCTTGCTTTATTTTCTTATAACTGAATTCGTTTTTTACCTCAAAGCTCCATCTCCACCGGCAGAAAACATCAGGTAAATTCAGTTAAATTAGTGATTACTAAGTCATTTAAGGTTTTGACTTGGTTAGTTCAGGGAAATAAGCCTGAAATTCCTGCTCCAATACTGGGGCCCTCATTTGGCCACTTCCCATGCTCCTCTTGGAGGCACAGGAAGCTTTCAGATACTTCTCATGGCCCTTTGGGACCCAGCCTTGCAGTGCCTCTCTCCCTAAACTGTTTTAAATTTACTGTTGCCAGACCATATTGATGGTGGGATAAATGTATCAAAATCTGTGCTAGGTGTGTTGTCTCTTCCCTTGGTGCATGGGAAGTGAGGCCCAGCTTTCAGAATTCCCCAGAGCTAATGGAACTTTGGTCATTCTTTCCTCCCCACTCTCAAGGGATAGGAATGGGGCGAAGCGGTCAGAATGCCCATGACTTCTCTGATTTCAGAAATATTATTAATTAATGAATTAACTAGCATTTATTCTCCTCTTTAAGTGACCAAGCAAGACTTCTTCTAAACTTATTTTTCATGCTGATAAGTTTAGAATTCTTCTAAAAGTATTATTTTTTGATATTTTAAAAAACCATATCTTGGGACTTCCCTGGCTGTCCAGTGGTTAAGACTTTGCCTTCCAATGCAGGGGGTGCAGGTTCGATTCCTGGTCGGGGAGCTAAGATCCCACATGCCTTGTGGCTAAAAAACCAAAACATGAAACAGAAGCAATATTGTAACAAATTCAATAAAGACTTAAAAAAATTATAAAACCACATTTCATAAAGCTATGGTTTATGACATGGATTTACAGAAGTATAATTTGAGGCTTGAAATGTGTATCACCAGAACCTATGTGACTAGAATTCTTTGTTCTCTGGCTGTGATTGCTTTGGCTCTGACCCTGAGGATTTAATGTTATCTGACTCCTAGGTAAAGTCTAGAAAACAAAGAGGTGGCATGGGTGGGGATATACGCTTAATATATTAAAAGTTCACTCTATTGTGAAGTAAGTCAGAAAGAGAGAGACAAATACCGTATGCTAACACATATATATGGAATTTAAAAAAAAAAAAAATGTCATGAAAAACCTAGGGGTGAAACAGGAATAAAGACACAGACTTACTAGAGAATGGACTTGAGGCTATGGGGAGGGGGAAGGGTAAACGGTGACAAAGCGATAAAGAGGCATGGACATATATACACTACCAAACGTAAGGTAGATAGCTAGTGGGAAGCAGCCGCATAGCACAGGGAGATCAGCTTGGTGCTTTGTGACCACCTGGAGGGGTGGGATAGGGAGGGTGGGAGGGAGGGAGACGCAAGCGGGAAGAGATATGGGAATATATGTATATATATAACTGATTCATTTTGTTGTGAAGCTGAAACTAGCATACCATTGTAAAGCAATTATACTCCAATAAAGATGTTAAAAAAAAAAAAAAGTTCACTCTATTACTTGTGCACTCCTATTTGGCATCATTCAAACTCCAAACTGAAAAAGCTGCCTTCTGTGCAAGGGTAAAAGTTTTGCTCATTGTGCATAAGTGGTTTTCAAACTGGTTTCTAGAAGGATCGTGGAGAAGGCTGTTGAGAGGAAATTTCTTTCCTTCCCACCCATCTTCTCCATGCCAGCCTCAAATGTATTATATCCATATTTAGTCAAAAACAGTTCAAGACTTTCATGTCTTTTATATATTGTTGATCTGTGCATGATTTAATTTAAATAAAGAGTACTGCTAGTAAAAATATTTTTAAAATCCTTGTTGTATCTAAATAGGATTATACAAAAGATTTTTCAAATACCCAGATCCATCTGGGAATCTATTTCACTGTTTAACCAGAAGCAGCTTCTTCTTTTAGCTGAGAGTGAATAATTCAACGAGAATCTTCTCAGTGATGGAATCTCCCCAGTATTTATGTCCTATGCCTGTATGTTTCAGGCTCTGGGAAGTTCAGTTTCAGAAGAACTTGCAGTCAGTTTGCTCCCTGCATAGCACTATAGACCTTGGCTACTTGCTTATAGGGCCTAGGGCAGGAAAACTTTGTTTATTATTTTTACTGCTATCTCTTTTCCTCTTGGGAGACACAAAGAGAAATAAACAAAAAGAAACCTTTCCCATGCTCACTTGAATATTCCCATTCCTGCTGACTGAGAATAAACATGATCCGTTTGGATGTTTTGGTCAGTTACCTTTGTTCGCACACTCCTTATTTGTCACCTGGAACTTGTACCAGGCTCCAAACTTGTCTCCCTTCCTTTACTGCTCCGTGATCTTGTCCATTTCTAAAATGTCACCTGAATATTTTTTTCTAAATGTACATCTAGTCATACTGCTCTTAAGCGTTTTTTTTTAAAGAATAAAAAAAAACCCTTTATTGGCTTTTCATTTTTACAGGCTATAATTAAAATTCTTTGCCTTGGATCATGAGATCTTTCATGATTTCCAGAATAATACTGATAATTAACAATTATTATGTGTCTCATGGGCTAGTCAGTATAACAGGACATTTCAGTTAATCTCATCTAACCTTTGCAACAACTCTGTGAGGTTAGCAGTTCTATCTCCACTTTTTAAATGAGAAAACTGAGCTTAGAGAGATTAAATAATTTTCCCAAAGATAATGAATAGAATGTTCTCTTCTATCACTAGTCCTTCCTATGCATGCTCATGGCTACAAACACCAAAGTATTCACTGAAACCAATGCTGACACATACACTATTCCCTGTCAGGCCTCTCTGTCTTCCTCATGCTGGGTCCTCTGCCTGCAATGAGAAGAAATCTTATTCACCGGTCAGTCTTTAATTAAGCCCCAAGATCCATATCATTAGTTCCTTAACCATTTCATCTCTTGGAGGCACCGTCTCTCATGAACCAGTTATACTTTGTGACAGGCTACATCAGTAGATGGTGAATCCTAAGTGTGAAAAGTATCCTCTAGCTCACTCCTCACTTGGGGACTATTGATTTCATCAGAAGACAATCATTTCAGGAAATGGAGGAAGGGTTGAATATAGAGAAACTTTAGATTACTGTGGTATTCCCACTGTAGACCATCTAATACCTGCTGATGTTTTTCCTTCTTTTAAAAAAATTGTTTTGATCTACTGAGACCGATGTGCTTGCACAAGAAAGAGTTGGTGCCCAGGTATTTAAATGTCCAACAGGGAGATTCTTATCTTTTTCTAGGTGTTTTTTTAATGAAAAAAATTTTAATTGTGGTAAATATGTATAATGGAAAATTTACGATCTTAACCATTTTTAAGCGTATGGTTCAGTAGTGTTGAGTATATCACACTGTTGTGCAGTCAATCACCAGGACCTTTACAACTTGCAAAACTGAAACTCGATCCCATTAAACAACTCCCCATTCCCCTTCTCCCCTAGCCTTGACCACCACCATTCTACTTTCAGTTTCCATGAGTTTGACTACTCTAGGTACTTCATGTAAGTGGAACCATACACTGTGACTGGCTCATTTCACTTAGCATAATGTCCTCAAGGTTCATTCATGTTGTAGCATATGTCAGAATTTCCTTCCCTTGTAAGCCCAAATAATATTCCATTGTATGTGTATGCCACATTTTACTTATCCATTCATTTGTAGATGGACATTTGGGTTGCTTTCACTCTTTGGCTACTGTGAACAATGCTGCTATGGATATGGGGGTGCAAATATCTCTTTTGAGATCCTGCTTTCAATTTGGGGGGTATATACCCAGAAGTGGAAATACTGCATCGTATGGTAGTTCTGCATTTAATTTTTTGAGGATACTGTTTTTGCCATACTGTTTTCCATAATGACTGCACCATTTTATATTCCCACCAACTCCCAAGAGTTCGAGTTTCTCCACATCCTCTCCAACAGTTGTTATTGCCTGTTTTGTTTAGTTTTGTTTTTTTAAATAGTAGTCATCCTAATGTTGTTCTAGGTATGGTTTTGAATCAAGAGAAACTCTCTCTAAAAGTTCAGTTAGACACTTTGTTATATGGGCCTGTTTGACTCAAAGTTGCATATAATCCAAGATTGAAAATTATTATCCTCTACCATTTTAATAAAAAAAAATGTGCATAGAAAAAGCACAAATGAGGATTAAAAAAAAAAAAAGCTAAAATATTTTTAGCTTTAGTCCAAGCTAGCAGTGTCTATGTGAAACCAGGCGGTTCGGCCACAAAACCACAACCCATAAAATACCCTCCTCCGGGAGGCATCTCCTCTTAGGTGCAGTCACAGTGTCTGGGAGGAACTAAGTAGTTTCTAGGGTGTCAGCCTTAGAAATCTGACTTTATAAGGTATTAGCAATTATCCAACTTCCCAACTAAACCAAGAGTTTCTGGGGGATGGGGGTTGTTCCTGTAAATTTTTGTATCTCCTTAGTGCCTGGCATTGTGCAAGGCCTGTAGTAATTCATCAAAAATTTCGTGTTGGATGACCGCCATGTGCCAGTGAGTCAGCCTGGGAGTCACTGAAGATATAGCAGTGAAGAAAACAGACAAAAATCTCTGCTCTCATGGACCTTAGGGCATGGTGGTGGGGACTGGCTATAAGCACATAGGTGTATGTATAATTGTAATATAGTGGGTATGTGTAGTAATGGTATGGAAATAAAAGCAGGAAAGGAGAATAGTAAGTGGAAAGAGGGGTATGGTTTCAATTTCAACCTGGTTCAAGGAAGGCTCACTGAGATATGTCATTTGGCCAAATACCTAAAGGAAGGGAGTGAGGTATGCTGATTGCTTTCTAGGGGAAGTGTGTTCTCTCTGTGAGAGAACGAGGGCAGAAAGCCTGAGGTGGGAGTGAGTTTGATGTGCTGGAGAGTAGCAAGAGAACCAGCATGTCTCGAGCAGAGTGAGTGGGAGGTAGGAGAAGTGGTCATATACTTGACAGGGAGCCAGATTGCAGAGGGCCTTATAGCCATTGAAAGTCCTTTGGTTTGGGAAGACTTTGGGGGAGGGTAGAGTGTGCTGAGCACAAGACAGACATGATCTGATCTACATTTACATGGATCACTCTGGCTACTATGTTGAGAATTGATTAGGGGCCAAGCGTGGAAGTAAATGCTCCCAAAAGATATTTATTGGTTGAGGGAAGTGGAGTTCATGGTGTTTGGACTTGGGTGTTATAGGAAGGGTGGGCAGGGTTGGCAGCATTCACAAAATACACTACACAAATTCCAGAGAGGCCAGGCCCCTGGCCAGACTGCTCATGGATGACCTGGGTAAGGAGGGCACACTCCAGAGAGTGCAACCTGATGTCTTTGTGGTTGAGTGCGGAACTGCAGAGCAGTGTCTGCTGTCTGCTTTGGGGTTAAGGCACTTACTTAGTCTATTGGAGGCCTTGTGATGGAGCAACGTGTTGAGGTTGGCAAACAGGACAGCTGCCCACAGAGAAGCTCTTTCTTTCTGAGTGAATGGGTCAGACTCACCTTTGAGAAATTTTTGCAGGGCCCAGGTCTGAGGGAATTTGAGCAAAATGTCAATGGGTTTTCGGCAGTGGCCAAGGGTGGCTGTCACAGCTGAGTGGTTCCCACCAGAGAAATTCTTCTTTATTCCTTCATTAGTACTAATGAAACTAACTCTGATGAAAGGAGATCACATGATGAGACCACAGTTGTTTCACCGAAAGTGCTACTCACTTGAGTTGTAAAGCTGTTTATAACGTTTAACCTCGGGCCTACGACTCAAGGAAATAAACTCAAAGGAAACAACCAAAACGTGATTCGTACAGACTTGTCTTGAATTTAAAAGGATATAACATTGAGAGCAATTCAAGTGTTCAGGAAGAAAGTAATAGCAAAACAAATAATCAAAAAAGTTATTTTAAGAAGATAGAATGCTACAAAGCCACTAGAAATAAAAGCTCTGGGGGTTCTTTTGGTCACTGAAAAGTACATAAGAGATTGTTGAGATGAATAATGAACAACACATAATAGAATATTTGTACAGTTGTACCTGTATCAAATATGTGTACTCCCAACAAATGGATTTAGAGAAGTAGAAATAGAGTTTATAAATGAATTTAGAGAAATGACAATTGAGTTTAAACTCATTGGGTTCTTTAATGTAAAATGATTAGACTATAGACATAAACAAAAAATAAAGTCTCCAAAGAAGACAGGGGGTTAGGCATTGAAGGTACGGGATAAGGCTGCTGGCCTTTTGTCCTCATACACCATTTAGACTTTTATTGCTATTTGATACCTAGGCCTCACTTTCCCTAATATGGCCCATTCGCTATGTGCTCAGAAGACTAGCGAAAAAGCAGACAAAGGTGAGTGTCCTTGACTGTTAGCCTTGAAAGTCCACCAGAAAAGGGGGGAAACTCCTACTTGGCCTGTGTACTTGGTCATTGATGAGCCACCGATGATCCAAAGGCCCTATATGGCTTGGCCATCTCTAAGAACAGCCCTGCCACTTGATTTCGGGGTGAAAGATTAGAAAGCTGCCCCTGTGTGGCTACTTTATAAACAAGCCAAGTTATTTACATTGTGGTGGTTAAAAGTAGAGCCAAATTTTACCAGCAAAGTTCCTCTGTTTAGCAAAGATAGTGATAAAGATATACATTCATTTTTCTCCAAGGGGCTCAATAAACTTGCAGAGAAAGTTTTTTCTGTAATATTTAAAATATAGACACTATGGATGGTAGGATTTGGAGTTAATTTTACTTTCTTCTTTAAATATTCCTGTATTCAATCCTGTTGAATTTTTAAAAACAATGGACATATTACTTTCATAACAAAAGGTAAATTTGTTATATTTGAAAGAAAAAAGGTACCTAATCAATATTTTAATTCTTTCTATTGGCCCTTATAAAGATTAATAAGACTAACATAACATAACATTGTAAGTCTCTATGTTGACAACCCTTCTCAATGCCCATCATAAACAATGCTTAAAAATAGGTGACAAACACCACTGACAGATGAATGGATGAAGAAAATGTGGTACATACACACAATGGAATACTCAGCCATAAAAAAGAATGAAATAATGCCATTTGCAGCAACATGGATGGACATAGAGATTGTCATGCTAAGAGAAGTAAGTCAGAAAGAGAAAGACAAATACCATACGTGGAATCTAAAATATGACACAAATGAACTTATCTGTGAAACAGACTCACAAACGTAGAAAACAGACCTGTGGTTTCCAAAGGGGAAGAAGGGCGGGAGAGGGGTAGACTGGGAGTTTGGGACTAACAGATGCAAACTATTATATATAGAATGGAGAAAAAACAAGGCCCTACTATAAAGCACAGGGAACTATATTCAATATCCTGTGATAAATTTAATGGAAAAGAACATGAAAAGAATGTATACATGTGTATAACTTTGCTGTACAGCAGAAATTAACACAACATTGTAAATCAACTATACTTCAATAAAATAAATTTAAAAAATAGATGACAAACTGATAGGTACTATCAGTTAATATCTCTGATACACAAAGATATTTTATAAATCACTAAGAAATGATGAGAAAATGTCCAGAGATGTAAATAGACAACTTACTGTAGAAATGGTCATAAACATGAAAAAAGGGCTAACCTTATTTTTGGTTAAATAAATGCAAATTAGAAGAATAATTAGCTATTGGTTTTCATCCATTAGAGTAGGAAAGGCTAATTACTGATATTCCTTATTGGTTACAGTCAGAGACCATAGGCATTCTCATATATTCCAGTCCATTCAGAGACTATAGGCATTCTCATACATTCTAAATTAATAATTAATTAATTTTTAAAATGAATGAATATTCATTTTCCTGGAATTAAAGTTTTAAATGAGAATATCCTTTGACACATATGTTACACTTCTGAGCAATTTCCTAAGGAAGTAACTGTAAAGTTTTACACAGATTTTATGATTACATTGCTTATTGTAGAATTGCTATATTATATGTATAGCCATTAAAATCATATGGAGAATTACAAAATTGAATGATAAGGGATCCAGATTTGAGGGAGAATAGGAAGTGGTGGGCATGGGGGACCTTGAGCAAACACTCCAAACCCAAAAACTGTTGCTGCTCCAGGTCTGAGCATCACCTTCAGGACTATGCTCAGTGTTGCCCCGTCTTCCAATTTTTCAAGATAAGGCCAAAATTTGGATTTTTACATAACATTTTCCTTATTTAAAAATGTGGGTCACTTCATCAAAATTTTTAAAATGCTGTGTACACCAACATGGTATGGCCAAAACCTAGACTTTTTCAACCCTTGATGTATATCTACCTACTTATATATTTTTACTTCCAAAATTTATGTATGTACAAAGGATGAAAATAACATATGTGTTATGTTTAAAAAATAATTTAAAAATCCTCAATCATGTTACTACCACCCACCTTTAGAAGTAGAACATTAACAAAACCTGTGTGCTCTATGACAATCACATTTGACTCATTTCCCTTCAATTCCCTTCTGGGCAGTTCCTCAACAACCTGGGCGGAAATGGTAGCTGTTCTTAGCACATACAGTGTGCATCATAAATGACAGCTGAGGGGATAGAGGAATGAGGGATGCCTGTTGCTTGGGCCTCTCCACAGAAGTGCAGTCTGTCTCCCTGCCCAAACTGGTACATCAAACTCTGTTCATAGAGGTGTAAGAAAATGATAATGTTAGTAATACTCAATGCAACTGAACATGTACTCTGTACCAATCTCTTTAATTGCTTATGACAAGCTTATAAGGGAGGTACTATTATTACTCCCATTTTACAAATGAGGTAATAGAGGCACAGAGAGGTCAAGCAATTTGCACAAGGTCACAAAGCAATTAGTTGCAGAGATGGGATGCAAACTCAGTTCCATTTGACTTCCCAGCCCACACTTGTAGCCACTATGAAATGCAGTCTTCTTTCAGATCATTTGAGTCTCTTAGGCATTAAAGGCTCTCATGGTAGGAAGTGGCAGGGGTTCAGCTCCTACCCCCGCTGGAGTAGCTTCCAGGGCTTCCCCAGTCAGGGTCTCTCTCTCCTCTGAACCTCCTGCCTGGATCACTCACTTGCCCCAAATATCTTCCTGATCCTTTTCATGGACACATGTTTTGTCTCTCTTCTGTATTTTCAGCATCTTGAAGCAGAGGCCAAGGCTTAAACTCTGCGAAGACCAATCATGCCCAGCAAAACGCCTCCCTTAGTAATCCTGATACTGGTTATTTCCTCCCTTGTTTTTGTTTTTTTAAGTCCCAGCCTCCATGCTACACTTGGTGTATTACTTATTTATTGCCATGTAACAAACCAATCCAAACTTAGTTTCTTAAAATCACAGCCATCTTATTAGCTCATGATTCTGCGGTCAGCAGTCTGGTCTGGGATCCTCTGCTGATATCCCCTGGAATTACTTTTGCAGCTGCAGAAGTTATGGCCTCTGAACCGGGACTGGATGATCTAACACGGCCTTGCTCACAGTTGGAGCACACTGTTGGTCAGATGATTGGTCTCTGGGGACTCAGCAGGAACAGCTCTCCTCCACTGGCCTCTCGTCCTCCAGTAGGCTAGACTCGACTCCCTCAATTTGCAGTCTCAGGGCTGTGTTCCAAGGGAGCAAAAGCAGAAGCATTTATTTTTTCTACATTCTGTTGGATGAAGCAAGTCAAAAGTTAGCCCAGATTGAATGATGGGTGAAATTGATTCTACATCTTTTTTTTTTAAAACCTTTTGATACACTTTACCCATTTCTCCCCCACCCCTGCCTTTGGCAACCTTCAATCTATTCTGTGTATCTGTATCTATGAGCTTTTTTTTTTTTTTTTAAATGCCACATGTAAGAGAGATCATATGGTATTTGTCTTTGTCTGGCTTATTTCACTTAGCATAATGCCCTCGAGGTCCATCCATATTGTCACAAATGTTCAAAGGACTTCTCTAAGTGGAAAAGAAAAGTCATGACTAGAAATATGAAAATTATGAAAGGTAAAAGCTGATTGCCAGGCAATTACTAAACAGCAACAACAAATACATAGTATATCAATATTAAAATCACAGATTCAGGGCAAAACGCATTAAAAGGGATGTCTGCCTTCCAGATTGGTAAAAGGAACAATCTACTAAAAAAACACAACTATCTTTAACTGTTGTACACCTTAAACATGGCCTTAAATTGTGAAGAAATAAAATCTGGTAGAATAATAGTTGGAAACTAAAAATTACAGTGGAAAATAAAAGTAAGGCTGTACTTTAATAACAACCCTACCCCCACCCCAAACAGCTCAACTGAAAAATGAGCACAGGACTTGAATAGATATTTCTCCAAAAAAAGACACACAGGTGTCCAACAAGCACACAAGAAGATGCTCAACATCACTAAAGCAAATCAAAACCACAATGAGATATCACCATTTAGGTGGCTACTATCAAAAAACCAGAAAATAACAAGTGTTGGTAGGAATATGAAGAAGCTGGATCCCTTGTGCACTCTTAGTAAGAATGTAAATGGTGCAGCCACCATGGAAAACAGTATGGTGATTCCTCAAAAAATTAAATCTACCATATGATTCCACTTGTAGGTATATAACCAAAAGAATTGAAAGCAGAGGCTCAAACAGATATAAACCCATGTCCATAGCAGCATTATTAATAACTAAAAGGTGGAAGTAACCCAAGTGTCCATCCACAGAGGAATGTATAAACAAAGCATTATACATACATGCAATGGAATATTAATCAGCTTTAAAAAGCAAGGAAATATGATACATGCTACAACATGGATGAAACTTGAGGGTATTATGCTAAGTGAAATAAGCCAGACATAAAAGGACAAATATTGTGTGATTCCACTTATTTGAGGTACCTAGAGTAGTCAGACTCATAGACAGAAAACAGTATGATGGTTGCCAGGTGCTGGGAGGAGGAGGGAATGGGTGTTATTGTTTAACTTGCACAGAATTTCAGTTTTGTCAGATGAAAAGAGTTCTGTGGATGGATGGTGGTGATGATGGGAGAACCATGTGAACATACTTAATGGCCACTGACTGCACACTTAAAAATGGTTAAGATGATACATTTTATGTGTATTTTACCACAATTTAAATGAGACTACTTTTGATATATTTGGAGAATGATTTAATGAGGACAAACAGCATGGAGAGAGATCAGTTGGAAAGTTTTTCTGCAAATCAGAGAAGAGATAATGGTGACTTTAGCTCAGGTAGTATAAGTGAGGTTGAGGTCAAAGGGAGGGATGGAGAAATAATTAGAAGGTAGGGACAAAAGGATCCAATGGTTGACTAGGTGTGAGTGGAAAGGGAGAGACAAGTCACTCTGGATGTTTGGTTTCAGGCTTGACAACTGGGTGGATGTTGGAGCCATTTCCTGAGCTAAGACAGCCAGGAAGATGGGCAAGACGGTAAATGCAGCTTTGTTGAAGGAAAGCGTTCAAGCTCACAATCCTGGCAAGCTATGTGATCCTGTGCAGGTAATTTAACTACCCTGAACCTCAGTTTCTTCACCTTTAATTAAAAAGGGATAAAAACATCTGATTTTAGAGTTATGGTAAAGATTAATAGAGGCAAATGTACTTATCGTGATACCTAACATATAGTAGGCATTTAACAAGTATCAGTTTCTCTCCTCCGGTGAACTGTCTTGTGATTAAATACCAGATTTCCTCAAGCCACCCCAACCTGAAGGTAAAAAAGGGACTACAGCAATAGCATAAATGTCCCCACCATTTTGGTGGAGACTTACAAATTCCCTTCAAAGAAATCTTCCCAAATTTGTAGAGTCTTAGGACTATCTCACAAAAGGTAATGAGCACAGGGCTTCCCTGGTGGCGCAGTGGTTGAGAGTCTGCCTGCCGATGCAGGGGACACGGGTTCGTGCCCTGGTGTGGGAGGATCCCACATGCCGCGGAGCAGCTGGGCCCGTGAGCCATGGCCGCTGAGCCTGCGCATCCAGAGCCTGTGCTCCGCAACGGGAGAGGCCACAGCGGTGAGAGACCCGCGTACCGCAAAAAATAAATAAATAAAAAATAAAGATAATGAGCACAACAGTGTTTCCAGCTCACACTGGTTTGCCATGTTCTTCTCTGCTTTGGCTGTACAGGACCATTTGCTCCTGGGACTGCTGCTTCCGGTGAAGCAAATGCAAAAGGTGCCAAGAACCTTCTGATGCCTTTGGGGAGATGTTGGGAAATCCCCCTCCTATCACTGCCAGCTTCCACCTTTTGTTATGGAGGCTGGACACTGGATGGTGCCAATGCCACTCACAGGGCCCTCGTTACCATGATTGCTTCTTCGGCACACTGAAACCACTTCATTTTCTTCCCTGATGTGGGGAGACTCTCTTTTCTGTCTTCATACTGAGCTTCATTCTTTTTTTTTTTTTTTTTTTGCGGTACGCGGCCATGGCTCACGGGCCCAGCCGCTCCACGGCATGTGGGATCTTCCCGGACCGGGGCACGAACCCGTGTCCCCTGCATCGGCAGGCAAACTCTCAACCACTGCGCCACCAGGGAAGCCCAGAGCTTCATTCTTTCTGTTTGTACGTTTAGGCCCTGTCTCCTTGGGGACTCCATCATGAGTCCATAGGGCCTGGTTCAGAGGAAAATTGACTAACTGGAATCATACCGAAAATCTGCCCTCTCTTCTAACGCTGAAGCATTATTATCAGGCCAAGCTTTTATGTAAGGGCCGCCCCTCCCTGAGGAAGAGTTATTTTCAATCTCTCATGTAAGTCATCCTCCCTCATCCCACACCCCTTAGGGCCACCTCAACAATCTTCTAGTTACTCTTAAAGTGAATGTTTCTTACACTCTGGTTGAGAATCCTGCTACAGTTTCACATGCAGCTAGGAGAATTTTTAGAAGACTTTACCTCTGAGGAGGAGGAGGGGTAAGAAAGAGCACTGTGAAATGATAGCGTTAAGTTAGGACATGACGGGGTAGGGGCCTGAATTTGGGTAGTGGTCATAGAAAGAAAGGGGCAGATGCAAGAGGCTTGATGAAAGAACAGACAGATACAACAAGTGACTAGACTGGAGAAAGAGGCCCTGATGATTATCATGGATGATTCTGAGTTTTCTAGAAATTCCTGGGAAATTTGATTTGTCTGCATAGTAAAAATTGGAATTCCTTATCCTTAATGCGAATTTTCAGAATCCTGTGCTTACCATCCCCTCACCCTGCCCTGACTCCCTTAAATTCCCCAGGTCTACACTGGAGACCCTCCTTTCTCTGCTGCTTTCTGAGCACCAGGCTTGTGGGTGAGTCATTAGAACACGTCCACTCACCCCACATGTGTAGCCTTCATGAACCCACTGGTGAACTGGTCTCCCAGGGCACTCTGTCTGTCCGTTTTGGCAGTATTGCTTGTTCTCAGCAAGAGATGGAAACAAGAGCCCTGGGATTCCTCTGGGACTGAAGATGGATATCGTTCTCAGCATTCAGATTTGCTCCTAATGAGCATTCTTCACATGCTCACGGTCAGGAGCAACTTAAGAGGTATTGGGAACTAAACAGTTGATTGGATTTCTCCCCACTCTCTTCGTAGTCTATATTTAGGTTTCAGTCTATTAAAAATCTTTTAAGAAGAATATTCGGCACATTTTTGAAATATTAATCTGAACCTTAAGCCAGTGAACAAGAGCAGGGACAGCTCTGGGCAGTTCTCTAAGAGGGTTTTCAGCAGCCCTGTGGTTGGCCCCTTCTTCTTTTTCACCAGTGTCCTCATGCTGGCCCTCAGCTGCTTGGAGCTCTTCACAGGGCACTTCCTCAGGACTGGCCTGCAAAATCTCTGTGGATAAGCCTTTCCTTCCCCCCAGATCCAATACCAGATTGTCATATTCCTAGAGGCATGAAGATAATGGGTGGTTTAATAAGTAGTACTACTACTACTACTACTAATAGTAGATATGGTTTACTGAGTGTCTGGCATTGTGCTTTTCACGCATCACCCCATCTAATCCTCATTTTAGCAGACAAATGTTATTGGCCCTCTTTACAAATGAGGAGAGACTGAAATCCAAGAGTACAAGTAAGTTGGCAAAGGATATGTGACTTGTAAGTGCCAGAGACAGACCCGAATTGTGGGTCTTTCTCATAATATACACCCAGATCAACAATGCTTTTAATCTCTTAATTTCCAGGAGTGATTTCTGATAGGGATTTCAGGACTCAAGACAAGCTCTCAGAGGTTCTAGCTCTGATAAAGGTTTGATTCCAGTGGGGCTTGATTCTTTTAAACTTGTTTTTTAATGAAACAATCTCTTTGCAAAGCTCTCTTTAGTAGAGAAAGACCACATGTCCTAGTTCAAATTGTTTTTTGAAGTCTCATAATCTGTATTTTTTCAGAATATGAGACCATGTGAGCTATCTTTAAAAATTTTTAAACTTAAAAAAAAAAACCAAACGACTCCTACTGCCTCTTGATAAAAGTTATTTAATTGCAATTTTGTCAATGAGAATGAAGGAAAAGTGTGGTCTGTAAAAATATTTGCTGTCTTTGGCATTTCAATTTCCTGTTTCTAAGTAACTCTCAGTGGTTGTCAAACCCTCCATACCTGCCTGAGAACAAACCCTCTCTTACTAAGCTGGGCCCCAAGTGAAATGGGGGAGTGACTGAAAGTAGAAAACAAGCACACTTAGTGCTCCCAGCTTCTTCCTCTCTGGTCTTTTCCCTGCCATTCTAGGCATTTTTTTAAACAATAAAGTAAAATGCAAATAAGACAAATTTTCCGTCTCCCCTCAACTAAGAGGCATCTTCGGACACATTTTTGTGTAATTTAAAGAAAATATGATTTGTAATGGTATGATATCGCTTATATGCGGATTCTGAAAAGAAATGATACAAATGAATTATTTACGAAACAGAAACAGACTCACAGACCTAGAGAACGAACTTACGGTTACCAGTGGGGAAGGGTGGAGGAAAGGGATAGTTAGGGAATTTGGGACTGACATGTACACATTGCTATATTTAAAACGGATAACCAACAAGGACCTACTGTATAGCACAGGGAACTCTGCTCAATGTTATGTGGCAGCCTGGATGGGAGGGGAGTTTGGGGGAGAATGGATACATGTATATGTGTGGCCGAGTCGCTTTGCTGTGCACCTGAAACTATCACAACATTGTTAATTGGCTATACTCCAATATAAAATAAAAAGTTAAAAAAAAGAAAGTAAATGTGATTTTTAATTTTATGGTATTGGTATTTTCAAGGTTTTTTTTTTTTTTTTTGGTCTCTGGTTAAAGGAATTTCAGGTTAAGAAGACTAGGGGGTGGTGGCATGGGGGACACAGAAGGAAGAAATTTGGATAGGATGAGCACAATATACCTTCTCTTTTCCTTAAGGCAGAAAGACTTCATGAGAAAAGACTTGAAGGTAACTATTTCTTTACTTAGTTTTTTTCCTTTGGTGGATTTTGGCAGGGCTGCTCTGTCAGATGATACTAAGGCCCATTTTTTTTTTTTTTTTTTTTTCACTCTGTGTGACAGGGAAACAACCAGGTTTAAAGGAAATAGAGCTGTCCTCTTCTCCCAGCTTGTTGATCTGGGCAATGTTCTTAACACCTAGTGCCCTCAAGCGATGGAGGGGCTAGTTCCTGCCACAGTTCTGATGAGGGCTTAGAGAATGAATCAAAGTTTACAAAATACATTAATTGAACAAGTAGAAACATTTTTAATAAATGCAAAATATTATTAAAACTGAGTGGAGGTTATGTGGAGTAGCCTTGATTTGAAAGTCTCTTAAAATTGAATTACTGTTTTTCCTCTGATTATAAAAGCACTTAAATGCAATACAGAACAAGCTCTTCCTTCCATCTTGCCCTACGCCCACTGCACAAACATAGCAGAGAACAGTGCCAAAGTGGCAGTGATAAACGTGATGTCTTGTTTGGTGTGCCACAAAAACTCACAGTATTATACTGCCCACCCTGTGGTTCCTGCATCAGGAAGATCCCTCTTATATTCTTGCCCAGTCAAGTCCCCCTACCTCCTACTTTCTGGCTAGACCATGATTTTTTTTTAATTGAAGTGTAGGTAATTTATATTATATGAGTTTTAGGTGTATAACACAGTGATTCAATATTTTTATAGATTATACACCATTTAAAGTTCTTACAAAATAATGGCTATATTTCCCTGTGCTGTACAGTATATCCTTGTTGCTTATTTATTTTATACATAGTAGTTTGTATTTCTTAATCCTCTACCCCTATCTTGCCCCTCTCCCCTACCCTCTCCCCAGTGGTAACCACTAGTTTGTTCTCTATATCTGTGAGTCTGTTTCTATTTTGTTATATACATTTGTTTGTTTTATTTTTTAGATTCCACATATGAGTGATGACATAGAGTATTTGTCTTTCTCTGACTTATTTTGCTAAGCATAATACCCTCTAGGTCTATCCACATTGTTGCAAATGGAAGAATTTCATTCTTTTTTATGGCTAATATTCCATTGTATATATATATATCACTTCTCCTTTGTCCATTCATCTGTTGATGGACATTTGGGTTGGTTCCATATGTTGGCTATTGTAAGTAATGGTGCTATGAACATTGAGGTGCATGTATCTTTTTGAAGTAGTGTTTTCACTTTCTTCAGTTATATACCCAGGAGTGGAATTGCTGGATTATATAGTAGTTCTGTTTTTAGTTTCTTGAGAACCTCCATACTGTTTTCCACAGTGGCTGCACCAATTTACATTCCCACTAACAGGGTACTAGGGTTCCCTTTTCTCCACATCCTTGCCAGCATTTGTTATTTGTAGACCTTTGGATGCTAGCCATCCTGACAGGTATGAGGTGAGATTTCATTGTAGTTTTGACTTGTATTTCTCTGATGATTAGTGATGTTGGCCATGTTTTCATGTACGTATTGACCATCTGTATGTCTTCTTTGGAAAAATGTCTATTCATGTCTTCTGCCCATTTTTAATTGGGTTATATTTTTGATATTGAGCTATATGAGCTATTTATATATTTTGGATATTACCCTCTTATCAGTCATTTCATTTGCAAATATTTTCTCGCATTCAGTAGGTTGTCTTTTCATTTTGTTGATGGTTTCCTTTGCTGTGCAAAAGGTTTTAAGTTTAATTAGATCCTATTTGTTTATTTTTGCTTTTGTTTCTTTTGTCTCAGGAGACAGATCCAGAAAGATATTGCTAAGAGTGTTCTGCCTAAGTTTTTCTCTAGCAGATTTATGGTTTTAGGTCTTACATTTAGGACTTTAAGCCATTTTGAGCTTATTTTTGTGTACGGTGTGTATGAGTTTTATGCTAGCTTAAAGCTTCTCGTCTCTTTGGACCATGTGAAATCAATCCCACACCATTGTTGTTCTTCACGTTCATTGAATTTATTGAGACCTGAGGGCTCCCATCATACAGGGAACTATCACAAACAAATCTATTATGATCTTAACCTTGTGTTCCATGGCCACAGCTCACTGCTCATCACTCATTTCCTTAATGTGCTCCTTTCTCTTGACCCAACAAAATAAGCTGGCTTACAGCCTGATCATCCTACAGCAAAGTCCACTGTCAAGTCTTTCCTATTTTCACAGTTTCTAATCAGCTTTTCAGTCTCTTAAATAGGTCCCTCTTAAATGTGGATGAACTTTCAAAGATCCCTAGATATTTGAGGAAAAACTTTACATGAAGTGAACTCAGAGGAAGCAAAGACAACGTAAGAAGTAAAGAAAAAAGAAAAGACCAAACAGATTCTCAGAGAGATAAGAAAAGATAATAAATCCATGAACAAGGACAGGATACAATAAAAAGGTATATTAAGAGAATAAAAAAGAGCTCTAGAAAAAAATTGATGGCAGAAATTAAAAATTAAACCAAATGTTTGATAGAAAAGTTGAATAAATGTCACAGACTGAATTGTGTCCCCCACCAGACTCATATGTTGAAGCCCTAACCCATCCCCCTAACCCCAGTACCTCAGAACCTGACAGTAATTGGAGATAGGGCTTTAAAGAGGTAATTAAGTTACATGAGGCTCTTAGAGTATGCTCTAATCCAATCTGACTGATGTTCATATAGAACACCCAGACAGACAGCAGGGTGTGTGCACACAGAGGGACAACCTGTGAAGAGCAGTGAGAAGGCTGATGCGTGCAGGCTGAGGAGAGAGGTCTCAGAAGAAACCACCTCCACTGGCAACTTGACCTTGGACTTCCAGCCTCCAGAACTGTGAGAAAATAAATTTCTGTCATTTAAACCACCCATTCTGTGGCATTTTGTTATGACAGCCATAGGAAACTAATGTAGTAAATTTCCCAGAAAATAGTGTAACAGCAACAACAAAACCAAAATGAGCAACCCAAAACAAGAAGATGGAAAATGTAGAACAAAAAGAAATTAGACAAATAATTTAAGTGGTTCAAGATCTTATAAAGAGAAAGCAGACAAATGGAAGGAAGAAAAGTATAGAAGAAATAATATAAGAAAATAAGATTAAAAAGCTTTGCCAAGTGCCTAGTGTAACAATATAAGCAAACCACACACCAAATCACATTATTGTGAAACTTCAGAACACTGGGAATAAAGAGCAGATCTTAAAATCTCCCTGAAAGTATAAGAAAGAAAAAGAAAGTTCAAAAGTTGATCAAATACAATGAAACAGAAACCAGGATGTTGTTAGGTTTCTCAAGAAGAGAAAGTATACATGAATAATTGCAGGTAATTGTAAACTCATTTTATTAATTGAGTAAACTCATTTAATTAATTGTCTCTATGACCATATCTTAAGAAACCTCAAGAAACTTTTCTAGTAATATGTAAGAATGATGTCTTGTGTCTTGCTCAAATTATTAAACACCACTGTTCTTAGTAAGTTGTAGTGTGTTCTACATCAGTGCTCAGTAAAAGTTAAAGAAAAATAAGAGATTGGACTAAATGTGATTTGTGTCAGTGGGTTTTGCTGCCACCAAAGAATTATACCATTGTGCTGGTCAGATGACATTTGGATAACATGATTCTGCTCTAAGCCACAGAACTAAAGGGGACTTTTCCAGAAGACAAAGAATAGGAAAGCTAATTAAATTAGAGTAGTCATGTGAGAAGAGGGTGAAGGAACTAAGGATGTAAAAGCTGAAACAGGAATGTTTTAGTGAGGTCAAAATTTTGATCTTCGATTTGTTGAAAAGCCCTCATACGGAAAAAAGATTAAACCTATTCAACGTGGACCAGAGACCAATGATGCTTCGGGGAGAGACATTTTGGTTCAATAGAAGGTATATTAGTTTTCTTTTGTTGCTGTAACAAATCACCACAAACTTAGTGGCTGCAAATACCACAGATTTATTACTTTTTAGTTCTAGAGGTCAGAAGAAATGGATCTTATGGGACTAAAGTCAAGGTGTCAGCAAGGCTGCACTGGAGAATCTGTTTCCTTGCCTATCTAGTTTCTTGAGGCAGCCTTCATTCCTTGGTTCCTGTCCTCCTTTCTCCATCTTCAGAGCCAGCAGTGTATCATCTTCCAATCTCCCTGACTCTGACCCTCTTGTCTCCCTATTATAAGGACCCTTATTGGGCCTACCTGGATAATCTAGGATAATCTCCCATCTCAAGATCCTTAACTTGATCTGTAAATTCTGTTTTGCCATATAAGATAATATATTCACAGGTTTGGGGGGTTTGGATATAAAATCTTTGGGGGCCATTATTCTACGCACCACACTAAGAACTTTCTAATTGCCATGGTGGTTTAGAGATGCTATGGGTTGTCTTGGGAACCAGTGATTTACACCCATTGCTGGGAATGTCCAACCAGTAGGAATGCTGAGGGGGGATTTTATGGGCAATTGCACTAGGTCTTAAAGTCTTAAAGTCCTAATAATCTTGAAATTAAAAGCAATAATCACTCTTTTTTCATGATGTAGAAATTAAATCTGAGAGTGCATGACACTAAGGCAGCTGGATGAAAAGAAAAATCAATCTTACTATACTTTATGATACTTGCATGGAATTTGAACTTTTCACTCATTTTAAAATTATGCAAGCATGATTTAAAAGATAAGAAAAATAGTTTGAGGTTCTACCATATAGAATCAATTAGTGGACTGGAATGATAGAGTATAAGGAGTATTTTTCATTGGTTAGCTATAATTACCATAAAGCCTTTAAAAAAATGTTTCCTTACAACTTCAACTCATTGGTCCTATTCTGCTTTCTGAAGCTAGACAAATTAAGATCAGCCCTTTTACGTAAGACAGCCTTTCTGATATATAAAGAGGTTTGCCATATCCTCCAAGTCTATTCCATAGTCTAATCATCTGCTTCTTTGGATAGGCTATAGTGCATATGCCTTTATTTTATACTAAATTCTGGACTTTACATGTCTTTTCAATTGAATCTCATTGGTTAAATCAATTGGTTAAATTTGTTAATTTTAATTTTTTCTGTCCATTGTTCTGGCCAAGGCCACCTATACACATATATACACATATATATGTATATGTATATACATATATACATATACACATATACATATATGTATATACATATACACATACATACACATATACATATATATGTATATAACTATATACATATATATTTTTATATGTATTTCTATATGTATGTATGTGTATATATATATATATATGTATTTTTTAAAACTTTATTTTAGTCCAGTATAGTTGATTTACAATGTTAATTTCTGCTGTACAACAAAGTGATTCAGTTATACATATATATACATTGTTTTTCATATTCTTTTCTATTATGTTTTTTAAATTGTATGATTCCTTTTATATTATTTTATTTTTTTATTGAAGTATAGTTGATTTACAATGTTGTGTTAATTACTGCTGTACAGCAAAGTGATTCAGTTATACATATATATACTTATTTTTAAATATTCTTTTCCATTATGGTTTATCATGGGATATTGAATATAGTTCTCTGTGCTATGCAGTAGGGCCTTGTTGTTTATCCATTCTATATATGATAGGTTGCATCTGCTAATCCCAAACTCCCAATCCATCCCTCCCCCAACCCCCTCCCCCTTGGCAATCACAAGTCTGTTCTCTATGTCTGTGAGTCTGTTTCACAGATAAGTTCATTTGTGTCATATTTTAGATTCCACATATAAGTGATAACATATGGTATTTGTCTTTCTCTTTCTGACTAACCTCACTTAGTATGATAATCTCTAGGTCCATCTGTGTTGCTGTAAATGGCATTATTTCATTGTTTTCTATGGCTGAGTAGTATTCCATTGTATATATGTGTTGCATCTTCTTTATCCATTCATTTGTCACTGGACATTTAGGTTGTTTCCATGTCTTGGTTATTGTGAATAGTGCTGCTGTGAACATAGGGGTGCATGTATCTTTTTGAATTAGAGTTTTGGCTGTATATATGCCCAGGAGTGGGATTGCTGGATCATATGGCAACTCTATTTTTAGTTTTTTGAGGAACCTCCATACTGTTTTTCATAGTGGCTGTACCAACTTACATTCCTACCAATAGAGTAGGATGGTTCCCTTTTCTCCACACCCTTTCTAGCATTTGTTATTTGTAGACTTTTTAAATGATGATCATTCTGACCAGTGTGAGGTGGTACCTCTAATAATTAGTGATGTTGAGCATCTTTTCATGTACCTGATGAAGGCCAATGATATATTTTTAAAAAATTATTCATTCATCAGGGGTTTTTTTGGGGGGGGACACTATGAACAAAACATTATTTTCATGACACTTTGAGTGGGGATCTTTATTTGTTGGTATTAATTCCTGCATTGGGTGAATATTTTACTAAATAATGTTTGAGATAAATTGTTCAGCAAACTTCATTGAATGTTACTAGGGTAAAGCTCTTTGGGGACATATAAAGAAATGGCCTTTGCTTTCAAAGAGCAGATCTGCTATTCTGTGACACTGTGCTTTTCCTATTTGTCAGGCTGATCATGGAACTAATACAATTTGTTATAAATAATATAAACAGGAGGCTTCTCTCCACTAACTAGTGAAACTCAAGACAGCGGAATGCTATTGGTTACTTTATTCCTATATTACTCAAGTGAGAGGGGAATTAGAAAGCATTTTGTTTATTCTAGAAAATTTTGACGCTTCAAAATCAAATATTTCCTCCATCATTATCCCTGAGCCACAGGGATGCCCAAAGGGTCAAGATTAGACTAAGACATAAAGAGACAGTCAGTCAATGGAGTGTGATACCTACTCAAATATATTTCTCACATTGACCTGCTCCTGGCACTGGATATTATATTATTTTTGATTCATTCCTTTACGCTCAGCATTGCCCACTCCCAGTAATCTCCTTTAGAATTCAGTTTTTCTTTCCACAGCAAATCTCTTGGTGTGACTTAGTTTATTTATTTATTTATTCATTTTGAATTGAACAGCTACCTATTTATTTAATGTATCACACACAAAGAGTTTCTCTGATCTAAGAATTATTTTAAAACAACCGTTCCCTTATAGATAAGTATTTGTAAATTAGATAAAGTACTTTTTTTCTGTTTTACCATATTTTTAAATGAATTTTTATTGGAGTACAGTTGCTTTACAATGTTGTGTTAGTTTCTGCTGTACAGCAAAGTGAATCAACTATACGTATACATATATCCCCTCTTTTTTGGATTTCCTTCCCATTTAGGTCACCACAGAACATTGAGTAGAGTTCCCTGTGCTATACAGTAGGTTCTCATTAGTTACCTATTGTATACATAGTAGTGTATTTATGTCAATTCCAATCTCCCAATTCACCCCACCCCCTTTTCCCCCCTTGGTATCCATACGTTTGTTCTATATGTCTGTGTCTCTATTTCTGCTTTGCAAATAAGTTCATCGATATCATTTTTCTAGATTCCACATGTAAGCGATATTATACAGTATTTGTTTTTCTCTTTCTGACTTACTACACTCTGTATGACAGTCTTTAGGTCCATCCACATCTCTGCAAATGGCACAATTTCATTCCTTTTGGTGTGACTTAGTTTAATAAGGCAAATTTATTCTTTAAGTTTTAGAATTAAGCTGCGTCAGATTCTTTAAGTTTTAGAATTAAGCTGCATCAGATGATTGAGAAAGATCTTGTACAGAAACTCTAAAAAAGGGAATTGAAGGACCTGGAAATTCCTAGCAACAACCTATTTTACATATTTGCCCCACCTAGGATTGTTTGGACTATGAACTCCCTACCCAGGAGGCATCTGAGCTTGGTAACTGGATATAATTGCTGAGTGAAGTTTTGACAGTCCAGGAATAGGAAATGAATTTGGCATTTTGAACACAAATGACTTTTAAACATAAAAAGGTCTAAATGTTAGTTAGCATTTGGGTCAGTTTTAGAACACACACATACCTAAAACCCTGAGGAAATAAACAGTGTACTGCAGTTGAGTTATGTCAGAAAAACTAGATAATTTAGACTCCAAATATTTATCTTCCTTCAGTTTTTTTGCTTAGTTTAGGTAAAATATAAGCACATCATCCACATTACTCAGGTGATATTATTAATGTGGCATTTTTTTCAGTAGATAAAAACAACATATCTAATTTATTTTAGAAATGATAATTTTGTAAAGATATCTTGTTTTTAAATGCAGCCTATTCAGACTCCACAAGAATCTGATGAACTAGTGTTAGATTATTTTTCGTAGGCCTTTTCTTTAAAAGGGTCACATCACACATAGCAAGCCATCATTTTGTTTGCGCTCTTTCTCCCCTCCTTACTTTCCACCCCAACTTCCCGAATTTCCTCTGAAGCTCCTAATTCTTTTCTTTCAATTATATGGAGTGATTTCTATCTTTCTACAAAGTTTTGTCACCACCCAATGCCAAGACCCATAAATTTTAGCTTATGCTCCATGTGGGCTTATCAAAGCATTTTTCCCAACAAAAACAACTCTTCCCGTAAGAGGAATTCTTGTACTAGCTGCTATGAAAACTAAATACAAACAAACAAATAACCCCCAAACCAAACTCTATCTTATTGTTGATGTGACAAAACTTTGGCATCAGCAAGAAATAGCAAATAACTTTACATTTAATTTACGATCATCTCCATCCACTAAAAGAAATCATTACACTTTTTGTTTTAGATTTAAGTCAGTGAATGTATTATGCATATTTCAAAGTTGATCTTTTAATCCAAGTTTTTATTCAATTCCATTACAAGGGTTTGAGCAACATGGTCAGTTTGAATATTTGTAAGCCAGTGGAGTTGAACAATGAGTTTCATGAGGAAAAATGTCACAGATTAAATAATGAAAAAGCCAATATGTTCTTTTAAAAAAAATGTGGTAAAATACATGCAACATGAGACCTACCCTCTTAAATTTCTAAGTGTACAGTACAGTGTTGTACTGTGGATCTCAAGAGATTTTCCATCTTGCGTAACTGAAATCTTATACCAATTGAATAGCAACTCCCCATATCCCTCTCCCCTCATCCCCTGGCAACCATCATCCTACTTTCTGTTCCTATGAGTTTAACTACTTTAGATACCTTGTAGAAGTGAAATCATGGAGTATTTGTCCTTCTGACTGGTGTATTTCATTTAGCATAAAGTCCTCAGTGTGTATCCATGTGGTCTCGCATGATAGTATTTCCTTTTTAATGGCTGAATATGAATACAAAATTCCATTGTATGTATATATACCACATTTTCTTTATCTGTTCATTTGTCAATGGGCAATTTAGGTTGCTTCCACCTTTTGGCTATTGTGAATAATGCTGACATGAACATGGGAGTGCAGAAATCTCTTTGAGGTCTGGATTTCAATTAATTTTATTTTTTTCAATTCTGGATATATATATCCTGAAGTGGGAGCTGTAGTGTATGGTAGTTCTCTTTATATTTTTTTGAGGAAAATTCATACTGCTTTCCATTGAGGCTATACCATTTTATGCTCCCAGCAACAGTGCACAAGGGTTCCAATTTCTCCACATCCTTTTCAACATTTATCTTTTGTCTTTTTGATTATAGCCATTCTAACAGGTGTGAGGTGATATCTAATTTTGGTTTTGATTTGCATTTCCTGATGATTAGTGATGTTCAGCGTCTTTTCCTACATGTGTTGGCTACTTGTATGTCTTCTTTGGAAAAATGTGTATTAAGTCCTTTGTCCATTTGAAATCGGGTTATTTGCTTTTTTGCTTTTTTTAAGGAGTCCCTTACATATTTTGGATATTAACTCTTTATCAGGTATGTGGTTTTCAAGTATTTTCTCCCATTCCATAGACTGTTTTTTGACTCTGTTTCCTCTGCTGTGCAGAAGCTTTTTAGTTTGATGTAGTCTCACTTATTTAGTTTTGCTTTTGGTGTTATATCCAGGAAATCAATGCCAAAACCAATGTTATGAAGCTTTTCCCTTATCAAACTTAAAAATTTTTTTCATTGTCAATTAGTGTGGACAACAGACATTGTTACCCTATTTCTTAATCTTCCCTCTTCCTTGACTTCTACCCATCACTGACATCCACCAGCTTGAATCAGGGTGGCCTACGTGCACGGTGCCCTCTAGGTTGGGCAGTGCATTGCCCGCACTTCTTTGAAAGGTGGTCTCAGATGGAATAAGGGTGAAATTATTTAGTATTTTCCATCTTCAGGAAAGCTGTTGCTAATTGTTGGTGTCATCTTTCAGCCGATTAAAATCCCATTAAAAGGGAAAAAAGAGGGGTATGAGGTGGTTGTAATGATGGAGTGAGGCTCAGGAATGGTGTCTCTCTTTACAAAAAGTATACTTAAGTCTCTTTATTTTAAACTTTCTCTGGACCACCTAAATCACTATCTCTGTATCCTGGCCAACAAAGGAATCTAAGTTTATAGCTTCTACTTAATCACCACTCACTCACTTCTTAACTTTGTGTAGTCTTACTTCTGTCCTACACATCATGAAGAGCATGTTGCTTCCAAGAACATTAATGATTTCTTAATCACCAAATCCTCTGTAGAGTCTTCTCCTGATGACAGCTCTTTCCTGGAAAGCACCTTCTCCTATGTTACAAAGCCCTATTCAAGTCAACAACAGCACATCTTTATGGAGTGCTTATTATGTGTCAAGTACTTCCTGAAGTACAGAAACCAGGATAATAGCTGAGAGATGATTCCAGAAACTGCATCATCTGATAAGATTGAACCAATTGACATGAAGAAAAAATAATGTTCTTCTAGAGCAGCACTGTCCGATAGAAATATAATGCAAACCACATATGTAAGTTTAAACTTTCTATTGATAGTAGTCACATTAAAAAAGTAAAAGGAAATAGTGGAAATTAATTTTAATGTATTTTATTTAAATCAATATATCCAAAATATTATCATTTCAACACATAATAAAAAAATTTATTAGTGAGATATCTGCATTCTTTTTTGTACTAAGTCTTCAAAATGTGGTATGTATTTATGCTTAGAGCACACCTCAATTTGGACTAGTCACATTTCAAATACTTAATAATAGTACATGTGTCTGGGGGCTGCCGTACTGAACAGTGCCAATCTAGAGTAGAAATAGAACAAACAAAAATAGAGACTTCTTTGGGGCTTAGAAGTAGAATGATTTTTATTAGTGATAAAGAATTATGACTGTCCAGCAATGCAACAGACTTCCAGAGGAAGCTCTTGAGTGGGAATAAAGCTCAAACTAGGAATGTATCAGCTAACTTTTAATGTCCCTCAATTAATTACTTAAAAAACCCCAACAATAATTTGGGGGCAACAATTTAGACAATGCAGAGTTGGGAAAGAATGCTTAATAATTTCCTCTCTTCTACTCCTAATCTTTAAGTTGATAAATATTAACAGTTTGGTATATATTCTTCTAGATGTTCTCTATATTTATACAAAGATATACAATAAAATTGTGCACATGCATGGGTGCATGCACACACACACATGCAGGGTTTTTAATTTTAAAAATGAGATCATGAAAGTATAAGTCCTTCCACATTTTACTTACTAATATATTATTGACATTTTTCTAGGTCAATATAGGTGTATGCCACTCATTTTTAAATAGCTGTATCATGTTCCATCTAACTGATATACGATAATTTATGGAAGCAGTCACCTACTGATTGATATTATATCAGGAGTCTCCTGACAAGTTCTTTCGGGCCACCTCTGATTCCAGCCACAGTTGAAGAGAACAATTCCATGCAAATGCAGAATCAGCTTAAGCTGACAGCATGTTGCTTCAAACATGTGCCCTGAGTCTTTTGGTTTTTTTTTTTTTCCTTCTCCCTCTGGAGCTTCTCTAATGGTTGTGTTGTCACCTCTGACCTCCAGTGGACGATCCTGTAAGTTATTCAGGTGGCAGAATCAGGCCTTATTTCCCTCAGGGATGATCACATTTCATTCTTATTTTGGTTTGTCAATCTTCCCTGTCTCACTCCCCCTGGTCCCTCATTCCCATCACTGAATCACCTTCCAAATTGTGGGTGCACAAGTCCTTCTCTCAGATGACAAACAAACATGATTTTTACGTTAAGAAAGTGTCCCTTGAAACTTCTTTTAAATATTTTATGTATCAGTGCTTTTTCAAATTTCTAAGTGTTAGATTCTCAAAACTAAATATGTCATCAAATTACATTTCGAAAATGCTATAGCAAATCACAGGCCTATCAGTGGTATGTACTAATGCCCATTTATACACATGCTAACCAGCAGAGGTATTATTAACTCTGTGATTTTTGCCATTCTGATTTGAACAAAATGATGTGTCACATGCTGTAATTTTCCTTTCAGTGAACTTAGGGAGGTGAGCATCTTTTCATGTTCTTACAGATTTTTTTTTTTTTTATAAATTTATTTATTTATTTATTTTTGGCTGTGTTTGGGTCTTCGTTGCTGCACGCGGGCTTTCTCTAGTTGCACTGAGCAGGGGCTACTCTTCATTGCAGTGTGCAGGCTTCTCACTGCGGTGGCTTCTCTGGCTGCAGAGCATGGGCTCTAGGTGCGCAGGCTTCAGTACTTGTGGCTCGCGGGCTCCAGAGCACAGGCTCAGTAGTTGTGGCTCACGGGCTTAGTTGCTCCACGGCATGTGGGATCTTCCCGGACCAGGGCTCCAACCCGTGTCCCCTGCATTGGCAGGCGGATTCTTAACCACTGTGCCACCAGGGAAGTCCTTTACAGATTTTTTAAATTCAATCCATGAAACAAAAATAAATCCCCAATAGATTAAAAGTTATGAACGAAGAAACATAGTAAAAATATTCAAAGATAATTTGAGAGAAAGTTTAACTATGTGTGAGGGAAGATATTATTAAGCTTGTAGGAAAGACATTCTTAACCATAAATAAAGATGGACAGATTTGACTACATTGAAATTTGTGTTTTAAAGTTTTTTGGTTGAGCAAATAATACTGAAAGAATTTTAATAAAAATGCAGTTGTCAAAAGACAAATGATGGATTGGTTAAAATATCCACAAAACATTTAACAGACACTATGAAGTGACATGAGAAGGTCAAAGTACCTTACAGAAAAACAGGCAAAGAATAAAAACAGAAGAGAACAGGTATGATTTCTTCCTTGCTTTTGCCAGTATAATTTATGTTATTTTTAAGTGCGTATGCACGCACATATGCGCACACACACAGAGGCCTGTGAGCCCATAATGAAACTCTTCAAGAGAATTTGCCCAGACAGAGCTTACTTTGACTTGGGAAATAAATCAACTGCTCTGTAATTTGGAGGCCATATCTGTGTAATACAGTAGGAATTAGAAGTGATCTAATACGTTTTGTTTACCTAGACATGAGAAAAATTTCCTTGTATTATCTGGATTGCTATTCATACACCTAAATTCACTTGGCCTGCATCATTCAGCTGATCACTCCCAATATATTCGATTAGGCAATTTCTAGACCTTATATATGCACTTTATTGTGTGTATAGTTCTTCCCATAATATCAGCCACCAGGTAAAACCCCCAAGGCACCCACCAGTCTGCACCATTTATTTTGATATCTTAAAAGTATTAAAAATATCATTTTACACAGAACATAAACTAGATATACTGCAATACAGCAATGTCAGTCGCTTGACATTACTATTCCTTCTCTAATCAATGCTCCATGGTGAAATAATAGTATTTCTTAATCCTTATTTGTACTGACTGAAATTCCATGAATTATGACTCTTCTCCAAAGCTGGTGAGTTATAAAGTTAATAGCTGTTCACACACAGATAAAATGTTTACCTCTATTTGGCCTTTGGATGTGACTTCCATAGGGGAAGATCTCATGAGATCTCAGATCCATGGGCTGTATCTGGTGTGCCAGAGGTTTTTATATGGATTTTTATATGGATTCTAAGTTTAAGATTTCAATAGGCCTCTGAAGTACAAAAGTTGGGGCTGTGTTTCCTTCTCCATTGAATTAACCACCTTTTGCTTGGAAGTCTATTTATTTTAAGTGTAACTAGAGAATGGAAAAGGCCTCCAATTGCAAGTGCTCACTGGGAGAGGAGAGAAGAAATTGGTTCTTCCTTTTGTGGTTGCTATTGTTAAATTCCAGATGAAAAGTGGTTAGTGACATTAGACTGTGAAAAGTGACCTCAGATGATGTTTTTAGAGGCTGAGATAAACAGAAATCTGATGCAGTTAACTACATATTTAAGCAGTTGAATTTATTTTATTGAATTTTTACCAAGTTGCATAAACCCTTAACTTGGAGGATATTTTTCAGGTAACTTAGGTTCAAACTTAAATTTCTTAAAAACAACTAATGCATATGTAAAAAGAGAAATGAAACTTCTCTCTAGGTCTGTCTACATAATTTATTTTATGTCTGGAGCATGAGTTTATATATATATTGTCTGTGGCTGGTCATATGACTCATAATTTATAAGAATTTAGTGTATTGTGTAGTTAACGGTTAACTGCCTGTGAAGTCCAGAAGGGTACTGTTAAGGTCCTGACATGAAAGACTACAGCACAGGTTTATCTGTGAGGCAGTTATGGGAAAGTTATAAAGTGATCCCAATTGATAGCTGTTTTGTCCATTGACGTCAAGAGCATTTCATAGTTTGGTGTTTGGTGTACTTTTTAGATTCTAAAGGCATGGCTGATGTATTTAGAAGCATTAATCTCTGACTCAAAGATTTATTGTTAACCCTTATCATTTGTTTTTAATAGAGAAGCAGCTATGGAACGGCAAAACTCTTCCACTCCTCCAAGCTATCTTTTTACCTGGAAAGAGAGGTCAGTAATTATTCACTCACATGCTATGGAATGGTGAGTCTTTAGTAATTAATTTAGAAAGAAAATGTGATTGGGCACAAGAGCAGGAGACATGGAGTCCTACAAAGCAAGTGCAATTTACTCTATTTACATATATTCTTCAATTCTGTGTGTGTGTGAATATATAAATATGCCATACAAGGGCTATCTTCCAAAGTTGTCATCTTAGGAAGGTATATACTTACTCCAATGATGAAACCTTTGCTTAATAAATATTTAGAGTAGAATTTTAAAATGTCAATGTTTCTAATAATATTTGGCTTCTCTAATAACATTTGGCTTTAATTATGTAAGGCAGCTTCTCATTTTATGCATCCTTATGTATCCAGCTGGGATTTGAAAAGACTGAACACTGTTCTGTGATAACTCTGCATGCCCCCACTTCCATCCCGTTTAATTTCATTCAGCCACTTAAGATACTTGATGGAGAGAGCTGTGGGGTGTGAGTTCAAAGGGAGCTCTTGTTTCTGGCCCTAGAATTTGATTTGTATGACCTTGGGTAAATCATTTATCTCCTGAGCCAGATGTAAAGAAAGAAATATGTGATGTTTGCTCCTGGGAAATGCTATGAATTTCTTTGATAGTCACAGAGAAAAAGTTCCATGTAAAACTAGGTTACAGTATTTGTCTTCTCAAGAATTCAATATGGTTAGTCTCTTGTGAAATAGGTGGGTAGATAGTAATCAGATGAAAATGATCTCCCTGAAGTAGTATTTTCACTTTGTTCATTTTGAAGTTTCACAGCCATTTTTAAGACACAAAATAATAAAGATTTAACACTGTTACCACTGAAGAAAGCTCTAGGCTTGGAGGTGGAAGGAAGCCATATAGTGGGCAAGGCACCTTATTTTACAGTTGTAGGAACAATAAAAGGTATTTCATGATTGTAATAACTTTGCTATTTACTTGAGGACAGTCTAGACTAAAGTTTGTCATACCAATTACTAGCACATAAAGGTTAATCCCTGATTAACCCTGCAATGACTTCTGGTAACAAATAATGCTGACCACACAATGCAGACTATTAGACAGACTTATGTAATAACTTTTTTATAGGGTCCAGCAAATTGTATATTACTCAAAAGTGACTGGCTTTATTTCAGTAAAAGGATATTCCAATATTATGTACCTTCGTTTGATTATTTAATTTCTCTCAGCTTTAGTCTTCCTATATGGTTTATACAATATTTCTCATAACACACACATCCAATAACTTTTTAAGGAAATAAATAGTAGAAATGAGAAAGAAACACAAATTATATATGATAAAGGTACTAGTAGCTATTATTTATTGAGTACTTATTGTGTAATAGTTTCTGCTCACTATTTTACCTGTATTATTTCATTTAAACCCCTCAATAAATATATGAGGTATCAAGTATTGTTATCATCCCGAGTTTGCTGATGAAGAAATAGGCTTAGAGAGATTAATTAATTTAAACAAGGTTGCACAGCTGGTGAGTGACAGAACAGGGTTAAAACCCAGAGAGTATGATAGATAACCAACAAGGACCTACCGGCACAGGGAACTATACTCAATATTTTGTAATAATCTATAAGATAAAAAAATCTGAAAAAATAGATATATATGTATGTATAACTGAATCACTTTGCTGTATACATGAAACTAACACAACATTGTAAATCAACTATACTTCAGTAAAAAAAAGAAGAAAAACATTATCTTCAAAAACGAAAAACAAAACCAAAAACCCAGACAATAAGGCTCTCTAGCACTTTATGAAGTGAGTAGGTACTAAGAACTATATACAAAGTAGTAGCTTATAGATAATGATTAAAGTACAGAGTCTATCATTTCATTCATACTGAGCCAGATTTCCTCAGGGCCTTGATTCCTAGTGGTCAGAAATCCCATACTGCTAATGGCCTGGTGCAGGGTGGGCTGAGCAAGCCAGCATTAGGGAGCCATCAGACCATAGCTTCCTCTTCTCACCTACTGACCTGAGAAATGCAGAGGTAATTGGGCCAGATCAGCTCTGGTCTGGAACCCCCAGGGGGTGTATGACCAGGAGTACTGGAGAACTGTTGTCTGCTCAATCTGATGGCCACTTCTCCAGGCTTCCTTTCGCTCCTGAAATGACTTTTTGGCAAGGTCTTCTGCCATCACCATTATGATGGCTGCATACAGCTTAAGGGGCAAGTCACCCATTTATAATCCTAAACCTGGATGTTGAAGAAGATAAGGAAGAGGGTCCGTTGTGTGGTAGAAATGATTCTAAATTATACTCCCCAGAACTGCTGTGAGCGGCAGGCCCTGAACCTCTCATTCCTGCCTCAACCCCTGCAACAACTCTTCTTTCTCCCGAATATCCATTTTGGGATTCTGTGTGAGATTTTGTATCATAACATATTTCCTGGAAAAAATACATTTATAGTTACTAGTGTGGTGTGAAGGCTGACTCGTTTTTCCTTTAGGGAGAAGATGCACTCTCAGACCCAAGGGAACATTTATTATTGCATCCTCTCAAGGGTTCTTAAAAGGATACAATTAATAAGACATTAAGATATGACACTTTTGCAGCTGATAGATCTTTATGCCTTTTTCTTGTTATGATATTATGTCTTTTATTTTATGCCTTTTTCTTGCTAGGATATTAAGTCTAAGAAAGATTTGTAGACAAGGTATTTAGAATGGCTTTTTAAAAAATTCCTTCAGAGGAAAGGAAACCCTTTCATAAGTTGGTATAAATGGGAAAACTTTGATTCGTATTCCAGAAGAAGAATCATGCATGGAAAACCCCCAATTTAAAGGTCACTTTAACTGAAACTGAAAGAAACAAGTTCAGAAAATAAAACCAGAGAAAGAGAGACAAAGTAATGTTCTTCAAGTTGTAAAGAGATGTGAAACTTTTCCAAAGTGTTATCTCTGGGAAAGTTATGAAGTCATTTGCCATTTTTCTTAATCTAAATTATTTGATCATCTATCCAGAAAACAAAACTAAGTATTTCTTAAGAATTTTGAGGAGAATTCCTAGCCTTACATGGAAGGAATTCTCTTTTTTTTTCTTGGAGTTCCTTTAAGGGGAATTTTTTACTGTTGAAGGAAATGTTCCATTAACATTTTACATAAAGTTTCCTTAAGAGTGAGTCATAGGGTTAGTCAAAGTCAAAGGGTTATTTTGTCTTCTGGGGTCACAGAATGCCTGAGGAGATGATTTGTATGTAGTTGAAAGGTGGTTGTGGTCGTAGAGTTGTCTTAGTAACAAAAGAGGTGTATTCCTGGGTTCTTTTCTGAGGAGGATGGGGTTTGGAGGTTTGTTTTCCTGCTGGAGTAATTCTGATATCAGAATCGTCTGCTGGCACTTGTACCCTTACATCCCTCATAAATTCTTCCTTGTAATGCTGCAGGAAAAACTTGAGAACTATGTTTCTTGGGCTATTTTGCTAGTAGGGTTCCATATTGTCAGGACTCTGCCAATGAGATGCTTTCATATGGGATCTCAAAGGTGGAAGAGGGAAGGGGGCAGACATTTTTTTTTGTCTGTCCCTTGGCCATAGTGGGCTGATGAGTAGACTTCCTGGATGTCCAGAGGTGAGTGGTTGCTATCTTACCCATTTTGGAGCTGTGAGAAGCTGGAAAAGTTGGCAGCATCTACATGCATGGTTCTGATTTTGGGTGGCAGCAGCTTCGTTTTTCTTTGTGGCCACAAACTTGAGATTTATAGGAGCTCCTCCTGACTTTTGCTGCTCCAGTCTTTACAATAGTTTTTTTTAAAGCACCTAATTCCTTATATTGAATCCATTCCTGGTTAAAATACTTAGCATGGATTCAGATTGCCTGGCTGAATTCTGAATGACACAGGGGATTTTCTCCCTGTTTATATTTTTCCAGTGAAGAAAGTTTTTATTCCTGGTTGCTGGAGTCCACCAAACTTTGGAGGAGAAATTTTTATATGGGTCCCATCTTTAGGAAGACCATGAGATTTAGTTCACTTTATTTTTTACAGTCAATTCAGGAGAAAACACAGTTTTTAATCAAAATAACACATGGTTAATGGAATCTCTTTATAGCTGAATTTATAATGCAATCTGTGCATGTCAGTATTTTAAAGAGCCGATTAAGCTATAAATACAACTGCAGCTGTAGAACATACATTTAATAACCAAGAAAAGGAGTTTGTTTTGTTATATCAACTGTGCAATTCCTGCTCAACTGTGTGGTTATTGTTAACAATAAATAGGAAAAATAAAATGTATAAGCCGGGACCATTACTAATTAGTAATCAATGTCCATCTGAACTTGAATCAATAATAAGCTCATCCTCATTCATGGCCTATGGCTTCAGGGTAGAGAGTATAGTCTTGGCAGAGATGATGGAATCCTAGAGCTTTGTCAGGGGTGGCATGGGGGTTCTTTTCAGAGGGACCTTGTGTTAGAGACGTTTCTCCTACCCATATCCCCAGCCTCTACTGAGGATTTCAGGAAAGTGTCCTCCAGTGAGTTGTGCGTCTCAGCCTTTTGGCTTTGGCTCATGGAGGACCTCTTTAAAGCTGTTGATAGCTTTTGTTATTGCAGAAAAAGATTGAGGGCCATTCTGATCTTAATGCAGGCTGGGAGAGGGAGGACCTTGATTCTTCCTCCTTGAAGGAAGTAGAGTATAGAGGGGGTTGTGGTTCAGCTGAGCAATTTTCAGCTGCTGCATCACAACCTCCAGGTGAGTTCTTAGATGCTAGGAGAGAGAAAGGTGGAGTAAGGTAGCAGTGAGCATGTGTTATTGAAAGTGTATCATTTATATAAATTGGATATACCTAGAGAGCCACTGTGTACATGATCTTAAGTGTTTCTGTCAACTCTGGAAAACTATGAATCCATAAGGAATGGTTGGATGTATAGGGAGGACCGCTTCACCTAGAGGCCAAAGACCGGAGTTCTGGCTCCCACTTCATCTCAGAGGGCCTGAGGAAGTTACGTACCCCTTCTGGCTTTAGTTATCCTGTGCATAAAGTGCTTTTGCTGTTAGGAGACTATAAAGAGAAAATCTCTGAGGTTTATTCTGGTTTAGTAGGTATAGTTCTGTGATATTGTAAGTGTTTGTGTGTGCATCCAAGGTCTTATATTTCATTCCTAGTTTTGTTACCTTACTTACACTAAATGAGTTAATGTGTATAAAGTGCTTAGAAGTGGCCTGGCACATAGAAAGTGTCACATAAATATTTGGTCTAAATAAATGGTCTCTTTCCTGATTTAGGCAGTGAAGTGATAACTCTGCTTTATTTCCACATCATCCAAATGACATTCAGGCAATTTTCAGCCTTTTGGTTAAAGAATGGAGTAGATCCTAAGCTTCACTATCGGAGAAGAATACATTGACACATGCAGTGGTTCAGGAACCAGTGGCCTTGGATACCATCACTGTGCTAGGGAAAACAGTGCCTTGGCCTTGGCTTTTCAGCTCAGTAAATGTTGAGAGGGAGAGATGACAAGGTTGCCTGTAACTTAGCAGTTTCTCCCCTACCAAGTCAACCAACGCCCTTCTTCTCTTTTTCTTCAATCAATGCAGAGGGCTTTGTCTAATAACTGTCAGAAATATAGATGAGAATCAGAAAGGAAGGAAAGAGATTGTGAATAACACAAATAGATGCTGCAAAGTTCTTGTCCTATATTCTTTCTCCCCCCTAGCTTTATTGAGGTGTACTTGAGAAATAAGAATTGTATTTATTTAAGATGTACAATGTGATGTTTTGATATACGTATACTGTGAAATGATACATATTGCGAAATACATTTACTGTGAAATGATTACCATGATCAAGCTAATCAACATATTTATCACCTCATAGTTACCTTTTGTTTTTGTGGTAAGAACAGTTAAAGTCTTCTGTCTAAGCAAATTTCAAGTGAAAAATAGAGTATTATTAACTGTTGTCACCATGCTGTTCATTAGGTCTTCAGAAATTACTCATCCTGCATAACTGAAACTTTGTACGCTTTGACCAACATCTCCCTATTTCCCCTACTGCCTCCCCCTCTAGACCCCTTCAAAGCCACCATTCTACTCTGTGTTCATGAATTCAACTTCTTTAGATTCCACGTGTAAGGGAGATGATGTAGTATTTGCTTTTCTGTGTCTGTCATTTCATTAAGCATAATGTCCTCCAGGTACATCAGGGTTGTTTCAAGTGGCAGGCTTTCCTTCTTTTTATGGCTGAATAATATTTAATTTTGAATTTATATATATATTTCAATGAACATGGGAGTGCAGATATTTCTTTGAGATGCTAATTTTATTTCCTGTGGGTATATGCCTAGAAGTGGAATTGCTGGATTATACGGTAGTTTTATTTTTAATTTTTTCAGGAAACTCCATATTGTTTTCCATAATGGATGTACCAATTTACTTTCCCATCAACAGTGTGCAAGGGTTCCCTTTTCTCCATATCTCACCAACACTTTTATCTTTTTTCTTTTTGATAACAGCCATTCTAACAGGTGTGAGGTGGTATGTCATTGTGGTTTTGATTTGCATTTCCTTGGCAATTTGTGATGTTGAGCACATTTTCATATACCTTTTGCCCATTTATTTGTCTTCTTTGAGAAATGTCTATTTGGGTCCTTTGCCCATTTTTAATTGGATTATTTATTTATTTTTGTTATTGAGTTCTAGGAGTTCCTTATATATTTTGGATATTAACTCCTTATCAGATGTGTGATTTAAAAATATTTTCTCCTATTCCATAGGTTTTCTCTTAATTTTGTTGATTATTTCCTTTCCTACATGGAAATTTTTAGTGTGATGCAATCCTACTTGTCTATTTTTAGATTTTGTCGCCTGTGCTTTTGAGGTCATATCCAAAACATCATTGCCCAGACTGATGTCAAGAAGTTTTTTCCCTATATTTTCTTATAGTAGTTTTAGAGTTTCAGATATTATGTTTAAGTATTTAATCCATTTTGAGTTGATTTTTGCATATGTTGTGTGGTAAAAGTCCAATATCATTCTTCTTCATGTGGCCATCTAGTTTCTTCAACACCATTTATTGAAGAGTCTATCCTTTCTCCATTGTGTGTTCTTATTGTATCCTTATCCATTGTATCCTTATTGAAGGACACTAAAAGAAAAAAAGTTGCATGTCAACGTCCCTGAATAACATAGATGCAAAAATTCTCAACAAAATACTAGCAAACTAAATTCAACAGCCACATTAAAAGGATCATAAACCATGATCAAATGAGACTTATCCCTGGGATGCAAGTATGGTTCAACATACACAAATCAAAAAATATAATACACCACATTAACAGAATAAAGGATAAAAATCATATGATCATCTCAGTAGATACACTTGAGCAAATTCAACATCTTTTCATGGTAACAACTCTCAACAAATTATGTATGGAAGGAATGTACCTCAACATAATAAAGGCCATATATGAAAAGCCCACAGATTATATTATACACAATAGTGAAAAACTGAAAGCTTTTGTCTAAGATCTGAAACCAGACAATGATGCCCACTCTCATCACTTCTACTCAGTATAGTACTAGAAGTCCTAGTCAGAGCAATTAAACAAGAAAAAGAAATCCAAATTGGAAAGGAAGAAGTAAAATTGTCTTTGATTGCAGATGGCATGATATTTTATATAGAAAACCCTAAAGAGTCTACCAAAAACTGTTAGAACTAATAAACTAATTCGATAAAGTCGAAGGGTACAAAATCAGCATACAAAAATCAGGTGCACTTTTATATATTATCAACAAACTATCTGAAAAAGAAATTAAGAAAGCAATCCCATTTACAGTAGTATTGAAACAATAAAATACCTAGGAATAAATTTGACCAGAGAGGTGAGAAAACTGTACATTGAAAACTATGAGTCATTGATGAAAGATACTGAAGAAGACACAAATAAATGGAAGGATGTTCTGTGTTCATGGATTGAAAAAATAAACATGGTTGAAACGTCCATACTACTCAAAGTGATCTACAGATTCAATACACTGTCTACCAAAATTGCAATGGAATTTTTCACAGAAAAAGAAAAAACAGTCCTAAAGTTTATATGGAACCATGAAAGATACCAAATAGCCAAAGTAATCTTGAGAAAGAAAAACAAAACTGGAGGCATTAAACTTACTGATTTCAAAATATATTACAAACAGTATGGTTTTGACATAAAAACAGACACATAGATCAATGGAACAGAATAGAGAGCCTAGAAATAAATCCATGCATTTACAGTTAATTCATCTTCTTCAAGTTTTATATTATTTATGAATGTAGTACCTGAATACTTTCTGAGCCCATTATATTTACAGATCAAATAAATGAGTATCACTGCTTTTACAAACTAAGTAGATTAAAAGTAGTAAATTAGAAGGGTATTGCTAGAGGAGAATAAAAACAAAAAGTGCAAATGATCATATGCCATGGAGAAGATAAATTGATCAAAGTAAATTAAATAACTTCAGAAATAACAGCATGGGGGTAATTAGTGTGGGGATACACAGTTTTCATTCATTAAGAGTCACAAAGGACATCACTGTACCCCAATAGGTGACTTTCACAGTGGGGATTCTGAATAATCAAAAAAAGTTAAAAATATCTTCTGGTTGTGCCATAGAAAAATTTTCATTACAAAGCATTGCACAAGTTGAGAAACTGATGCATTATGATACACTTTCAAGTTTATGAAATGAATGTGCATGTCAAGCATTTTATCTCTTAAGGATGTCAACAGGATAGCTACTGCTACGTTTCACATTCTCAGGATGAATATTAGAATTTTAGATTCTTGGGGTTAAAAGGTATATTAGGCAACTTTCTGCTAAGCTTTTTCTTGCATTGAACAATTACAACAAATCAAGAGTGTGTCACAATTTCAATGTCAAGCTCTTCAGAGGTGAAACAGAGGCCATGTGGCTAGTTGTACAGAGCTGAGGCCCTGGAGCCAGGTCTAGATGGGAAGCTCAGCTCCACCAGGTATTAGGTGAGAAATCTTGGGGACCTCCCTCAACTCCTCCAAGGCTCACTTTCTTCTGTTGGGGTAACAAAGCCTAAGAATTAAGTAGTTAATGTGTATAAAATAGTTAGCATAGGGCTAGGCACTAATAAGTAGCCATATATGATCATCTATTTATCTTATAGCTATTTGTCATCATCATCATTATTATATCACACCTATTAAAAATTTTTAATATATTTTTCTGTGTTGAAAAACTCATTTTTATTAAGGCTAGTAATACGATCTTGCTAGAGATGAGTGAGTGTTTCTGTGTTTTATTTTGTTTACCTCTGCTGTGGACTGAGCATTCAAAACCAGGCATATTGGGCCATGAACAATATAGACTGGAAGGGATAAAGAAGTGTGGGGCAGATTAAGAGAAGATTAAGTTATATACAGTCAGATATCAAGCAAAGGGGAATACAGAACTCCAGTATTGTCCCTTGGGCACTGAAATGTAAGTAGGTGCAGTCCAGTAGGTAGAGACATTAGCAGAAAAGCTAATGCAGCTGAGAGTGAAGGAATCTGCAAGAGCTGGACAAAGTATTAGGTCTTAGCAATCAGATGAGGCAAAGCTCTTGTCCTATTAGCAGATGAGTGAATTGGAATTCAGGGAAGCAGGGGTAGAAACCCAATAAGATAGAATGGGCCAATGCTGCCAGAAGTGGTGTGGGATCAGTGGCTGTGCAGATACTTGGGGTCTACTGTAAATTCATTGGGTACCAGGTATCTTTGGCTGCTCAGACTACTTTAACAAAAATGCCAGAGACTGGGTAACTTAAACAGCAGACATTTATTTCTCACAACTCTGGAACCTGTGAAGTCCAAGATCAGGGTGTTAACATGGTATAATTCTTGCGAGGACCCTTTTCCCTGGCTTGTAGAGGACTGCCTTCTCTCTGTATCTTCACATGGCAGAGAAAGAGCTCTGGTGTCTCTTTCTCTTCTTTTAAGGGTTTTGATCACATTGTGGACTGTACCCTCATGGCCTCATCCAAACCTAGTTGTCTCCCAAAGGCTCAACCTTCTAATACCATCACACTTAGAGTTAGGGCTTCAACATATGAATTTTGGGAGGACACAAACATTCAGTCCATAACAGCAGTCTCAGACAGTCAGTTCTAGGTCTGCTGTGTTGGAGGACTAGGGCTGCTAAGTGACCTGTTTTTGTTGGGCATGTCTTGGGTGTTAGGCAGTGTTCAACCCAAAAGTAGATGGTGTCAGTGACTTCTGCGAAAAATGTTCAAGGCAGGCAGGAATTTTATTCAATAGAATACCCTTAAATTTTTAATCGTTGCAAAATTGAATACTCCAGGGGTCACAATATGTTGCAGAGATGTTCTTTTTTATTTCTTTTTTAATTACTGAAATCATTATGTTGTGATTCTTTTTTGTTGTTGTGTTCCTTTGTAACGGTTGTTGCTGAAAGAGTTTTGAATGTAGTGGAAATATTAACTGCATTTGAATTAAAAAATAGATGGTAAATATGACAGTAATTGCATGAGAAAGTTAGTTTAGTTGTTTTTAACTTCAGTGTAAGAAGGGACATCCAATGGACCTTAGGATATGAAAAATATGTTTGTAATAATTGTGAGAGGCTCAAGGGAAAGACAATGGGAATATAGGATTTTATATAACTCATGTTGAGTGATTTTTTTTTTTAAACACATTTTTTTTTCCTGGGGAGGATTTTAGGGAGTTGATGAATTTTGCATATTTTTAGAGCAGGTGGAAATCTAAAAAGTTGCATTCTTAAGGATCTCAGTGAAATTACCGCAAGGTTTCCAGACCGTACTTGTAAATCGTGTACTCCAATAACATTAAAGCTTTGCTAGAAGACCTCTCCTTAATCCCCTCTTCCTCTATACTTAAAACTTTTTCTTAGAAACATTTACATTTGAGAAGGTAGAAAGAAAATTTCCTAAGACTGTGTAAAATTACTTCCCTGTTTCAGTGAAAAGCACCGTTTTTGGTTTTTTTTTCTAAGAAGGGAACGCTTACTATGTAGTTTATTTTTCATAAAATTTTTGTTAAGATTTTAAAATCCTTTCCATGCCATTACTTAGTTTACTGAGAAAGAGAAGAAGATATTATTAAGAAAGTCTTTATTTCTAAGCTTGTTGGCCTACTCAGGCTCAGAATGTAAGGCCATCGTAGTCCCATGAGTTTTCAGTTTCTCTGTGAATTACTCAAATTGAATTAAGATTAGAAGAAAGTATGCTTTGAGAAGGAATGGAATTTCATTTAAAAGAAAGACCATTAGGGTCTTAGAGATTACAGAGAATTTACACAGTGTGATGATGTAGCTCTGTAGTTGATGGTATTTGGGCTGCATAAGACTTTTGAGAGATCTTTCATGCAAATGTCAGCCAAGGGAGTCTAATGAGCTGAGAACCAAAATAGTCTTTGACCATCACAATGAATCAAGTCAAGAGATTATTGTTAGGCTATAGTCTTGAAAATCTGATCTTGCGTGGTGAATTTTTCCCTGGACAATATTTTTGTAAAAACAAGAAGGAATGGATAAATATGAAAGAATGTTTTATTGTCCAGATGGTAGTGAAGGAGAGGATTAGATAAAGAAAAATGAGAGCAAGATCAATGGATTTCTAGATGCAGCTGGTAGGAAACACAACTTCTGTTGTGAAATCAGGAGAGGAGCTAGACGTGGCAAACAAAGCATTGGTGGGAATTCCTGTTGGGTGGACCAGCCAGGGCAGTTTGGGCAAAAAGAAAACAAACATTTTTGTATTGGTCACTACTCGGCTTGTGAAGCCTGGTGGTACGGTAATCTCATGATCTCAACCAAGTGGCATAGAATTAGTGGGGAGAGGAGGAATATTTGTGGCAAGGGATTGGACTAAGCAGCTCATGGAATCTTCAGGGCCTGTGAGAATGAGGTCCAGTTAGCTGAAAAACAACTTAGCCAAGATATTCACCTCACCCTGATGTTATACTAGCTCAAAACAGAAACAGGAAAAAAAAAGGTAATTAAATCACATCATTTCCCAGTACTACTTGGAATTTCCCCAGAATTTCCATTTCAATACCAAACTATATTAGCTAAAATAGGATTAAGTAAACAAAATACAGAAGATTTTGAGGTGGAAGAATGGTAAACTGCTTGATAGTATTCTATTTACTGGAATTGTCCAGTAAAAGTCTTTCTCTCTCTCTCTCTGTGTCTTCTTTTATTTAACAAAAAAAGAAAAGTCTACTAGAATTTAGTATTTGCTTTCATAGAGTATAATCAGCTCCATTTCATATTAAACTCATTAAAAAATTTGTGCATACTGGAATACCAGTGTTTTTTAAAACTTACTAACATATGGGGTACTCTTTTGGATACTAGGGATTTTATTGATATTTTTCACTTTCTGGAGGGGCAAATATTATGGAAAGCATGATGTTAGACTCCTGTGTATAGTCATGATTTTGGGTGTGATATCCTCCACCCATTCAACAAATATTTCTTGAACATGTAGTATGTACCATGGACAGTGTTAAATTTTGAGGTTGCCAAAATTACTGGATAGGAGATCCTTTATGAAGCTGTCAGATGATCTCCAGGCTTGAGATCAGCAGGTATGTGGGATCACTAAGCACTCATGTACTGAAAGAGTTATAAAGCTGAAAAGAAATACATTATTGAGTATAACTTCTATATCAGACAGAAAGTTCAGAGTTTTAAATTTCATTTATTTCATGTATTTTATAATCATGGTGACATTCAAGATTAGAAACTTCTAATATATTAATTTATCTGTGAATATAAACATTTAAATTTAATTATGTTTTATAATCATAGTGATATTCCAGATTAGAAACTTCTATTAATTTATCTGTGAATATATAGTAATTATGTATTTCTTTTATTTGTTGATTGCTTTTCTACTGTGTCTTATTGATTCGTCTCTACCTACAATTTTACCTTTTAGTTGATCCCCTGGATTCTCTTCTCTTAGCACTGCAATATGCTACTCATGACTGCTGCTGGGAATATCTATCTAGAGTAGCGCTGTCCAATAGAAATGTGCTGTCCAATGTGAATCATATGTAATGAAGACATTTTTAGTAGCCACCTTAAAAGAGTACAAAGAAACATGTGAAATTAACTTACACAATATATTTCATTTAACCCGCTGTATCCCAAATGATATTATTTCAACATGTAATCAGTACAAATATATTAATGGGATATTTTACATTCCTATTTTTCTGGTACCAAGTCTTTGAAATCTGTCATATATTTTACACTTATAGCACATTTCACTTTGGGCCAGCCATATTTTAGGTGCTCAATAGCCACATGGGGCTAGCCACTTCCACAATGGACAATGCAGATCTAAGAACATCTTTTCTACTCTTCTTTTTCCTGATGAAAAGATGATGTTAAATTGTCATGCATTACAATTCCCCCATCAACAATCTCTAGCCACCCATTGGCCTCATCTGTTTTTAGATCTTGTTCCTAGTAAAGTGAATCTGCTTGCTCTATCACTAAAATTACTTTCTCTTTTCTGTTTTTAGCCCTTTTCACAAACCCCTCATCTGCCAACCCATCAACCTTACCTGGTTCAAGATCTCAACCCACTTCCTCCCTCAGGAAGCCTTTACCAGATCTTGCTCTCTCCTTTCCTTTGTACTAAGGTTGATAATCAGGTTATCTATAGGTTATATATCTACTATATGTAGATATAGTACCTACGTCATATCATTTCATGTGTGAACATTTATATCTTGTTGACATTTATGTCGTCAACCAGAACGTTTTGATCCTTTATAGCCTCTTTTCACAATAGGTCAAAATGAGTGTTCATTAATTGGCTGACCAAGATTTGGAATGCTAAATTTTCTAGAAGCATAAGTAAAGTACTGAACCATATTTCTTATTCTGTGTAATTTCACAGGTTTGTTCTTTCATTTATCTACCAAATATTAATTGAGCACTTATTATGAGTCATAGATTGTGCTAGGCTATGGCAGTACGATATTCTCAATACATCACCTGCATCTTTCAATGTCAACACATAGTCTTCTGTGAGATTGAAATATATTTTACTGTTTTTATATCCCCTGCTTTTTAGAATTATAGAGCTGGAAATGTCACAGAGACCATGTGGTGTTCACTTGCTGAATTTTGCAAATCTGAGAATTGAAGTTCATAGAGGTTATGGGTTGTAGAGCTTATTGGTGGTGGATCTGGGACTAGAATTCAGGTCCTATTTTTTCTCCAGTACATTATGTTTCCTCTATATTGCGGTCACTGGAATAAGCACATGCATTTACAAATCCTGTGTAACAAACCTAGATTTTATGGCAAACGACACAGCTAACACTGTTGCATACTGGAACCAATTTTCCACTTCAAAAATTTCTTTTGTCTGAAGTAGTTTTCCTTCTCTTTATTGTGACCGATTTCCAAAGCGCTTCAACTTTCACAAGCAAATATTAGTTTGTGGATTAGAAGCAGTTAGAAGGAAGACAACATGGTCCCAAAAACTAATTACAAATTTCATTTTTCCAAAACTTTCTGCTTCCAGGATTCTGTTTCATCAGTCAGTAAAACTGTAGGTGTGCCTGTTACCAACATGAAGGTCTGCAAGGAAATTTGATTAATGTTACTTCCAAAGATAAATTTCAGGTTAGCCTAGAGCCATACCTCAGATGATAAAAATCCAATTTCACAATGTTGTCTTTCACTTTAACAAGTGACTGAGTAAACAGAGTTTGTAATGTTGACAGATGGAAGTGGGATACATACAATATTCTTTAATTAATACCTGAGTCTACATATACACCAATGACATTTCTTAAACAGAAAATATATTTAACTTTTTTCTGCTTTGAGTATTTTGTAAAACTATTTTACTTAATTAGGGTGCTATTTCGTTTTTCTTTTTGGCCACGCCACACAGCATGCAGGATCTTGGTTCCCCTACCAGGGATTGAACCCGTGCCCCCTGCAGTGGAAGTGTGGAGTCTTAACCACTGGACCACCAGGGAAGTCCCTAGGGTGTTATTTTTAAGGGTATCATTGTGGTAGAATATTATCTGCACAAAATATGTTTATTAAATTATTTAAAGTCATATATTTTAAGTTGTAATCTTTGTTTTACTGCATCTAAGTATCTTTAGATGCTTATTCCTGGTGCTCCCCTTAGACCTACTGGATTTGCATTTTTTGTGGACTGCTATCAGCCAATGGATTTGCATTTTCAATAAATCTTTCAGATGATTTTTATGCACATGAAATTTTGGGAACCTCTGATTTGAACACAGAGAAGACTACACTTTAAAAAATATTCCTGTCCCTCAAGACACCGATGTTTTCCTTGCCAGCTGTTTTTCCATGTTTTGTTATTAGAAGTAAAATCACCTGCTATCCATTAAGTTGATTGACATAACCAGGTATTTTGAAGATTCTACCTGAATCATTTCCTCAGTTAAATGGATACATTTATTTAGTTTACTTAAATTTCAATCAATTAAGTAATCATTAACTATTTTCAGGATAGTTACTTGATCAAGGCTCTGCGGAGAATAATCAATATGTTTCAGAGCTGAGCCTCCATCAAACACTGTCCCATTGTATTTGCCATGTTGCTGTGCTCTGTGTCTATCCCCCTGCCTGAATGTGAATTCCATGATGGTTAGGCACCAAATTTTACTCACTTTTGTGTCATCAGCTCCCAGGACCATGCTTAGTATGTAATAACCACCTATTATACATCTGTATTTGGATTTTGAATGAACAGATGTGCCACTGAGACATGTTCCAGGAAGTAGGATAGAATGATCAAGTGGTTGAATTTGAAAGCCAGGGTGTGTTCAGATGCCACAGGTAACCCTAGAGAAGTGTTCAAGGAAGCATAGGTGGGTTTCAATTTATGTTTATTATTTTAATTAAATGTAGTAAAAATATATTCTATTAAATTTTATATGATAGTTTTCCATATATTATTGCAATGCTATTAAAATTCTCTAAACATAATATTTAATTGAATGAATATACATATTTCATACTAATCTCTTCAGGATTTTTCCAAATGTTTTTGTTTTCTTCTTTCATTTTCTTCCCCCCTCATTTCTTCCTTCCTTCCTTCCTTCTTTCCTTCCTTTTTTTTCTTATAAGGAATGCTCATTGAACATCATTTTACACCAAGTTCCTTTTTGTTTTTTGAATTATAGAGGGTCAAATCATATTCATATATTTTTGAGGCTTTTAAAATATGAGATCAAATCACTTTAAAAGTCATATACATATATCTTTCTATATATGAATGAATGAATATGGCATTTCTTAAAGATATTTCTTAAATGAATTGCTTTAAATTTAATGATTTCTCACAGAAGTGACATTTTAAACTGCAGTTGAGTCCCCAGGCTGCTTTCTGAATTTTATTTTATCCATAGAAATGGCTGAAATATCACTCATGACCCCAAATCCTAACTTAGTCTAAGACATTAAAATATTGAAACTTTGATTGCAGACTCCAAGCAAATCTAGAGGCTTCACATTCCACATCCTTTGAGACTTAAAACATCTCTAAATCTATTCTTCCTCTGAGTCCCAAGGGAATAAAGGGGGGAGAGGGTGTGGTTGGTGGGCAGCACCTCCCAATGATGGGCAGTCCCAGTCCCTGGCAGGTTTTGAGGAGGGGCTGGAAGTGGGGTGTGTGTGTAGGGATCTCTAGAGGCAAATGGGTAGAGTGGCAGAGTCTATAAAAGGGCCACTGATGTTGGCAACTGCATATCTCCCAAAATAAGATTTATTAATTGGACCTCAATGATTATCCTGAAAATCTGGATTTTAGCCTGTAGCAATGCGGTGCAGCTAAACTGTTTTCTTTTTTTATTTATGTATAGTTCAAACATGTGAAATGAAATTGAAAAGGGAAAAATTCACCATGTGGATTCTGTTAATGCTCTGTCCACCCAGATCCCCTTTGGTGCCTTTTATTATTACTGTGCATCCTTCCCCAGCTTTTGTGAACTTTCTCTTCTTTTTTCCTTTAACAGCTTTATTGAGATACCTTTGGCATAAATACAGTTGTATATATTTAAGGTGTACAACTTGATGTTTTGATATATTATATATACATTGTAAAAAGATCACTGCAATTAAACTAACGTATCCATCACCTCTACGTAATTACCACTGTGTGTGTGTGTGTGTGTAATGTCACCTGCCACTCTCTTCAGAGAACTGCCTTGAGGCTAGGGGAGCCACTTTGCCACAGGCACAAGGAGCCTGGAATGCTTGGGTCTTCTCCTTCAGCCTCTCACCTCACTAGGCAGCTGTTAGCTAATAACTGACTGCTACCAGAATATGAAAGCTCAGCACACTTGCTTTGAGTAGGAAAAACTATGAAGTGTAATTTGCACTTCAGAATTCCTCTGCAGGATCAGGCTGAAACTGCCTGTGAGAGACTTTACCTGAAAGTCACACCACACTTCGCTTCTGCCCTACCCTTAGCTCTTCTGCAGATCCTTTTCCAATGCCTGCTGGGAGCACTTCTTCAATAAATTATTTGCAAGCAAATCCTTGTTTCAAGGTGTGCTTTTGGGGAACTTGACCTAAGAAATCCTGCTATCAAGTGGGTTCTGATTTTTATGCTCTCCCCCATTTTTTTAATATCTAAAGACATCTTTAAATAGTTGAACTCCTACCACACCCACATAATCATCTACTTTTATCCCATTAAATATTACTTCAACCATTTCATTAGTGACTACATAATCTTCCATTGGTATCTGAGTTTAATACACGTTTTTGGATTGCCAAATATTTTTGCTATTGCTTTAATTTTATGAAAAGTGCTCTGATCACTAACTTAACCTTTTCCTTATTGTATTACCCTAGGATATATTCACAAAATGTCTATGGACAATTTCATAACTTGAACTTTGCAAAAATTAGACCAGTTTAAAAAGGCACTATTAATGTATGGGTACACTAGTTTGAACATCACCTTGGCAATACTGAATGAGAACATCTTAAGCATTAATTTCTTAGGTATTACATGGTAATAACTATGGTAGCAATAATCATCATATTAACAACCACTTATTAAACACTTACTTTGTGTTAGGTATCTTATTAGATGCTTTTCCAAGATTATTTTGTTTAATCCTACAAACAACCATGTGAAATGATTATGATCATATGATGAGGGAATCAAAATTGAGAGATGTAAATACTTTGTAAGGTTCTTAACAACTGTAGGTGGCCACACTAGGACTTGAGGTAGAGTTTGATTGCAAACCTGTACTCTTCATCAACTTTTTATCAGCTTCATTGTTTAGTTTGTATTCATTTCTATTACTAGCTACATTAAGCATTTCGTCCATTTATTTATTTGCAAATGTATTTATTCTTGTATGAATTATCTGATTGTGTCCTACCAGTTCATCTATTGGAATATTGATGGATTTTCTCACCATTTTGTATGAACTTTTTATATACTATAGTTTGGAACCCTCTGAAAATAATATTTGTTGAAAATATTGGTGTCTTTTATTTCTTAGGTTGTTTTTATTATAAATATAAAGTTCTTATTTTACTGTTTTTTCTCTATATAACTTTTTCAAATTAATTGAAATATCAAACATTATTCTTCCAAAGAGCTGATATGCTTTTCTATTTTTTAGAATTTTGATCTTTAGATTTTTAAAATGTTTATTTAATCCAAATTGTGTATATATGTATATGTATCTGTGTATAACTAAATATATGGTCTACTTTTGGTATATTGGCTATTTTAGAGGCAAGAAGAATGAACCGACATATTAGTATAGTGTTTTAGCAAGTGAATGTGGACGTTAGATGGAATTGTGTGAAGGAAGGAATTAACATGTACAGAATGTGTGCTGTGTGCTAGCATTTTACATATAGGCATGGAATCTGGTTAGGAGGCTTTTCTGTTAACCCATTCCTGATATGACAAGAGCCTAAAATAGGGTGTTTGCAATAGGAGAAGGAAAACAAAGGAACAGTAAGACAGGCTCAGATGACTTCTCTGTCTTCCCTGTTCTCTTTATGCCACACATTGAGTGTCTAACACTATATCAGATGGAGAACATTGAAGAATTCCTAGTAATTTTGGGTTTTACAAAGACAAACATTATTTTCTGGTAAAAAAAATAGTTACATGAGCAATTCAGGTAAAAGCAGATTTATTTTTTTGGATCAAATTGTGTGTCTTTATTTTTTTTTTTTAATATTTATTTATTTAGTTGCACCAGGTCTTAGTTGTGGCAGGTGGGCTCCTTAGTTGCAGCTCCAGGGCTCCTTAATTGCGACTCACCTGTTCCTTAGTTGTGGCATGTGGGCTTCTTAGTTGCGGCATGTGGGATCTAGTTCCCTGAAAAGGGATTGAACCTGGGCCCCCTGCATTGGGAGCATGGAGTCTTATCCACTGCGCCACCAGAGAAGTCCTGAAATCATGTGTCTTTAGACTTGATTTTACCTGAACAAGCTATTAACCATGAAATTATTGTTTACTGAGCCAGAGGAGCCATACTGGCATCTATCTATTGTGGTTTTATGCATTTTTATTGATTTAGTGTGATTGGGAAGAGATTATTGGAAGTAAATTATGCACTTCCACTCTTTATCTGTCATCTATAGCTGGTTACTCATCTGGCTTCAATGACTTGTTCCAAAGGCAGTTCTTGTGGTGTTGGAACAGAGTACAACCTACAATTGACCTCACTTAAAACTGGTCTAACTAGTTAACCCAGTTATTTTTACAGTTTGGGTGACAAAGGTTTATAATATTTGAGGAATATAAGGAAACAGTAAATATAATAATGGCTAACATTTGAATAGAACCTTATTGTTTACACACACTTTCACAATACATTATTTAATTTTCATAATAACATAAGATAGAATTATCTTGAACCTAAAGCCTACCTTCAGTTTCCATGCATTATACAGTGCTGGAATTAGAAAAGAAGACTTAGAATTTTTCCATGACAAACATCAGATATAAAGAGTTGTAGCATGAAAGAAATTCTTCATCTTAACTTAGGAAAGGAAAACACAAACAAGTGGATAAACAAAATGAGAGAGGCAAAATCTAAAAAGCATATCTGAGGAAGAAATTCCTCATAGTCAAGACTGGGTGTTTGAAAGAAGTTGCTTTCTTCCCTAGTTTGAGTGTACTCTTCGGAGTGATTTGTAAAGGTTCAAGCGTGATAACTAGAAATTGTCGGAGAGCAAGAAACCATGTTTTGGACTTGAAGAGGTTTTCATTAAACATAAGCAGTATGGAAGATAAAGGTCTCAGGATCTTTTTTAGAAAGTTACTGTGGAAACTCAATAAACTCCAGAACATCAAACAATCTAGATAATTTCCATAGGGAAAAAAGGCTTTTTATATTTGATTTGTTTCTAAAAATACTAGGCTCTAATAGAGAAATTTCTCTGCTAAGTAAATAAAGTTTGTTCTTTTTTCTCAGAATGCTAACTTCCTTGCTTTTTGCCTTTTCAGAGAATGTATGTTCTGTCAGCAGCTAAGAGCACAGATCTGCTTGCTGATCAAGACTGAAGTGAGGCCTGAGAAAATGCAGAACTGAGGTAAAAAGTTCCAGGAAACACTGTAAATCCTGTCACGATGTTCTGTGGTATTTCAAATGCTTAGAAAAACGTGAACCTGAGGCGAATATGAAAAAGGTAAAGGCTTAGTTTAGCCTGAGAAACAGAAAACTGAAAAGGAAAATGTGAATTTTTGTTTTTAGTGTAAAATAAGGATGACTTTTGGCTTGTGTTAAAAAGAGGAAACAGTTAATTTGAGTTTGGGGCACATTTTGGATAAAATCTAAATTTTTTATCATGATCCTTATGGCTTTTCATCATTTGGCTTCACTGACTCTGGTCACACTGACCTTTATTTATTTCCTTGTACACTTGTTTTGGCCTAAGGACCTTTTGCATTTGCCATTCCCTCTGCCTGAAATGCCTTTCCTGTTGCTTTCACTTGGTGGGTTCATTCTCATCATTCAGATCTCAGCTCAAATGTCATCTCCTTAGAAAGACTTTTCTAGATCACCCTAATCAGGCCTTGTGTTCCCTCTCACCCGCCATCTTGTGTGCTGTTCCATGGTTTTCCTCTCCTCTGGGCCACATGAGAAGATGATACTTTCCTGAAACTGTTACAGGCAGACCGGCCTCTGGGATAAGCTTTGGGCAATAGGAAATAGATAAAAAGGATGTGATGGGGGAGTCTCATTAGCCTTGGTGTTATCCAGGTGTGAGCACAACACGGAGCAGAGCCCCCCTGATGTAGGGCACGTGTAAGAAAAAACTCCAACTTTGTTGTTTTAGGACACTGAGATTTGGAGTTTGTTGGTTATTGCAACATAACTGCACTCATTCTGTCTGAAACACCATCCTTCTGTTTTATTTTCTTTAGAACACCTGTCCCTCTTTGAAATGATCTCATTCACTTATTATTAATCTGTCTTTCACTTTCAAATGTTGCTAGGTGTGTTAGTTGCACGCAATACACTAAATGATTAACCTTCTATGTGGTCTGTGGATCCCCATCAAACTCAAAGAGTGTTAAACAGGTCTTTCAGAATAGCCCTTAGGCCCTCCGCTAACTGCCTTGGAACGAATGTGGTAAGCAAGGAGAGGCCCATGAATGGCCCTTGATGAACGAGGCTAGGTGCGCAGTACCTCAGTGCTCTCCCTGCCCCAACACATTTCTCCTGACAGAGGCAAGCTGCTTAACTTATTCCAGAAAGACTATAGACTGAGCAGAACCACTATAGGCAGAATGGATATTGTTTCTCATCCCTAACGAGGGTCTCCTCCAAACAAGTAGACTAGGAAAGAAGAAGGTGTGTGTTTCCAGAGTCTACACAGATTCTGCGCTCCTCATATCCTCACCCTAGTCACTTGGATAGAACTGATATCCCCACAAGGGGAATATGGTGATCCCAACAGTTGCAGCTCACCAGCCCTGCCTTGGATATGTCAGTTCAGTGTATAAAATTTTAAGGAATGTCTCCATTTAGAAAATGAAGGGGTTGCACTGCATCAGTAGTTTCCAAACTATGATCGCTGAGGTGCTGCAAGAGGAACAGGAAAGAGATTATTGCTCATTGACCTTTGTCTGCTCTCCCCTCCTTTGCTTCCTCTTCAGCCGAAACATCTCTTTTTAAAAACATCTGTTTTATAAATCTATATTTAATATAGATTTATTGCTTTAAAGCAAGTTTCAAAAAATTGGACTAGATATTTTATAAAACCCTTTCTGCTTTCAATATTCTAAAAATCTGGGAGCTTAGTATGTTCAAGGCAGTGTGCTGGGCACAAGGTACAGTGGGGCACATGAAAATGAAGAAGACATCACCTCTGACCTCCCAATTTAGCCAAAGAAAGAGACTCTTACATGAATAATATCAGGAAATGAACAAAGGTGGGGGAAGGAGGAAGGAGAGGAGTGTGCCAAGGATGGACTGTCTGTGAAAGTCACCACCAGATGCAAGCCCTGGTGTTATAGATCCTTTCCACCCCCATCCCAGTGGCATGGTTGATGACAGGGAACTTTCTCCAGGTCTTGACAGGGCTTTTATTGCTTCTAAATTGACTTTGGTACCCAGCTACCCAGTACTCAGCTTCTTGCTTTGTTTTCTTATTCATCCCTGAGACTTCTTGTTTGATATATTCCATGTCTTTAGCATTTTATATCTTATTAAAAATGCTGGTGACACATGTCTAATAATTGCAATTAGAAGTCAAACACTTTTATAAAACTGTAAAATTCACTCCAATGTCAAGGGCTTCAGAGATGAGAAATATTGTTAGCTAACAAATATGAATTTATAGATTTGTGTCCCTGGCCATCCTGCTACCTTTGATGACTCAGATACAAAAGTGTTACTGTGTCTCATTTTAGGAGAGTCCTCTGATTCTCCATGGTTCCAATGCAGGCTCTGCCACTAACTGCCTTTTTTTTTTTTTTTTTTCCTGTATGCGGGCCTTGCACTGTTGTGGCCTCTCCCGTTGCGGAGCACAGGTTCCGGACGTGCAGGCTCAGTGGCCATGGCTCATGGGCCCAGCCGCTCTGCAGCATGTGGGATCTTCTCGGACCAGGGCACGAACCCGTGTCCCGTGCATCGGCAGGTGGACTCTCAACCACTGCGCCACCAGGGAAGCCCTTTTTTGCCTTTTTTAATAAAAGCAAAGTCCTCTTGGGATTTCTTTTGGTTAGTGAAAATACGTACTAATGTAGGTCTTTCGTAAAAGCAAAGACAGGTAAACTGAACTTTTGAACTTTATACAGGAAGAGAGATAAGGATATTGGGCTGGAAGCCAGCATTACGTACCACAACCACATACCAAGAGCTGAAAAACTATTGTGAATTCACAGACCCTCCCTCAATGGGTAGATAGTCCTCTCACATAGCAAAGCTTAGGAAATGGTATGTTTAAGCAAAGCGATGCTTAAACAATATATCAAAAGGAAACCTTATTTAAGGGATCGGAGAAGATAGCATACTTTAGACAGAGGAGTCTTTACTCACAGGACAGCTACTAGTTTAATCCAGCAGCAACCTGAGGAAAGTTTTTGGTGGTTGGCAGATGTGCTGCTTCAAGGCTGACTTTTGGCTCTCATGATGATTCCTGCTTCTGATTTCCTGTGGTTGGAGCACACTGTTTTCTTTTATTCAGAGACATCTTGTTCTTGTCTGAGTCACTAAACCATTATTCATCTTGTGTTGGCTCCTTGTTGGGTTTTCCATAAAGTTATCCAGGAGATGCAGGGACATGAAAATCACTGAGCTACTGCAGATCAAGAGTAGGGCATTACAAATCAATGTGATAAACCATATTAACAAATTGAAGGAGAAAAACCATATGATCATCTCAATAGATCCAGAAAAAGCTTTTGAAAAAATTCAACACTGATTTATGAAAAAAACCCTCCAGAAGGTAGGCATAGAGGGAATTTTCTCAACATAATAAAGGCCATATTTGACAAACCCACAGCCAACATCATTCTCAGTGGTGAAAAACTGAAACTATTTCCTCTAAGATCAGGAACAAGACATGTTGTCCACTCTCACCACTATTATGCAACATAGTTTTGGAAGTTTTAGCCACATCAGTCAGAGAAGAAAAGGAAATAATAGGAATCCAAATCGGAAAAGAAGAAGTAAAGCTGTCACTGTTTGCAGATGACATGATACTATACATAGAGAATCCTAAAGATGCTACCAGAAAACTACTAGAGCTAATCAATGAATTTGGTAAAGTAGCAGGGTACAAAATTAATGCACAGAAATCTCTTGTATTTCTATTCACTAATGATGAAAAATCTGAAAGAGAAATTAAGGAAACATTCCCATTTACCTTTGCGATAAAAAGAATAAAATACCTAGGAATAAACCTACCTAAGGAGACTAAAGACCTGTATGCAGAAAACTGTAAGACACTGATGAAAAAACTAAAGATGTTACAAACAGATGGAGAGATATACCATGTTCTTGGATTGGAAGAATCAACATTGTGAAAATGACTATACTACCCAAAGCAATTTACAGATTCAATGCAATCCCTATCAAACAACCACTGACATTTTTCACAGAACTTGAACAAAAAATTTCACAATTTGTATGGAAACACAAAAGACCCCGAATAGCTAAAGCAATCTTGAAAAAGAGAACAGAGCTGGAGGAATCAGGCTTCCAGACTTCAGACTACACTACAAAGCTACAGTAATCAAGACAGTATGGTACCAGCACAAAAACAGAAATATAGATCAATGGAACAGGATAGAAAGCCCAGAGATAAACCCACGCACATACGGTAACCTTATTTTTGATAAAGGAAGCAAGGATATACAATGGAGAAAAGACAGTCACTTTAATAAGTGGTGCTGGGAAAACTGGACAACTACATGTAAAAGAATGAAATTAGAACACTCCTAACACCATACACAAAAATAAACTCAAGATGGATTAAAGACCTAAATGTAAGACCAGACACTATAAAACTCTTAGAGGAAAACATAGGCAGAACACTGTATGACATAAATCACAGCAAGATCCTTTTTGACCCACCTCCTAGAGAAATGGAAATAAAAGCAAAAATAAACAAATGGGACCAAATGAAACTTAAAAGCTTTTGCACAGCAAAGGAATCCATAAAGAAGATGAAAACACAACCCTCAGAATGGGAGAAAATATTTGCAAATGAAGCAACTGACAAAAGATTATTCTCCAAAATTCACAAGCAATTCATGCAGCTCAATATCAAAAAAACAAACAACCCAATCCAAAAATGGACAGAAGACCTAAATAGACATTTCTCCAAAGAAGATATACAGATGGCCAACAAACACATGAAAGGATGCTCAACATCACTAATCATTAGAGAAATGCAAATCAAAACTACAATGAGGTATCACCTCACAACAGTCAGAATGGCCATCATCAAAAAATCTACAAACAATAAATGCTGGAGAGGGTGTGGAGAAAAGGGAACCCTCCTGCACTGTTGGTGGGAATGTAAATTGATACAGCCACTATGGAGAACAGTATGGACGTTCCTTAAGAAACTAAAAATAGAACTACCATACGACCCAGCAATCTCACTTACTGGGCATATATCCTGAGAAAACCATAATTCAAAAAGAGTCATGTACCACAATGTTTATTGTAGCTCTATTTACAATAACCAGGACATGGAAGCAACCTAAGTGTCCATCGACAGATGAATGGATAAAGAAGATATGGCACATATATACAATGGGATATTTCTCAGCCATAAAAAGAAGTGAAATTGAGTTATTTGTAGTGAGGTGAATGGACCTAGAGACTGTCATACAGAGTGAAGTAAGTCAGAAAGAGAAAAATAAATACTGTATGCTAACACATATATATGGAATGTAAAAAAAAAGAGGTTCTTAAGAACCTAGGGGCAAGACAGGAATAAAGACACAGATGCAGAGAATGGACTTGAGGACGCGGGGAGGGGGAAGGGTAAGTTGGGACAAAGTGAGAGAGTGACATGGACTTATATATACTACCAAATGTAAAATCGATAGCTAGTGAGAAGGAGCTACATAGCACAGGGAGATCAGCTCGGTGCTTTGTGACCACCTAGAGGGGTGGGATATGGAGGGTGGGAGGGAGATGTAAGAGGGAGGAGATATGGGGATATATGTATATGTATAGCTGATTCACTTTGTTATAAAGCAGAAACTAATATACCATTGTAAAGCAATTATACTCCAATAAAGATGTTTAAGAAAAAAAAGAGTAGGGTGTTAAGAGATGCACTATTTCTATTTCTTCCTTTCAATATTTATGTTGTACTTCACAGTGAGAGAGACAGACATCCTCTGATCAGCACCCATACTAATTGCTTCTCTAAGCTTCCCTTTAACTCCCTAAATTTCTATACTTATGTTGGTCCAAGGAGTTAGTTTCATAGAGTGTCACTGAGGCCGGAAAACAGAATTGGAGTTCATTTCTTTACTTCTGTCTCAAATTTATAAATCAGTGCTGCTCCGCTATCTGCTGTAAGAAAGATGGACAGTAAATTTACCTGCCTCTTTAAAAAGCTAGGGTTCTAGATCACTGTGGTCACAATGCATAACATGAGTTACATGGAGGGTGGAGCAGAAGCCAGGGACATTCAGATGGACATCATAGTAAGTCAGGTGAAGGGTTATGAGAACAAACAGAAGATTCACGTAAGAAACATGGCTGGGATAGAAGGCACAGGACTCTGAGTCTGAGAATGGAGCTGTCATTGGGTTAAAGAAACTCAGAGTAGGGTCTGTCTGGGGGTAATAGTAGGGACGATATGCTCTGTCTGTATTTTCCCATATACTTTGTGGAGGAGGCAGAGGATGAAAGTCTGGCTAAATAGACAGACTGAGGATCTGGTATGGTTATTAAAGTGCTTATTTGCAAATCTCTTCCCAACCACTTTGTGACAGCATTTGATTTGAATTTTGAATTCAGATCCATCGGGCAATGTGCATAAAACTCATTATACTTAAAACACAGTGAGAATTTGTGTTTTGTCACTATCCCATCTCTTCCAGTCTCTTCCATATTCCTGAGAGAATGATCACATACTCCAGGCAAATTAAGCTTCATGTTTTAAATACTTTTTTCTTTAAAATTGTAAAATAATATTGCCTCTTTCAGGTTTCAGGGGACATCTTTTTTTTTTTTGAGGTACACAGGCCTCTCACTGTTGTGGCCTCTCCTGTTGTGGAGCACAGGCTCTGGACACACAGGCTCAGCGGCCATGGCTCACGGGCCCAGCCGCTCCGCGGCATGTGGGATCTTCCCAGACCGGGGCATGAACCCGTGTTCCCTGCATTGGCAGGCGGACTCTCAACCACTGAGCCACCAGGGAAGCCCCGGGGACATCTTTTTATGTTTGCCAAATTGCTACCCAGCTTTAATAATCCAACACTGTCCAACTGGCTTTGATCATTATGGACAAATTTTTTGCATGGCAACCTATACACACTCTAATGACAATTCTTTAATATATCCACTTTGTATAGTGATTTCTATTGACAACTGATGAGTCATTCCTAGATGATATAAAAGAGTATTTAAAATACACGAAGGTGTTTGACTCCTCTGATAAGCACACATACTAATTGCTTCTTGAAGCTTGTCTTTTACTCCCTAGGTTTCCATATTTAAGTTGGCCCAAGGAGTTGGTTTCATACAGTGTTACTGAGGCAGAGAAACAGAATTGGAGTTCATTACTTTCTTCTCATATTTTGATAGGGCTCTGTACATGGGCCGCATAGTGGGACAGCACCTATATGCTTATCTCCATCACATTTGTGCACTTGGAATATAAAAAGGGCAACATTAATATCAATTTTCCCTATTGCATCATCCCTTCCAGATTAGGGCACATCAAAATAGGATTCTAACCATAAACAAGACAAAAAGACAACCTCAAATATTTGCAAATGAAGCAACTGACAAGGGATTAATCTCTAAATTATACAAGCAGCTTATACAGCTCAATATCAAAAAAGTAAACAACCCAATCCAAAAATGGGCAGAAGACCTAAAGAGACATTTCTCCAAAGTAGACATACAGATTGCCAAAAAACACATGTAAAGATGCTCAACATCTCTAATCATTAGAGAAATGCAAGTCAAAACCTCAAAGAGGTATCACCTTACACTAGTCAGAATGGCCATCATCAAAAAATCTACAAACAATAAATGCTGGAGAGGGTGTGGAGAAAAGGGAAACCCCCTGCACTGTTGGTGGGAATGTAAATCGATACAGCCACTATGGAGAACAGTATGGACGTTCCTTTAAAAAACTAAAAATAGGGCTTCCCTGGTGGCACAGTGGTTGAGAGTCCGCCTGCCGATGCAGGGGACACGGGTTCGTGCCCTGGTCCGGGAAGATCCCACATGCCGCGGAGTGGCTGGGCCCGTGAGCCATGGCTGCTGAGCCTGCGCGTCTGGAGCCTGTGCTCCGCAACGGGAGAGGCCACAGCAGTGAGAGGCCTGCGTACCGCAAAAACAAACAAACAAATAAACAACAACAACAAAAAAACTAAAAATAGAATTACCATATGACTCAGCAACCCCACTACTGGGCATATACCCTGAGAAAACCATAATTCAAAAAGATACGTGTACCACAATGTTTATTGCCACACTGTTTACAATAGCCAGGACATGGAAGCAACCTAAATGTCCATCGACAGATGAATGGATAAAGAAGATGTGGCACATATATACAATGGAATATTACTTAGCCATAAAAAGGAATGAAGTTATTTGTAGTAAGGTGGGTGGACCTAAGAGTCTGTCATATAGAGTGAGGTAAGTCAGAAAGAAAAAAACAAATACTGTACGCTAATGCATATATATGGAATCTAGAAAAATGGTACTGATGAACCTAGTGGCAGGGCAGGAATAAAGATGCAGTTGTAGAGAATGGACTTGAGGACACAGGTGGAGAAGGGGAGGCTGGGACGAAGTGAGACAGTAGCAATGACATATATACAGTACTAAATGTAAAATAGATAGCTAGTGGGACGCTGCTGCATAGCACAGGGAGATCAGCTCGGTGCTTTGTGACCACCTGCAGGGGTGGGATAGGGAGGATGGGAGGGAAGCTCAAGAGGGAGGGTATATATGTATACATATAGCTGATTCACTTTGTTGTACAGCAGAAATGAACACAACATTGTAAAGCAATTATACTCCATTAAAGATGTAAAAAAAAATTTGCTTCTTCTTATTTTAAAACAAAAGAAAACAAAACAAAAACAGGATTCTGTCTATCTTGGAGGACATTTGACATCTCTATTATATATCTCAGCTAGCAAGTATGTATTTTTTTAGCTCTTTCTTGGTTCCATTTTATGCTCCTATCCTTATTTAAACCTATTTAAAATATTTTAGAGATCATATATCTCACTGTAAGCTCCTTTATGTGATTTCTGGAACAGGAAGTACCTGTATATGCATTAATGAACCCTAGTAGAGATCCCAGAAGCTCCCTCAAGACTGATTGTGGAAGAGGATTTGGTGTGAGTGATAGAAATCTTTTCTGGTTTCGGTGAAGAAATTATTTCTTTCACATATTTTCTTAGCAATCCCCAGCCAGTGGGTACACTTATTAGTCAAAACACAAGAAACAAACCTAATATTTGTTGAGCCCTTTTTATGTGCTGGAAACCCTTCCAAGCCTTTTACTTATTTAATCCTCCCAAGAATTCTGTGAGTTAGGTTTTGCTGTTATCCCTCCTTAATAGACGTGAAAACTGAGACCCAGACATGTTGGTGAATTGTTTGCACATGTCACACAGCCAATTAGTGCGGAACCTGATTTGAATGCAGGTCATTCGATTCCTGAGCCCACATGATTAACAAGAACATGATATTGTCTCATTATAACAGAATAATCACAATTACACAGGCCCTGGTCCCTCTGTTCTCACAGAACTTCAATTGCTTATAATGCGCCCTGAATATTTTTTTCCATCAGATACAGTGTCACATGTGCTCACAAACTACTTAACTATTAAAGGTAGCACTGCTGTATCCTTCCAGTTCCTCCAGGCACTAGTGGATCGTGGAATCCCAGAGGAGCCACTGCTGTGGGGTGGGGCAAGCTGTGGTAAAGGGGAAAACACCTTTTTTTTTTTTTTGCTGTGTCATAACTCTGGGAGTGTGGTCTCAAAGCCGTGCTGAGGGCTTATTGAATTTTAAACTCCCTTTTCAGATTTTTACTCAATCTCCTTCCTCTCTCCAGGACTCAAACATGAGTCCAACTGGGACTTACCAGAATTAAAGCCACCATGTTGGGCTCACACACCCCCATCCAACCCTTCATATAACTCTCTGTGATTAGTGGAGCTCATTACACATAACTTCTTCTTCGACATGGGTTTTCTCCTTAGAGGCTTCTCAGGCACACAAAAAATGGGCTTCTATCAGCACATTCTTCAGTTTCCTAAATGTAATTGGGCAAGTCTGAATCCTATAGGAGGCATCTCAGAACCCTCAGTACCATCCCATGAGCCACCACTGGTTCCCACAAATTGGAGCCTTCCTTCTAAGATTCCCATAGCCGCTGTGGGCTCCATGCAGCCCAGAGGGGCAGGAGAAAATCAAGCTGCTTTTCTGATTTGCACCTACTCAAGCCAGGGTCTTGGGGCTACGGTCTAGACATCACCATTTTCTGGCAGGTTGTAATGATCTGTCTGATTTGCCCATCTGCCCTAACCTGGTAGTAAAAACTTATATACACATGGCTTGTTGAGCCTCAAGGCTTCATCCTGGTGAAAGCAGAGCTTCCTTCATCCCCAAATATTTCACGTCTGTGGACAGGTTTGAGATTTCTTTTCTTTTTTTAAAATTAATTAATTTTATTTTAATTTTTGGCTGCATTGGGTCTTCGTTGCTGCGCACAGACTTTCTTTAGTTGCGTCGACCATGGGCTACTCTTCGTTGTGGTGCACGGGCTTATTGCGGTGGCTTCTCTTGTTGCAGAGCACGGGCTCTAGGCGCGTGGGCTTCAGTAGTTGTGGTGCATGGGCTTAGTTGCTCCGTGGCATGTGGGATCATCCCAGACCAGGACTCGAACCTGTGTCCCCTGCATTGGCAGGAGGATTCTTAACCATTGCGCCACCAGGGAAGCCCAGGTTTGAGATTTCTTGACCACATGCTATCTGTGTATTCTACAAAGGCATTAGTGACAGTTTTGCTATGATTCAGGCAATTTTCACATTTTCTTATAAAATCTAAGATGGCCACTTTCTTTTCACCTCAGTGTCACTGTGTAACCTCACCAGGGGTGAGAATCTGGTGATCCTTCCTGCCTCCCTGAAAGCCTGAGCTTCCTCTCACAAGCATTTCACTGTGAACACCCTTTACAACCCTTTGATCTAAGTGGATCTCATCTGCGTGCATTTTGCTGCGTCCTTGCCTCTTTTCTCCTTTGACTATTTTATCCTGAACAGAATTATAAACATTCCCTCCTGCCTTTTGATGTGGATTTAGAAAGGTAGCTTACTCTCTATGTTCCCTGACAACCTTTAGTATTAGAGAGCACTGCCTCAGTGCTTTCACGTACCAATGCCTTGATGCACTTTAATTTACCCTCCTTGCCTTTTTGTTCACTTTCATTTACATCCCACCCTGCCTCGCCTCATACCAGATGACCTGTGCAGAGTGTGCTGCTGTCTGTCTATGGCATTCCCTGGTTATTGGTCAATCACTGGGGATTCTTTTCAGGGAGGGTAACTGCGATGGTTTTGGTACTTTTTATTTTATTTTTTTTGTTTTTGTATTTTTTTTGGCGGTACGCGGGCCTCTCACTGTTGTGGCCTCTCCCGTTGCGGAGCACAGGCTCCGGACGCGCAGGCTCAGCGGCCATGGCTCACGGGCCCAGCTGCTCCGCGGCATGTGGGATCTTCCCGGACCGGGGCACGAACCCGCGTCCCCTGCATCGGCAGGCGGACTCTCAACCACTGCGCCACCAGGGAAGCCCTGGTACCTTTTAGATTAACCCAGCCATGCCTGCCAAGAATCTTAAACAACTCTGAGGAAGCATAAAATGTTTTTACAAATTTAAAACGCTTAGAGGAGGGCTTACAACAAAACTTCCAGGCTTACTTCTCAGTCACTTTGGGAAGGAGTTTGAAATATTTTGCAATTGTTACTGACCCTCCTGAGTTAGTTCCCAACAAGTGTCCTTCTGCCTGGTGTCTTTCTTATTTTTTTATTTTATAGGTCAATTATATCTCAATTTTATTTTATTTTATTTTGCATCTTAATTGGAGTAACATTGCTTTACAATGGTGTGTTAGTTTCTGCTTTATAACAAAGTGAACCAGCTATACATATACATATAACCCCATATCTCTTCCCTCTTGCATCTCCCTCACTCCCACCCTCCCTATCCCACCCTACTATGTGGTCACAAAGCACCGAGCTGACTTCCCTGTGCTGTGCAGCTGCTTCCCACTAGCTATTGATTTTACATTTAGCAGCGTATATTTGTCCATGCAACTCTCTCACTTTGTCCAAGCTTACACTTCCCCTTCCCCGTATCCTCAAGTCCATTCTCTAGCAGGTCTGTGTCTTTATTCCTGTCCTGCCCCTAGGTACTTCATAACCGTTTTGGTTTTTTTTAGATTCCATATATATGTGTTAGCGTACGGTATGTGTTTTTCTCTTTCTGACTTACTTCACTCGGTATGAAAGACTCTAGGTCCATCCACCTCACTACATATAACTCACTTTCATTTCTTTTTATGGCTGACTAATATTCCATTGTATATATGTGCCACATCTTCTTTATCCATTCATCTGTCGATGGACACTTAGGTTGCCTCCATGTCCTGGCTGTTGTAAATAGAGCTGCAATGAACATTGAGGTAGATGACTCATTTTGAATTATGGTTTTCTCAGGGTATATGCCCAGTAGTGAGATTGCTAGGCCGTATGGTAGTTCTATTTTTAGTTTTTTAAGGAACCCCCTACTGTTCTCCATAGTGGCTGTATCAATTTACATTCCCACCAACAGTGCAAGAGAGTTCCCTTTTCTCCACACCCTCTCCAGCATTTATTGTTTGTAGACTTTTTGATGATGGCCATTCTGACTGTTGTGAGGTGACACCTCATTGTAGTTTTGATTTGCATTTCTCTAATGATTAGTGATGTTGAGCATCCTTTCATGTGTTTGTTGGCCCTCTTTATATCTTCTTTGGAGAAATGTCTCTTTAGGTCTTCTGCCTATTTTTGGATTGGGTTGTTTGTTTTTTTGATATTGAGCTGCATGAGATGCTTGTAAATTTTGGAGATTAATCCTTTGTCAGTTGCTTCATTTTCAAATATTTTCTCCTATTCTAAGGGTTGTCTTTTCGTCTTGTTTATGGTTTCCTTTGCTGTGCAAAAGCTTTTATGTTTCATTAGGTACCATTTGTTTATTTTTATTTCTATTTCTCTAGGAGCTGGGTCAAAAAGGATCTTGCTGTGATTTATGTCATACAGTGTTCTGCCTATGTTTTCCTCTAAGAGTTTGATAGTTTCTGGCCTTACATTTAGGTCTTTAATCCATCTTGAGTTTATTTTTGTGTATGGTGTTAGGGAGTGTTCTAATTTCATTCTTTTACATGTAGCTGTCCAGTTTTCCCAGCACCACTTATTGAAGTGGCTGTCTTTTCTCCATTGTATATTCTTGCTTCCTTCATCAAAGATAAGGTGACCATATGTGCGTTGGTTTATCTCTGGGCTTTCTATCCTGTTCCATTGATATGTATTTCTGTTTTTATGCCAGTACTATACTGTCTTGATTACTTTAGCTTTGTAGTATAGTCTGAAGCCCGGGAGACTGATTCCTCTAGCTCTGTTTTTCTTTCTCAAGATTGCTTTGGCTATTTGGGGTCTTTTGTGTTTCCATAGAAATGGCAAAATTTTTTGTTCAAGTTCTGTGAAAAATACCAGTGGTAGTTTGATAGGGATTACATTGAATCTGTAGATAGCTTTGGTTAGTATAGTCTTTTCACAATGTTGCTTCTTCCAATCCAAGAATATGGTATATCTCTCCATCTGTTTGTAGCATCTTTAATTTCTTTCATCAGTGTCTTACAGTTTTCTGCATACAGGTCTTTTGTCTCCTTAGGTAGGTTTATTCCTAGGTATTTTATTCTTTTTGTTGCAATGGTAAATGGGAGTGTTTCCTTATATTCTCTTTCAGATTTTTCATCACTAGTGTATAGGAATGCAGGAGATTTCTGTGCATTAATTTTGTATCCTGCAACTTTACCAAATTCATTGATTAGCTCTAGTAGTTTTCTGGTAGCATATTTAGGATTCTCCATGTATAGTATCATGTCATCTGCAAACAGTGACAGCTTTACTTCTTCTTTTCCATTTGGATTCCTATTATTTCTATTTCTTCTCTGATTGCTGTGGCTAAAACTTCCAAAACAATGTTGAATAATAATGGTGAGAGTGGGCAACCTTGTCTTGTTCCTGATCTTAGTGGAAATGTTTCAGTTTTTCACCATTGAGGATGATGTTTGTTGTGGTTTTGTCATATATGGCCCTTATTATGTTTAGAAAAGTTCCCTCTATGCCTACTTTCTGGAGTGTTTTTAACATGAATTGAATTTTGTCAAAAGCTTTTTCTGCATCTTTTGAGATGATCATATGGTTTTTATTCTTCAATTTGTTAATATGGTGTATCACATTGATTGATTTGCATATATTGAACAATCCTTGCATTCCTGGGATAAACCCCCCTTTATTGTGGTGTATGATCCTTTTAATGTGCTGTTGGATACTCCTTGCTAGTATTTTGTTGAAGTTTTTTGCATCTATGTTCATCAGTGTTATTGGCCTGTAGTTTTCTTTCTTTGTGACATCTTTGTCTGGTTTTGGTATCAAGGTGATTGTGGCCTCTTAGAATGAGTTTGGGAGTGTTCTTCCCTCTGCTATATCTTGGAAGAGTTTGAGAAGGATAGGTGTGACCTCCTCTCTAAATGTTTGATAGAATTCGCCTGTGAAGCCATCTGGTCCTGGGCTTTTGTTTGTTGGAAGATTTTTAATTACAGTTTCAATTTCACTGCTTGTGATTGGTCTGTTTATATTTTCTATTTCTTCCTGGTTCAGTCTCATAAGGTTGTGCTTTTCTAAGAATTTGTCCATTTCTTCCAGGTTATTCATTTTATTGGCATATAATTGCTTGTAATAATCTCTCATGATCCTTTGTGTTTCTGCAGTGTAAGTTGTTACTTGTTTTTTTCATTTCTTATTCTATTGATTTGAGTCTTCTCCTTTTTCTTGATGAGTCTGGCTAATGGTTTTTCAATTTTGTTTATCTTCTCAAAGAACCAGCTTTTAGTTTTATTGATCTTTGCTATTTTTTCCTTCATTTCTTTTTCATTTATTTCTCATCTGAAATTTATGATTTCTTTCCTTCTGCAAACTTTGGGTTTTCTTCTTCTTCTTTCTCTAATTGCTTTAGGTGTAAGATTAGCTTGTTTATTTAAGATGTTTGTTGTTTCTTAAGGTAAGGTTGTATTGCTATAAACTTCCCTCCTAGAACTGCTTTTGCTGCATCCCATAGCTTTTGGGTCATCCTTTTAATCATTGTCATTTTTTTCTAGGTATTTTTTGATTTCCTCTTTGATTTCTTCAGTGATCTCTTGCTTATTAAGTAGTGTATAGTTTAACCTCCATGTGTTTGTGACTTTACAGATATTATTCCTGTAATGGATATCTAGTCTCATAGCATTGTGGTCGGAAAAGATTCTTGATAAGCTTTCAATTTTCTTAAATTTACCAAGGTTTGATTTGTGACCCAAGATATGATCTATTCTGGAGAATGTTCTATGAGCACTTGAGAAGAAAGTGTGTTTTGTTGTCTGTGGTGGAATGTCCTATAAATATCAATTAAGTCCATCTTGTTTATTGTATCATTTAAAGCTTGTGTTTCCTTATTTATTTTCATTTTGGATGATCTGTCCATTGGTGAAAGTGGGGTGTTAAAAAGTCCCGTACCATGATTGTGTTACTGTCGATTTCCCCTTTTATGGCTCTTAGCATTTGCCTTATGTACTGAGGTGCTCCTATGTTGCATGCATAAATATTTACAATTGTTATATCTTCTTCTTGGATTGATCCCTTGATTATTATGTAGTGTCCTTCTTTGTCTCTTGTAGTAGTCTTTATTGTAAAGTCTATTTTGTCTGATATGAGAATTGCTACTCCAGCTTTATTCTGATTTCCATTTGCATGGAATAGCTTTTTCCATCCCCTCACTTTCAGTCTGTATGTGTCCCTAGGTCTGAAGTGGGTCTCTTGTAGACAGCATATGTATGGGTCTTGTTTTTGTATCCATTCAGCCAGTATGTTTATCGGTTGGAGCATTTAATCCATTCACATTTAAGGTAATTATCAATATGTATGTTACTATTACCATTTTCTTAATTGTTTTGGGTTTGTTATTGTAGGTAGGTGTTTCCCTTCTCTTGTGTTTCCTGACTAGAGAAGTTCCTTTAGCATTTGTTGTAAATCTGGTTTCGTGGTGGTGAATTCTCTTAACTTTTGCTTGTCTGTAAAGTTTTTAATTTGTCCATCAAATCTGAATGAGATCCTTGGTGGGTAGTGTATTTCTTGGTTGTAGGTTTTTCCATTTCATCACTTTAAATATGTCCTCCCCTCCGTTCTGGCTTGCAGAGTTTCTGCTTAAAGATCAGCTGTCAACCTTATGGAGAGTCCCTTGTATGTTATTTGTTGCTTTTCCCTTGCTGCTGTTAATGTTTTTTCTTTGTATTTAATTTTTGATAGTTTTATTAATATGTGTCTTGGCGTGTTTCTACTTGGATTTATCCTGTATGGGACTCTCTGCACTTCCTGGACTTGATTAACTATTTCCTTTCTCATGTTAGGGAAGTTTTCAACTATAATCTCTTCAAATATTTTCTCAGTCCCTTTCTTTTTCTCTTCTTCTTCTCGGACCCCTATAATTCGAATGTTGGTGCATTTAATGTTGTCCCAGAGGTCTGAGACTGTCCTCAATTCTTTTCTTTATTATGCTCTGAGGTAGTTATTTCCACTATTTTATCTTCCAGGTGACTTATCTGTCCTTCTGCCTCAGTTATTCTGCTATTGATTCCTTCTAGAGAATTTTAAATTTCATTTATTGTGTTGTTCATCACTGTTTGTTTGCTCTTTAGTTCTTCTAGGTCCTTTTTAAACGCGTCTTGTATTTTCTCCATTCTTTTCCAAGATTTTGGATCGTCTTTACTATCATTACTCTGAATTCTTTCTCAGATAGACTGCCTATTTCCTCTTCATTTGTTTGGTCTGGTGGGTTTTTACCTTGCTCCTTCATCTGCTGCGTTTTTTTCTGTCTTCTCATTTTGCTTAACTTACTATGTTTGGGGTCTCCTTTTCGCAGGCTGCAGGTTCTTAGTTCCCGTTGTTTTTGGTGTCTGCCCCCAGTGGCTAAGGTTGTTTCAGTGGGTTGTGTAGGCTTCCTGGTGGAGGGGACTAGTGCCTGTGTTCTGGTGGATGAGGCTGGATCTTGTCCTTCTGGTGGGCAGGTCCAAGTCCGTTGGTGTGTTTTGGGGTGTCTGTGACCTTATTATGATTTTAGGCTGCCTTTCAGCTAGTGGGTGGGGTTGTGCTCCTGTCTTGGTAGTTGTTTGGCACAGCGTGTCCAGCACTGTAGCTTGCTGGTCTTTGAGTGGAACTGGGTCTTGACGTTGAGATGGAGATCTCTGGGAGATTTTTGCTGTTTTGATATTACGTGGAGCTGGGAGGTCTCTGGTGGACCAGTGTCCTGTACTCAGCTCTCCCACCTCAGAGGCACAGGCCTGACACCCGGCCAGAGCACCAGGATCCTGTCATCCACATGCCTCAGAATAAAAGGGAGAAAGAAAGAAAGAAAAAAACAGGCAGACAGAACCCTAGGACAAATGGTAAAAGCAAAGCTATACAGACAAATCACACACAGAAGCATACACATACACACAAAAAGAGAAAAAGGTAAAAAAAAAAATATATCACTGCTCCCAAAGTCCACTGCCTCAATTTTGGGATGATTCATTGTCTACTCAGGTATTCCAGAGATGCAGGGTACATCAGGTTGATGGTGGAGTTTTAATCTGCTGCTCCTGAGGCTGCTGGGAGGGATTTCCCTTTCCCTTTGTTCGCACAGCTCCCAGGGGCTCAGCTTTGGGTTTGGCCCCGCCTCTGTGTGTAGGTCGCTGGAGGGCGTCTGTTCTTTACTCAGACAGGACGGGGTTAAGGGAGCAGGTGATTCGGGGACTCTGGCTCACTCAGGCCTGGGGGAGGGAGGGGCACGGAGTGTGGGGCGGGCCTGCGGCGGCAGAGGCCGGCGTGACGTTGCACGAGCCTGAGGCGCGCCGTGCGTTCTCGCGGGAAAGTTGTCCCTGAATCCCGGGAACCTGGCAGTGGCGGGCTGCACAGGCTCCCGGGAGGGGAGATGTGGGTAGTAACCTGTGCTTGCACACAGGCTTCTTGGTGGTGGCAGCAGCAGCCTTAGCGTCTCATGCCCGTCTCTGGGGTCCGCGCTTTTAGCCGCGGCTCGCGCCCGTCTCTGGTGCTCCTTTAAGCGGCGCTCTTAATCCCCTCTCCTCACGCACCAGGAAACAAAGAGGCAGGAAAAAGTCTCTTTCCGCTTCAGCAGTTCCAGACTTTTTCCCGGACTCCCTCCCGGCTAGCTGTGGCGCACTAGCCCCCTTCAGGCTGTGTTCACGCTGTCAGTCATCTCCCTGCGCTCTGACCGAGCCTCAGCTCCCAGCCTCAGCTCCCAGCCCGCTCCCGACCCGGCGGGTGAGCAGACAAGCGTCTCAGGCTGGTGAGTGCCGGTCAGCACAGATCCTCTGTGCGAGAATCTCTCCGCTTTGTCCTACGAACCGCTGTTGCTGCGCTCTACTCCGCGGATCCGAAGCTTCCCCCCTCGGCCACCTGTAGTCTCCGCCCGCGAAGGTGCTTCCTAGTGTGGAGAAACCTTTCCTCCTTCACAGCTCCCTCCCACTTGTGCAGGTCCCGTCCCTATTCTTTGTCTCTGTTTTTTATTTTTTCTTTTACCCTACCCAGGTACGTGGGGAGTTTCTTGTCTTTGGGGAGGTCTGAGGTTTTCTGCCAGCGTTCAGTAGGTGTTCTGTAGGAGTTGTTCAACATGTAGATGTATTTCTGATGTATTTGTGGGGAGGAAGGTGATTTCCATGTCTTACTCTTCCGCCGTCTTGAAGGTCTTCTGCCTGTTGTCTTTCTAACCAATAGAACGAGAGAGACTGAGTTCAGTTCAGAAGCAAAGGAAGCTTTATTCTTTGAGCACAGAATGGAGAAATGTGAGCTCACAACCTAGAGCATAAAAGCTCTCTAGCCCTGGTGGGTGCTGCTTTATAGGGATCTCTTCAGGGAGGGGTCAGGTTCTCGCATGAGGGTGCAGGCTCAGCTCAGTGCCTGATGCAACACCTCTGCACACAACCTGCCGCCGCCATCCTGAATTGCAGTGTCGTGCATGGCCCGCTGAGCTGAGCTGTCCCTGCAGCCTTTTCGCAAGAGGAGCTCTGGTCTGAAGGTCTGCGCGAGGCCTCTGCACGCTGCACCCTATGAGCAAGAGACACTAGACTAAGCACAAAGGAAAAGAGAAAAACGGTTAGATTTTATTTTATTACCCAGATTCTCTTTTTATTTCCTGGGAATTGTTATTTGGCTTTTTCGGTGACACAATCTTGGTCTGGTCATTAAAACCCATATATATCTTCCTGTGGGTGTAACATCTGGATACACCCATCCTTGTGTGTTCCAATGGCTCCTGGAGGGTGTTTTCCATAACTCCCTCTCACTTCCCCAGGGTAGCACAGCCCCACATGCATCTCTTGGCATTGCTTGGCAAGTCATTTGGTAGTTTGTTGAGGAGGGACTGACAAGCCCTGTTAGTAGTAGTAATAGCAATTAATAACAGCGATATTTCAGAAGAACTTGCCATGTGCCAGACACTCTACAACTTTCTGTACATTATCTCATTTTATCTTCATATCATGAGGTAAGTATTTCCCACATTTTACATATGACTAAACTCAGATTAAGTAACCTGTTCTAGGTCATCCAATTTCCCAATGCCTCAGCAGGTGTGGCTTGTTTAAGTTCCACTTTGTTCCCCTCTACTCCTAGAAACTTGGATGATGGAGATGTGCAGACAAACCACCCAGCAAGCCCAGAAATTAATAATGGTGTTACACTGGTGTGCTCCCAAATGATAACATGAATTTTGGGATGCTGCTGGGAAATAGCCTTTTATCTCAAAAAGCCAGTTTGAGCCTTTCACCAATTAAATAGGCTTTTTGAAAACTGGAAACTGGAGAATAGCAGGATAAAATCTGCTGGACTAGAGAACACTTTTTGAAAGGACTTTGGGAACTCTTGTCAGCAGCTCTTTGTTGTTCCTTCTTTTTCTCCTCCTTCCTCATTTTCCCCATTAGAACTAAGTAAGCTTCATTAAGGAAAAAGATTTTGTTCATTGTTGTATAGCTAAAGGTAGGGCCAGGCACAATGAAGATGCTAAATAAATGTTAAATAAATATTTTTGAGTGAATGAAAAATTGGATGAAAAATATCTTTGCCAAGCCCTCAGAGAACCAGCTACTCCTCACACTGTATCTGCCAATTTCCTAAAGACCTCGGTAATCTATTGTGCATCTGTTGTTTCTCGGTTGGCCTGATCTTAACCACTGCTGTGTAACAGGTAAACCCTGCCTTCTCCTAGACAGTTGCTGAGACCCCAAAACAGGCAAAGAGACAAAGATACCTGCAGGGCTTGAACTCGAAGGTAATGAGGTTGGCCTCCTCTGCCTGTCTGCATTTCAACAACTCAACTCTTTCTGATTCCTCCATGAAAGAGGGAGCATTCATCACGTATTGCCCAGGAGAACATTCTCTGTAAGAAGTTCTGTGTCCTTGAAATTAATCCTAAGTTTGCTGGAGATTCTGATTCTTTGCTTCTTCATTCAGTAAGAACTAGACACATCTTCTAGCCTTACTTTTTCTAAATTGAAAGTTTCCCATACTAAAAATCAAAAACAAAACCAAAAAACAAAATCAAACCCATCACCGGTAAAATATAGAAATCTAGTCATATTTCTGCACCATTTCTATAAGGAAAGGTCCTATGGTAGGTGTTTTCTTATTTATTTTATTTTATTAAAAAAATTTTTAACATCTTTATTGGAGTATAATTGCTTTACAATGTTGTGCTAGCTTCTGCTGTACAACAAAGTGAATCAGCTATATGTATACATATATCCCCATATCCCCTCCCTCTTGCGTCTCCCTCCCACCCTCCCTATCCCACCCCTCTAGGTGGTCACAAAGCACGGAGCTGATCTCTCTGTGCTATGTGGCTGCTTCCCACTAGCTATCTCTTTTACATTTGTTAGTGTATATATGTCAGTGCTACTCTCTCACTTCATCCCATCTTACCCTTCCCACTCCCCTTGTCCTCAAGTCCATTCTCTATGTCTGCGTCTTTATTCCTGTCCCGCCCCTAGGTTCATCAGAACCATTTTTTTTAGACTCCATATATATGCATTAGCATATATATGGTATTTGTTTTTCTCTTTCTGACTTATTTCACTCTGTATGACAGACTCTAGGTCCAACCACCTTACTACAAATAACTCAATTTCATTTCTTTTTATGGCTGAGTAATATTCCACTGTATATATGTGCCACATCTTTATCCATTCATCTGTCGATGGACACTTAGGTTGCTTCCATGTCCTGGCTATTGTAAATAATGCTGCAATGAACATTGTGGTACATGACTCTTTTTGAATTATGGTTTTCTCAAGGTATATGCCCAGTAGTGGGATTACTGGGTCGAATTGTAGTTCTATTTTTAGTTTTTTGAGGAACCTCCATACTGTTCTCCATAGTGGCTGTATCAATTTACATTCCCACCAAGATGTTTTCTTATTATCTGACTGTATTCATTAGGTGGGAGTCTTGACTTCCATAGATTTCCTGTAGATGAATTGTTTCTATGACATTGAGAGAAAACAGATGCATCTCCCCCAAAACTTAAAATAAAAGCAGAAACCTCAGATCGACGCAGGAAGGAGGTGCCACATGCATTCTCTAGATTCTGTGCATTTAGCTTTCTATTGAACCTGTAAATATGGTGACTAGGATTTTGATGTGCCAGGTTCTCTTTCACTATCAAATTTGCTTTTAGGAAGATTTTGTAAATGGACATAAGCAATAGATATAGTTATATCTGTTGGTGTGAATGAACAGAACCTTCTGCAAGGAGGGCTTCTGATGAGTTAGTCTCTGAGTCTTGGACTGGGATGCCCTTTCCTGCCAAGCTGGCCTGCCAGCCCTGGGATTGTAGACCAGGCTCAAGCACTGGAACTGTTTGCTTTGTGAATCAAATAGTAATTTTCCGGGCTTCCCTGGTGGCGCAGTGGTTGAGAGTCCACCTGCCGATGCAGGGGACGCGGGTTCGTGCCCCGGTCCGGGAGGATCCCACATGCCGCGGAGCGGCTGGGCCCATGAGTCATGGCTGCTGAGCCTGCGCGCCCGGAGCCTGTGCTCCACAACAGGAGAGGCCACGGCAGTGAGAGGCCCGCGTACAAAAAAAAAAAAAAAAAAGTAATTTTCCTTGGTTTCTCCGTGTAAGCTGCGGTGTCAAAGATGGCTATCTGAAGGGCAATGTGAATAAGAGTTTTTAGGATGAATGAATGAACTGTGGTGGAGCTAGGTGGGGAAGGACTCACACAACACAGTACTTGGCACGTAATAGAAGCGCAGTATGTGTTTTTTGAATAAATAAACAGAAGAATGAATAAATGAGCTTGAAAACTGGGCCTGTTTGAGCCATTGGCAACCCAGGGTTCTATTTGGACCCTAGTTTCTTGCTCTCAATTTTGCTATCATTTGGAAAGTGTTTCTATGAGTAACTTAGTGGGGAGGGGAGAGCAGTTACTTTGTCCAGTGAATGAGGAGCCTTGAAGCAATGTATACCTGTGTCAGGCAGTGTAGTGACAGATACCTCAAGGATGTCGATGTTTCTAGCTTGTAAGTTTGTCTTCATGCTTGATTTAAGTGGACTGACATGCAGAATATATCTCTGACTAGTTTCAGTTCATTGGTTATGTGAATTTGCAAAAAAAGAAATGCCTTAGTTTTTATGACAGTCCATGGGTTTCAAAATATATTCAATTATTTTTATATATTTAGCATTTCTTCTCCTCACATGCTCACTCCATCTTGCCTCTCTTTCTTTGATTCACATCAATATGCAAAATGTGTCAAGTTCTTCAACAATGGAAATAAGTTGTTTTTCTTCTTTTTCCCTCTGCACACACTGTGTGACAATGAATATACTTCAAAAAGGAAAGCACAGAAACACAACATTGTAAAGCAATTATACTCCAATAAAAAATAAAATGGATAACCAACAAGGACCTACTGTATAGCACAGGGAACTCTGCTCAGTATTATGTAACAACTTGCTGTTTTCCTTGTGTTAAGCGGAAATCTGACCTCCTGTATCTTCTCTGCATCAGTGACCTAACATATTGTCTAATCCTTCTTTTGTACATGAAGACAGCTGTCTAGGAGTTCCTACGTTTTTTTCTATTTTAAGCTAAAGAGCACCAATTCTGCTAACTTTTTCTTATGTTGTAGGATTTTCAGTCCCTTCAGTTTCCTGGTTCCCCATATTTTTGGTTTTCTTGGGTAAACTCCATTGTATAAAAAAAGGAGACCAGTGAACAGATATGGCCATATCAGTCCAAAAGAACAGAGGGACCATCACTCTTCCTGTCCTGGGCAAGATATCCTGTTAATGTAATTTAGGTTTGTAATCACTCTTTTGGAAATTATGCTACATAAATTCATTTAAAATTTGTGCATTTACTTTAACAAACTTATTGTTAGGTCAGTCTTCTCCAAACTGTAGTTTTTCCAGGGGACTTTTAGAACTTAAAAACTAGACTTTCTACATATGCCTATTAACCTTCCTCTTGTTAATTTTGATCCATTTTTCTAGTTTGTTGAATGTGTTTTCTTCCTTTTAAATGTTGCTTCTTTTATCAAACATATTATCCATTGCTCCTTGTTCAAAATGTTGTTCTTATGCTAAAGAATCATCTCTTCATGACAGAACTTTTAAGAAGTATAGATGAGGGCTTCCCTGGTGGCGTAGTGGTTGAGAGTGAGCCTGCCGATGCAGGGGACACGGGTTCGTGCCCCAGTCCGGGAAGATCCCACATGCCGCGGAGCGGCTGGGCCCATGAGCCATAGCCGCTGAGCCTGCGCGTCTGGAGCCTGTGCTCCGCAACGGGAGAGGCCACAACAGTGAGAGGCCCGCGTACCGCAAAAAAAAAAAAAAAAGTATAGATGAGTTAAAAGGAGAACACAAAAATGTTCCCTAACTCATTGCCAGGGATTAAATATTATTAGCATTTTAGTGTATCTCTGTCTAGTCTTCTTCTCTAGGTACATGTTTATATCCCTACATGCATAAATATAGTACGTATGCATTTATTACCATATGTATGATACATATGATCATACCATATAGTTTATTTTATAATTTTCTTTTTTCCTCACTTCATTCATCTTTTATTTGGTATATTTAAAAAATATCCATGAAGTACATAGTATTGTAGGGAATACAGTGATGATCAATGCAAGCGTACTGCTGTTTATTTAATTAGTCTTTTATTATTTGACAATTAGATTTTCCCCAAATATTTCGCTATCATCCATGTAGCTAAATCCTTGCAAACATCTGTGACTATTTCCTGAGGAAGTGGAACTGTGACTCAAGAAGTAAGTCAAATTGTAAAAGGTTTTGATATGTTTTAGTAAATTGTCCTCTAGAAAGTTATGAAATAATCTTGCTGTCATTTAGTTATTTGAAAACTTGATAGCTTTTCCTTTTATATGTCAGCAAATTATTGCTAACAACATTGAGCAAGAGAGGACCAATGACAGGATTTTGGAGAAAACTAGTAAATCATTCTTCCAAAATTATATTAGTTTATTAATCAACAGTCTATGGGGACAATTTTTGCTCAATTGTATTATACCTTGTCCATATTTCTATATTTTTATCAACTGGGGTTTCATAAGCAGCTTTGTTGGATGTGTTTTTGAAATCAGTATAGTCTATATCTACATACTTCCTGTTTCCAACAGTATAACAATCCTATGAAATAATAGAAATATTATTAGTTCAGTATAAGAGTTTCTGTAAATGATGCTGGCTTCCAGTGCTCACTACTCTCTTTAACAGCACTGTCCAGTGGAACTTTCTGCAATGATAGAACATTCTATTACCTGTGCTGTTCAGTATGGTAGCCACCAGCCATATGTGGCTACTGAGTACTTAAGATGTGGCTAGTGTGACTCAGGAACTTATTTTTATTTTTTTAAATTTTAAATAATTTAAAAATAGTAAGATTTGACTAGTGGTTGTGATTTTGGACAGCACAGCTTTATAATATCTGGCAAACCATCTTTCTAATAACTAGTATATAATTTAATTGGAGTTTAATATTAAGTTGAGGGATTCATGGTTCCTGAAATACATTGGTTTCTCTCTCTCTCTCTCTCTCTCTCTCACTTTGCTCTTAATTACATTTTTTTTTCACTACACCAACTCATAATTTTTTTAAGATTTCTGACAATGATTTTGTGTCAGTGATTCATATCAGCTGGTTGTTTTCAAATGCTGGGATATTGAATCTGGGATATAACTGATAAATGTTTCTTTCAAATCAACCTGGTTTAATTTCCTTTAACAAGATTTTTATTATAATGTGAACATCATTTTCCTTGATAGAAAGAGATGTAAGTGAGAAAAGTGTTGAGTAATTTTGTTTTCTACTTTTCATCTTTGACATTATTCTTGTCTTTCCTAAACAGTTGGCTCTCCTTATTTTTCTTAAAGTTGATGTAGCTAATGGGGTCCTTTCTGTTGTCAATGACATTTTTTGTTTCACAAGCCTAGAATATTTTGGTTTTTAGTGTTCTTGTTAGAATAATTATA